>NC_050576.1:172934661-173534661 GCF_011100635.1 Trichosurus vulpecula | reverse complement strand
TTTACCTTCAACTGGCAATCAATACACATGTTCTAAAATCTTCACCTTCCCCATATCTCCCAGATAGTGTTTCTTGCACACAGCACATGGAGTTTTTGGGAGCTCCATACCTTATCTTCCAATTCAGTTCAATTTGATTTAACAAGCATGTATTACACTCCTACTAGTGTCAAGTAGTGGCTACTGGTGCTGGCCACTGAAGTCTACTAGAGAGAATACAATAGAAGGACAAAGATACATTAACCAAAAAAAAAATATGAAATGACCTTTTGTCTTCAAGGAGCTTCCATTCTACTGGCTGGAGTTGGAAGAATATCATGTAGTCAGATAATGAATTGGAAAAGGCTTCTTATAGGAAGGGGCATTTGAGTTGAGCCTTGAAGGGGGCTACTGATTCTCAGATGGTAGAAGGGAGATCATTTTGGGAGTAGAGGATAGCCTGTGCAAAGATGCAGAGACCCAAGATGGAATACCAGGTATGGTAAACATCAAATAGGTCAGTTTTCTGGCTGGAATGTAGGACATCTGGGTTGTGCAATGCTTACCCCTCGGCTTGGGAATAACTTGCATCTGATTCTCCTTAAAGCTGCACAATTTTGGAAGTTTCCTGTTAAACTTCTGACATGCATGTGCCCAATCATCAATTCAAGGTCTGAGCAGTGAGCACTTTCCTGTCCATGAGATTGAGGTTAAGTGGCATCACCTAACCATCATATTCAATCCTGCTATAGGAACGACCATACGTGTCTCCCACTTTTTGTTTTCTAAGTACTTACTTTGACTATGTCATGAGAATTTGCATAGTTAAACTTGCATTGAGATTAATTAGTTCGCTTTTCTAGTGATAGGTTCTAGTCTGTATCACCTATAACTCGCCATACAGCATTGGGTGAGTTGAGCTTCTTAACAGTTAAGTGGTGTAGCAGATACAGTGCCTGGGCCTAGAGTCAGGAAGACTCATTTTCCTAGTTCAAATCTGGTCTCAGATGCTTACTAGCTGTGTGACCCTGGGCAGGTTGCTTAACCCTGTTTGCCTCAGTTTCCTCATCTGTAAAATGAGATGGAAAAGGAAATGACAAACGACTCCAGTATCTTTGCCAAGAAAACCCCAAATGGGCTCACCAAGAGCCAGACATGGCCTAAAATGACTTAACAACAACAAAGTTGAGTTTCTGTTATTGATAACTTTTTGGCTTATACCTTTGGACTGTGTTTGCTCTTTTCATCCCAAGAATGGTGCATTATTCTTGGAAAAGGCCTGTTCTATCTCTGACTTTTCACCAGGCGTCAGTTGCCTCATTTATTAAGTATAAATAGCAATGTTAACTATACCTTTCCCATAGGAAGGTAGGGGCCTGGACTAGATAATCTTTTTGAGGATATTTTCAATCAAACAACAAATGTTTAATAAATGTCTGCTTTGTGCCAGGCATTGTGCTAATGTTACCTTTGTTCTCACTAGTTCTTAAATGCCTATTAACACATAAATGGAACACATAAATGCATATATGGGATCACAAGAGATATGGAAAGGGATTTGGAAAGTCTTACCATAGGATGGTATAGCACATCCTAATAACACATAGACTTAGACTCCATAATTTGCAAATTACTAATTTCTAGTTATACATAAATTATAGCTACTCAAAGCATAATCAAACCCATTCTGGACATAGAATTCACATTTGTTTGGCTTGCAATAGAGTTTCAACCTCCTGTCTTAACCCTCACTACTGCCCTTAACACAGTTCTGGACACACACACACACACACACACACACACACACAGAGCATAGCTGCTACTAAGCTTCTAAGAAGAAGAAGAAGTCTAAGATGTCTAACTTCTAAACACCCAAGGAATCCAGTCAAAAGTGCATCAAAAAAAATCAGCATTGTTCAATGTTAATTTTCTGAGTTCTATTCACACCTGAATTAATCAGAATCTCTTTCTATCTCCCACTATAATTCCCTCCATTTCAACATCTTTTTCATTCTCTTATCTTCTCTGTCTCTTATTCCCTGCACGCACACACACACACACACACACACACACACACCAGAAAAGTATTAGAATTCCATTCCTTTCTATGCCATTAGAGTTAAATTCAAATCTTGCAGCATTATTATCCATAAAACTATTCCCCATAAAACTATTCTCTGGGGCTGCTTAGGAACTGCCATTTCTACTTCTCTCATTCTTTTAAAAGTTATTTCTTTGTCAGAAAGCATGTGAGGCGTTTCCCCTCCCTTCCCTCTTGACCCTCCTCTGTGGTCTGAACACTTCTTGAGCCAAGCGCTGAGTGCAGCGGCCATTCTTAGCTTTGCTAGACAAAGAAGATGGTTCCCTTAGCAACAGGAACCATGTGGAGGTCCTCAGAAGGGGTTTCTCCCACTCCCCAGGTTTTCTTTCAACTCTACAGCTTACCCTGATGTCTCTCATGGAGGATACACCAACCAGGGTAGGAAAAAATGGTTCTAAATATAGATAATCAGTATTCAGGAGATAGTTGTTTTGTATTCAACCAGCAGAAAATATGAGGAGACTGGAAAAGTTATTACCTGGCTTGTCAAGTGGTGGACATCCCAAATGGAAGTGGAAGAAAGTTGAATTTGCTTTGGTATGCAATGACTTCTGAACCTGTAATTGCTTGGGACTTCAAAGGGCATCTCCTAGTGGGTATATATGCCTGTTTGGGGCAGAGGTGGAGGCTTTTATAGGCAAGTTTTGACCTCGTTTGCCAGATTGTCTCTTTTTGCTGGGCTTCCTTTCTTCTTACTGTTATCATTTTCCATTATAGCAATCTGGGTCCCCAAGTGACTTGTCACTTCCATGTTATTGTCAACAATTATCCGTTCTTTTCCCAAAAGGTCTTTGTAGCAGTTTTCTCCCGTTTTCTTTGATCTAATGAGAATGGAGTTGGGGAAGTAGGGGATAGTAGGGAGTAATTCCCTTTAAAGCTATTGGGTAATTTCTGTTGCAGGCAGTCACTTAGCCTAAGAGCACAAGAGTAAGGGGCAATCTGAATGGGACATCTGAAAGGTTAAAAAAAAAACCTTTAAGGAGTCACCTCTTTGAAGAATGTTTATCCCCTGATCCTGTGAGATGTCATTTGTTTCACAAACGGATGAACTAGTTTGATCATGAAGTTCAGAAAAACAAATTCAGTATATAAGGAAATTTATAGTAACAAAGATTTTGAACTAGAAATGACCTTGAAGACTTTGGAATCCAACTCTTTCGTTTTACATATAAGGAGTTTTTAAGTGACTTGCCGAGATTCACACAGCTCATGAGTATCTGAGTCAGGTTTCAAACTCATGTTTTCTTACCTTCAACTAGGCCACCTCAGTGAGGCCCTGATCAATTTGGTGTTTTGCAATCAATTTGATGAGATTATGAGGCATTAGTAATATTTTGGGGGGCATCTGTGGGAAGTCTCTCACTGTAGAGTGGGATCATTTGTCACTTTACAGAGAGGTCACAGAATTTCTTATTGGTTTTTAGTGACTGAGGCTACTTCCAAGATGATTGCTTAGCTGGGGTTTAGGAGAATAAACTCTTATGGAAACAGCTCTTTTTAGTTTATCTGACTAAGTCAATTCTGGACTTCACGTGTACAGATTAGCAGGCAATAAAGGGGTCTGGTCCTAGGAGGGAAACCCTGACTCATGCACATTCTCCCTCCTCCCCTGAAATAGGTAATTATTGACTTGGAGCAAAGGCATAAAGAAATTATGTCCTCACATATAGCTTGAAAGAAGAGACCCAGAGAATGAAGTTTCCCAGTCTGAGAGGTGGCAACAACCAGTGAACTGATAAAATTTCCTGTAGGAGCAAATGCAGAAGCATGTATGTACTTGGCCAAAGAAAGTAATTTATGGCCAATGTTCATGAACCCCAAATTCCTATGTGGAAGGGGAAGAGCATTTTGAATTCCCTATAGAGACTGATCCTGTAATCTAACTTTCTAAATTAAGAAGCAAGATTTCTGGGGCAGCCTTAGGAGTTGCCCCATGGATAATCCCAAGGTGTAAAGTGACTTAAGTTCAGGATTTTGAGAATTGGATCTTCTAGAGAGAAATGGGATTTTCCTGTGGTAGCATTCTCTTTGGAAAAAGACAAGTATTTCAAGCATAACTTCTTAGCAGTGTCCTATTTGGAGAGCAAATCTATTCAATTATTGAGACTTATAGTAAGAGTCCTAGAGGACTGGACACTTTAAAAAAGAGGTATATGCTCTAATGTCAAAGGATTGTCTAAATGGAAACTCCCAAGTTCAATAAGAAATAATAGAAGAAAGGCAAAAGACCTTTTTAGAATGAGACCCACATCAGGGAGCTAGCTAAAAAACAATGTAAAACAAGACAAGGAGAAATAACTTACGCATTACTGAACCTCATGAAACCCCTCCCCCCCCAACAACATAACAAAAAAAAAGAAAGACAAGAAAACTACCCATAACTACTGCAACTGGAGGGTTAAGTGAAAAGAACAGTAACCAGGTCACCTGGTTACTAAAAAAAATCTCAAGAACATAACATGTCTGAAAATCTTATTACCAAATCTTGAGCTTGCATGTCAAAGAAAAAAATATTGCGAATGATCAGGAAGAAAGAAATCAGCCATGGACAGGACGGTGTTAGAATATGCAACAGTTGTGAGAAAGAAACAAAAAATCTGTAGTACATTATACCAAAAGACAAAATATAAGGAATTGTAACTCTAAATAGCGTATCCTAAAAAACTGAGTGTAATTCTATTGAGGAAAAATAAAACTTTATAAAACTCAATGACTTTTTTATATAACACATTATATTAAATGCTTGGCCCAGGGTCACACAACCATCATGTGGCAGAGATGGAATTTGAACTCAGGTATTCCCATCTCCAAAGCAAGCAATGTCTCGATTATCATTTAAAGCATCATAATGATGATAATAGTAATAATACCACAAGGGAATAAGCACATTAAGTCTGACAAAATGCTTTAAATAATTATCTTATGTGACTCAAAATTATACTGCTAATTTGTAGATGAGAAAGTTGAGGCTCAGAGAAGGAGAGTGAGTATGTGCCAGGCACCATACTAAGTACTTTATAAATGCTAGATCATTTCTTCTCTATTTTTTTATTTAATATTTTTTAGTTTTCAACATTGATTTCCACTAGATTTTGAGTTACAAATTTTCTCCCGATTTCTACCTTCCCCCACCCCAAGATGGCATATATTCTGATTGCTGTTTTTCCCAGTTTGCCCTCCCTTCTGTCACCCCACTCCCCTCCATCCCCTTTCCCCTTACTTTCTTGTAGGGCAAGATAGATTTCTATACCCCATTGCTTGTATATCTTATTTCCCAGTTGCATGTAAAAAAACCAACTCTTTTTGAGCATTTGTTTTTAGAACTTTGAGTTCCAAATTTTCTCCCTTCTTCCCTCCCCACCCACCCTCCTTGAGAAGGCAAGCAATTCAACATAGGCCACAAATGTATCATTATGCAAAACACTTCCATAACTGTCATGTTGTGAAAGACTAACTATATTTCGCTCCATCCTATCCTGTCCCCCTTTATTCAATTTTTTTCCACTTGACCCTGGCCCTTTTCAAAAGTGTTTGCTTTTGATTACCCCCTTCCCCACTCTGCCCTCCCTTCTATCATCCCCTCTCTCTTATCCCCTTCCCCCCTACTTTCCTGTAGGGTAAGATACCCAATTGAGTGTGTATGTTATTCTCTCCTTAAGTCAAGTCTGATGAGAGCAAGATTCATTCATTCCCTTTCACCTGCCCCCTCTTCCCCTCTAATAGAACTTCTTTTTCTTGCCACTTTTACATGAGATAATTTACCCCATTCTATCTCTCCCTTTCTCCTTCTCCCAAAATATTTCTCTCTCACCCCTTTGTTTATTTATTTGTTTTTAGGTATCATCCCTTCATATTCAACTAACCCTGCACCCTTTGTGTGTGTGTGTGTGTGTGTGTGTGTGTGTGTGTGTATACATGTATATATATTATATATACACACATATATATAATATATATACATATATAATATATATACATATATATTATATATACATATATATGTTATATATATATTTTACATATATATATATAACATATATATTCCCTTCAACTACCTTTATCCTTAGAAAGGTTTCATGAGTTACAAATATCATCTTTCCATGTAGGAATATAAGCAAAACAGTTCAACTTTAGTGAGTCCTTTTCATGCTTCTCTTGATTCTTGTATTTGAAAGTCAAATTTTCTCTTCAGCTCTGGTTTTTTCTTTTTCAAGAATGCTTGGATGTCCTCTATTTTATTGAAAATCCATATTTTGTTCTGGAGTGTTATACTCATTTTTGCTGAGTAGGTGATTCTTCGTTTTAATCTGAGCTCCTTTGTCCTCCAGAATATCGTATTCCAAGCCCTCTGATCCCTTAATGTAGAAGCTGTTAGATCTTGTTCTCCTGATTGTGTTTCCATAATACTCCAATTGTTTCTTTCTGGTGGCTTGCAATATTTTCTCCTTGACATGGGAACTCTGGAATTTGACTATAATATTCCTAGGAGTTTTCTTCTTGGGATCTTTTTCAAGAGGCGATCAGTGGATTCTTTCAATTTCTATTTTACCCTCTGGTTGTAGAATATCATGGCAGTTTTCCTTGATAATTTCTTCAAAGATGATGTCTAGGCTCTTTTTTTGATCATGGCTTTCAGATAGTCCAATAATTTTTAAATTATCTCTCCTGAATCTGTTCTCCAGGTCAGTGGTTTTTCCAATGAGATATTTCACATCATCTTCCATTTTTTCATTCTTTTGGTTCTGTTGTATAATTTCTTGATTTCTCATAAAATCACTACCTTCCACTTGCTCCATTCTAATTTTTAAGGTAGTATTTTCTTCAGTGGTCTTTTGGACCTCCTTTTCCATTTAGCTAATTCTGCTTTTTAAGGCTTTCTTCTCCTCATTGGCTTTTTGGAGCTCTTTTGCCTTTTGGTTTAGTCTATTTTTTAAGGTGTTATTTTCTTCAGTACTTTCGGGGGGGGGGTCTCCTTTAGCAAGCTGTTGACTTGTTTTTCTTGATTTTCTTGCATCTCTCTCATTTCTCTTCCCAATTTTTCCTTTACTTCTCTTAATAGCCTTTCCAAATCCTTTTTGAGCTCTTCCATGTCCTGAGACCAATTCATATTTTTCTGGAGGCTTTCGATGTGGGGTCTTTGACTTCATTGACTTCTTCTGGCTGTATGTTTTGATCTTCTTTGTCACCAAAATAGGAGTCAATAGTCTGCATCCTTTTTCACTGCCTGGCCGTGTTCCCAGCCAATTACTTCACTCTTGAGGTTTTTGTCAGGGTATGACTGGCTTCAGAATAGCAAGTGCTTTGTCCCAAGCTTGAGGGGCTGCGCTGCTGTTTTCACAGCTACTTCTACAAGGCAAGCTCTGCCACACCAGTGCTCCTCCTCCCCCAAGAACTGCCAACCAGGACCACAATGCACATCCAAGAAGGGTAAAGCAAGAGAACCCTGCCTCTGCACCAGCAAAGTGCTCCGTGCACTCCTGCTCTTATCCATCACTTGATTCCTTCCACCGGCCCTGGGGCCAGAAGCAACT
Source organism: Trichosurus vulpecula (assembly GCF_011100635.1). NCBI lineage: Eukaryota > Metazoa > Chordata > Mammalia > Diprotodontia > Phalangeridae > Trichosurus > Trichosurus vulpecula. The sequence goes on along the minus strand of NC_050576.1, from coordinate 173,527,050 downwards.
GCAGCTGGAGCTCTGGAAGCAGCTGCAGGAGCTTTCTGCTGCTGCAACCACTGTACTGCACTACCTCTGCCACCCCTGGGGCTGGGGCCAACCAGGTACTTCTCTCCCCCTGCTCCAGCAGTTTTCCCACTGTCTTGCTAAGTTGTCTTTGGTGTTTGTGGGTTGAGAAGTCTGGTAGCTGCCATAGCTCAGTGATTCAAGGTCCTATGATCTGCTCTGTCCTATCTCCTGAGCACCTAGTCTGTCCTGGCATGGCCCACTCTGGGCTGTGCTCTGTTCCCAATATGGTGTGATAGACCCTTTCCGGTGACCATCCAGGCCATCTTGGGCTGGAGACCTGCTTCCCTCTGTTATGTGGGTTCTGTAGCTCTAGAATTTGTTCAGAGCCATTTTTTACAGGTGTTTGGAGGGATTTGGGGGAGAGCCTAAGAGAGGCCCTGCTTTGCTGCTGCCATCTTGGCTCCACCCTCGACTCAATGACTTCTAAGTATTCTTGTTGAGAATATTAGAGCTCAGCAGAATCTTTTAAATGTAAATGTAGGAGACAAAAGAAACCTGGAAAGGTAAGTAATTTGGACGATATGAAAAAGTTATATGATGATCAAGCACATATATTCTAGTGGAGAGGAAAATCAGTCAATTATACTTTCAGAATCACACCATCTTCAAGGGTCAAAAACAGAACAAAGAAAAGCAAATATACCTAGGGCCTAGGTGTTTCTTTTTTTCCAAATTGCTTTTTATTTTAAGAGAGAAAAGAAAATGAAAGGGTAATGGAGAAGAAGGAGGAGCATATTATTTCTTGTAAATGAGGCACAACAGTAGATCATAGAGCATGGGGAATAGATATCTCATAAACCTCAGTCCTATATGATTAGAGGAAGGAGAGTTTGGGGTGGAGTGGGGAAGAGTATAGTGTAGAAATAGAAGTTTTGGAGACTAAGATGGAAAAATAGAAAGAAGCAATAAAATTTGCTTAACACCCCTCCCCCCACATTACTCCAACAATGATATAAAAACACTGAATTGAGTAGTGATCAGGAAATCAAAGGAGAAAATTACAGTGAGGCATTTCTCTAGCCCAAGACCACAAATTCAACCTATAGGCAAATGACTAGGGTGTAAACTACACATCAACGTAGGGCCACTATCAAATATTCAGTGTCCAAAGCTCAGAGCTAGGCCAACACCATGGGATGTCCAGAGCTGATCATAGATTCAAGCTTAGTCCCAAACCAAAAAAAGGAGGTTTCCCAAAGGGATTCTCAGATTCTCAGACAAAAGGTAGGCCAGTCCAAAATAGATTATACATTCAGCCCCTGGCTGAGGCCAGTAATGTGAACAGAAACACAGACTCTGTTTCCTAGAATCCAAAGTAGGCTTTCAGTACATGGAAACACAGTGTTGATACTGGACTTAGCCCCAGCCGAGATCATCAGATTTGGGCGTGGGGCAGGGGCTTAGTACCCAGGGTCTCCAATGTGCAGTTGCCTAGAGCAGATCTCATACTCAGTCCCCTGCCCAGGAAAGTAATGCAGAAGGGTCTCTTAGAGGATCTGGGATCATAGACTCAGCTTTGAGAGAGCTCCCAGAAATATAGTTCCCCATTTCCCACAGTTAATTGCTCAAAAAAAAACTATCAAAAAAAGCAAAGGCTATCATGAGGCCAAAGATGCCCATGATGCAAACCTAGGAGAAGAACTTTAAAACACTTATAAGTAAAACCTTAAAGAAAAATACAGCTTGCCCATATAATCAATAAGAATCCTTAGAAGAAATGGTATAAAAATTTTAAATATGAGTTAAAATGGTATTATAAATGAAATGAGAGTAACAGCAGAAAGAACTGGAAAAAGAAATGAGAGGTTTGGAAGAGGGATTTGGAAAAAAAAAATTAACAGCTTGGCAAAAGAGGTGTAAAAACCTTATCTAAGTAACACACTTCCTAAAAATTAGAATGGGACAAACAGAAGTTAATAATGCCATAAAGCAACAAGAAATAGTAAGGTCAAAATTTGAAAGAACAAAAAAGTAAGGTATCTCACATTAAAAACAACAAGCCTGGAAAAAAAGATTAAGGAGAGATAATTTGAGACCACCTGAAAGCCATAAGACAGAAGGAAAAAAAGAGCCTAGATGGTATATTTTTTAAAATCGTGAAAGAAAACTGCCCAGATCTCTTAGAATCAAAGGGTAGAGTGGAAAAAAAAAGAAAGAATCCACTGTTTACCACCTGAAAGAAACCTCAAAATGAAAACTAGGAAAGCCACAGTTAAAATCTAAAGCTTCCTAGTCAAAGAAAAAGAAAGTATTGTAAGCAACCAGAAACATTTTAAATACTGAAGAATCATCAGGATCATAGAAAATTTAGCAGCTGCCACTAAAGGAGTGTAGAGCATTAGGATATTGTTCAGGAGAGTACTGATAAATATTTAACAATAAGCTCTCTGGGAAAAAATGTATATATGACACATGTTTAAGTTTAATCTTTATTATTAATATTTTCTCCATTGCTTTCTCAAGCCCAGACAGTCAACAAATCAATAAATCAATATATGATTTTTAGCATTTGCTGATTTCTGAGCTGCAAATGATCACAATGAAAATTTAGCAATCAGTTCCTATGAACCAGTACAAATTATCTCTAGCATATTTTTGGATATTATATCCTAATCAGCAGAAAATACGGACATACAGCCAAGAATAACTTACCTAACAAAAATTTGCATAAACTATAGGAGAAAAAATGTGAATCTTTCATGAAATTGATGACTTCCAAATGTTCTTGATAAAAAGTTCAGAGCTGAATAGAAATTTTGAAGTTCAAATACGGGAGAAAAGAGAAATAATAAAAAATGAGAAATCAGAAAAAACTTTATAAAGATGACATGTTTGCTTTCTAATGGGAAAGGAGAAGGGATGGTATAAGCATTCTCTCAGAATTGTAATGTCATTGGTGGGACCAGAGAGGAAGTCAAATATGGGCCTGGGATTGACTTTTATTCTGTTTTGATGATCTTAAAAGGAGAAATGAACAAGAAAGGGAAATAATCCAATAGGAAAGAAAAAAGAGGAATGGGAGGGGGATTTATCTCACATATTACAGGGTCCAAGTATTGCATATGAGGAAGCAGGTATCGTTTGAACCTTAGTTTAAGTGAATATCGTTAGAACTAAGAGAAATATATATATATATATATATATACACACACATACATTTACTTTAACAACAGCATTGTAAAATGAACAATTTTGAAAACTAAAAGACTCTATTGAACACAATAATCAAATATGATTCCAGAGAAGAAAGGATTTAGAAAGCTGCCCACTTTCTGACAGAGAGGTGATGGACTAGATATGCAGAATAAGACACATTTTGTCTATATGGCCAATTTGGAAATGTGTTTTTCTTGACTGTGCATTTGTTGTAGATGTTTTGTTTTGTTTTTCTCTTTTTCCATGGGAAAGACTGGGATGGAGAGGGGATGGAAGGAAAAAAACAGCAAATGCTGGTTATTTAAAATGAAATTTAATAATAATAATAACAATAACAATAAAAGAAATACAGTGAAGTACGGGGAAATGTAAAGCGACAAGTAGAGAGAATAAGGTATATTAAGAGAGAGGGTGAGGGTGGGGTGGGCCAAGCCAAGATGGCAGAGAAAAGGCAGGGACTCACCTGAGCTCACCCCAAAACCCCTCTGACTGCATTTAAACAATGCAATAAAACAATTCTTTAACTAAGCAAGACATGGAAGTGATTCTACAAAATAATTCAAGAATTTTAATTATTTGAATTGTTTAGTATAATTGTTTTTTTCTGGAGGTGATCTGAAGATTCTTTCAATTGCTACTTTTTTGCATTTAGAAGTTCTAGTCAGTTTTTTTTGTATTATTTTTTGCATTATGGTATGCAAGTTTTTTTTTTACTTGGCTGTTTTTCTGGGAAACCTGTAATCCTAAATGTCTCTACATATCCTATCTTAGAAATAAATAGTTTGCCTGTATATATTTCACATTTCCTTTTAATATTAATCTTACTTTTCATCTTCCAGATTGTTCTTCACTTCTGTGTATTTGCATTCCTAATCAGTTCATTCTTTTTCTTTTTCCATTGGTGAGACTTGCCAGCATGGATTTAGTTTTGTTTATTCTGTCAATTATTTATGCTGTGCAGGCTATTGAGGCTGCTTTTATAATTCTTACTTCTCTTTTAAACTATTCAGGAATATTCTACCATGGTTCCATGTTGTCTTGGAAATCAGTTATTTTCCTTTTTCTTACAGTCATAGAAGCCTGTATTCTGTTAGATGATCTAAAGGTTATATTTCCTTCCAAAATTAATATTTCCTTATATCCAAAGTCTTTAAAACAATTTCTTCCTCCTGAGATCTTTGGTAATTTCAGTGTTATTTTTCCCCTTTGTATTTCCCTGTTGCTCACTTTCTGACTCTGTCCTTTTTGATAGGGTTTACCCTAAGAGGCTAGATGTCAAAGCCATCCTTAGCCTCCTCCTGTACAAAAGAATTAATATGTCAGCAGCATCAATGTCTGCCCCAAATGACTTCTAGGGGAACAGATCTTGCTCTCACTGTTTCCTAGTTCCTTTTGCTTCAAATCTAGTAAACACACACACACACACACCCCTATCCTAACCCCTACTATTGTGGCACAGATAAATCCTGTGGTGCAGCCCCAGCCAGAGAAATACAGCAGAATGGTTTATGAATTTAATTCGTTCTGAGATTCTGTTCATCATGTGATTTGTTCATATTGCAAAGTGAATTTTCCCGTAGGAAATAAAAGTCAAATGGTTAGTACCATATCCCCCAAAAACATTTATATAAAGATAATTATTTATAATTTTAAGGTTTTTGTCCCTAATGCACCTGAAATACAATAGCAATTATTAGTACACAATATAAACTGAAAATAAAACAAATTAACCTGCATTTTACCTTTGAGAAGAGTGTGGCTGGTGTGAGAGGAGGAGGAGGAGGAAGGGTTATTGCTTGGAAGGAGCATCTCCTTACTTGGGAACATGGGGGATTTCAACATCAGGAATGTTTTCTCTTATGCTACTTTTACTAAAAGTAAGACTAACACTACTGCATTCACTTATTTTTTTTGTTTTTTAGAATCACTTCCATGTATTGACTCTGATTTTTTTTTCTCTATGTTCACTTCTGACTGGGAATCTATCTAATGACGCTTATTTTTGATATTTTTCAGAATGCCATGGGAATGTGACATTGCATTATTGTTAAAAATATTCGTGGCTTTCATTGCTACAGCCTTATTCGGGTGATGTTTTTCAACAAAATTTTGCACTTTTTCACACATCTGATAAACCTGCCTAATCTCACTTCATGTGAGGGATGTTCTTACTGCAAATTTTTGTTTGTCCTGCAAGACAAATTTTGCGAAAAATTTTTCCTTGTCCAGCCAAGCATATGTAAACCAGGTTACTCATAAATTGAGGTTCTATTGTATTCTGACTTTTGATTTTCTGTGGCTCAGGGAAAGGGAACTTTTTTTTTTAATGCAATTTATTTATTTAACATATTTGGTTTTCAGCATTGATTTTCACAACAGTTTGGATTACAAATTTTCTCCCCATTTCTGCCCTCCCCCCCCACTCCAAGATGGCCTATATTCTGGTTGCCCTGTTCCCCAGTCAGCCCTCCCCTCTATCACCCCCCTCCCCTCTCATCCCCTTTTCCCTTCCTTTCTTGTAGGGCAAGATAAATTTCTACGCCCCATTGCCTGTGTATCTTATTTTTTAGTTGCATACAAAAAGTTTTTTTGTTTTTGAACATCTGATTTTAAAACTTTGAGTTCCAAATTCCCTTCCCTCTTCCCTTCCCACCCACCCTCCCTAAGAAGTTGAGCAATTCAACCTAGGCCACACATGTATTATTATGTATAACCCTTCCACAATATTCATGTTGTGAAAGGCTAACTACATTTTGCTCCTTCCCAACCCATCCCGCTTTATTGAATTTTCTTCCTTGACCCTGTCCCCTTTCCAAAGTGTTTGTTTTGATTACCTCCACCCCCATCTGCCCTCCACTCCATCATCCCCCTGCCTTTTATTTTTTTTTTTATCTTCCTCCCTCTTCTTTCCTGTGGGGTAAGATACCCAACTGAGTATGTATGGTATTCCCCCTCAGGCCAAATCTGATGAGAGCAAGGTTCACTCATTCCCCCCTCACCTGCCCACTCCCCTCCTCTCCTAGAACTGCTTCCTCTTGCCACCTTTATGGGAGATAATCCACCCCATTCTATCTCTCCCTATCTCCCTCTCTCAGTAAGTTACTCTCTCATCCCTTAATTTCATTTTATTTCTTTTAGCTATCTTCCCTTCATCCTCAACTCACCCTGTGTCTGCTCTCTCTCTTTTACATATATATATATATATACACATACATACACATACATACATATACACATAGATACATGCATACATACACATTCACTTATATATACATAAACATATATATATGCATATATATATGCATATTCCCTTCAACTACCCTAATACTGAGGTCTCATGAATCATACTCATCATCTTTCCATGTAGGAATGTAAACAAAACAGTTCAACTTTAGTAAGTCCCTTGCAATTTCCGTTTCTTGATTACCTTTTCATGCTTCTCTTGATTCTTGTGTTTGAAAGTCAAATTTTCTATTCAGTTCTGGTCTTTTCACTGAGAAAGCTTGAAAGTCCTCCATTTTATTGAAAGTCCATATTTTGCCTTGGAACATGATACTTAGTTTTGCTGGGTAGGTGATTCTAGGTTTTAATCCTAGTTCCATTGACCTCTGGAATATCACATTCCAAGCCCTTCGATCTCTTAATGTAGAAGCTGCCAGATCTTGGGTTATTCTGATTGGGTTTCCACAATACTCAAATTGTTTCTTTCTGGCTGCTTGCAGTATTTTCTCCTTGATCTGGGAGCTCTGGAATTTGGCAACAATATTCCTAGGAGATTTCTTTTTGGGATCTATTTGCGGAGGCGATCGATGGATTCTTTCAATTTCTATTTTGCCCTGTGGCTCTAGAATATCAGGGCAGTTCTCCTTGATAATTTCCTGAAAGATGGTATCTAGGCTCTTTTTTGATCATGGCTTTCAGGTAGTCCAATAATTTTTAAATTATCTCTCCTGGATCTATTTTCCAGGTCAGTGGTTTTTCCAAGGAGATATTTCACATTGTCTTCCATTTTTTCATTCCTCTGGTTCTGTTTTATAATATCCTGATTTCTCATAAAGTCACTAGCTTCCACTTGCTCCAATCTAATTTTTAAAGTAGTATTTTCTTCAGTGGTCTTTTGGACCTCCTTTTCCATTTGGCTAATTCTGCCTTTCAAGGAATTCTTCTCCTCATTGGCTTTTTGGAGCTCTTTTGCCATTTGAGTTAGTCTATTTTGTAAGGCGTTGTTTTCTTCAGTGTATTTTTCAGTATTTTTTCGGGTCTCCTTTAGCAAGTCATTGACTTGTTTTTCATGGTTTTCTCGCATCCTTCTTATTTCTCTTCCCAATTTTTCCTCTACTTCTCTAACTTGCTTTTCCAAATCCTTTTTGAGTTCTTCTATGGTCTGGGGCCAGTTCATGTTTTTCTTGGAGGCTTTGGTTGTAGGCTCTATGACTTTGCTGTCTTCTTTAGGCTGTATGTTTTGGTCTTCTTTGTCACCAAAGAAAGAATCCAAAGTCTGAGACTGAATCTGGGCGCGTTTTCGCTGCCTGTCCATATTCCCAACCAACTAACTTGACCCTTGAGTTTTTCAGTGGGGTATGACTGCTTGTAGATTACAGAGTTCTATGTTCTACGTTTGGGGGGGAGGTGCCAGCTCTGTCAGAGCCGCACTCCTCCTTCCCCAAGGACCCCCAGTCCAGACTGGGCTCAGATCTTCGGCAGGCTGTGCACCCCTGCTGTGATCCGCCACTTAATTCCCCCCACCAGGTGGGCCTGGAGCCGGAAGTAACAACAGCTGTAGCTGCCCCACCTCCGCTGCCCCCGGGGCTGGAAGCCGAACCGCGAACTCCTTCCACTCCCGCAGCTTTTCCCACTAACCTTCTCCGCAGTCTTTGGTGTTTGTGGGTCGAGGGGTCTGGTAACTGCTCACGTATTCAGGGCGCTAGGGCCCCCTCCGCCCGGCTTCTGGACTGGATCGTCCACGCCGCTCAGGCTGGGCTCTGCTCCACTCCGTTCCCAGCTCCCAGCTCCCAGCTCCCAGCTCCGTGTGGAATAGAGCTCACCCAGAGACTATCCTGGCTGTCCTGGGCTGGAGCCCTGCTTCCCTCTGCTGTTCTGTGGGTTCTGCCGTTCTAAAATTGGTTCAGAGCCATTTTTATAGGTTTTTGGAGGGACTTGGGTACGGAGCTCACTCTAGTCCGTGCTTACCAGCCGCCATCTTGGCTCCGCCCCGAAAGGGAACTTTTTTACAAATGAGGTAACTGAAGTTCAGAGATGTTAAGTGCCTTCCCAATTGGTCATAGAGCCATTGACATTCAAAAGTAGGAGTCAAACCTACCCTTTCCCTGACTCTCAAACCAGTGCTCTTTGTCCTGTATGAGGCAGTTATAAACACAAGTCTGACAGAAGACAAAACAGCTGTCTTTAGGGGATGCAAAATTAGGCTAACTGGACCATACAGGAATAAAATCTAGTCAAATCTATAGCCTAGGCTTCTGAGGATTGGGATCTATTTATCTGAGCTAATCAGTGGTAGATGGTCATGTCAAAAGGAAAGGTACAAGAATATATGATTTATTCCAAGTGCCTTTCTCATTATGCCATGTTATTTCAGGGGAACTGGGAAGAAAACAAAATGAGGATTAAATTATAATAGAGCTTCTTTCTATGGCCATTGATCATTTCTGGTTGCTTCCAGTGAAAGGTTGACCTGGAATACACATTATGTCCAGTTAAAACAATTACTATTGCAAAATACATCTCATTCCACCAAAAAAAGTTTTCTAAGACCTAGTTGGAGTTCCATAGTATGTTAAGCACTATTTGACACAAATTTATACTAGGGAGAAAAACTTTGGAAATTCCCTTGTAGTTCATTATAATGGGCTCTGATCTGCATTATCTTGATGTTGAAAAAGAATACCTTTTATGTAGAACCTACATGGGATTACATGCTGTCTTGGGGAAGAGAGGGGAGGAGAAGGAGGGAGAGAAAATTTGGAACCCAAAAACTTGTGGAACTGAGTATTGTAAACTGAAAATAAAAAATAAATTTATTAAAAAATACCTTTGATATTGGTATTATGAGTACTCCCTCCCAGGTCTCTAATTGTTCCAATGATTTCCTCACTCTAATATGAATATATTCACTTTGTAGCTCGACATATCACCATTAAAAATATAAATTAAATTAAATTATTAAATTAAAATTTTTAAATTTCCTGATATTCATCAGGAAATCATCAAACATTGAATATATGTACACGCACATATACATGTACACATATGTGTATATGTACACAGATACATATATAGATATATGTTTAGATATCAATATCTAGGTATATTTCTATGTTGTATCAACTAAGTTACCTGGAGTTTCTATGTTTGATTCTTCCAGATAGAAGCATTTGACATGACAAATCTTTCTAAGCATGGTATCTCAAAAGGGGACCTCAAGGGTTCCATAGTATAACGCTTACCTGACCAGAAAACTTTTGTCCCCATCAAACACAACAAATAGTTATTCAGCTGTTGCTTGAGATCTCTAATCAGGGGAATCCTGGAACAAGCTCAAAATATCTCAGGAGAGCCAGCTGTTTCTGAAATTGGGGAACATTGCAAATCAGGGCTTGATTTATTGTTTTGTTGAATGTCTAGGCTTAATAAAGTGATGGAGAAAATATTAATAATACAAATTAAACTTAAAAATCTGTTCATTTTTTAAAAAGTGTTTACGTAAAACCATCAGCAAGCATTATTTGTAATCAGGATAAGCTAGAAGCCTTCCCAGTAAGATCAGGTGTGAAACAAGGATGGCCACTATCATCAACATCATTCAATAATATTGTATAATATCATTTCTTCTGACAGCTGATGGTTTAATATTTACCAGCACATCCCTTTCTCTAATGAGAGAGAATCCATGACCTCCCAAGGCAGCTCATTACACTTTTGGAGAACTCAATTAAGAAATCTTTCCTTTCATCAAGCCCATATGTCCCTCTTTGTAGGCTCCCTTCATTGCTCCTAATTCTGCCCTTAAGGGCTAAGCAGAAGACATCAAATCCCTCTTCCTTCAGATACTCGGGAGGCAGCTATCATGTCTCCAATGTCTTTTCTTCTACAGGCTAACCATCCCAAACTCCTTCAATTGATCCTCCTATTTCTGTTCCGTGAGCACTCTCCAGTCATCAATGTCCTTCCTAAAATATAGATCCCAGACATTAACACTTAAGAGTGACCTCCCTAATGATCCTTTTTATAGTATGTTCTTGAATTTTCCTGGCTCACTGACCTATAATTACAAATTTTTTTTCACTTCCTGTTTTGAAAAATTGGAACAATATTCACTCTTCTCCAAATCTGAGGTTGCTTTCCTGTTCTCCAGGATCTTTCAAAGCTGGATGGCAGAGTCTCAGCAGTCATTTCTGCTGGTTCTTTCAGTATCTGAGCACACTGTTCTTCTGTGCTTTGTGACTCGAACTTCATTAAATGCATCTCTTATTATTTCCCTCTCCATCTTGAATGTGTTTGTTCTGTCCTTTCCAGTCTAAAACCATCCTGCTTGGCAGAGAAAACAAAAGCAGAATATGAGGATGCTCACTCAGAGGGTGGAAAAAAATAACTGAATGGTTTATTTTTCTACCCAGTTGCTCAAGTCAGAATCACTTTTATGTCCAAGCGTGTAAAATGATCACTTGCAGATCCACTCTCTGGCTTTTATCACTTATGGACTGTGGGTATTTTTATTGGGGTAAGGCAGGGTTGATGGATTCAGTCACTGTCTTAGTCCCACTGCTTAGTGCTCCTCTCCTCTCATGGCTGTGTTCTTGTATTGGTGCCTTATTTTGGTGGGAGGGAAGTTTGTGGCACTAGCTTTCTCCCAGTACCAACCTATGGCACTCAGCTGTGGCTATTGATGGCCTCCCTAGGGGCTAGGAGATCTAAAATGTCATTAGTTTTTCACTCAAATTGCAAATTATGTTATAATTATAGCACCTACCTCAGGGTTGTTATGAGCATCAGAGGAAATAAAATAGTAAAATGCTTCACAAGCTTTAAGGCACTCTAGAAATACTAGCTATCATCCTCATCCTCATCATCTTATTTTTGTTGCTCTTTCAGCATGACTTACAAAGAGACCACAAAGAGGTAGATAATTTGCTCTATCTCCTGATGAACCATAGGTCAGTGCTGTTTTTTCTCAGCGTTAATATCTGTGAATTGATGGTCTTTCCCTGATATAGGCAAAGTGGGTGACCGTATGTGTTATGATTTGAGGAGTGACAAGAGGCCCCACTTGCCTTCAAGCACACCCCCTTAAGTCTACCTGCATTGTCCGAAATCCCTTCCATTTAGTGGCATTCCTTTGAGTTCATAGCTCCTTAATTGGTCTTCCTGCATCTAACCCGTCTTTTCTTCAATCTGCCTTCTAGACATCTGCCAAACTGATGATTCTAAAGTACAGATCTTACCATATCAGTCCTGTGCTCAAAAAAGATTCAGTGGCTCCTCATTGTCTTTAGGGTAAAATACAAACCTTTCTATTTGGCGCTTGATAACCCTTTAGAAGTTTAAAATCTGTCTCTAGCCTACCTTTGCAGACTGATTCCACATTACTCGCCCACACACATTCTGCAGTCTAACCAATCTGGACTTCTTGCTATTCACCCATCCCATCTCTGTGTCTTCACCTTCTCCCAGACTGTTCTCCCTTCCTGGGATGTTCCCCATCCGTATGTGTGCCTATTAAATCACCTAATTCCCTTCAAGACACAGCTCAAAGGCCACCTACTACAATATGCCTTGCCCAAATCCCCCAGCTGATAATATCTTCCTCTCCCTGACTGTAATTATATTAGTATTTATATTCTATATATCCTGTATTTACCTATCTATGATCATGCTATATCCTCCTAGGAGAATGTAGGCTCCCTGAGGGCAATTACTGTTTGTTTCACTGCTATATTTCCATCACTGGCAGTATTCTTGTATTAGTGACTTACTGGAACTCCACAGACTAAACATCCCAAGTTCTTTCCATTGATGTTCATATTTCTGTTCTATGAACACTCTCCAGTTTATCAATATCTTTCCTAAAATATAGTTCCCAGACACTTAAGATGCGACCTCTCTAATGATCTATTTTTTTTTTTTGCTTTTAGTGTTTATTTCTTTTTTTAAAAAAAAACAAACTATTTACTTTTAGTTTACAACATTCAGTTCCACAAGCTTTTGAGTTTTAAATTTTCTCTCCTTCCCTCCCCTGCCCTCTCCCCAAGATGGTGTGCAATCTGATATAGGCTCTCTATATATTCATATTAAACATATTTTTACATCTGATAATCCCTTTTATATGTTCTAGAATTTTGCTGGGAATCAAAATTAAGTTCTCTTATATAAAATCTATAATTAGCTTTTTTCTCTTATTGTTTTGAAAAATTGGAACATAGTAGGCACTTAATAAGTGCTTATTGATTGAGTGAAAGGTGTGACTATGGATAAATATGGAAATGTATATTCATGAGGGGCAGAGATGTGAGTAGACCGGAGGAGAGTGTTTTCTCACTCCTTGTAAGATCCTTGTAGGGAAGGAGTAGCTAGTTAGGTAATTCTGTGGGTTGTGTTTGTGTGTGTGTGTGTGTGTGTGTGTGTTCCACTAGCACTAATTGTTGGTTGTGGGATAGATGGTAGATAGTAAACTGGTTGGTAAGACCTGAGTTCATTTATGGCTTAAGACACTTACTAGCTGTGTGACCCTGAGTAGGGCACTTAACCTCTTGGTAGTTTAATTCTCTCATTTGTAAAATGAAGATAAAAATAGCACCTACCTCCCAGGGTTATTGTGAGAATGAGATAGAATAATGCTTGTAAAACACTTTGTAAACTTTAAGGAGCTATATAAATGCTAGTTATTATTATCACCATTATCATATCTTTCTTATTATTCCTACCTTCCTACAGAGGTCCAGGGAATGTATATACTCATGAACGTTTTGGGACTCTGGGTGTAAAGGTTCATTCATCATACAACCACTTCTGTGCACATGGAACTCAGACCAACAAAATCAACCCCGAGCTCCTGGTATGAATTATGTCTGTGGTTTATGGAATGCCTCAAAGCCCTAGAAAGCACCTATTTTCACAGCACACCACAGAAAGAGAAATGCAGCCCTGGACTCTACCCTCCAACATTTTAATATCTAGCATAAACAGCACTGACATTTATTTTTAAGCATAAAGAGATAATGAAAAGAACAAATACAAAAACAAATATAAATTTAAAAAATAAACACCAGTGTTAATACCATCAGTCTAATATTTTCCCTCTTGTGGATTGTAAGCTTCTTAAGGACAGGGGTCTGTTTCCTTTTTGTCTTTGTATTCCCAGTGACTGGTTGGTAGTAGGCAGTTGACAAATACTCCCTGAATTGAATTGAGGGAGGGCGATTAAATAACACACTGTTAGATAGAAATATAGTTGGGGATATAGTCAGGGGGGTTTTATCATTACAGTAGAACGGCAGAGAAAGGCAGTCCTCTTTTCAACACTGTGGCCCTAAAGTGACCCATATCTCTATGGCTGAAACTTTTCTCACTGCAGTGATACAGACTATGGCTTCCATTAAAGAGAATAAGAGTGCTTTGCTCCAAAGAAAAAATTATATCTTTACCCTATATTCTTCTCTCTATCTCTATGGAAAGCATTCCATATATGTATATATGTACACATACGTATTTATTCATTCATTAATTCATACGTTTAGCTATCCATTCATTTATTTACTTATTTGTGGCCCTAAAGTAACCTTGACTATCTCCCAAACGCTTGGGCTCAAGGAGACACACCAAGTTTGATGCCTGGGGCAGTGAAAGCAAACATTATCAGTTCCTTCACCTTCAGGTGATATCAAAGCATCACCATATATTCTTGACCATTAGAACTGACCAGAAAGTCTACATAAAATAGAACCATAGCTCTTTGTTTTACTAAATAGTGTCCTAGACCTGCTGGTCCTCAAGGAACCAGAACAGTTCTCCAATAAGCAGATATCCTAATTTCTTCATTTGCTCATTACACTTTGACAATTTAACACTGTGTAGAACAATGGGTTAGGTGAGATATTGTACCACCACCTTGGTCAGTACTGTCTTACCTTTATGACTCCAAAATAGTTTTCTATTGCTTATAGAGAGGTCCTACTATCTAGGATAGCAAGAAGACCTTAGAAATTACCTAGTACAACCCTCTCCTTTTGTAAATGATGGGTTTATCTAGAAAGGAGAGGCAATGTAATATATTGTATAGCCTTGGAGATAGGATGATCTGGGTTCAAGTCCTGCCCCTGACATAGACAAGCCATGTGACCATGATTGAGTTACTTTATTTCTCAGTGCGGTACCTGGATATGCATTAGCAAAAAGGAGTTTTTCACAGTGAAAGGTTCCTACATGGATAAAATCATAGGATCGTGCTGTTTATTTATTGTTTTTTGGAGGGCGGAAGGGAAGGCAATTGGGATTAAGTGACTTGCCCAAGGTCTCACAGCTAATAAGTCTGGGTCCATACTTTTTAAAAGAATCTGTGTTTTAGAAATGATTGAAATATTATTGATTATCTAGTTATAGACTCACAATTTCTAAGCATTATGAGGGAGGCCAACTATCTAATCCAAACCAAAACTGAACAAAACTCCCTTCTACAAGATGTCTAAAAAGATGTTAATGAGTCTTTGCTTAAAGACCTCCATAAGGGAGAACCCACCATCTCCTGAATCAATTTTAAATAGCTCTAATTATCAAGAAATTGTTTCTTGAAACCAGACAAAAGATGCCATTTTGCAACTCCTGCCATTGTTCTATTCTCTCAGATTAAAGAGAACAAATAAAATCCTTTTCCTCCCAATTACATTCCCTCCCTTTCCATCCCCTCCCCTCCCCTTCTCTTCCCTTTCCCTCCCCTCCTCCCCTCCCCTCTCTCCTCCCCTTTCCCCTCCCCTCCCCTCCTTTCTCCTGTGCTCTCCTGTCTTCTCCTCTCCTCTCTTCTCCTTTCCTTTTCCTATCCCTATAGTCTCCTCTCTCCTTTTTTCTTTTCTGATCTCTCTTCTTTCTTTTTTTTTCCTTTTTTATTTCCTTTTCCATCATCTTAGTTTCTAGATGAAAAAACTATGGTCCAGAAAGTTTAAATCACTTTCCCCAAGTACATGACAGGCATCTAGCTGGTACTGTGGATAGAGTTTGAGGCCTGGAGTCAGAAGACTTGTCATCCTGAGCTCAAATCTGCCCTCAGATACTTACTAGCTTGTGACCTTGAGCAAATCACTTAACCATGCGTGTCTCAGTTTCCTCATCTGTAAAATGAGCTGGAGAAGGAAAAGACAAACCACTCCTGTATTTTTGCCAAGAAAACCCCAAAAGAAGGGTAGAGCCAAGAGGGTGGTTGGAAAACAGGGATTTGCTAAAGCTCTCTCCCAAATCCCTCCAAATACCTGTAAAAAATGGCTCCGAACAAATTCTAGAGCTACAGAAGCCATGAAATAACAGAAGGAAACAGGTCTCCAGCCCAGGACAGCCTAGATGGTCGCTGGGAAGGGTCTATCTCACCATACTGGGAGTGGAGCACAGCCCAGCATGGACCATGCCAGGAATGACCACTCCGGTAATAGATCAGGCAGAACAGGCCTTAGGGCCATGAATCACTGAGCTGTAGCAGTTACCAGACTTCTCGACCCACAAACACCAAAGATATCTTAGCAGGTCAGTAGGAAAACTGTTGAATCTGGGTGAGAGAAATGTGTGGTCCAGCCCCAGCCCAGGGGGCAGCGGAGGTGGCATGTCAGCAGCAGCAGGAAGCTCCGGCGACTGCTTCCAGAGCTCCATGGCAGCTGCTTCCAGCCCCAGGCCCACACGGTGGGAGGAGTCAAGCAGTGGATCAGAGCAGGAAAGCAGGGATCACTTTGCTGGTGCAGAGGCAGGGTTCTCTTGCTTTGCCCTGCTTGGATCTGGGTCGTGGTCCTGGTTGGCAGTTCTTGGGGGAGAAGGAGTGCTGGTGGGGCAGAACTTGTAGTGACTGTGGAGAGGGAGTCCTTCTGGTAGCTACAGGGCAGAAAGGAGTGCTTGCACTCACAGACCAGAGCACAGTCCAGGAGAGTAGTATCATACCACCTAAGAATAGCAGTAGCTCTGAAAACAGCAGTGCAAGACCCCTGAAGCTTGGGACAAAGCACTCTCTACTCTGAAAGCAGTCATACCCTGACAAAAAGCACCAGGGTCAAGTAGTTGGCTGAGAACATGAGCAAGTAGCATAAAAGGACTCAGACTCAGACTATAGAATCTTTTTTTGGTGTCAAAGAAGATCAAAACATACAGTCAGAAGAAGTCAACAAAGTCAAAGAGCCTACATAAAAAGCCTCCAAGAAAAATAGGAATTACTCTCAGGCCATGGGAGAGCTCAAAAAGAATTTGGAAAGGCAAGTAAGAGAAGTAGAGGAAAAATTGGGAAGAGAAATAAGAGTGATGCAAGAAAACCCCAAATTGGGTCACGAAGGTTCAGACATGACTGAAATGCCTAAACAACAAAGTCCATGATAGCTGAGTTTGAAGGGCATAACTGATCTTTGGCATGCTTCCCTTTCCTTCCCTACCTCAGCTTCAACTCTCCATTTTACTTTTCCCTTGTCTATTTTCATTTTTATGCTGGTACTTAATATCTCTAACCACCAAACAGACATGAATGATGTGAGCAGAGAAAGGAACAGACAAGCAAATCTCTACAGGCCTGACTTTGGCTTTCAAGGGATGAGCATTTATTAAGTTGTAGTAGACAGAAAGGACATGAAAAAGAAATGGGCCCTGACCTCTTGGGGCTTACAGTCATGAACAGGAAGCATTCAAATGAGCAAAAATGAGCAAACATATCACAAGACAGGAGAACAGAGAGACCACTAAACAGAGCAGGTGAGAGAAAGAAAATGCTAAAGAAGTAGCCCATGCTAAAAATAAATCTTTTTTGCAAGTGTGGTTGACTTTACAGAGACTTAAAACTATGAAACATAGCATGCATTCCTGCCCCCCCCACCCCAAATAAAAGCTCTGAGAAACCTTTGGCCCATTTCATAGAAAAGACTACAGACAAGAGAGTTGGAGAAAGTTTTGGTCAAAGCATTTAGAGTTAACACGGTATTTCAAAATGATAATCCTTAGGAATATTTAATAACACAAGAGGCAAACTGATGTGGAATGGCTTTATTTAAATCAATTTTGTCATTTGTGCTGCTCCATTAAAAAAGAATTTCTAGCCCTCTTATTTATGGAAACATCTATGCACTACCATCCCAGAGCAGTCTGGACAAAAAAAGGGCCAATTTTGTTGAATTCTGTCTAGTGTGACAGCTCTCTCCATCTCCCAAGTGAAAGTAATCATTCATTTTGTATTTAATCTATAGCCAGAAAGTGATACTCAATACTGAGCTTGGCATTTTATTTTGTGTTTGGATGGGATTGGAACCAGCTGATTGGCTTAAAAGTTTATGGTCCGACTGCATCGCCTAAGACGATGCCCTCATGAATCAGTCATTCAGCATATAATGACCTAATATTCATAATTTAAAATCTGACATTCACCGCACAATCCTTGCCCTGTCATTGCTTAGAGTTCTATTTCGGTGCATCACGGTTTGTCAGAGTTGGCTGCTCCATCCCAGGGGTCTGGGAGCACTTTTTTTTTTCAGACAATTCTTAAATAAATACAAGATTGATTTCATTTATCTTTTTTTGCCGGACAGCATGTGTTTACCCAAATATTATTTCTTTGCTCCTTTAGGTTATTCTGACTGGTGGTAAATGCCAGTTGTTTGGACTCGGTGGAATTAACGCTAGAAAATGTGATTCGGAGAGATTTCACTTGAGCTCTCTGCTACAGTGGTCTCAGTGAGCTCCACCCCTACACATACACACACACACCCCCCCCCCCCACCACACCAGCCCCCTCTAACATACACACAGTAATATTACTGTAGTGGTGGTGGTCACTGTTTACTTTGAACATTGTCGGTCTTTGCAGTTTGGTGAAATGCTTTCAGAGTTGGGGTTGGGGCTGTATTTATGTTTGTCGAACAGGAAAGTGTGTGTGCGTTGGGGTGGGGGGAGGCAAAAAGGAGCAGAACGTCTACCTTTCTGCATGTTGTCAGACTAGGGATGGTAATGGAAAGGGAGTTAAAAGATTATGGCACATAAACCTGAAGGCAGGGAGGGGGAGGTAATTAGCCGATCGACCAGAGAGTGAGCGGTCTGGTGTTAATGTCACGCTGCGTGTTTGTGGGGCGAAGGAGCTAGGGCACTTTGTCAGGGTCCAGTCTGCTTTCGCAGACATTCACAGAGTAAGCAGGAGATTAATCCATGTGGTTCTAACCACCTTTCATATCTTTACAACCGAACATTTTTTATAGAAATCAATTAGTCCTCTGTCTCTGCAATTTTATTATGAGTCTCTGTCCAAGTTTCTGGCAAGCTCTTTAAGAGAATGATTGATGGTAAACTTTCATAATGAATAAAAAATGAACCCTCCCCCAGGAATTGATGTAGTGGAGAGAAAGTAAATGATAAAAATTACAAACTCTAAAAGTCACTAAGAAACCAATGTTAGACCAGTGTGGTGGTTGTTATACTCAGGGCTCTACCCCCTTCCTGTTGCAGGCCCACCCCCCCACCTTTTTTTGCACAAGTACTCAGAATCCAATTTACTATGGAAACTTCAGGGGAGTTCTTTGCCTATTATTGAACTTGTTGGAAAGTATAGAAGCATTCATTTGCCAAATCTCATAAATGCCACTTTGATGACTTAGGTTCATTGTAGATGAAGAATCCTGACAAAAAAAAATAAAAAAGAACCCTTGGTTTTTGACATATGGAAAATGTATATGTGATGGGAACTAGGCTAATCAGCTTCCATTCAATTAGTCTATGAAGAGAATAATGATAAGGGCAAAATCCCATCCTAATGAACTCCATGGGAGAGCTAGGTTGTTTTATTATATTGGGATCCTGTTATAATTAGTATGCTACTTTACAAAAAAATCACATTCCTAGGCGGCAAGGGCCAGGGATAAAACAGGACCAATCCCCAGCCCCTCTGGAGAGAATGAACAAGTAAAAAGAAGGTCTCTGAACCCAGCTAAGGAAAGTGAGGCTTGTCAGACCTAGATAGCCAGCCTCCAAATTTGCTTTCTGTAAGCTTCTAGATCTTTTCCATGTGCTGCCAAGGAAAATAATTTGAAAGTTTGGGAGGAGCCTTCTGGGTAAGGGAGTTGAGTGACGAAAGGAAGAAGACTCATAGAGGGAGTTGAAAGCTTATTCCTGATTGGTAATTGAAACACAGAGAATAACTACGCTACTATCAGATGAAACTATGGACTGGGTGGCCCACTGGCCTGATTCAGTAGGACATTTCTTGTCTGCCCTTGATCTAAGTAATAGGGTACTTATTGTGATTTTGCGTCTCCATTCTTCCATCCATAAAGTAAGAGAGAAAAACGTTCCCATTCCTCCATATTTTAACAAGATATTTCTTGGAACAATGGAGTAATAAGTAGGAAAATATTCTGAGCTCCACATGGTACTGCAGCTTTGGAAATCCAAATTCATTATCAGCCTATTCCCTAAGCAGAGAGTTGTATGTTGGCACGGTTTAAACTTTCCAAGGAAAGCCCTATGAGGGCTTTTGGAATGGGGGAAGTGGGGTGGAGGTGGATTTGAATGGAGAGTGGGATTCTTCTTGAAAATTACAGAGGGTACATTATGGCCAGTGCTGTGCTAGAGCTGACTCATGCCTGCTTGTGAGAGCCAATTGTTAAATATTCAGTATGAGCATTTACTCCTTGGAAATCAGCAAACACTACAAAACAATCCTTGATTTATTGTTTAGTTCATTATCTAGACTTAAGAAAGTGATGAAAAGGATGATAATAATTCAGATGAAACTTGAAATTGTGTCATGCATGCTCCTCCCCCCTGCCAAAGCTGGTTTTTAAACATTTACCAGTATTATACTAGCAATTATGGTCCTCTAAAGAGTTGGAAGAACTGGGACTTACCTCGTATGATTGTTATCTATCACTGGAGTGCTGACCTATGTTTTTTAAGCCATTTCATGTATTTATATCTTGGTACTTTGTTGCCCCATATAGAGTGCAAGCTCCTTGACAGCACGGACTGGGTCTTTTAATTCATTTGTATTGCTCTCCATTACTCTTACTGCAGGACTCTACCCACAGGATCCATTCAGTGGCTTCTCCTTAAATCAATTGGCCCTAAGTTTGAACATAATGATGAGAAGCAGCATGGTGTCATATTTAAAAGTGTTGGATTTGTCATCAGACGACCCAGGTTCAAATCCTAGCTCTACCACTTACTACCCATGTCACTTTGGACTTGCTTTCTCTGGGTCCCTGGTTTCCTCATCCGTAAAATGGGAAAGCTGTAGTAAATGTCCTCTAAGGCCCCTTCCAGCTCAAAATATTTTATCTATTTAATACTGGTATTTATATAGGAATCTAAGGTTTACAAAGTACATTGTGTACATTATCTCACATGACCCTCAAAACAGCCCCCTGATGTAGATGCAGGGAATATTTCCCCCATTTTACAGATGGGAACAATGAGGCTCAGATAGCAGATCACATAGCTGGTAAGGGTTGGAAATGGAATTTGAGCCTAGGAATTTCCAAGATCCGAGCTTGGTACTCTTTTCACTGTGTCCTCACTATCTTGGTACATTTAAGCTATTAATATAGATTTCATTGAGGTTTACCTAATGTTACACAAGATAACGCTGAAATAATCAACTAGATGGTTCTGGACATTAAGTTCTTTGGCCTTGTGTAGAAAAAACATCTGAAAAATAGATTGAAGTGTCCAGTCCTTATCCAGATGTTTGTCATTATAGACCCCAAGTTCAGGGAAATCCGAATAGAATAGTAACATTGAAGGGAACAGGGAAAACTCTGCATATTGACTCCTCTATCAGATTGTGAAAGCTTCAAAGGCAGGGACTGTCTTTTACCTTTCTTTGTATCTCCAGTGTTTAGTACAGTGCCTAGCACATAGTAGGCACTTAATAAATTTGTCTTGACTAACCTCAATTTCATTATCTTAATATGTATATATGTATGTATGTACATATGTAGTGGGTTGATCAGGGGCGTTCCCCAATCAACTTGAAAACCTTCCAAGGAGATGTTTTTGTTGAAGTATAAATTCTTCCTGTGAAGAGTGTGGACACACACATTTGCTCCCTCTTTGTGTAGTATGTTATTGAGTAGAAATAAATTATTTGGCTCATATTTTTGTGGGGTTGCACACCTTAATGCTGAGCCTATTAAAAAACATAAAGGATCACTTTCAGGGCCAACTAGGCCTTTTGCCCTTTGTTAGATCAGAGAGAGCATCAGAACTAAAAGTGAATATTGGTCCTGGGTTGGGAAGAGTCCTGGGTGGAGGAGAGACCTGAGTATATGCCTAGCTTCCTCACCTCTCTGAAAAAAGTCTGGATTCCTGCATGGGAATCCAGGGTGAAAATGGGCACCCAGAGGAACGGGGTGAAGGGGTAGCTTCTGTATCTTCCTCATATTCATTTTTTATCTAAGTCTGAATCTCCCTTTTTAGGAGATTCTAAACCATAGGGTGTTACTCTGAATATTTGAGGCCCTGTGGTAAAGGTGAGATTCATCAGTGGAGAATTGTATTGTTGAGGGGATACTTTGAGTCCTAGGAATGAAATAGAAACTTTCTTGATATGCCTTCTTACTTCAAATGCATATAAAGGAGGTGGGTGGCATTTTGCCCTTTTATCCTAGGTCTGTGAAGACCAAGATGCAATTGACATTCAAGCTGTATTCTGAAGTCTCCAAAGGCAACTAACTCAGGAAGGGGATATAAAACAGGGCAAAGAGAGATAATTCACACAGTGGTCGAGTAGATGAATTGGAGGAGGGGGCCAAAGGAGGTTATTACCAAGATTGTGTGAGATCCAGGTCTCACAACTTTTTTTTACAATTTTAATATTGCCTCCACATGTACATGTGCTTAGGCATGCACATGTATGCGATGTCTTGTTTCTGTCAAATGAGCATCTTTCTATGGAACTACCTCTGAGCTTTTATCCATATCATCCCCCTCCTTCCTACTTATCCAGATTTTTTTAAAAAAATCTCCTTTCTTACCTTCTTCATGATACCTTGCCTTGACCACTCCAGCCCACAATGATTCCACTTTCCTTTGAACTGTCCCATTCATTTGGACCTCAGTAATTTACCACTTTGTGTCATTTCTCCATCAATTGAATTCTTATTTGACTTTCTCTGTATGTATGCCTAGCCTCTCCAAGAACATCCTTCTTTTTCCCTGAAAGTCATCTACTCCTCTTACGCTCTGTAGTAACAAGCATGGCACACTATGTGTATTTCTCAAGTCTAATCCACTTGTGAGTGATGTTGCAGGAGGTGTTATCCACTAGGTACAAGTTGGAATATATGGCCAATGAGGTCACTTCTAGCTCAGGCATCCACTGAATCTGTCTCTAACACCCTATTGAGAGTGATCATAGCATCATATATTTAGAGCTAGGGACCTTAGAGCCTCTCTCATTTTACAGTTGAAGAAACTGAAGCACAGAGAATGCTAAGCAACTTGCTCAGGTTCACACAGCTAGTATCTGAGGCGGGATTCAGACTCAGTTCTTCCTGAGGCCAAGTCTAGGGTGCTATCCACTGCACCACCTAATCCTTAATATTCTTAGATTGCTTACTGAGCTAATCAAAACAAAGATAAATAGAATATTCTTCCTCCCACCTCCATTTTTTTTCTTCCTTAAAGATTTGAATATTGGAGGAGAAGGATATAAACCTGAAATCCTAACAGTTCTCAGAGACTTAAAAGTGAGCAACTAACTTCGCTACTTCTACAGGTTTTCTCTTGGATCGTAGCCACCATTTAGAGCAAGAAGGTTCCACTTCATAATTCTCAAGAGACCAATTAAATAATGGTCTAGTACAGTTAGACAGAGCGCCAGCTGACTCATGGTGAATCCTGTAGACAATTGGCTTGGCACTGCTGCAATTTACCAGAAACACTAGAAATAAGTGGTTTTCCTAGAACAATGATCCAACTTGATTTCCCTCCTTTTCCTTGCTTTGCTGTTCCTAGGTTTTATCCTTTTTTTGGAGGGGGGAAGGCAGGGCAATCGGGGTTAAGTGACTTCCCCAAGGTCACTCAGCTACTAAGTGTGTCAAGTGTCTGAGGCTGGATTTGAACTAAGGTCCTCCTGACTCCAGGGCCAGTGCTCTACTCACTGTACCACCTAGCTGCCCCGGCTTTATCCTTTTCTTAGGCATGTTCCTTGGGCCAAGTGCCTCCTGAGAGAACAGTGTAGTATTTTCCAGTATATGTGTCTTGACTCATTCAACAAATATATTTTAAATAGCTGTTGTGTGCAAGGCAGAGGAAGCATGGCATGGTTAGTGTATAAAGATCTAGCCTCCACAGTTCAAGTCCCAGTTCTCGCAAGTATTGGCTGTATGACCTTGGACATGTCACTTACTATCTCATTCCCCGCCCCACCCCATACAACCCTCTAAAACTGCAGAGCAAGTATTTATTCTCATTGGCAGAGAGAGTTTCTTCACTGAAAGTTCCCTACATCAATGAAATCACAGGGTTGGTGATTTTTTTCTTTGGAGTGTCAGTTAATAGGAGAGAGAATAAAGTCAGTAAAATATGACCCCTGTCCTCACAGGGCTTACACTCTAGTAATGGGATGAGAAGTGCCCTAATGATCACAATACATTATGTAAATTAAATAAGAAAGAATCATGGGATGTTGAATGATAATAATAACAATTAACATTTATATCACATTTAATATATGCCAGGTACTGGGCTAAGAGCTTTCCAATTATTATGTTATTTAGTCCTTACAACAACTCTGAGAGGCAGGGAGTTATTACCCCCATTTTACAGGTGAGGAAACTGAGGTTAAGTGACATGCCCAGGGTCTTACACTTAGCAAGTGTCTAAGGCCAGATGTGAATTCAGATCTTCCTGACTTGAGGCCCAGCATTCAATTCACCATGCCATCGAGCTTCCTGAGAAGAGGGAGAGAGCTTTCGGATGCTAGAAGAGGGAAATCTTCATGGAAGAGATGGCATTCGAGCTGCACCTTGAAAGGTGCTTAGGAATGAGCAAAAGAAAAAGACATTATAGGCAGAGGGAATAGTTTGGGCATGTCCGTCTCAAAGCTTTACGAGAACACTGGGAGTCTAGTACGATAGCAATAGAGAAATGTTATAATGAGGTCCCTTCAATATTCTCAGTAATAAACTACCTCAAAGAAGGTCCAAAATTGGATTCTACATTACAGTAGGCCACAGAGTCATAGTCAGCATCTTTGGTGTCTGGGGCAAGCAGCATACAATGAACCTCGAACAAAAAGTATGATAAGTGGCCTCAAGTCAACATTTTAAAGGCAAATTTAGTTATGAAGGTGGGAGGTAGAGACACCAGGAAGTCCCTTTATGATGCATAGACAAAAAAAAAAACCTGACGGTAACATAAAGACTGTTTACTGTGAAGGTCAAAGTAAGATGAGACTGGGAAGCAAAACCATGCTGGGAAGGAATTCATCTGTGATATAGCTACTGGGGTAGGGGAGGAAGAGGTGGATCATTTACTAGTTTCCAGTTTTAAATGGGTTATTTTAATGAATTAATCTCATCCATTGGAGTCTAAGAACAGTTGCATTGTTGTTAAAGGCTGATAGCTCCATCTACCACATTGTTGAAGACCAGAAGCTCCATCTAAATATTGATGACCTATGTCAAAGCCTCATTTGCCTTCCTTTTGTTACAGGGTCATCTTACAGTTAGAGTGACACATCAGGGGCATTGTGGTACAATAGGAAAGAACACAGATCCTGAATTTGGTGAATCTGAGTTCAAATCCTAGCTCTGCTGCCTATCATCAGCATGTCTTTGAACATTTAACTTCTCTGAATCATAGTTCTTACATATCTAAAATTAGGGAGGTGCATTAGATGGTTTCTTCCTGCAATAAATTTTATTATTATTTCTATAAAATAAGCTATGCTGATAAATTCATGTATAAATGCGTAAACAATTATTTTTATTGCTTGAGAAATGCCTATAATTACAGACACATGTGCTTACATATATACATATACAAACATATACATGGAGTAGAAGGGACTAGGTTCAAATCCTGCCTCTGAAGCTTACTACCCTTGAGATTTCAGGCAAGTCACTTAACCTCCGTAGGCCTCGTTTTTCTCAACTATAAAAGGAAGGAGATTAGATACGGTAGCCCCCAGCCCTAGACTTCTGATCCTGGGGACCCTAACTAAAGTAAGCTCAACTGTTCCAGGGACCTTCATTTCCATGGCCCACTGTGTTCCTGGGAATCTTTTCTTAGGCTACATGTATAAAAAAACCCAAACCAGCAAACCAAAAAAAAATGTACAGACATTATACTCATTATTTAGCTGATACAGAAGCTGCAAAATGATTTAGTCCACATGAATAAACTAGAACGTGAAATAACTAAACTATAATCTCCTTGAAGTAACCTTTTCACCACCAAAAAGTGTTTTCATTTTTAAGGGACTACTTGCCTGGTTATACTGGGGAAAATACACCAGACTCCAGAAAGAAACTTCTGCTGATAACTCCTTATCAAACATAGAGATAAAATGTGATATATATGTTTGAAAACGTGCACATCCATAGTCTGATTTACTATATAGATGAGTAATTGAAATGGCTTTAATTTGGAAAATGCATCCCATGCAAAAAATGAAGATCTAGAGAATTGCTCGTATCCCATTGGCCAGAAAGCTTCCTCATTGAAGTCCATGTCAAAACTTTTGGCCGAAGGAAGCTAATGTCCAATATTCTGCTTGGTTTGAAAGGCTGGATTGCCCCTAAGGTTTTCTTTGAAACAGAAGTAACACTGTGTGACTTATGGCTCACTTTCCAAGATAATACTTCAGTTTGAATTTCAATAGGAGTCAGTGTTCTGTCTGTTAGGTATTACATAACTCACAATGAAAAAAAATCCTATATGGACTGCCTAAACAATACCCTTCTATATAGGCACTCCATACACAGAGCAGGCTCCCTATTCAGAACATTACTTATTTTATGGCATTGTAATTATATATGGCTATAGGATATTTTTTCAAAATTACCTGGAGTCTGCACCATGCCATGATTATAATCATGATGTAATCCTCCACTAGGAAAATGCTATTCTGTGGAAGATTTCAGCTGAATGAGATGATGAGTTTCCTGTGTGTCATCTTCTTGTCAAGAACACTGGAGCTGCCAACGAGATACAAATGAGTGTTCTCAGTGTCACTTGCCTTACTCACCCATCATTTCCAAAAGGCAAGTTAGAGCCGGGGGCATGCCAACACCAGCAGTCAGTGCTGTGTGCCCTCAAGTTACCTCTGAATCAAGTGTGCAATGCTTGGCGTCATCTAGACCAAACATTCAGATGTTTGACTGAATTTTTCATTTTTTCTTCTGGATGTTTGGCATCAGTAGAAGCAGCCAGCGTCTGCCTGGAGTGCAGCATCTAGGGTGATGGTGGAATTGTTTAAACATGGATCACGATGAACTTTCTGGGGGAAAATGTTCTTTTCAGTGTCACTTTTGATAGTGGTGATCCATGACTATTTATTATTAATGCTGTCGGCATTCTGAGTAATAACAAGGATTCTTCCTTTATAGTCTCACTCACAACCATCATTCTTTCTCCCTTCCCACTTCCACCACTCGGGTTCATGTCCTTATTACTTTACCTCTGATCGATAGGCTAAATCAGTAATCAACAAGCATTTATTAACTGCTTACTGCACACTAGTGTTGGTACTAGGTTCAAGGGGTACAACTATTAAGGAAAAACATTTCCAGTGCCCAAGGATATTCGCCTCCTATCTGTTCTTTCTGATTCCAACATATCCTCCTTCCAATCTATTCTGCACACTGTGGCCAGCTGAATCTTCCTAAGATATAACTTTGATGTCACTCCTCTACTCAAAAAGCATCAATGGCTCCCACTGCCTGCAGACTAAAGTCCGAACTCCTTGGCTTGCCATTGAAATTCATCAGTGGTCCATTTCCTGATTAACTTTTCATTCTTATTCCCTTTTATTCTCTCCCCAAGCCTTCCACTAAAAAATTCTGCATCAGACGGACTGGCCTCCCAAATACCTGGAATACGATCCTTGTTCTGAAAAAACTGAAGCTATTCTAAGAAGCTCTAACCACTCGTAGCATCTTTGTGTGTGATAGGAAAAGTGTAATAGAATTATATTCTATAGGAGAAGCAGTACGGTACCTAAAGTCAGCACAGTCCAGAGTCAAGGATCCTAAGCTCAAATATTACCTGTTTACCTCTGCCTGTGTGACCTTAGGGAAGTCATTTCATATTTCTGGCCTTCAGTTTCCTCATCTCTAAAATGAGGGAACGTTGGATTATATGACTGACCTCTAAGGTTCCTTCCTTCTCTAAATCTGTGATTGAGAGAAGCAGTCTAATTCTCCCAAAAATGTAGTCAGAATTGGGTCACCGTAACTACCAACAGATGCTTCATGAATTGAATTGATGAATTAGGAAGCTCATGATGCTTTTTCAGATTTAGTTCCTATTGAGAAAAGTTAAAAAGTCATCCAGATCAGCATGGGCTACCCCCATCCCACCTCCACAATGAAGCTTCTTAATCTTGAGTTCATACATTGTCTTGTGGACAAGAGCCCCTATAAGTCATTCCTTTGCCTCCATTTCTCCAAATGAAAAAAAAAATGAATCACAAAAAGCATTAGAGCTGGAAATGACTTCAGAAATCATCTAATCAAACCCCTTTATTTGGCTAGAAAAGAAACAATTCTAATGAGATCCATAAGAATCTAATGAGTAAAGAACCTTAACAGTCTTGTAGTCTAAGTCCCTCACTCTATAAGCCAAGAAAATGATACCCACAGAGACATAGGATCATAGGCTTAAGACTTGAAGAGACCGGAAAGGGAATCTGATTTGGACCAGAAAAAAATCTTAATTTTACCGAGAAGGAAATTGAAGTCCAGAGAAGCTAAATGACCTGGCCAAGTTCGCATAGCCAGTTAGTGACCCTCAAAAAAACAGGAAAAAGAAAAAAGAAAGGTAACATCTTAAAGGACATCTTGGTAAATTAAAGTTTGTCTTTCCAAAAGCATATGAAATAGTTGGATAGCTACATGTTTTAAAAATAGAAATATAACCATGAATATATTCTCATTTGTACTCCTGCCTGGTTTTTGTTATTGCTGTTGTCTTCTCTCCTGAGGGGAAAAAAAAGTGGTAAAAGGATTAGGATGACTGACTCTAGTCAGGAAATGTCCAGCTCAGAATCCTGTCTGAGGAACCCCAGCATTAACTCAACATGTTGACACCCCTAGGAGCCTGTATTTCCTCTCTGACCTAGGCAGCACCTTGTATCCTGTGGGCACTCACTCACTCAGCAAGGCCTTGCAGCAGGCATTTAGCCATAGAGGCTGAGAGTAACCAATGATCTTCCAGGAAGTTTTGTTGTTTATCCCCAAACTAACTTTCTATTTGTGTGTAAATGAGCCTCATGATTCATTTTCCATAAACATTGTGGACAGACTGAAGGGGGAAAAATATATCCAAGAACTGGAGACTGGCATTTTTCTCCATGAATATTGCCAAGAAAAAGATCTTTTCTTCATTTAGGCATCTTTCTGTAAGGCCAGCTCCTCTGAAACAAGAGGATGTCCACAGCTGAGACACAGCACAGAGATTCTGGAGTCTTCACAAAGGAGTAGATCTGTCCAGGCATAGGATAAACAAGGAGGAAAACACAGAATTTGCATTTCACTCACATGCTGGTCCTGCCTGGGCATGAACTATGAATTCAAGGAAAAAAACCCTAGGATTGTAGATTTAGAGCTGTAAGGGAATATAGAGGCTATTTAGTCCAATCCCCTAATTTTACATGGAGGGAAACTGAAGCCTAGAAAGATTAAGTGACTTGGTTAAAGTTGAATGGCTAGTGAGTTTCAGAAGAGGGATTTGAACCTAGACCTTTTTAGCTCTAAACCTTCCTCTCTAGCCACTTACCACTCACCCGAAGGTCAAAGGCAAGAAAGGTTCAAATAAAGGTCTTTGTTCCTCACTTGGCTATTTTATCACTCTGTCTTTAGCTCTTCGAATTTAAAATGCCTTAAGTCTCTAGACCAAATCCAACTCCTGCCCTCTTTGGACCTTCCATTTCAGCCAAAGTGGTCTGTTCTTTAATTATGCCTCACGCATCCCTACCTCATGTTTTTCCCCAGGCCTGGAACACCCTTCCCCCATCCTCTTTTCTTATGTAAATTCTGTTCATCCTTCAAACCTCAACTCAAATCACTTCTTCCCTATGGGGTTTTCTTTGACTACCCAGTCGACAGTGATCTCTCCTTTCCTGGACTCCTATAATACCTGTTATATATCCAACTCAGAGAATTTAGGGTTGGAAGGGGTCATTTGATCCAATCTCCTCTTCCTTATATAATGAGGAAACCAAGTCTCAGAGAAGGAAAGGGATTTACTAAGGGGACCAGTACTAAATAGAAGCACAAAGATTCAAACCCAGGTCCTCTAACTTCAAAGCGAATCCTACACCATACTGACCTTATAATATACACCCTGATGTTTTTCATTGCTAACTGTCTTGATTATATATGTGTGTATGTATGCGCACATGTGTATATATATATATATATATATATGTGTGTGTGTGTGTGTGTGTGTATGTGTGTGTATGTATGTATACTCACATATAATGTATATATTTGACTCCCCAATTAGATCAGAATCTCCTTGAGGGCTTTCTAATCTCCCCTTCCTCTTGTTGTTCAGTCATTTCAGTTGTATCTGACCCTTAGTGACCCTATTTAGGATTTTCTTGGCAAAGATACTGGAATAGTTCATCATTCCTTTCTCTGGCTTATTTTTACAGATGAGGAAACTGAGGCAACCAGAGTTAAGTGATTTGCCCAGAGTCACATAGCTTGCAAATGACTGAGGCCAGATTTCAACTCAGGTCTTCCTGGCTCTATCTGCTATGCCACCTAGCTGCTTCTAATCCCCACAATGCATAGCAAAATGGAATCTTTATCAAAGTTAATTGTTGTTTGATTGATCTGATTTCTGCCCATAGGCACAAGTGCTGAGATTTTGTTCAGTAGCCCTTGAAACCTCTAGAAAAAAAGAAGAAAAAGTTCTCTCTCTTGAAAAAATACTATTTCTTTCAGACGAGCAGCAGTTGCGTCAATGGTAGCAAGAGGTTGTTTTCATGGGCGTTTAATACAAAGCTTGGGGAACTGTCTTTGTCTAGGGACTCTTGCACTTGCCCAGTTTGGAGTCCTTCTGCTTTAGATCAGAGAAGAGCTATGTCCCTGAAATGTCCCCATTAGGTCCCCTACCATAGAACTGAACTGCTATCAGAAGGAGAGAAAAACTGTCAAAAAGAGGGTAAATAAAGAAGCCAAAGTAAGAAAAGTTTGTGTTTGTTCTTAACTATAAAGAGATCGGCAGAGGGGGATGGGGTCTCTTGGGTACCCTCTGGGACTGATGCTGTGTCAGCATGGACACTGAGGAAAGAGTGCTGGTTTTGGAGGTAGAGGATCTGGGTTCAAATGTGAGCTCCACCGTTTATCTGTGTGACCTTGGACAAGGCCCTTCATCTCCTTTGGCCTCAGTTTACTCATCTGTAAAATTATAAAGCTGGACTAGATGATCTCCAAAGTCTCTTCCAGCTCTAAAAGCTGTAATACGATCCACACAGAGGGACCCAAGAAACACTTTGGCTGAACTTTGGTCTATTAACCCTTCATAGTTTGAGAGTATGAAAAAGAGTCCAGCATCCTCAACCATTTCTCATTTGTTTTTTATTCATTCATTCATTCATTTATTCATTCATTTATCTATTCATTCATTCATTCAGTTATTTATTTATTTATCTATTCATCTATTTATTTATTCATTCATTTATTCATTCATTAATTCATTTATTTATTTATTTTTAGTTTTTAGCATTCATTTCCATAAGATTTTGAGTTTTAAGTTTTCTCCCTTGCCCTCTCTTCCCCCCTCCCCAAGACAGTGCACAATCTGATATGGGCTCTACTTATACATTCGTATTAAACATATTTTCACATTAGTCATGATGTAAAGAAGAGATAGAACTAATGGGAGGAACCATGAGAAAGAAGAAACAAAACAAAACAACAAAAGAAAAAGAGAACAAATAGTATGCTTCCATCTACATTCAGACTCCCCAGCTCTTTTTCTGGTTGTGGATGGCATTTTCCATTATGAGTCTTTTGGAGTTGTCTTAGATCCTCACATTGTTGAGAAGGGCTAATTCTGTCAAGGTCAGTCATCACACAATGTGGCTGTTACTGTGTACAATGTTCTCCTGGTTCTGCTTTTTCACTCTGCATCAGTTCATATAATTCTTTCCAGGTTTTTCTGAAGTCTGCCTGCTCATCATTTCTTGTACCGCAGTAGCATTCCATTACATTCATATACCACAACTTGTTCAGGCATTCCCCAATTGATGGACATCCTCTCAATTTCCAATTCTTTGCCACCACAAAAAGAGCTACTATAAATATTTTTGTATATGTGGATCCTTTTCCCGTTTTTATGATCTCTTTGGGATACAGCCCTAGAAGTGGTATTGTTGGGTCAAAGAGTATGCCAGTTTTATAGCCCTTTGGGCATAGTTCCAAATTGCTCTATAGAATGGTTAGATCAATTCACAACTCCACCAACAATGCATTTGTGTTCCAACTTTCCCACATCTTCTCCAACATTTACCGTTTTCCTGTTTTGTCATGTTAGCCAATCTGACAGGAGAGATGTGCTACCTAAGAGTTGTTTCGATTTTCATTTCTCTAATCAATAGTGATTTAGAGCATTTTTTCATATGACTATAGATGGCTTTAATTTTTTCCTCTGAAAACTACCTGTTCATATCCTTTGACCATTCATCAATAGGGGAATGAATTGTATTCTTATAAATTTAACTTACTTCTTTATATACTTTAAAAATGAGGCCTTTATCAGAGACACTGGCTGTAAAAATTGTTTCCTAGTTTTCCGATTCCCTTCTAATCTTGATTGCATTGACTTTGTGCAAAAACTTTTCAATTTAATGTAATCAAAATCATCCATTTTGCATTTCATAATGTTCTTTGTCTCTTGTTTGGTCATCAATTCTTCCCTTCTCCATAGATCTGACAGGTAAACTATTCCTTACTTTCCTAGTTTGCTTATAGTGTTAGTCTTTATATTTAAATCATGGACTCACTTTGACTTTATCTTGGTATAGAGTGTAAGATGTTGGTCTATGCCTAGTTTCTGCCAAGAGAGAACAAGAGAGAGAATGAGAGAGAGAGAAGAAAAAGAGAGATAAAGGAAGGAAGGAAGGAAGGAAGGAAGAAGAAAAAAGGAAAGAAATAAAGACAGAAAGAAGGAAGGAAGGAAAGAAACAAAGAAACAAAGGAAAAGAGAGAGAGAGGCACTTTAGGCACACGTAGGCACTTTATGGGTAATTAATTACATGATCTCATTTGGTCCTCAAAACCTCTCTAAGGTTTCTCAGAGGTTACCTTTGAAAAAGATAAATGGTAGAGGCAAAGTATTGTTATCCTCATTTTACAAATGAAGAACTAAGGCACCTAAGAAATAAATGATTTCCCCAGAGTCTCCTAGCTAGTGAATAGCCAAGGTTGATTAGAATCTAGGTCATCTGACCCCAAGACCAAGGCCTATTCTACTTAGATATGCTGGCTCTCAAGAAAAATGACTCAGATCAGGAAGGAATGAAGCCTTTGCTGAATCTTCTGCCTCTCCAAGGCCTTCTTTGTCATCTGGACCTCAGAGAAGATACCTCTTCTTTATACTCAGCCATGTCATTTTGGAATCACAAGCCTCTCAGATCAATAAGAAAGGCCATTCCGTCTTTCAAGTACAGTTACAATTTCTCCCGAGTAGGGGAAAGCTATGGAAGAAGAAATAACTTTCATATATTTTAGAGCTCATCCAGACCAGAGGTTCTTAATTTATGTGTGTATTACATTGCCTAAGGTCACACAAGTAGTCATTCTCTGAGGCCAGATTTGAACTTAGGTCTTTCTGACTCCAGGCCTAGCACACTACTTACTGTGCCACTATATCTAGGCACCCAAACTCATGTGTTGGGATCTTCAAGAGGGTAAATTGATTAAATGAACTGTAGTTTGGTAGGAAGAGCACTACAGTTCATCTACTGCATCATACTTTTGACTTTTAATGAGTTTTATCACTAAAGTCCTCCTAAACCACTAAAATCCCAAACCTTTTTCATCTACCTCTGTCTTCCCCTCTCATTTTAAATATCTGAAGTCAATATTTTGTTGTTGTAATTAAATTTCATCTTAATAGGCTTGGTTCCATGTTCTAGCCTGTCACAATTGTTTTGAAGCCTATCTATATCATTCAGTGTGTCTGCTATCCCTCCCACCTCTGTGCCATTGGCACGTGTGATAATTATGCCATCTATGTCTTTACCCAATTCTTTTGACAAAATTGTTTAATAAAACAAGGCTAAGCATAGATTCCTGGGGCACTTCATTGGAGTCCAAGCCGATACTCATGCATTAATGACTACTCCTGGTGGTTGTTCAACCAGTTCTAAATTGATGTAATGTTATTATTGGCTGTTCTTTTGTCCACAGGAATAGCCTGAGAGATGCCTTGAAAAGATAAGCAAACTATATCTATAGCTTTCTCTTAATCCCCCAGTTTAGTCAAACTAAACTGTTTTGTTTTGCTTTTTTAACTTTGAAAGTTTCAGTCAAAAACAAATAAAATTAGTACAGCATGACCTATTCTTGTCAAGGCCATGATGGCTCTTTGTGATTTCTTCATTTATTAGATGTTCACTAATTATTCGTTCAACAAAATATAGCACCCTATAGGCTACTTCTACAACTGGGCACTTGAACACCTCACCAAGAGGGTCAGTTAACTACTAAACCCCTCAGGTGTCTAGCTGTAAACCTGAGGGGCTGGAGTTTCTTATATTGTCACTCATGAGTTCTCATATATGTGCTCACTATTATTAATCTGCCAGTTGAATCCTATTAGCTTTTGGATAGAGATTTACTGAGGGGATATGATAAGAAAATATCCCTAGGGAGTATGAGCTCAAACATGAAATCCAAAAATTTGGAGGCATATGTAGAGGATACATGTGGCACTCTGGAGCTCATAGATTGGACAGCATAGGTCACTCATGATCCTGTTTGAGAATGAAAGTAGAGCGGCACCTCCCAACTCCTGATTTTGGAAGTCCTTCATGGAAGCTTTGTGAAGTTCCTCATAAAAACAACTCTCCACTGGACTCTGAGGGTAAGTGCCTTGTTATAGTCATAGCCAACACTTCTCTCTTCAAGGCTCATGTTCCCTGAAGCTGTCATTGTTCTCCAGTTACTCCAGTGACCCTCATCTTTCTGCAGGTCCTTCCTCTTTCAAAGGCTGCTATCACTCTAATGGTCTCTACTTTTACCTCCAATAACTGATGTAACATCTAAGGTGAACTTTGGATCTCTTTAACTTACCAGGTCACCTGAGTACTCTCTTTTTAGAACTTTCATTCACTTAAGACTAGTAAGGTTAAACCTACAAAAAAGTAGAAGTACCATGGGCTCATGGATGCATGGCAACCAAGTGGGAGAATTTGAACAAACACTCTTCCCCCACCAGGCAGCTTATGACCAGCGTGGAGGAGCCTTCCTCACTCAAAACTGTCAAAGAAATATACTGGGGTATTGGTTAGGCGTTCCTTTGGTATTCATATTTAATTTTCATTTATCTGAGTCATTGATTCTTCTGGTTCCTCACCCAGTCAGAAGGTTTTCATCATAATACAGTATGGCCCCCTGAGTCAGTCATGATTGAAGGTTTCCACATGATTGGACTAGAAATAAGAGGAAAATATTTGCTTAAGTTCTATGGACTGAAATCAGACAGGAAACATCTACACTTGCTTCAGGGACTAACCTTCATTGGCTATTGTCCCCTAATACAAATATTGAATTTTGTCAGGAATCAAAATCAGGTTCACTGGCCTATAGTTTGCAGACACTCTTCACTTTTTAGGAAACATATAAAGCATCTGCCTTTCTCCAATCCTTCCTCTCTTCCATATTCTTTATTTTTTTAAAAACTGACTGACACATTTTGGTTTCATATCACTTACACTTCCTAAAATATCCCTTCCTTCTTCCCCCAGTCTTCATGGTCTTCCAAATACAAATAGTGGCTCAGCCATCACATCCATCAGCTCTTTCAGTACCCAAAGAAGTAGTTCTTCTGGACCTGGAACTTGAACTAATCAAGGGCGGTTGATCATCTTGTGATCTCATGATGGTCATTAACTCCCTATTAGCTATATTTATTTTTTCCTTTTCAGTTTGAGAATTATTCTTCTTGGAAGAATGATAAAGATTTAAAAAAGAGAGTTGACCGGCTCTACCTTCTCCTGGTTACCATCACAGGACTGTGAAAAGAATCATAATTCTGGATTTAGAGGACTTGGATTCAAATTCTACCTTCCTGCTTACTATGTTGGGAAGTCACTTATCCTCCCTGGGTCTCAATTTCAGATAGCTATTAAATGAGGGTATTGGACTACATGGCATCTGCAGTCCCTTCCCACTTTTGATATATGATATTGTTAACATCATCCCATCCACATAAAGCTAGGGTCAGGTTTCATCTTTGATCTTTCTCTTTTTCCCCCAAATTGAACCCCTCCCATTTAAAACCTTAGTATTCCTTGCCACATTCAGCTTATTTTAAGTTTCAGCCCTTCTGATGCTCTTCTTATGGGACCATGCCACCCTTTACTTGTCATTCTCCATTATCTGCCCTTGTTTCCATCTCTAGTACATTTTAAAAAATGTTCTCTGTGCCTCCCTACTGATTGGCATGTTAGCAGCTGCTGTGGGGGCATAAAAACAACAACAACCAGCTCACAGAACGCTGCAAAAGCCCAGGTTCTTTTGATCTGCTTTACTAAGGAAAGCAACATTAAGGGATTAACAAGTTTACTTTAATTCAGCATACAAATACCATTCACTTAGTTCAGGGGAAAAAGCCAGCACCCTGAACTTCAGAGCAAATACAAACAAATCACAAACATCAACAGATAGACCAAATACAATTCATAGTTACCAACATCTGAGTTCAGCCTGGGAGCTCATAACAAGGGCTGGCCCAGAGTCATGTGGCATTCCTGCTGTGGGTCAGAGCTCCGGAAAAGAAAAGCCAACCCCTGGTTTTATATCTTTTTCAGGGTCAGGGGTGAGTCACACATGCGACCTAAAATTGTCACAAAGATGTGACTTAAATCCATGTGGTCTAAAAGCCTCTGATGTTATAAACATGTCACTCAAACCCATGTAAACTAGGCTTTCCCTTGAGGCAAGGAGGTCATCAAGGACTCCTAATTTAATCAAGGAAATAAAGGCCAAACTCTTCAAGGGCACTTGGTTGAATTAAGTGCTAAGAGCCCATTTTGATTGCCAATACAACTTCTTTATCAATTTTCAAGTGGAGACTGTATGACTATTTGTCAGGTATGTCATAACAGGGGCACCTTTCAGGGTTGGACTAGATGTTCACTGAGGCCCCTTCCATCTCCCAAACTCTTTGACTTTGTCATTTAGGCTACATAGGTCACTCATCTTCTCAAACAGCTAGAATTGAAAGGAGAGAAGTTCAAATGTGGTTTAGAACTTCCCAAGCATGTAATTTTTTCAACGAACTGCCTGAATCCTCTTTGGATCTAGCAAAAGAACTTGCTTGATTTTACTGCATCTTTAGTTTCTCTTGTCTTGTAGAAAAGAATTCCCCTATGCCACAACAATCTGTGGTGACTTGTGATTGGTTACTGGAGTATAGACCAGCTGCTCCATCTTTTATATCCTTCCTTTGAATTTGTACTCAGGGAGGCCATTGTAGAGAATGAGACACCTGTCTATACTTCTTTCAGCTTTACTCATTTACTCCGATTTAAGAGAACAAGAGCATAAAAACCAAACTCTTCCTAACTTTCTTTTTTTCCCATTTTTACCTTTCTCTCCCTTCCCCAATATGAAGGTTTATATTTTATAAGCATCACAACTCTAAGGGATTTTCCGAGAAGACTAATGTGTGCTGAGAAGTAGAACTTTAACAAGGAATTATGGTGTCTGGAATAAATTCAGTGGGGAGGGAGGGAGGATAGTGGTAGAGTGTGAAAGAGGAACACTTCCCAGTCCACTCCTATCCTGTAGTTACCTCACAACTGTGCTACTCTTCTTCCTGACTTAATATGATTCAGAGAAGAACACCCCCATATCTGAAAAAGCTCTTCCCCTGTCCCAAAAGGACCAGAGAACTTTTGTGGCTCCACTCCACTGGTGAATCATAGTAAGAGGTCCAATTCTCAGCCCACTGCTTACCCCCAGGTTACTATAACCTGTATTTGTTACCCAAAGTAATTTGCTGCAAATACCCTGAAGTATCCTCTCTCCTTCCCCCCTATTCTCGCATACCCTTGCACTAAGAAGGTCCCCAAAATGTCTTCCCTCTTTGGAGAAATGGTGCCCCCTGAAAGGCCAGTTCTCCACTAAAAATGGTCCAGGACACTGTCACTGCCTCTTTGCCCTTGGCCACAAATGGTCTGACAGAACATCCCTTCAATATGACTCGTTCCTTGGGCAGAAGACCACCACGATGAGGAAGTACCATCCTAACCAAATTTCAGCATCCTGAGACATGGTCCTATTTGCCCTACCCTAGTTGAAAATTCTCTATATACATTTAATTCCCACCTCATTTATGTTCTAAGTCAGAGGAAGCAATATTTAACCTTATTTGTCCTATCATCTCCTTAAAAGCTAAAACTGACTTGCCTTTCAGAGGTAAGAAGAGGCTCTTTGACAGTAATTATATATGTACCT
The DNA here is from genome assembly GCF_011100635.1 of Trichosurus vulpecula. Lineage (NCBI taxonomy): Eukaryota > Metazoa > Chordata > Mammalia > Diprotodontia > Phalangeridae > Trichosurus > Trichosurus vulpecula. The sequence continues at coordinate 173,488,741 of NC_050576.1, read as the reverse complement.
GATTCTGTATTAAGTAAGGATTTTCAAAAGTTTGGCCCCAAGTTTCTTCTACCAGTCAGTAACTCCCAAACAGAACTGAGAGATCCCATTGACGGTGATACCAGAAAGATCTTGTCTTTTTGAGTTGACTTCCAAACACTCAATCTATATTTATTTATTTGTTTACTCCTCTCGATTTTGCCTACATCCAGCTAGATATGTTGCTAAAGATCTTGAAGAAAGGTAAAAAATTCAGTTGAAATTGATTTGGTCATGAAGACACTTCCACTTACAAGCGGTTGCCCAACTGAATTCCTTATCACAATGTCCTTCCCTTCCCTTCTCCCTTCCTTTTGTCCCTTCCCTTCTCTCTTCCTATTTCCCCTCCCCTTCTCCCTTCCCTTCCTCTTTCTTATAAACAAAGCTTCTTTGTCTGTGTGGGTACTGCACTGAGTTGAGTTGAATTTGGGGGGGGGGGGGGCGGAATTCATTGACTATGTTCCAGAGAACTCTTACAGGTCATAATTAGAGATGGGATGGGGAACTAAGTCCCTATAATGCCTGAATCAGAATCATCCTATAGGCAAAACATAGTCAAAAACTATGAAACCTAAAACTATGAAACTATGAAATCATCTCCACTGTATGGTGCCAACAACACTTGAGGTCCCCCAAGAGACCTGTACGGAGATGACAGGTGACAGAAACATTTTCATCTCTTACAACCTGCCCCCATCTTCAGTCTCCCTGCCTCTGTTTTCCCACCCCTCTGTCTCCTCCTAAATGCCCCTGCTCCTGCCTGTCTCAGCTGCAGAGGCTTCCAGCCTCATGCATTCAGTGCATTTAGTTATCAATCAACAGGGATTTCAGCAGCAGTTGTGCTGGAATGGACAAGTTGGCCTTTCTTTATGCCAACAGGGAATGCTTGAAATAACTCGACACACAACACTGATTGATGCAGCCACAGTTTACACACCATGCTTCAGATGGTTTGAAATGGCTAGAATTAATGGCTTATTATTAGATAGAGGAGAGAAAAAAATACCTTTTTCTGGTCTTCTAATTTAAATGTATTTATTTGAATTTTGCAGAGTGTGATGGGGGTCTCACTGCCTTGCTGTCAGTGAGTCCCCCGTGAGAACTCCAGCCAGCTTGGCACCACCCCAACCCCAAGAGAATCTGGGTATTTAGAGCCCCATTTTCTTTGCAAGTGATGCAAAGCCCTGTGGTCAGACCTAGAGGGGTTAAAGGGGCCAGGGAAAGAGGTATCAAGGGCCTAAGTGAAAGGCAGGAGAAAGGCAAGAGTGGGGTTTGCTCCAGCTCCCTCTTGTTCATGCCAGGCTATGTCAGCCAGCTGGAAGAAAGGGGGTGGGGATGGAGTTTAAAACCCCTGGTAAGGAATTTTTACTTGGTCTGAACATTGTTTAAATTCCTGGAGTGGGTGATCCCTGTAATAAATACCTTGGACTCTGTAAGACAGATATATTTATTCAAGTTTAAAGTTCGGCCTTGATGGATATGCATTTGGGAATGCATAGGGTCGGAGTGTTTGTTATACATTGGAACTGGTTCAAAGTACTCAAGGAGTTAGGAAAACTCCATTTATAGCAAAGCTGAATGTCTTAACCTTTCTTTGTGGTTACTCTGCCTAATTCTATGTTTTGTCCCATGCCTTGGCTGTAGTTGGTCCTCAAGGAATACTAAGTGAGCATGGACATTTGGCCCCAGGCACTCAAAATACTCTTGCAAAGCTCCTTTTGATGGGATGTTAACCTCAGTCACTGGTGTTTTATGAAGAGAAAACCTCATCCACGGGGAAAGGCAGAGGGTAGATACATGCGAAGGAAAGTGAATAGTGCAGACAAACCTTGGGGTGCTGTTACTTAAGCCCCTTCCCTTTTAAACCCTCTAGCTTACACTTTACTTCTGCTAAATGGGAACTGCTAAATGATGAGAAGCCCTGTGGTATAGTAGATAGGGTTTTAAACTTGGATTTAGCCTCAGGAAAACCTGGGTTCAAATCCTGCCTCAGACACTGTGTGACCCTGGGTAAGTGACTTGACTTCTCTGGTCCTCAGCCTCATAAAATAAGACTTATAGGGTCCTTCCCATCTCTACATCTAAGGTCTGGAAAATGAATCCCATTGAAGCTATTTGTCCATCACTCAGTGTTGAATTGGAAGTTCCCTGACTTCATCCTTGTCCCTTTCTCAAAGTTTCCCTTTTTCCCCTGATCCCTCTGAGTTTTAAAAACAAACAGGCCATAGGTGTCTGGCCAATAGACAGAGTTTCCAGTGGCTCAAGCTTCTTCATTCTCCCTGAAAACATATCCAAAATTCAGGACATTGGGAGAATGACCCTCCTTTCCTCCCATTTTGCTTAGCGATAGGATAAATAGAGCCCAAAGAGGAATTGCTGGCAGTCTGGGAAACATCACTCGAGCAGTTTGGTTTCCCCAAGACAAGATACGCACACTACTCACGAGTGCCAAGGGCCCTTAACAGCAAATGAGGTCCTGGCTTAAGGTGGCGGGGCTGCCAGGCATGTGTGCTCCTTGATCCACACATATATGGGTACCTTTGAACAGCTGAGCATTGGGTTTCCTGGGACTGGAATGAGTCCCCTAGCCCCAGAAGTCTCTTTTTCATGGTGAGCAAGTGACCTGTAGAAAACCAGCTCAATCTGGACCTGAATGGGTCTCTCAGAAGTGGCAGATCTGGTAGCAATTCCTGACTCGCTTGGTCATTTTGTTCATAATTCCCTGAGGACAAGATTCTCCTCCTCTGGCCATTATATCATCCCACTGTGTGAGTGAATATAGTACTCCACTGGTGTTCAGAGGCTGGCATGAATGTTTTTTCCTCAAGATAAAAGACCAGAATAGCATTTGTATGGAAAAACATATACCTTTTATAGGCCAAAGCACATAATGTTTGCAACAGCAGGAAAGAGATGTAAAAATATTGTGTTCTGCAACATTGGCAAGTTACTCTCTGCTTGAGGAATTCTTAATTTAAAAGGAAAGAAAAAAGAAAAAGTAACTACCTAAGGTCCTAATTTTCGCTACAACTGCCATTATAGGTTTTTATTTTTCCCTGAGATGCTGGAAATTTTTTCAGCACATAACTCACATTTAAGTTGCTTAATCACTACTTTCCTGTTAACTCCATGGTTTGGGATTTCTTTGTCACTTTAGGGAAGTCAGAATGGAATTAAATAGGAATATAGTTAATCTTGCTAAACAAATTCCTACCAACAGAATTTTTTCCTTAATGTCACCAAGCCTTAAATTAGTAGATTTATTTGTCTCCTAAGTATGACTGATTGGGACTCACACTCCTCCAGGCCACCCTCAGACACACACATACACACACCTTAGTATTACAAAGATGGAAGATATGCCCTGGTTCTTACATTCTCTGAAGAAGGAAATATACATCTGTGAGCCCTAGAATAGAAGGAGCCTGGAGTTCAATCTTGACACCTCCTGATGGAGCATTTTCTGCTGCAATCAATCAATCAACAAGCATTTATTAAGTGCCTATGATGATTTGCCAGACATGAGGCTAGGTGCAGCAGCATTTAGATTTCTGACTGAAGGATTTTGGGGTCAAAGGGGGACTCTGAAATACTGCACACTGTAAGGGGAAAGGTTCATTATTTCACTGAGTATCGAAAGTACAGGCATACAAACAGTTGGGTATTATCTCAATACTTTAATGGATCTATGATCTCATCAGTGTGAATACTCTCCAAAGGTGACCAGTCCGACATATCTATGTCTCTTTATCCCATGCTCATCGTGTATACCTCCCACAAAGGGTTTACTCTTCACATCAAGAGTCTTCCTCTGGAACTGTTGCATGATATGGTTATCAATGGAACTCCCAGATAGTACTTTTGCTAATCCTTCGTTCTCACTGTATGATTCTTACCTCCTTTTCTGGTCATACACACACACACACGCGCGCGCGCACACACACACACACACACACATATATCTTTGATAGCGTCTTTATGTTACTTTTTAAAAAATACACCATTTATCACTGGTGAATTACTATGGTCTGTTTATGCCCACCATGTAACTTTCCTTTGTCCTTGTGAGGACTTAAATATTTGATTCCCTTTAGACTGTGGTGCTATGTGATTTAGGCAACCCAATGGATTCATATATTCATTCCTTCAGCAAACATTTTTTGAAAGAATAAATAAAAAGCATTTTATTATGAACGTACTTTATGCTAAACACTTTTTCTGAGAAGTGGACTAAGCCCTGAGATACAAATACAAAAGCAAAGACAGTCCCTTATTCTAATATGATAAACTTATATTCTAATATGATAAACAACACACAAAGGAGAGTGGTGGCTAGGAAGAGATTATTTGGTCCTAAAATTTACAGAGGTGGTGAGTGGAGTCACTAGGAATTAGTCCCATCCAAGTTATTTTGATCATGATACTAGAGCAGAACATCTACTATGTGCAAAGAACTGTCCTAAAGGCTGTTTGGAATACAAAGAAGAAGGTCATGTCTTAAAGTTTTAAAGGGCATGTCTGAAAACTTAAAGTCTGCTGGGGGAGATAATGTATAGAATAACTATAGACTTGCTGTAAAATATTTCCTAGAACATGTTAGACGATCAACTACAGGAAAGGTTGCATGAGTCATGCTGAGGATCTTGAAGAGTGGACAGAATGAAATGGAATTTTATCATTGGGACATTTGAGGCAGATAGAAAGGCATCAGACAGCATAAGATTGTCTGAAGAACAGCACATGATCCAATTTTACTGGAACCTAAAGATCATCAAGGGGAGTGGTGGGAGATAAATACACAGGGGTCAAATAACAGAAGTCTTTGAATGCCATAAAAATGAATTTTGATTTTATTTGGCAGTCAGTGAAAACTCCTGGAATCTTTGAACGAGGACAGTGGTATAGTAGGAGTTTGTTTTCTGGAAGATTACTGTGGCAACCAAGCATAGAATGGATTAGAGAGGGACAAGACTGAGGGCAAGTAGATGATGCTTAAAGAGATGATTAGGGCTTAATTTAAGATGATGGGCAGTAGAAATGAAGAGAAGGAAATTAATACGAGTAATATATTACATATGTAAGTGTACAAGAGTGTGTGTGTTTGTGTGTGTGTAGTCTTAGAGTGGCAGTTTAAGAGACTTTCCAATGATCACACAACTAGTATGTCAAAGGAAGAGTCTGAACCTCCATCCTCCTGATGCTATCTGCCACCCCCCCATTGTCTCTCTGTAAGACACATAATGGAGATAGAGACAAGACTTAGCAATGGATTGGAGGTGAGTGAGCCAGATGGAGGAGTCAATGAGGACAAATGTAAATTATATTAATCAGGAATCTAAAATTTATTCCTTTGAAGTAACACCAATGGAACAAATGAACATGTTTTTTTTTTACTAGCAAATTGTAACACTAAATTCTAACTCTGTAGGGCACCCTATGTTTTTCCTATCATTTTCTTAGCGGCACCAATATATATGAGGCCTCATTGATGTGGGTACCCCCTCCAGTAATAAAGACTGCAATTTCTTCATGTCTGCTCATCCTTTGTGACTCATGCATATCTCTCCATAACACCTAATGTTCTGAGAGTCTTTCACAGGTTCTCATGACTTCAGTCTGTCAGTCAATAAACATTTATTAAGTACCTACTCTGTTCCAGGCTCTGTGCTAAGTGCTGGGAGTACAAAGAAAGGTAAAGATAGTTCTTTATCTGAAGGAACTCACCGTCTAATGGAGGAGACAACATGCAAACAACTATGTACAAACAAGATATCAATGGGATAAGTTTGAAATGATAAACAGAAGTAAGGAATTAACATTAAGGACTATGGAGAAAGGCTTCCTGTAGAAGATGGGGTTTTAAGCTGAGGTTTGAAGGAAGCCTGGGAGATCAGGAGATGGAGATAAAGAGGGAGAGAATTCCAGGCAAGGAGGACAGCCAGTCGCCCAAAATGCCCAGAACCAACAGATGGCTTATCTTGTCTGAGAACAGTCAGGAAGCTACTGGATCAAAGAATACATGGATTGGGGAGAGAGGTGTAAGAGAACATACTTTGTTATCCTTTGCTTTCACTACATGAGCAGGCCATATTTTTTCCCATTCACACATTTATTTGATGACATCATTTTTCATATGTCTCCTCTATAATTCTTTTTTTGGCATTTTCTTAGCAACCTGCTCACATCCACCATGCCCCTTTCCATTTTCCTTTGAATCATCCTCAAGTTTGATTCTTTGAGGCTTACGGTAGTCTATGACTCACATCTGTACAACATCACCAGAAGAATATCAGGCTTTAAAAGATGGGCCTTTCATTCCAAGAGAAGCCTGGAAATCCTAAAGAGGAATTAGGACATTTCTTGGTGGCAATACAGGCCATTTTATTCTTTCTGTTCAATTCTGGGCCCAGCCTATTGTCCATTTCATTATTAGGCCAAGATGTACTAAAGAATGTACTAGTTCAATGGGCTGTCCATTCACCTGCTTCTCCTATACTGTAAAATTTGTTTTCTTATAAAGTGAGTAACCAGTCTAGTGAAAACTATCTTATGAGAGTTTGACTATACAACTTCCAATCTTGTTGGCTCCAAACATCATAGTGGCCTTCTGGGTAGTGTCACCAAACTACGTTATAATAATGTTACCATAAAATTCCTCAGTCCTTTTGTAGACTTCAGCATAGCCCTTACCAAAAAAAGAGAGGAAGGAAGGAAGGAGGGAGGGAAGGAGGGAAAGAAAGAGAGAGAGAGAGAGAGAGAGAGAGAGAGAGAGAGAGAGAGGGAGAGAGAATGGAGGAAGAAAAAAAGAAAGAAAATTGAATACACAGGTTGCTTGGAGATTTCCTTCCCACCTTTGTTGACTAGCAGTGAGAATTTGCAAAATGCAGACATTGTCAATGTTGCATTTACTTACAGACATTTTATTCTGTTACCAATAATTCTTTAAAGGTGCTGACACAATTTTTAGTGGCATATGAATGGCACGTGACTAGCACTCAGCTATCACTTTGAATGCTGCAATTATTGCCCCCAAGTACAAACAAGATTTTTGAAGCATGCTGGTTGTCAAAACGTCATACATTCCCTTTCCCCCCCCCAATTTAATTGAACAAGAAACCTTTTGAAAATGTTACTTAACCTCACACTTAATTTCCACCCACAAAGTGTACATGCTTAACATGGTGCAGTGGAAAAAAAATGTTGCATGTGAAGTCAGAGAACCTAGGTTTGTATACCGACTTCATCATATTACCAGTATGGACAAATCATTCAACATCTCTGGGTCTCAGTATCCTTATCTATAAAATGATGTCTGAAGTCTTCTGGCTCTAAATCTGCAGGCCTGTGAGTTAGGGACTTGGAAAGAGTGGAGAAACTGAGGCAAAGTGGTAAAGTTGAAAATGCACTGGACTTGGAGTTGAGATAAGTAAAACCCTAGTCCTGCTACTGACACAGGGGGATCTTGGATAAGTCACATCCTCTCTATAAGTTTGCCTTATTCTCTGTAAAATCAAAGAGGGACAACCACATGACCTCCAAATCCCTTCTAGCTCTAAGATTCTATGACCTGACAATTTCAAAATCTCTTTTAACTCCTACATTCTGTGGTTCCATGATTCCAAGATGGTGGCTCATTTGCATAAAAATAGCAGGTAGGGGGAGAAGTTGGGGATGGAAGCAGCTAAGTCACTAAGCATCTCTCCATGTAGTCCTTTCTATCCTCTTATAACAGAAAATCTGGGAGAACCATAGGTTAAGAAAATGAGAGAGTGAAAATAGTAGTTTTTTCAGTCACACTCTTGAAAACATGGAATACTGATTAGTAACTTCCATTTTGTTTCTTTTTTTTTTCAAAATTAGTAGCCACATATTTCTGGTGGGAAGTCATAACAGGCAGCAAGGTAGCTCAGTGAATAGAACTCTGGGCCTAGAGTCAGGAAGACTCATCTTCTTGAGTTCAAATCTGGCCTCAAACACTTACTAGCTATGTGAGTCTGGGCAAGTCACTTAACCCCATTTGCCTCAGCTGCCTCACCTATAAAATGAGCTAGAGAAGGAAATGGCAAACCACTCCAGTATCTTTGCTAAGAAAACCCCAAAAGGGGTCATGTGAAGTTGGACGTGACTGAAAAACAACAAGAAAGCCATAAAAACAACTTCTTTCTTTGAGATGACTCATTCAATGCTGCTTTAAAGGGATTGAGGGAGAGAACACACTTCCCAGATGCCCAGAGCACTACCAAGTAATATATTAGGAACAATCAAGAAAAGAATCCTAAGTACAGGCTGGAAAATTTAAGCACACTGAAGCTTTGGCTCCTCTCACTTTGGAATACTTGGGGAATTAATTTAAAATAGAGTAGGAAGGGACCTCAAAATTTATTTAGTTCAATCCACTTATAAATGAGAAAACTGAGGCCCAAAGGGGTGACTCACTCAAAGTCACTGTCAGTGCTACAGCCAGGGCCAGATAGAGCCCAGGTATCTAGGTTCCAGTCTAATCCAATGCCTTTTCCATTATTTACACTGCCTCTCTAATAATATTTTTAAATATTAAGAGGAGAATTAGGGGAAGAAGTTTGATAAGAAATTTCTTCCCTTCCCCCAACTTATGTATAAATGGATAGAAGTGACCCTGAAGATCATAGTGAAATCTTAACTTTCGTTTTACACAGAAAGAAACTGAAGCCGAGAGGATGTGACTTGTCCAAGATCACACAATTTCTGTGACCAGGATCCCAAATCTCCATTGCTGAAGACTACTTCATTTTGACCCATATTTGATGCATACTGCTTAAACTTAACTGCACATTCTCATCTTGGTTGAATACTTTTGTTCTGTCATTTGCTATGCATTTGGGTCTGTATCCATGTGTCACCCTTAGATTATAAATTCTCAGAGGGCAAGTATCATTTAATGTTTTTTCTGTGCCAAAACATATCACAGCTGCTGTGCTCTTCCTAGTTCTTGTCCAGGTTTTCCCATGTACCCTCCATCGAGGGTCAACCCAATATTCTGGGGGCCCATTTTTCTTTTGATATCTCAAGGGCAGCTGGGGGGGTGCAGTGGTTAGAAATCTTAGCCTGGAATCAGGAAGACCCAAGTTCAAATTCCCCCTCAGACACTTGTTAGCTGTGTTACCCTGGGCAAGTCAATTAACCTCTCTTTGCCTCAGTTTCCTCAACTGTAACAAAAATAATAACAGCACCTATTTCCCAGGGTTGTTGTGAGGATCAGATGAGATAATATACATAAAGCACTTAGCAGAGTGCCTGACATATGGTAGGTGCTATATAAATGTTAATTGTTATTGGCATTAATATTATTATTAAGAGCATTATTATCCCAGTTGATCTAGTCAGCCATCCTGCTTGATTCTCATTCCATGAAGGGCTTGTTTCTGTCACCTATTAAACATACCTTTGCTCAGTCACCTCCATGCAGTTCCCTTGACACAACACCCTGCTCAAACTAGACTCTTAATAAAGATTTCCACATGTTGATTCAATCTGACAATTCAGTGAGTACCTGCTTTGGACAAGACTTTATGCTAAACGATAGATGTACAAAGACAAAATGAAAAACAAAAGTCTCTGCCCTCGAGGAATTTACACTGGGTGGAAAATGATGCCCCATTTATACAGATAAGTACAAGATTAGTTGGGGGAAGAGAAGGCACTAATAACTGGAGGATGGGGCAGATAATTGGTAAAGATGAGAGCACCTGAGTATTGATGACGGTAGTGATTATGGCAACAATCACAATGAAAAAGAAGACAGTAAAGATGATAGTGGCTTCCAGAAAAGTCTAGTTAGCATTTGGTTCATGAAGTACAGTGATAGGTTTGGCAGTTACATAATATTCCCAGCCCACCACCACCCCACCTCCTCAAATATTTGTGCTAATGATTTTGGTTCTTTCCTCTACCTTTAATGGGGGAAACAATTAAGCCATTTTCAGTCCTAGCCAACTCTCCTACAGACAACACTTAAGAGTACCCCCTCTGACAGCATAATTAGTATTCCTGGGGCATTTTTCACCAGCTGCTTATGTCTCCTCCAAGTTAAAAGTCAACAGCTAAATATATAGCACTGCAAGTGCACAAACAGGGAAATTGATTTTAACACCCAGAACCCCTTGATTATCGGTATTTATAGCTGTAATTAGAGAATGTTTTAATGTCTTACATAATCCATTCCTTATTGAAAGTCTCACGACAAAGAGCTTGATACTAATTTCCTCTGGATCAGCAAAGAAGCACTGCTCCTAATACTTCCTTAGCTTCCAGGTTGGTTAATTACAAAACATGTTGTCCTACATTATACATAGTACATTAGGGGCTGATTCACTTGTCAAGTGACTTTCATTGGAAGTTCCTGTTTCACGCTACTAGCATATTATATGTCTGTCCCCAGAGTCTGACTCAAGTGTATGGTGTGTTATGAGTGATGTCTGCTGGTAATATTGGCAAAATAAAGCTATTTGTCTATAATGTGAACACCACATCTTTGCAAAGTAGTGTGGTGTGGTGGGCAGAGCCCTGGATTAGGAAACAGGAGACCTCCAGTTTGCTTCTGTTTATACCACTGACTGTATATGTGGCCTTGGGTAAGTTACTATTCCCTCTCAGCCTTTGCTTCTTAGTTTATAAAATAACTACAATGGATCATCTCTAATGTACCTTCCAGCTCAGAAATTCTATGATTCTCTGATTTTAATTATGTGATAGAATGTGAATGATATTTTTAGCCCACAAATATCATTTCTAAGCTGTGCATATAGCATGTCTAGGTCATAACCTTGATGTTTTCTTATTAGGAAATACTGTAGAACATATCTTTTTTTTTCTTTGAATCAATTATTCAATCATTTATTAAGCACCTACTACATGCCAGGCATTGTGTAAGGTGTTAAGGATAAGAAAGGAAGGAAGGAAGGAAGGAAGGGGGGAGGAGAGAGAGAGAGAGAGAGAGAGAGAGAGAGAGAGAGAGAGAGAGAGAGAGAGAGAGAGAGAGAGAGAAGGAGAGGAAAGAAGGAAGGAAGAAAGAAAGAAAGAAAGAAAGAAAGAAACAGAAAGAAGGAAAGAAAATAAAAACATGTTACCTTCAAGAAGCTTACATCCTAATGGCAGAGACAACATATCTAAATCAGTATTCAGAAGATGAATACAGTGTGGATGAAAAGTAGCTTTAGAGTGAAAAAAACTAGCAGCAATGAAGATCAGGAAAAACCTCCTGGAGGAGGTGGTATTTATTTGAGCTGGGTTTTAAAGGAAGCCAGGGAATCTAAGAGTCAGGAGTTGGGAGGACGGGTATTTAGGTATGGGGAATAGACAATGCTAAGGGGAGGGGGGAAGGAAGATGGGACATAGTGTGTGAGGAACAAAAAGTGGTGTCAAGATGGCTAACTTCAAGGTTGTATTCATAAATGTCTAACAATCAGCTCTCTGAAAAAAATATGTACAGGAGGGAGTGGGGAAGAGGGGGATAGAATATACCCAAAAAACACTTATAAGTCTAAACTACATTATTGCTATTTTCTCCATCACTTTCTTAAGTCTAGGCAATCAGTAAAATAATACATCAAGCTCTGATTTGTAGCATCTGCCAATTTCCAGGCTATAAATGCTCACATTGAAAATTTGACAGCCAGCTTGTGGGGCTTGAGCTGGCTCCAGCACACCTCTGGCTGAGTTCATGAAATGTGTTAAAAGAATGTTAGGAAGGGGCTTATTTACAAGGAGCTTTACAGTGCCCAACAGAGCAGTTTATATTAGACCGTAGAGATGCTAGGAAGGCATTGAGCTCATTGAGTAACAGGGTGACATGGTCAGACCTATACTTTAGGAAAATTACTTTGGCAGCTATGGGCAGGATGGATTGGAATGCGGAGACTTGAAGCAAGTTGATGTAGATGGGTACAACTCCACATTTCCCAAATAACTTAATAGTCATATTGCTCAACATAAAAGTTTGTTGCAATTGTCCGAGAGAGAAGAAATGAAGACCTGAACTAGGATTGATGCCTGTGAGTCAAGAAGGCATCTTGACAGCAAGGACCGTTTTTACCTTTTCTATCCCCAGCATGTAACACATTGCCAGGCACATAGAAGGCACCTAATGAATGTTTTCTGACTTGATTTGACATGACTGTGTGATTTGACAACTTACTGGATATGGGGGGTGACTAAGGAAGAGGCATTCAGCCTGACACCAAAGTTGCAAACCCAAGTGACTAGAAGGTTGGTGATGACATCAGAAGTTCAGAATAAGAACGTGGGAAAAGATGCTTTTGGATATGTCGAGTTTGAGATGGCTAGAGGAAATCCAGTTTGAGACCCTCCCCATGGCTGAATGATGAGAGAAGACCAAGTTTGCTTTGCCCTCCTTTCTAGGAGCTCCACCTTGTCAGTGGGAAACCCAGGCCAGCTCAGGACTGATATTTCCAGAGATGATCTTTTGCAATTTGGCCTTTCTGCCCTCTGGGAGAATTAAACCCATGCAATAGCTGTGCTTTTGCCCTGGCTATCTTCCACACCAGGAATGCCCTCCCTCCTTAATTCAGCCTCTGCCCCATAAAATCCCTTTAAAACCCAGCTCAGGCACCATCTTCTAATTAACCGCAGAGCTAGTGTCCTCCCTCTCAAAATACCTTCCTTATAATTCATATATACTGGAATTTATTCATTTTATATTTGTGATATATGTGTATGTTCTTCTTATATCCCACATTAGAATGTGAACTCGTTGTAAGCTAGAATCATTTCATTCTTTGTATTTGTATTGCCAGAACCCGGCACAGTGCCTAAGACATAGTAGACACTTTATTAATGCTTGTTTATTATTTGATACAAATCCTAGGAGGGGGTTTTAAGGAGGAGACTATTATAGTAATCATTTCCCCTAAACTATTCCCTCGCACCATAAACTTAGAAGAAGAAGGAAAAAAAAGCAAGCTCCATCTTCTAAGCTGTGGGAAAAAGAATGGTGAAAGCATTCTCCATCTGGCACAAGATGCTGACTATTAAGTTGTTTGGGAAATGTGGAGTTGTACCCATCTAGAAGATTGGCCGTGGCCATTTTAATATGTTTTTGAAAATCATTGAGTGCTTAAAAACCTGTAGTAAAAGCCCTAATAAACTAAATTGGACCAAGACCCTGCCAGAATTGTATTTACCTCCTGAAGTGGAGGGTTGGGAAACCATGTTAAAAATGAATATAAAAAAGAAGGAAAAAAAGAAAAAGAAAATGCCCCTGAGTTTGTGGGGGGCAGGGAGTGTAGAAGACACTTTCACCAAATGGACAAACCCCCTGCCATCATAAAAGAGCTCATTTGTAAGGGGACTGGCGATAGCTTTCAATGTCACACGTTTTTGAAGGGTGATGCCACCCGCCGTCCATTTTTGTTTTGTTGTGCTTTGTTTTACAAGTCTTATTTATTTTTACAAGGGTAGGAACGACGGAGGGGGGATGGAGTCCCTGTAGCCCGAAGAATACATGCTTTGTTCATTGTGTATGCCGAGGCAGTACAATGAACAAGCGCTAATAAGAGGAAAATGATTGTATTAAATAAAATCATATATGCTTTAGTCACCCAGAAGGGGGCTGTGGGTGAGCAGTGATGGGCACTCCCTGAGCATAGCACCATCACAAGACAATCTGGGGGGCATCTTTGGGCACTCTCCCCAAGCAAAAAGACCATATAGCTCTTGAGGCCAATGTCCAACCTGACACAGACATCAGTAAAATTATCTAGGAGAAGGGCAATGGGCTGGGAGTCATGGGAGCATAGAGTTTAGAGCTGGACGGGACATTTTTACAGAGAAAGTAACTGAGGCCCAGAAAGGTTAAGTGATTTACCCAGGTACATGTAGTTTAGTAAATGTCAAGGGCAGGATTTGAATCCAGGTTTTCCTGACTGTTTAGCTCACTTTCCATTATGAGCTCTAGGTTCTAAGGCCTTACTTTTCTAAGCCTTTTATATTTTATTCCCTTCCACACACTCAATGTTCTAGCCAAAATATCCACCTTGCTGTTCTTCAGACATACTGTTTCATCCCCTTTCTTCTTGCCTTGGCACAGACTGTTTCCCTACGTGGAGTGCTCACTATCCTCACCTCTGCCTCTTAGAATCCCCAGTTTTCTTCAAAGTTCACTGCAAATGCCACTTCTTTCATAAAGCCCTCTTTGATTTCCCCCACAGACAACCAGTTGCTGGTGCTTCCCCTTCAAAAAAAAAAAAAGAAATAAACCAAAAACCAAAAAAAAACAACTACCTTGTATTTATTTTGTATCAAATTTACACATCTATGTGTACACATTGTCTCCCTAGATAGACTGTAAGCTCCTTGAGGGCAGGAACCATTTCATTTTTGTTTTCATATCCCCAGCACCTAGACATATTGCCCAACACAAAGTTAGTGCTTAGTAAATGCTTGTCAAATTGACATAGGAGGTGCTTAATAGTGCTGGTTGACTGACTCCACATGTATGTGGTCTTGGGCAAGTCACTGAACTTCTCTATACCTTAGTTTCTTCCTTTGTTGGTGCTAAACGAGGGTGCCGATGTCTGCCCAACCTGTTCCATGGGGGTGTTGCACATCCTACATGGGGGGGATATAGGTGAACATGCCTAGAAAGGTCACGTGCTTAGCAATATTTTTAATAGTGCTTTCCCATGTACCCTCTTCTCAGCCACATTGATGAACTTGGTACTGAAAGTATTGTTGACTCTGTTTTACAGATGTGTCAGGGATTGTGCTAGGTACTGGTCATCCAAAGACCAAAATGAAGGACTCCCCCCACCTTAGGGCACTATAATATATAAATATGTAAGTGGATAAAAATGATACACTCAATTAATATGAAGTAATTTCCAAGGGGGGAAATATCAGCAGCTAGGAGAGAATCAGAAAGCATCTCATGTAGGAGCTGGCTCGAGAGAGAGAGGTAAGGATAGACTCATTCTAAGTGATGGAGGGCAGACCGCACCAGAGATGGAGATGGGAGAAATGAGCTGATTTAGCCACAGTCACATAGGTAGTAAGTGTTGGAGGCAAGGCTTAAATTCAGCATTTCTGTCCCCAAATAGAGTGTTCTTTCCACTGCCTCCCACTGTGTCCTGCTGATCACACCTAAGAACTTTTTTAGAAAAAATTATTATTCTGCAATTGTTATTTTCAAGGTTTCCGTATTCTTGAAACATGGGGACTTTTTCTGCCCGTGAAACATGGAAACTTTTCCTTCCCACCTTAGAATGAAGCTATTGCTTTTTTGCCTTTGCAAGAAGGAAGAAGGGAGTAGAAAGAATACTAGACTTGGATTTAATTTTTCAAATCTTATCTCTGACATTTATTATGTAGGCAGTGAGGTGGCACAGTAGATGAAGACTTGGCCTTGGAGTCAGGATGACCTGAGTTCAAATCTGGCCTCAGACATTTATGGGTCTGAGCAAACTTCTGACTGCCTCAGTTTCTTTATCTTTAAAATGGAAATAATAATAATGCCTACCTCCCAAGGTTGTTGTAAGGACTAAATGAGGCAATATTTATAAATTGCTTTGCAAACACTGAAGTGCTGTATAAATGCTAGCTATTAATAGCTCTGTGACTGGACAAATCCATTATTTAATTTTAATATGCTGTAGGCAATAGAGGAAGTAGTGTGGCACAGAGCAGAAGGCAATGGCTCTTAAGTGGAACTGGGTTCAAATCCCACTTCTGACCCTTACTGTCTAAATGTCCTTGGACAATTCACTTCATCTCCCTTGGCCTCAGTTTCTTTCTCTTTAAAATAAAGGATTTGGACTGCATGGCCTCCTAGGTCTTTTCCAGCTCTTTGACCCTATGAATTCTTCTGACTCACCTTCTGAGTCCGAATTATGATGTAGAGCTCCCACATTGAGAGAGAGCATCATGAATGAAATGCCAGATGGTTCAGGTGCTGTTCAAGAATTCACAAGCTTCAGATGGTAAATCCATTTCCCCACCACCTTCCTTACTACTCAGCAAGTCTTGGGTTTCTATGAGTGAAGAATTAGTTACAGAATCATGGAATTTGAGAGCTGGATGATCTAGTCCAACCCATACACAAAAGGAATTCCTACTCTAACATGTCTGACAAATGGTTGAATAGTTTTTGAAGACCTTGGAATATCCTCCATTTCACTTCCAAGGGGAAGGAACCCAACTACTTCTCACCTCATCCCACTCTACTTCTGATCAGCTCTAATTGTTAGGATGCTTTTCCTATCTTCAAGTCTAAATTTGCCTCTTGGCAATTTTATGTACATACATACACACATGTATGTATGCATATATGTGTATATATATACATACATACATATACATGCATTCATGAGTGCGTGCAAGTATATATACATATATAGCCAGAGGGAACTTTAAAGATTATCCAGTCCAATTGCTTTATTTCTTAATTGATGACTTTGAGTACCAAAGAGGTTGAATAATTTGCCTGATGTTACACTGATAGTATGTGGCAGAGTAAGGATGTGAGCTAGACTTCTCACTTCCAAACTAGTCCTATTTCTCTAGCCCCATGCCTGTTGCCTTTTATCTGGTGAAGTTAAATGGCTACAAAGAAATTTAGTTACAGTATCTGTTTTTTTTTAATCCTAGTGTAAGATTGTAGGTTTTTACTCCTGCCCTAATTAATGTAATCACAGAATATCCAGATAGCTCAATCATATTATGCAATCAATTAAAAAGTCTAGTCTAGGTATGAATGAAAATCCTCAATCATTTTGAGATAATAAACTCCTTTGATGAATGGATAAAGAGAGATGAAGCCACAAAGGAAATCTTATGATTGACTCAAAGAGTCAGACACATTCTTGTCTGTGTATGACACTTAATTATAATAATTAGCTTGTTTTAAGCATAGGGGGAAATATAATGGACCATAGGTTTTTTTCTCTTGTCAGCTTCAGAGAGTTTATTTTGGATTAAAAGTTCTGAGTTCAATCCCGGCTGCTTTGAACTCCCAGTCAGGTAAATCCCTAATATTTAGGGAGAGCTTAAGTTCTCTGCCTAGTGTTACATTTACATGTAAATATAAATTGGGCAGCTAGGTGGTGCAGTGGATAGAATGCTGGACTTGGTCAGGAAGATCTGAGTTCAATTTCTGTCCATGACACTAGTAAGTTGTGTGACCCTAGACAAGTCACTTTAACTCTCTCAGCCACACTTTCCTCATCTGTTAAAGGGTGGGGGGGTTATAATAGCACCTAGCTCATAAGGTTGCTGTGAGGATAAAATGACATAATATATATGTAAAACACTTTGTGATCCTTAGAGCACTATGTAAATGCTAGTGTTATTTTTATCATCATCATCATGCATTATCGTCATTATTATATCTTTAGCCCCTGATCTCTTAGTGATTAAGGAAAAATCCAGTTTACTGAAAATGTTTGGCCAACAAAATAGATTGTATAATAGTGTCTATAGATAGACGGGCATCGGGAGGGGAAATTGGCAAAGTGCTGACCTTTTCTTGAGACTTCCCTTAGTTTGAGTCTTCCATTATGAAATGTCTGTAGAGGCGATGACCTTCTTCAATGTCTTGCTTCTCTGCCACACCTTATTCTTTCCTTTGCTGTTTATACTGGTGTGGCTAGCTGGCATAGTGAGTAGAGCACTGGCTGTGGAGTCAGGAGGACCTGAGTTCAAATGCAGCCTCAGACACTTGACATATTTACTAGCTGTGTGACCTTGGGCAAGTCACTTAACCCCAATTGCCCTGCCTTCCCCCCTCCAAAATAAAATTTAATTTTTTTTTAAAAAAGTATACTAGAAATGCCATTCTGACTCCAACCTCTCAAATACAGACCCTCAGAATCACTCCTTCTGATTTTGAGATAGCTTCTTCTTTTTGTAAAAGTTTCTTAGCGAGAGACCCAGTCTCTCACACAATGGCTCTGAATTGTTTCAAGAGGGAGTACAGGGGCTGACCGCACCAAGTACTGATGGTATAATTCAATCAAAAAGTGTTCTTACTTAGTTAAGGTATCAGAGCTAAAATGGGATAGTTCCAACCACACCCTTATATATAAAAACAGAAAGCCAGTTTAGAGCTAGTCAGTCAAGTAGGGACAAAGTACTCTTGATGGGGAATTACCTTGGAGAGAAGAGCAAGTTTCCCTTCTCCCCCTTCCCTGTTGACATAGGTGACAACAATCAGAACTGGTAATAGTGTTCCCAGAACAGCAGTGGTTGTTTTCAACCTCTGTGTCAGGAGCTTAGAGACTTGTAAAGGGAAAAAAACTAGATATATCAAGGAAAGGTAGCTTTAAGGGATCTCAAGGGAATCAACCCTCAGAGCTCACTCAGCAGGGAACTACACCCAAAGGAAACTTCTTGAGGAATCCACAAAGAGAAAAAAAAAGGACTTCTATTGCCTAGGAGCTGGGAATCACCCTTTTGTCATCCAAGTTCCCTACATATATGCCTCACTATCATTTTACTATTATTATCTTGTTCCCAGGGATCTAGCATATGCTAGTGAGAGTTTGTCCCTAATGGGGGGTGGGGAGGGGACAGGGAGGGAGTGAAGGGTAAGGACAGCAATTGCTTTCCTAACAGCTATACTCACTACACCTCCTTAGTAAATACTCTTCCCAAAAGTTAAACGTGGCTTCTAATGAATGGGAAGCACACTGTTAGGGCCTCATGAGCAATTGTACTTTAAATCCCAAGACCTCAGAATTACCCTTAGAAACCCAAGGAAAGTCATAACCAATTGCCCTCTGGGGACCTGACCTACCAGTGAGACTGGAAATTGGAAGAATAAGCCCAGAAAGGTTGTTTCACTTGAAATAACCCTGAAAGATAGGTAGTGAATATCTCACCATTTTACATGTGAATGAACTCAGTGTCAGAGAAGGCAAATGACTTTAGCATGGGCCATACAGATTGTTAGCTGCAGAGCTGGAATCTGAACACTGTTTTTTGGTGTTTTTTTAGTGACTCCATACTATATTAACATCATACCAAGGTTAACTCATCTTACCAACACCCTATTTCCCATTATTTTTCACACTTCTTCACCAAGATCCCATTAGAAGAAGCCAGTGGAGGTGAGTATTTATGGACAAGAGAGAGAAAAACTGTGTTTTCCCTAGATATACATCATATGATACTCTACCCAACCTTTATATTTCATATCTTAGTTGTGTAATCCATTCCTTCCTCCCTAGTTTCACTAGGCTTCACTCCAGAAAAAACAAAACAAAACAAAAACTGGATGCCCGTAGAGGGCCAAGGCCCTAAATGATACAGAGGACTCTATAATCAGAACAGGTAGCAATGATCCTGGGTGTGTTGTTTCCCCTGAGAAACCTACCGGAGTGTTTATTCCAGTAACGGAACTAAGAGAAAAACATAGAAGCTAACACTTCACAAATTATGAGGTGATAAATGTCCTTTCACTTAAATTCTTTGAGTGCCTGCAGTTTTTCAGCTTCCATCCGAAAACAAAACATGTATCTGTATTGATACAGGGGAGGGGGTGAGCGTTTCAAGGATATCGTGTTGAAAAATGGAAAAGAAAAGAAAATGCCCAGGCACCACCCATACAGTGACCTAGAAAAATGATAGGAGATGTCAATTAGTGCTTCCTTCAAACATGTTAATACCTTGTTTCATTATGAAAGAAGTTAATGCTGATCAAGGGAAAGTAGAAATTGAGTTTAGCCATCCATTGAGCCAGTTAAGACTCCACTTGGGGATTCTGATAAACTCCTTAGTGGAGGAAATCATTATTTTTTCTGGTGTGAGTAAAACAAGATATTCCTTTGATCTCCTCAGACTCTCTCTTCTATAATCGATCAACATCCTTCTTTTTTACTTTTCTTTATTCTTGGGAGAGTACTGCAAATATGGGGGACAGGCTACACAAATCATGGCGATAGGAAACATATTAAAATGTGTGAAAAACCTTAAGAAGACCAGTGTAAGTTCCTTAGAGTCAGAGATCATGTCTTATTCATTTGATTAAATTCCAGGCACATTTTGAGCACTTACTGTCTGCAAGGCAATTTTCTTTTAATTGTCACAGGTGTCTCTCTCTAAAAAAAAAAGCTCCAATTTTTTTTTTAGTTTTCATTAATATCTTTTAATTTTAAAAATCACTTTCATTTCCAAATATATCCCTCCCCTTCCCCATCCAGCATGCCATCTCTTATAACAAAGATTTAAAAAAAAAGAAATACAGATCATCAGAACCAATCAACATAGCAGTCAGCATATGTGAATTCCACATCCATTGTCTCCCTCTTCTACTTGCCTGGACAATAGCCTTTAGTCAATTACTTTTCTTTTCTCTGAATCAAATTTCATCCTGATCCATTCTCCACATAGTCATATAGTTATATTTCCCAAAAATATAGATCTGACCATACTCAGTATACTCCAGAGGCTTCCTATTGACGCTACCATGGTAAGTAACCCCCTATATTTAGATCTTTAAGTGCTTCATAATGTGATTCTAATCTACCCTTCTTACTTTGTCCTACATCAACCTTCTTCGAGAATTCTGTGGTCCAGACATGACACACTGGTCTTCTTAAAGTTCTTCACACATTTTAATACGTTTCCTATCTCCATGACTTGTATAGCCTGTCCCCCATATTTGCAATGCACTCCCATCAAAACTTTGCCTTTTAAAATCCAATGTTTTCTTCAAAACTCTTCTTACATTTCACCTTCTTCATGAAAGGTTTACAGATCCCCCTAGTTTTCTCCCTTTCCCACAAAAAATTCATTTATTTTCTACATATTTTCCATAGACTTATATAGGATGTCCCATATAAGTATGTGTTGTCCTCCCCCAATAAACTGTGAGCTCCTTAAGAGCAAAGATAATTTCATTTTTATATGTGCATCCCCATTGTGTTTCCCACATAATAAGTGCTTAATAAATGCTAAATGATTGATTAAAAAATAAAGAGTCAAACACACCACCTTCTGGCCATGCCAGAGACAGGATTTCAGATACACACACACACACACACACACACACACACACACACACGTACATATACACATATATACATATACATACATATGTTTATATATACATGTACACATATACATATAGACATAGATGTATGTCATATGTGTATATATGTATAGAGATAGATAGATAGATATGTGCAAGAGGAAATAGTAGAGGCTAGATAACTTGTCCTTCCTGTCCTATTAAGAGTTGTATTTACTATAAGACTGGATAGGGTCTTCAATCTTCCTGATATGTTGTACAACATGGTCCTTAAAATGGTCTGGAGTGATCTAGCATAATCCAAGATCCTATGACCTTCACAAGGGTTACCTCAAAGTACCTGGAAAGGTAGAATTTTGCTAAACCAAAGATACAGGTGTTCTCCAAAAACTGTCTTCTGTTGAATATAGATCAGGCTGGAGCTCCATCTGTTGGTCTCTTCACTTCTCAAATAACCTGTGAATATTCTCCAAGCATGTTATCTGGTGGTCAGCCAAGTGCTAACTATTCTAATGCACTCTGAGAATCTTAGGTGCTGGGAATGGAATAGGGTTGTTTTTTTTTTTAAATCAGTCAGTGAAATTGCTTCAAGGAAACAATACAGAACAAAATGAAAACAGCTGAAGCAGTCAAATGGAGAATAAGAGAGTGCCTGGAGAAGACTTAGGAGATGTGGGAAGGACATAACCAAGCCGCCCCTCCCTCTTCATGAAAAATATGTCACTCCAGTCAAAGGGTACTCTCTTGAACTCTGAAGGGATAGCCCTGCTGAGTATATAAGGCATGTCCATCTGGAACAAGCTCCATTTAATTCTCGAGATAAATAGTATGGATATTACAATTGGATTAAGTACCTATTCTTGTAATGTATTGTGACACAAGCATTTGCAAAGTCTTTTCCTCACGACAACCCAGTGAGATGAATAAAGCAAATATTATCATCTATTAGGAGCAAGTCTGGAGATGTTGCTAGAGTGAGGAAGAACTGGTTCAAATGCTGTCTCTGATATTTGGTAGCTATGCAACCTTGAAAAAATCATTTGACTTCTGCCTAAAGCAATTCCCATGGACTTACCTTCTAAACCATAGACCATTATTGAGTGAGTGGAGGAAATTTATACAGAGGGACTTTCTTAGACAAGGAAAGTACAGATCCTTCAGGTATTCAAGGATTGTATCTCCCCAGTAGGGACGAGGAGTTGGTTGGTCATAGAAATGAAGTGACTTGACCACAACTTCTTGGATTCCAACCCAAGGTTTCTGGCTCTACAGCATTGTAGATTTAGAGCTAGAAGACACCTTAGAGACTATCTAGTCCAACTCTCTCATTTCACAGATGAGAAAACTGAGATTCAGAGAAGTTAAGCAACTTGCCTAAGGTTACAACATTCTATCAGTATAAAACATTGGCTGTCTCTGAGACCACCAGAATTTATGTGAATCAAAGGAAAAAGGAAGCATGAAAGCATTCATACATATGTATGTGTGCATGCATGTATACTTAGTTTTTTCCTTTCTAAAAATTTTAAATAGTATTTTATTTTTTCCAATTACATGTAAAGACAGTTTTCAACATTAATTTTTTATGAGATTTTGAGTTCCAAATTTTTTCTCTCCCCCTTCCTCCCCTCTCCCTACCCAAGAGAGCAAACAATCTGATATAAGTTGTACATGTACAATCATGTAAACATTTCCACATTAGTCATGTGAAAAAAGAGACAGAACAAAAGGGAAAAGCCACAAAAGCCAAAAAAAAACCCTAAAAAAAGTGAAAAGTATGTGCTTTGCTCTGCATTCAGACACCATAGCTCTTTCTCTGGCATTTTCCATCCTGAAGTCTTTTGGAATTGTCTTGGATCATTGTATTGCTAAGAAGAGCCAAGTCTATCATAGTTGATCATCACATGATGTTGCCATTACTGTGTACAATGTTCTCCTGGTTCTGCTTACTTCACTCGGCATCAGTTCATGTAAGTCCTTCCAGGTTTATCTGAAGTCAGCCTGCTCATCATTTCTTATAGTACAATATTATTCCATTACATTCATATACCACTACTTGTTCAGCCATTCCCCAGTTGATGGGCATTCCCTCACTTTCCAATTCTTTGCCACTACAAAAAGAGCTGTTATAAATATTTTCATACATGGAGGCCCTTTCCCTTTTTTATAATCTCTTTGGGATACAGACCTGGTAGTGGTATTGCTGGATCAAAGAGCATGCACAGTTTGGTTGCCTTTTGGGCATAGTTCTAAGTTGCTCTCCAGGATGGTTGCATCAGTTCACAACTCCACCAACAATACATTACTGCCCCAGTTTTCCCATGTCCTCTCCAACATTTATCATTTTCCTTTTCTGACATATTAGCAATCTGATAGGTGTGAGTGTGATGGTACTTCAGAGCTGTTTTAATTTTAATTTCTTTATTCAATAGTGATTTATAACATTTCATATGCCTATCAATAGCTTTGAGTTCTTTATCAGAAAATCACTCACATCTTTGACCATTTATCAATTGGGGAATGACTTGTATTCTTGTAAATATTATTCAATTCTCTACTGAGAAATTTAGAATTTTTTTCTATTGAGAAATGAGGCCTTTATCAGAGAAATTTCCTGTAAAGATTGTTTCCCAGCTTTCTGCTTTCCTTCTAATCTTGGTTGCATTGGTTTTGTTTGTGCAAAAACTTTTTAATTTAATATAATCAAAATCATCCATTTTGCATTTCTAATGTCATTTATCTCTTGATCGGTCATAAATTCTCCCCTTCTCCATAGATCTGACAGGTAAAATATTCCTTGCTTCCATTTTGACCTTATCTCGGTATATGGTGTAAGATGTTGGTACATACCTGATTTGTGCCCTATTGTTTACCAGTTTTCCCAGCAGTTTCTGTCAAATGATTTCTGTCAAATTATCCCAGAAACTGGAGTCTTTGGGTTTGTCAACCAGTAGATTACTGTCATCTTGACTACTGTGTCTTCTGTATCTAATCTATTCCACTAATATACCACTATTTCTTAGCTAGTACCAAACAGTTTTGATGGTTGCTGCTTTATAATATGGTTTTAGATCTTGTATGGCTAGGCCACTTTCCTTTGCATTTATTTTTCATTAGTTCCCTTGATATTCTTGATCCTTTGTTTTTTTCCAGATGAATATCTTAAGCTCTATAAAATATTTTTGGTAGTTTTATTGGTATGGCACTGAATAAGTAAATTAATTTTGGTAGACTTGTCATTTTTATATTAGCTTGACCTACCCATGAGCAATTCATGCATATATATCTATTCATACTTATTGTTGTTCAGTCATTTTTCTGTTGTGTCCAACTCTTCATGACCCCATTTGGGGTTTTCTTGGCAAATATATTATTTCCTTCTTCAGCTTATTTTTAAAGATAAGGAAACTGAGGCAAATAGAATTAAGCGACTTGCTCAGGGTCACACAGCTAGTAAATATCTGAGGTCAGATTTGAACTCAGGAAGATGAGTCTTCCTGACTCTAGGTCCTGCATTCTATCCATGTACCACCCAGCTGCCCTTTGTACATACTTACAGATAAACACGTGTGCATATGCACACACGTTCCCACAGCACAACATATATGTATATTTGTGTTCATGCGCATACATGTGTACACATGTGCATTTATCTTGCTGAGCTGCCAAAACAGCAACAGTACAAAGTGGGACTTTAAAAGATATAAAAAAAAACTGTACAAAGTCAGAAGAGACATGTGCCTTCTGTAATACAAATTTCCATTTCTAACCTGACACTTTAGAATCCTGTTGAGTAGCAGGTTTCAGCATGGGGTTATAATAATCATGTTAGTAAAATGTCGTGCAAGCTGTTTGCCAGGCATAGCTACCTACTCTGGCCTGACTTTACTGTGGAGTATTTCCTACTACTTCATATAAAACACTTTTGTGTGTTTGTCCAAATGAAAGAAGATTTGTCTCCCAGGAAAACCATTTAAACAAGTAGAGGCTGAAATCTCATTTTCGAATATTAGGTTTCATTTTATGACATATCACGCTGTTTGGTACAGCATATCTATATTAAAAAGCATGAACAGGCATTGCCTTGTTCTGCTCCATTCCTATCCGTCTCTAATGTACATTTATAAAAATACAGACATATCTGATTCCACACATACTGTACAACATTTTATCGATTACAGTGAAACTTGGTTATATCATGTTTCCAGAGACTGAGAAAAGAAAACATAGAAAGTGGGAAACACTGAATTTGATTATACTAAACCTAGAATTTTAAAGGCCTGAATTGCAGAGAGGCCTTCTATGTGAGAATGATAAAAATAGGTTGTCCTCAAAAATTATCCATTTATGCCATCAAAGTATAGGTATCTTGATTATATTCCTTTGTGTCTAGGTTTGCAGCATTGAAATGCTTGTTGAAAATGCATTTCTAGAATGGATAACATTGGCTTCCATAGCCTTTAGAAAACTATCACTGTCATTATTAGCAATGACAAATATTTCCTGATAATTTACTGTGTGTGTACCTGAAATCTAGAATATTTCTTGCATATGCCCCCCTCTCTCCACTCACAAAGCCTCTACATTAGTTAAGACTCTCATTAACTCTTTCCTGGACTATCACAATAGCCTCCTTTTTGTTCTCCTTGCTTCTAGACTTTTCTCTGTGCAATTCCATATTCCATAAAACAAACAAATTGATAGTCCTAATATGCAAATATGATCACATCACATTGCCTGTTTCCACTCAAAAACATCAGTGGCTCCCTAGTGCTCCTAGGATGATGTATTTACAGGTTATTGAGGCCAATCACTCAATTTTTCAAATGAGGAAACTGAAGCCCAGAGAAGTTTATGATTTGCCCAAGATCACAGAGGTAGTAAGTAACAGAGCTGGGATTTAGAAAATAGATATGGAAAGAGTCATTACAAGTAAATTAATCACTTAGTAATATGTTCTTTGGCCATAATAACCCATAAAACAAAGGAAAATATAAAATGTTATTCCATCCTGTGTTGTTGTTGTTGCACAGTTGTTGCATTTGTGTCTTCATGACTCCATTTGGGGTTTTCTCAGCAAAGATACAGGAGGGGTTTGCCATTTTCTTCTCCAGCTCATTTTACAGATGAGGAAACTGAGGCGAATGGCATTAAGTGACTTGCCCAGGGTCACACAGCTAGTAAATGTCCGAGGTCACATTTGAACTCACAAAGATGAGTCTTCCTGGCTCCAGACCTAGCACTCTTTCCACTATACTACCTAGTTGCCCGTCTCCATTCTGTATAGGCCCCTTCTATTTCTGCAGTGTTAGTGGCAGAAAAGGGGGCAGAAGGTGCTAAGAATCGCACCATTTATAGACCATCTATAAACCTGAACATAGTCGTTGGTACATTAAATGTTATTAAAAAGATGTGTCTTTGTTTCTGTGGGACATTTGGGTTCCTTAAAGGAGTTTTGCAGTTTCCAATTTCCTGTAGACAATCCATTGCAGTCTCTTTTCCTTTTTTAATTTTGAGCCCATTTTATTATCTATTTTAACTTTTTAATACCAATCTTTTAAATAACTACTTATCTTTTTAATACCAATATTCTAGTAGTGATGTAAAGCTGCAAATCATGGATCACTACTGTCTCCAAAGAATTAAAAATTATTAGCACACAGAGAGCAATGGCATACGGTAGGTTTGAGCTGGTTTTCACATTGAACAAAGGTGGAGCTTTTAAAGAAAACCCAAAGTCAATCATGTCATCACAGAAAATATAGGATTAAAAAAAGAAGATGGTCCAGTCACGTGTCAAGAATGAGAGAATACAGGTAGACCCTCAAAGTATTCTAGGTTTCCTCAAGACCATCAAGAAGAAGAAAGAAAATGCGAGAGGCTCCTGTCACATTGTGTGACACTCTTAGGATGAACTTGTAAATCTCCTGTGATGGTGAATATGGTCAAGAATTACAAAGGACAGGGGCGGAGCCAAGAAGGTGCCTGGAAAGTAGGGACTTGCTTAAGCTCTCCCCCAGGTCCCTCCTAACATGTAAAAAATGCCTCTGAACAAATTCTAGAGCTGCAGAACCCATGAAATAACAGAGGGAAGCAGGAATCCAGCCCAGGAAAGCCTAGATGGTCGCTGGGAAGGGTCTGTCACACAAAGGTGGGAGCAGAACAGAGCACAGCCCAGAGTAGGCCACACCAGGACAAAACAGACCAGGATCCGGGCAGAACAGGTGGTAGAGCCATGAATCATTGAGCTGCGGCAGTTACCAGACTTCTCAACCCACAAACACCAAAGACAACAGAGAAGGTTAGTAGAAAAACTGCTAGAGTGAAAGGAGAGCAGAGTCAGCCCTAGCCCTGGGGGGTGTGGAAGTGGTGCAGCTCTGTGGCTGCTTACAGAGATCCAGCTGCAGTTGCTTCTGGCCCCAGGCCCACCCAGTGAGAGGAATTAAGTGGCGGATCAGAGCTGGAGTGCAGAGCCTGCTTGGATCTGGGTCACAATCTGGGTTGATGGTCCTTGGGGGAGGAGGAGTGCTGGTGTGGCAGAGTTTGCTGAGTAGAAGTAGCTCTGAAAATAGCAGCACAGCCCCTTAAGCTTGGCACAAAGTACTCTCTACAAGCAGTCATATGCTGACAAGAAGCTCAGGGGTCAAGTAGTTGGTTGGGAACATGAACAGGCAGCGAAAACGGACTCAGATTCAGACTCAGACTTTGGAATCTCTTTTTGGTAACAAAGAAGATCCAAACATAAAGCCAGAGGAAGTCAACAAAGTCAAAGAGCCTACATCAAAAGCCTCCAAGAAAAATATGAATTGGTCTCAGGCCATGGAAGAGCGCAAAAAGGATTTGGAAAAGCAAGTAAGAGAAGTAGAGGAAAGATTGGGAAGAAAAATGAGAGTGATGCAAGAAAAATCACAAAAAAACAAGTCAATGACTTGCTAAATGAGACCCCAAAAATACTGAAGAAAATAACACCTTTAAAAATAGACTAATTCAAATGGAAAAAGAGCTCCAAAAAGCCAATGAGGAGAAGAATGCCTTGAAAGACAGAATTAGCCAAAAGGAAAAGGAGGTCCAAAAGACCACGGAAGAAAATACTACCTTAAAAATTAGATTGGAGCAAGCAGAAGCCAGTGACTTTATGAGAAATCAAGATATTATAAAACAGAACCAAAGGAATGAAAAAATGGAAGACAATGTGAAAGATCTCATTGGATAAACCACTGACCTGGAAAATAGATCCAGGACAGATAATTTAAAAATTATTGGACTACCTGAAAGCCATGATCAAAAAAAGAGCCTACATATCATCTTTCAAGAAGTTATCAAGGAAAACTGCTGTGATATTCTAGAACTAGAGGGTAAAATAGAAATTGAAAGAATCCACTGATCACCTCCTGAAAAAGATCCCAAAAAGAAAACTAGGAATATTGTTGCCAAATTCCAGAGTTCCTAGGTCAAGGAGAAAATACTGCAAGCAGCCAAAAAGAAACAATTTGAGTATTGTGGAAACATAATCAGGATAACACAAGATCTAGCAGCTTCTACATTAAGATATCAAAGGGCTTGGAATATGATATTCTGGAGGTCAATGGAACTGGGATTAAAACCAAGAATCACCTTCCCAGCAAAACTGAGTATCATGCTCCAAGGCAAAATATGGATTTTCAATAAAATAGAAGACTTTCAAGTTTTCTCAGTGAAAAGACCAGAGCTGAATAGAAAATTTGACTCTCAAATACAAGAATCAATAGAAGCATGAAAAGGTAAACAAGAAAGAGAAATCATAAGGGACTTACTAAAGTAGAACTGTTTTGTTTACATTCCTACATGGAAAGATGATGTGTGTAATTCATGAGACCTCAGTATTAGGGTAGTTGAAGGGAATATACATATAGACAGAGGGCACAGGGTGAGTTCAATATAAAGGGATGATATCTAAAAAAATAAAATAAAATTAAGGGATGAGAGAGGACTATATTGAGAGAGGGAGAAAGGGAGTGATAGAATGGGGTAAATTATCTCACATAAAAGTGGCAATAAAAAGCAGTTCATTGGAAGGGAATAGGGGGCAGGTGAAGGGGAATGAGTGAATCTTGCTCTCATCGGATTTGACTTGAGGAGGGAATAACATCCACACCAATTGGGTATCTTACCCCACAGGAAAGTAGGGGGAAGGGAATAAAAAAGGGGGGATGATAGAAGGGAGGGAAGATAGGGGGAAGAAATAATCAAAAGCAAACACTTTTGAAAAGGGACAGGGAGAAAATTGAATAAAGGGGGACAGGATAGGATGGAGGAAATATAGTTAGTCTTTCACAACATGAGTATTTATGGGAGTGTTTTGCATGATGATACATGTGTGGCCTATGTCAAATTGCTTGCCTTTTTAGGGAGAGTGAGTGGGGAGGGAAGAGGGGAGAGAATTTGGAATTCAAAGTTTTAAAAGAAGATGCTCAAAAAAAAGTCATTTTTGTATGCAACTGGGAATTAAGCTATACAGGCAATGGGGCACAGAAATTTATCTTGCTCTACAAGAAAGTAAGGGGAAAAGGAATGGGGGGGTAGGGGTAGTGGGGTGACAGAAGGGAGGGCTGACTGGGGAATGGGGCAGTCAGAATGTATGCCATCTTGGAGTGGTGGGAGGGTAGAAATGGGGAGAAAATTTGTAACTCAAAATCTTGTGGAAATCAATGCTGAAAACTAAAAAATGTTAAATAATAAAGTGTGGAATAAAAAAAGAATTGCAAAGGATAGGCAGGCTCCCATCATTGTGTGTGAACATCCTGTAGCGAACTTGTGACCCCACTGTGGTGAACATGGTCAACAGTTACAAAGGATGGGCAGGGCCCCATCACTTTGTGTGAACTCCCCCCCAATAGTGAACTTGTAGGGAACATGATGGAGTCTCAAAGGAAGGGCACATATGAATAGATTGCAATCTACATCGCTGAAGGAAATAACCAAATAAAACAAGTCACACATCCATTTGGTTATTTGAAAGTACCTGCGTACATATTATATCCTCTCTGTAGAATGTAAACTCCCTTAGGGTGCTGTGTATTTTGTTTTTGTCTTTGCATACTTAATACCTAGTATACTGCCTGTTATGTAGCAAACAGTAAAGAAGTATTTATTACATTAAATTGGGTTGACAAGGCTATCAGGTGAGAAGACAATTTTTAAATATGTGTTTTCTTTGATCAAGGAGCTATCATTTGAAAGGAGAGAGGCAGAGGTAGATCAACACATAGCTATGCCTCAATCGATGCCTTGCAGGAGCACTCAGGAAAAAAAAAGTGGAAAAACCCAGTCAATTGTCCAGATGCTTATTATCCTGTAGACAAAACATCCAGATGATGGATGGGTTTTTTTTCCACTTTCTCCCTGGGTCATGGAGACACAGATGTGTCCTAATCACTTAAAACAGAAGCATCGAAATGGTATAAACCCATATGTGTGAAGTCTCAACGAAAAGGAAATACATTTCTGCACTCCCTCTGATATGAGCAGAGAGATAGCATGAGAAAATAAGCCTTCTATCAGAAATGTGTTCTTCTAAAAAGAACACTTTCAAGTCTTATTCTGAGGTCAGTATCAATTCAAACCAAGCCCCTGCTCCTTTTTCATTTCGAGTTCTATTTATATATTTAAAAGTAGATTCCTTAGAGGGGCTCCGAGGCTCAAAAGATCGTAAACGATTTTATAATAATGAGAACAACAAAAATAATCATTGAGATTCATGTAACACTTTAAGACTTGCGAAGTACTTTATATGTTATCTTATTTGATGCTTGCAACAATTCTAGGAGGTCATAGTGATCATGATCATAAGCATAATTACTCGTATTTATTGAACATTTTAAGGTTTACAAAATGCTTATGAATATCATCTCATTTTATCTCCATGACAAACCCAGGAGGTAGATGATGTTATTATGAACATGCTTACAGTCACAGAGCTATTAAGTATCAGAGACAGGATTTGAACTCAGGTCTTCTGACTCCAAGTCCAGCACTCTATGGACTGTGCTACCTAACTATTCAAAGGTAGCTAACACAGTTGTTATTATCTCCATTTCTAAGATGGGAAAACCAAGGAAAAGGAAGATTAAGAGACTTGCTTCAGGGTCACACTAGTAAATGGCAGAGTTAAGATTTGAATTCATTTCCTCTGAGTCTAAGACCAGTGGTCTAATTCAGCTAGAAAACCCTATTCTTTGAGCTTTGCAATTGATAAGGTGTTACTGAATACAGTTATATACCACCTAATTGGTTCTGTGAAAACCCCAAATTAGGTTAAAACAATGTTATTGGTGGAAGTTAGTTCACTGGGCACATTGTTATAAATCTTACAAACTGGCAATTAGTCAGTGAGGTTACAGCTGAAATTGGCAACTTTGGGGTAATATTTGGTCACATGATATTAATGGCATTTTGTGAAATACTTATTGGGGTCAATTGGGGGTTAATTGACATCTTGGTCATCTCCTTACCACATTGCCTACACTCTGACCATCATCTTCTTTATCTTCCATGTCCACCCCACTTTGGACTCTGCCGCTGGGTCACCTAGGTTAGACAAGAGAACTTATCACATATTAATTTATGCACGATCTGATTATTTACTTAAGAGCATGAATAAAAATCATTCTGTGTAATGAATAATTGTTACATAGGAGAAGGCTTCTTTCTTCTTTCAGCATATATGGAATAAACGGTGTAAAGGAAAAACATTTAGATATGAGAAAAGTTTCATGAACAAAATGGCATTTAACTTACTTAAAACTGAAAATTTACAATTATTTCTCTGTTTTTGCCTCTTAGAAGAAATGGGAGGGGAGGGGAGGGGGATGAATAGCCAATCGGGCCTTTAGTCCAACTGAATGAATATAAGGCCTAGACTAGAGGCAGTAGTGAGTACTAACCTTGAGAGGTGAGCTAAAAATGAAAACAAAAAATTAAAAAATAAAAACCATGCCTTGCCATTGGCTACTTCATCTTTGCAGGCCCTGAATGGGGTAGATCGTAAGAGTTCTAGGAACAAATTTAGGAATCCAGGGTTCACCTATGACACTCTACTTGTTAGCAGGGGCCAAGACGGGAATAAAAAAATGTATGAATGCGTATATTCTTTCTTCTTTTCTCTCCTCTCTTTACTTTCCCTCCCTTTGTGATCTCATTCTTTCCAGAGGCTTCAATTATTTTCTTTACAGAGCATCTGAGACCTCATTAGTGCTTAATAAATTCTTTGGCATTGCTTGATTGTTGACCAGCCCTAGCCCAGGCCAACATTAGCACCTACCTGGATTTTTACAGTATCCTGCTAACGGGTCTTTCTACCTCCACGTTCTCTTCTCCACAGTCTCTCTTTCATGTCACTGTCAGACTAATTTTCATTTTGTATCAGTCAGGTTATGCCATCCTTCTGCTTAAAACCCTTCAATGATTCTTGGCTTACCCACAAGCAATTAATTTATCTCTGATTGTTTGGATGTGTCTTTATTTGTGAGAAAAAGCATTTTGTAATTGTGTTCATATAATCCCTGGGTTTGTCTCGGCAGGTAGATTCCCAAGTATTTTATGTTGTCTGTGGTTGTTTTAAAAGGATCTATTTATACAAAAATATTTATAGCAGCTTTTTTTTGGTGGCAAAGAATTGGAAATCAAGGGGATGCCCATCAATTGAGGAATGGCTGAACAGGTTGTAATACATGATTGGGAGGGAATACCATTGTACTATAAGAAATGACGAATGGGATAATTTCAGAAAAACCTAGGAAGACTTATATGAACTGATACAAAATGAAGTGAGTAGAACCAGGAGAACCTTGTACACAGTGACAGCAATATTGTAAGGATGATCAACTGTGTAGATTTCACTACTCTGATCAAGAATGATCCAAGACAGTTCCAAAGGTACCATGATGAAAAATGCTGTCCACCTTCACGGAGAGAACTGATGAACTCTGAACGCAGATCGAAGTATACTTTATTTTAAACTTTATTATTTATGTACACCCAGAAGGTAACCATTGAGAACTGAGAATTCAGAAGTCAGAAGAGAAGCCAGAATTCAGAATTGAGCCCAAGGAGAAGGAGTAAGTACTCTGAGTCCACAGAGCTACAAAAGAGAGTGCTGAGTGGAGAATAGAAACCAGGGAGCTTCGGAGACCAGAGAACTGAGCAGGGAGAGGACACAGGCAAGTAGACAGTTAGGATTTGTGAGTGATTGTTTATAGGAAGGCCCTAGCAGGGGGGAAGGTTACAGGCTCTTTGCTGTAATACTGTGTTTTAGTCTCCTTCTTGCTACATTGAGGTGGGTTTACTGGTTCTGGAATACAATTACTGCTATATCAAATTGGAATTATTGTTAGCTAATCTGATAGGTGTGAAGTAATATCTTAGAATTGTCTTGATTTGCAATTCTCTAATTGATAGTA
Organism: Trichosurus vulpecula; assembly: GCF_011100635.1. Classification (NCBI taxonomy): domain Eukaryota; kingdom Metazoa; phylum Chordata; class Mammalia; order Diprotodontia; family Phalangeridae; genus Trichosurus; species Trichosurus vulpecula. The sequence goes on along the minus strand of NC_050576.1, from coordinate 173,455,267 downwards.
ACTTAGAGTATTTTTATGTGACTATAACTAGTTTTGATTCCTTCTTCTGAAAACTTCTTATTCATATCCTTTGACCATTTGTCAACTGTGGAGTAGCTCCTATTTTTATAAATTTGACTTGGTGCTCTATATATTTGAGAAATAAGGCCTTTATCAGAGAAACTTATAAAAACATTTTTCCAGTTTCCAATTTTCCTTCTAATTTTAGCTGCATTAGTTATGTTTGTACAAAAGCTTTTAATTTCCTGTAATCAAAAATATCTATTTTGCTTCCTGTGATCCTCTCTGTTTCTTGGTTGATCATAAACTCTTCCCTTATCCATAAAGCTGGCAGGCGCATTTTCCATGGTCCCCTAATTTACTTATGATGTCAGCCTTTATGTCTAAATCACATACCCATTTAGACCTTATTTCAATATACAGTGTGAGATGTTGGTCTGTGCCTAGCTTCTTCCAAACTGCTTTCCAGTTTTCCCAGCAGATTTTGTAAAATGGTAGCTAAGTTCTTACTCCCAAAGCTTAGATCTTTGGGTTTATTAAACCCTAGGTTACTATGGTCATTTACTATTGTGTATTGTGTACCTAATCTATTCCACTGATCCACCACTCTATTTCTTAGCTAGTACCAGATTATTTTGATGATTACTGCTTTGTAATAGAGTTTAAAATTTGGACCTACTGGGCCACCTTCCTTCACATTTTTTTTTCATTAATTCTCTTGATATTTTTGACTCTGTATTCTTCCAGAGGAATTTTGTTATCATTTTTTATCTCTGTAAAATAATGCTTTGATAGTTTGATTGGTATGGCACTGAATAAGTAAATTAACTTTTTTTTTTATTATATTGGCTCAGCCTACCCATGAGCAATTACAATTTCTCCAGTTGTTTAGATATGTCTTTATTTTTGAGAAAAGCATCTTGTGATTGTGTTCATATAATCCCTGTGTTTGTCTTGGGAGGTCGATTCCCAAGTATTTTATATTATCTGCAGTTATTTTAAATGAATTTCTCTATTTATTTTTGTTGAGTTTTGTCGGAGCTATATAGAAAAGCTGATGATTTGTGTGGGTTTACTTTATATTCTGCAATTTTGCTGAAGTTGTTCATTGTTTCAACTAGTTTTTTTTGGTAGATTCTCTAGGGTTCTCTAAGTATGCCAACATATCATCTGCAAAAAAGTATTGTTTTATTTCATCATTGCCTATTTTCATTCCTTCAATTTATTTTTCTTGTCTTATTGTTATAGCTAGTATTTCTAGTACAATATTGAATATTTGTGATAATGTCTGATCCTATTGGGAAGGCTTCAAGTTTATCCCCATTACAGATAATGCTTGCCTTTGGTTTTAGATAGATAAATATTCCTCCATCTCACTTAGATTGTCAATTTTACTGACAGATAATTGAGAAAAATGACTCCTAATAATTGTCTTAATTTCATTTTAATTTGGTGGTACATTCACCCTTTTCATTTTTGATAGGGACGATTGGGTGGCTCAGTGAATAGAGTGTTGGGCCTGGAGTCAGGAAGACCTGAGTTCAAATCCAGCCTCAAACACTTACTACTTGCTGTGTGACCCTGGGCAAGTCACTTAATCTCTGTTTGTCTTAATCCTGTAGAGAAGGAAATGGCAAACCACTCTAGTATCTTTACCAAGAAAACTCTATAGACAGTATGGTACATGAAGTCATGAAGAGTTAGACATGACTAAACAACAATATGGTTTTCTTCTTTCTTTTTTTGTAAATCAAATTAGCTGATGCTTTATCTATTTTCTTGGTGTTTTTTCTTCATAAAACAAGCTTCTAGTTTTATTTATTAATTCAATAGGTTTTTTAAAAAAAACTTTAAATTGTGTTAATCTCTTCTTTAATTTTTAGGATTTCCATTTTGGTGTTAAATTGGGAATTTTTAATTTGTTCTTTTTCTAGTTTTTTTTTTCATTTTCATGCAGTGGGCTTCTTTAAACTCAGCCAGGCTGGGCCTGGGGTAATAGATACACAGTCCATTACCAGGCCAATGATCAGAACCTTTCCTGCTTGGTACAAGTTGCCCAAAGCTGTGTTTCAGTGACATAATATTAGAGAACCCAAAGATACTTTCACACCACAATGAGACGTCAAGGGAAGACCATGGCAGAGGATTTGAAGAAGTAAATATTTATAAGAAGTAAAGGGAATAAGTTGCTCTCATTTCTGACCCTTTCTCAGTATCACACAACCACCATTTTACTTCAGGCCCCTTATTTCCTCTTCCTTGAACTGTTACAATAGCCTTCTTTACTTATTTTTTCTTTTCTTCTGAATTTAATAAACACCACATAAAATCAGGATTTTTATGTGCACTGCAGAAACTAAAAGAGGATTATGGGTGAAATTGTGAGTCTTTATTGTACAGTGCATATGATATATTCAACGTATGACTTTTACAGCTATCCTGCATATTTGTAACTTCAGCTGGCCTTTTTTATTTGGGGGTGGGAGAGAGAGTGAGAGTCTATTCTTAGCTTTCCTCTCTCTCCTATTTCCCCCCTCCACTTAAAAAAAAAAGAAAAGAAAAACAAAACCCTAGTAACTAATATGCTTAGTCAAGCAAAACAAATTCCCCATGTCCAGAACACGTCTCATCCATCACCTCTCTCAGGAGGTGAGTAGCATGCTTTGTTAGTTCTCTGAAATAGTGGCTGATCATTATGTTCATCATAGTTCATCTTTCAAAGTTGTTTTTCTTTACAATGTTGTTATTGTATGCATAAATTGTTCTTTGAATTCTCTATTCGCTCTGCATCATTTCATATAAATCTTCCTAGATTTCTCTGAAACTATCTCTTTAATCATGTTTTTATGAAACAATAAGATTTCATTACATTGATGTGACATAAATGGTTTAGCAATTCTCCAATATATGGGCATTCCCTCTACCACAACAAAAAGAGCTGTTAAAGTTTCTTTTTTACATTTAGGACTTTTTCCTCTTTCTTTAATCAGTTTGTGATATAGGCCTAGTAGTGGTTTCACTAGGACAAGAGATATGTACAGTTCAGAGGCTTTGGGAGCATAGTTACCATTGCTTTTTCAAATGATTAGACCAACTCAATGTCCCAGCAGTGTCTTAACATGCCAGTTTTCCTAAGGCCTCTTCAACGATTTCCTTAGTTGTCATTTTTTCCAGTCTGATGGATATGAGAGAGAACCTTAGAACAGATTTAATTTTCCTTTCTCTAATTATTCATAATTTTGTAGTTTTTCATATAATTGATGACTGGATTTCTTCCTTTCAAAGTTTCCTTGTTCATATCTTTTGACCATTGATCTATTGGGAAATGGTGCTTGTTTTTATACATTTGAATCAACTGCTTATATTTCTTAGAAATGAGATCTTCATAGCAAAAACATTCTGCAAAGGTTCTTATTCCCCTCCCCCCCCAATTAACTATTTCCCTTGTAACTTTAACTGCATTGGTTTTGTTTGTGTAAAATCTTTCAAATTTTATGTAATCAAATTTGTCCATTTTATCTGCTTGACTTTTTCTACCTCATTTGATCATGAACTCTTCCCTTATCCTAGACCCAAAAGGTAATTTCTTCCCTTTTCATCTAACTTATTATGCAAATTGTTCAATCTAAATTGCTTCTGTGTGTGTGTGTGTGTGTGTGTGTGTGTGTGTGTGTGTGTAGCCTATCTTGGTGCTGGTCTAAACCTAATTTTTGTTTTCCAGTTTTACCAAATAGTGAGTACTTAACCCAATAATTATGCTCTTTATGTTTATCAATATGACTATGCTTCTACATGCATGACCCTTCTGTTCTACTGATCACCTTCTATGTTTTTAAAGATCAGTACCAAATCGTGGTTTTATAATTACTCCTTTGTATATAGCATAAGATCTGACATTGCTAGACTCCCTTCTTTCCCACTTTCCCCCCATTACTTCCCTTGAGATTCTTAACCTTTGGCTCTTCCAGATGAATTTCATTATTATTTTTTTCTGATTCTATAATCGTTTGAGATTGCACTGAATAAGTAAATTAAATTAGTGAATATTGCCACTTTTATTTTCGTGGATCAGCCTACCCAAGAACAGTTAATATTTGCTGACTTAGGTATGTATTTCTATAAAAATTATTTTGCAATTCTATGCACATAATTCCTCTGTGTATCTTGGTAGGTGGGTTTCCAAGCATTTCGTTCATTTTGTAGTTTGTTGAAGCGGATATTCTCTTTCTATTTCTTCCTGCTGGATTTTGTAGGTGATAGTACAGACATATTAGTAATATATGTGGCTTTACTTTATATACTGCAACTTTGCCGCAGTTACTGTTTCAGTTACTTTTTAGTTTACTCTCTGGTTCATTAGGTAAACCATAATATCATCTTGAAAAAGCAATCTTTTTGTTTCTTTTATTCTTATTGTCTCAATTTCTTTTTCTTGCCTTATTGTTATAACTAATAGTTTAGTGCAATGTCAAATAGTAGTGTTGATAATGGTCATCTTGCTTTTATCCCTGATCATACTGAAAAGGCCTCTAGTTCATTTCCATGCTATTTAATGCTGGCTCCTGGTGTTAGAAAGATACTATTTACCATATTAAGGGAAAGTCCATTTATTCCTGTGAGTTTTAGGTTTTTAAGATAAGTGGTTATTGAATTTTGTCAAAAGCCTTTTCTGTATCTTTATATAAGATTTTATTGCTCTTGCTACCAAAATGATATATTATATTTATAGATTTCCTAATATTAAACCATTTCTATATCCCAGATATATATAATCTAAACCCAATCATGGTAAATACTTTTGTGATGTTACTGTGATGTCTTAAGTATTATTTTATTTAATTTTTTTCACTGATAGATAAGAGGAATATTTATCTATAGTTTTGTTTCTCTGTTTTAACTTTGGATTAACATTTAGATATAAAGACTATATTTGTATCATAGAAAGTTTTGATAGGAACCCTTCTGTTTCTATTTTTGTAAATAATTTATATGATATTGTAATTTACTTTTTAATGTTTGATAGAATTCATTTGTAAATTTACCTTATCTTTCTTATTTTTTCCCTTTAGGAGTTCATTTATGGCCTATTAATTTTTTTTCTTAGATTTCTTAAGTTTACATAATTTCTCTGTTTCTTATGTTCATCTGGGCAGTTTCTATTTTTGTAAATTTAATTTTGTAAAATTAATTTATATTGTCAGTTTTATTGGCAGATGGTTGGACAAATACTTGCTAATTTCTCATTTCATTTACATTATTTTTAAAGTCTTACTCCACTTTTTCCAGTGATCTTAATTGAACTTGTGGCCAAAGTATGCATGTATATGTAAAGGCTTTGCTTGTAGATATTGTGGAATTGTTCTCTTCTTCTGGATTTAGGGTGTTTTGGACACCCCTAACATAATAGGTCTTTATTGTTGGCATCTTGTTTCATTGTGTATTCCTTCTTCCAACCTTACTACCTGAATTGGGACTTGATATTGGGGTAAAGCTTTGCTTTCTAGAGGTAATATCAGGGCATGTTTTGGTCCTGATGTATATTCTCTGGAATCCTGCTCATGCTTTTCTGGATGTTCAGTACTATGTTCTTCAGGGATATAAGGATCAGCTCAGACCAGGGAGTTACAAAATTTCAGCACACTCTAAATGGTTTAATGTAATCTGATGGCTATATTGTTCTGACCTTTGCTGAATCTCTATCCTAATTTGGGTTTTAGCAACACAACTGCAGACTTGTCCCTGGTTAAAGCTCCAGTAAATAGTTTATGGCCCCAACTGCTATAAGCTGACTTGAAGGCTCTAAAAGTTCAGAGTGACTGAACAAGATCTGTTTGCTCTGAGCTTTCTGTCCTCTTTATATTCATGTTTCTCACTTCAGTTCATGGATTAGGACTTTGTACTAAGAACAGGATCTACCTATTTCTACATTCTTTGTTTGGGTTGGTAGGCCCTGTTACCTCTGTAGTTAAGATATTGCTACTGCTAAGGCTCTAGCTAGATATGATGATTGGGACCAGGCTCTGCCTTCTGAACCCAATCCTTGCCATCTGCCTGCATCTTTTGATGGCCCAATATGAGAGCTGGCCTTATCCCTCTCTGTTACCTCTTCTCCTTGAGTAATCTTCAATCAAGAATCAGTTCTGTCTCCTGATGCAGACCTGATAGACAACAACTAGAAGTCTTGGGCATCCTGGATCCTGACTCTGTCATCCAATGTGTTAATTATGTATCCTAGCTTTATGTCATCTGTAAATTTGATATTGACAACATCTGTGTATCTATATCAAAATTATTGATAAAAATGTTAAATATGATAGCATAGATCCCTGAGTGATATGACTGAAGTTATCCTGCCTGGCTGACCTTGAAAATGTTAATAACTACCATTTGAGTCAGGCAATTCAACCGGGTCCATATACATCTAATTATACTATCATTTTTCATTAACCTTCTTTGTCACTTACTTGGCATATGACATATGCTGGTTTGAATGATTATTCTCATCTTTTTCATCTTCTTCATTATTATCTTTCTGCCTCCCCTCCTAAACTACGAGCTCCTAAGGACAGGGAGTCTCTCTTCTTTATCTGCGCATCTTTTAGAGTTTGTAGCAAGGTGTACTTAATGTAGTATGTGTTTAATAAAGATGTGATGATTGGTGGATTAATTGAACATATGCAGTGTTAAGACACTGCACGAAGTAAATGGGCAATGGTTGCATTTAGTTGAGAGTAAAAAAAAGTCTGTCCTTTGCAAGTTTCTCAATATGAAGATGTCTATTCCAGTTACTATGGCTGTTGAATGCCAGGAGATACCTGCTTTCATGTGGACAGCGTGTCAGTAGAGAAGAATGAGGGAAAATAGCCATCTTGAGAATGTCACCCTTGGTTTGGTGAAAGAGCACACCCAAGTCATTTCCCATCCTATTAATGATCTCAGAGTGACAAATCCTGGAAAGCCCGGGAATTGTTTACAACCATCTGTTATTACCACAACGCCAGCATCATGACACCAGCATTTTGATATAACCCTTAACACTTCCTGTGAGATTTTTCTCTACACCCTGAATCTGGTGCCACAGTCTGAGCCAATCAGCACCAGTCTTCTTTCAAAGTCCCTTTCTCTGAAGAGGGATCACCCTGCATTTAAGAAACACCTGGTACATAACTACATATGTATTATTCCAAAGAAGGGTTTATTTATCCAGCCATGAAATACAAGGAAGTCACTATATACAATCCTGTGATGTTCAAAAGCATGGAAGATCTAAGACCCCAAGGTCTATATCTACTGAAGTGTTAATTAGCCAAGTACAATGGTCAAAAATGAGTTACTATGTGAACCAATTAAAACAAGATAATTGGGAGCTTTCAGCACTTCTAAATATTTATTTCATTTGATGCAAATATTTATTTACATATCATCTGTTTGCAATTTTTATCACTTATGCTCTCTGTAAAGCTGTTTGTAGCCGATTAGATCATTCCTGCCTGGGCCTGAATTAAGATCTAAACTTTTTCTAGTTAACTGACAGCAAACTAAAATATTTTTGTTCTAATTCATTGGACAATGTATATTTTTGACAGTGTGTTTATAGTCTTCATTTATCATGGAAAGTGATATTGTAGTCATCCTTTTGAAGGAAAAACTCTAAATTTCTTTTCATAGGCAATTACCTCATTTTGTTATATTTTCCCATGTGGTATTGATTAAAGCAATTCCCAACTTTGCTGACTTTGATTATGTCAATAGACTGTTAAAGGTTTCCTTCACACTTCTGCAAGAAATTGCTGGGCTTCAGTTCTGTCTAGTCCTTCCCATCAAATTTGTGCAGACTTTCCTGTTGGCCTTGATAGGTTAGGGAATTACTTTAGGGTGTCTGGGTTAATATTCCCTGCTTTATGGAGCGTGCTTTCTTTCCTCTAAAACTAGAGTAGCAAATCTATTTAGTAGGAATAGGCTAAGAAGTCGTCTTCTGGACCTTGATATCTCTTAACTTCACTTTCCTTATATCAAAATATCTGTTATCTTCATCCATACTTTTCTCCTCCCTTATTGGGGTAGCTAGGTGCCACAGTGGATAGAACAGCTGTATCTGGAGTCAGAAAATCCTGAGCTCAAATACAGCCTCAGGTACATACTAGCTGTGTGACCCTGGGCAAGTCACTTAACCTCTATTTGCCTCAGTTTCCTCAACTGTTAAATAGAGGTAATATAGTTATCCCTTCCACATTGTGACTTTTCCCATTGCAGTTTTGATATATCTCAGTTTCAATATATCGCTGGTTGGCAGAAGAAATTAAGTGAGAATTTTTTGGAGAGTTTTGTAGAAGCTGGAGGTGAGGCATGAAGGCCAGCAGATGACACAGAAAAAGTCTAGAAACTAAAAAAAAATGCATAAAATATATGTATTACTATACACATCATATCAACATATAATATCAACACAAATTTTACAACAAGGTACTATAAACACCTCATAAAAGAAAAAGAAAAATTCATACTTCACTGGTACAAAGGGAGGGCTAAAACATTTTACAGATTTTCCAGATCATGAGGGCACCATGCCCCTAACATTCTCCCTTCCCCATGCATTATGGAAGGGATAACTGTAATGTCTCCTATGGTTGTTCTGAGGATCAAATGGAATTATATTTGTAAAGCACTTAGAGTGTCTGGCACATGTTGTTTTTGATTCATTCAGTCATATCTGACTCTTTATGAGACTTGTGGACTATAGCACACCAATACAGTCTATAGAGTTTTCTTGGTAAATAAAATGGAGTGATTTGCCATTTCTTCCTCTGGTAGGTTAAGCCAAACAGAGGTTAAGTGACTTGCCCAGGGTCACACAGCTAGTAAGTGTCTGAGACTGGATTTGAACTCAGGTCTCCCTGACTTCAGGCCCAGCACTTTATCCCCTGAGTGACCTGGCTGCCTGTCTGGTGCCTAGTAGGTGCTTAATAAATTCTTGTAGATTTCCTTCCTATTATTTGCTTTCTAAGTCTAAACTTTCTACCTGTGCTCTTGGTCCCATCTCTTCCTAAAGTATCCAGGACTTCCCTTGATCAATTATTCCCCACCTCACCCCTTCACCTTCAATTTTTCTCTCCACCTGATCATTTCCCTCCACTTAGAAATAATGTTCAACTAGGGTAGAACTTCCTCAGTCCTGCGTGCTGGTCCTAACTACTCTCTCCTTTCCATTAATCTTCATGCTTCTTCAGAGAGTATTTTTCACTTGCCATCACCATTTTTTTTTTACCATTTTACACATTCTTTTTTTCCCTTATAAACTTGCCTCTCCATATTATTATTCTACTCCCTCTAAAACCACCAGTGACATCCTCGTAACCTAATGTAATAATTCATTCTCAGTTCTGATTATCTTTGATTTCACAGCACTTAAAGCTGTTGCTTTGAAACCCTACATTTCCCTGGTTTTGTGACATTGAGCTCTCTCAGTTTTCCTCCTACCTCTCAGCCTACACCTTCTCTATCTCGTCTCCTACATGGGTTCCACATCTTAGCCACAGAATCACTTCTCATTTCTTTTTGCTATATCTCCTACAGAAAACTCATCCATTCTCATGCTGTATCACATGATTCTCTAATTTATATCTCTGGCTCTGATCTCTCTTCTGATATTTAATACATTTTTGTTGGATTGAAAGAGATTGAAGAGAAAAAACTGAAAATGCCCAAGTGACTTTACAATCTGACCCAGAATCCACCTTTATTCTTCTTTGTTAAAAATATTTTATTGTTGAAAAGCAGCACATAGCCTCTTAGTTAGCCAATAAACATTTATTAAACACCTGCTATGTGACAGGCACTGTACTGAGCCAATCCAACAGTTTTTCAGGCAAAATGAAGATGTCATATCTTTTTTTTCCACCATCTATCCCATGTGAGATGAAGCAGAAACTTCCAGATTCCTTTTCTCCCATATTGGTTATCATTCCCTCCAAAAAAAGACCCTTTCCTTGCTTTTTCCTTTGCAGTCTGCTCCAGGTACCAGCCCTGCCCATCATTATGCCTATGTTAAGGAAGAACCCCTTTCCTCTTTTTCTTATATTTACTCCAGAGAGAGATAGAGAGAAAAGGCAAATATTGTTATTTGGTTATAAAGCATGATATAAGGATGAGTTAAAATTACTGGATAAAAGTAGTGGTGTTAAAGAATGAGAAAAAAAGTAGATATGATCTAGGAGAGGCCAAAGTCCAATTATCACATGATTTTCCTCACTGTGGCTTCTCCCAATTCCAACATCTCTCCCTTTACCATGAATGAATTCATAGGTGCTCCTTTTCAATTAAAAGGAAGGTCCAGCATCTTTTCATCTTGAATGCTATTGTGGGGTGATGCATGGTCACAAGGGTCTGGAATTTGACTTTTACACTCTGTAAAACAAACAGATAGCAACAAATGAGAGCTCTTCTCAATGGGTTGGAGATAGTGTAATTTTCCATTCCTTCTTGAGTAAGGGACTGTTTGATAATTGTTTAAAATGAATATCTTTACAGGAGAAATCTCTGCCAGTGTCAAAGTTAGCAGTTAGGTTCTAACTGATGACTTTACTGGAGTTAGATTAACTGTTCAGCTGAGATTCATTTTGGAGGATTCAAAAATGAGGAAGGAAGGGGTCACTTTAGGGTCATCTTTGCTTGGGGCCTGTCTAATACAAGTGTGTTAGCTAGTTGCTTTATGGTAGAAAGAGCCTCGAAAGAATTAATCCACTTCTGCTCAAATGAGGTTTTCAGATAGCTCACTTAAATCTTTATTTTCCTAAATAACCAAGGGATGTTCCTAGCTCATTAAATCTTAACCTAAGCCATCTGAACTTATGATCTTTATTAGTCCATATCAGTACCAGGCTTTGATTACTGCCTAGATTGCTAGCTTAATAGAGGCAAATGTGTGCTTCTATGTGTTGGCAACCAAAAATGGGCTCCTTAGCACTTAGTCAACAAGTGCCCTTGACTAGTTTGGCTTTTTCCCCTGAACTGAATGCTGTTTGTATGTTGGACTGGAGTAAGCTTGTCGGCCGCTTCACCTTGCTTCCCTTGCTTAAGCTGATGGAAAGAACCTGTACTTTCTTGGTCAACCCCTTCACCTTGCTTAAGCTGATGGAAAGAACCTGTGCTTTCTTGGTCAACCCCTTCACCTTGCTTAAGCAGATTGAAAGAACCTGTGCTTTCCCTGGCATACCTTACACCCCCCGCAGAAGCCGGATGGTTAAAAGCAGCTCCCGTTGGAGCCAGAGGCTGCTATAGCCACAGCCGAAGCAGGAGCTGCCAGTGGCAGAGCTGACCTACAGGAGGAAGCTGAACAAGGACTTCAGGCCAATGGGTAATCTTTTTACCATAGAGGGGGAAAGCATGATTTTGCTTTACGCAATCATGCTTCTCTGTAACCTCCTGGTTACTCTTGTAAGGTGTACTTATTGGGCCTGGAAACTTTTCATTAATATGTCAAAATGGGGATGCTGGTTCATGGGTTGGTTACTGTGGAGCCTAAATATATGCTTTGATTCTTCTGCCTCCTACTTTGAGAGTTTCTTATATCCGGCAGTTCCGAACCTTTCAGACATGTATATGATCCTCTTTGAGATTATAAACTCTGCCCTCCTAATACATTTGGCGACGAGGATGGGATTCGAACCCACGCGTGCATTTGATCCATTACATAGGATCAATATCATAATAATAAAACATAGCAAGGATAACACAAAACAAGTAAACCTAGAACACTATCATCATTCCCACCCCCCTTGAATGATTGGGGCTCAAAATCTTGGGGTAAGGGATGAAGGTCTCATTTGCATAGCTTCTTCATGCTGAAATTGGATGTAGAGATGGCCCTGCCCCAAAAAAGTCCCATTCCAGAGGTCAGTTCTTTAACGAGCTGGCAGGAATTCCAAGAATGCTATGTGCTTAGTCAGTCACCAGAAAGTGCAGGGTGCTTAAGCCTAAAGGAAACAGAACTAGCAACAATGTTAGCCAAAACAAAGGACAAAAAGAGTAGACAAGTATGGGCTATTATCCTTCAAATAAAATCATCTCAAGTTTGGTTGAGATTTCAGTTATGCAAAGATCCAACATCAGAGCCAAACTCAGGTGGGAAATGTTTCTTTTTAAAAGGAACATAATGAGGAAGCCAAGAGGATCCCACCCTAGATAGAGACTAAGATTGTCCTCTCAGCCTTTCCCCAGATGTACAAGGAAACACAATGGGAAAACTAAACTAAGAGGATCCCATCCTAAGTAGAGACTAGGATTGTCCTCCCAGCCTTTCCCCAGATGTACAAGTTTTCATCCGCTAATCACCTTTCCTCTGAGTGGCTTATGGCATTTACCAGCATCAGCCATACCTGTGGAGTCTGTGAATCTATTATTATAACCTATTCACGGTAAAATATATGGTTCAGGGGTACAACTTGGTAATTATTTTCCCCTGAATAGACAACTGTTACAGTGTTGTCCTTCCCATGGGCTATAACTTCTGCAGCCTTTGGAATATCATCTGGCTTCCGTTTTATCCATACCTTAGCTCCTGACTTTATTCTAGGGTTTTAAAATCTGTCCCAAATGTGGGATGTGGTGTCTCCAATAACCAAATAGCCCTATGAACTTTTGGGCCTCTTTCTTATTGGTAGGGGTGGGAAAATCCTGGATTTTTTGTCAAGCTTGTGGGAGAATTTCTCACAGTCCTCTATTCCACTGTATCCCCAAGAATTTTACAGTTTGAGCTGGCCCTTGAACCTTTGCGGGGTTGATTTCCCATCCTTTGCTTTTCATATGGTCAATTAATAATGCTAAACTCTCCTCCACCTCCTTTATATTCTTTCCCTGTATCATGATGTCATCTATGTAATGTGTAAGCTGTACACCAGGTAACTTTAATTCATCCAAAAATCATGCTTCCCCCCTATGGTAAAAGGGTAAAAAGATTACCCACTGGCCTGAAGTCCTTGTTCAGCTTCCTCCTGTAGGTCAGCTCTGCTACTGGCAGCTCCTGCTTCGGCTGTGGCTATAGCAGCCTCTGGCTCCAATGGGAGCTGCTTTTAACCATCTGGCTTCTGCGGGGGTGTAAGGTACGCCAGGGAAAGCACAGGTTCTTTCAATCTGCTTAAGCAAGGTGAAGGGGTTGACCAAGAAAGCACAGGTTCTTTCCATCAGCTTAAGCAAGGTGAAGGGGTTGACCGGGAAAGCACAGGTTCTTTCCATCAGCTTAAGCAAGGGAAGCAAGGTGAAGCGGCCGACAAGCTTACTCCAGTCCAACATACAAACAGCATTCAGTTCAGAGGAAAAAGCCAAACTAGTCAAGGGCACTTGTTGACTAAGTGCTAAGGAGCCCATTTTTGGTTGCCAACACACTCTATTACATGCATGTATGTGTGTATGTGTGTTTGTGTGTCCTTATTTTGTATATTACATATATACACAAATACATATATATATAAATTAATAGGTACACACATAGATATATACATATATGTATATATATACACATATATATATTTAAACAGCCATTTTTACAATTCTATTCAACAATATGTCCTGTTTATCAAGAATTACATCCTTTTTCATTAAGAGATTTTTACTTTGCATGATTATAGAATTACTGATTAAGGAAATGTTAAAATGTTTTTTATTTTTATTTTTTCTTATATAGACTTGGAAGTGATTATATTGTTTCCAAATTTTTCTGTCTGAGTCTGAAGTTAGCAGCATGCATGTAGAAATTTTGTACTAATAAGGGCCCAGATATAAAGTCAGTAAACATTTTAAAGCATGTATTATGGGCCAGGCATTGTGCTAAGCCCTGGGAATCCAAAGAAAAGGCAAAAATCGCCCTGCCCTCAAGAAGTTTACATTTTAATGGGGGAAATAGCGTGTGTAAATCAGAACACACAACATAAATATAGAGGTGATCTAAGAGTGTGCTGGTAAATGTTTAACTCTCAAAAAAAGTGCATGCATGCTTTTAAGTTTGACCTATATCATTGACATTTTTTCCATCATTGACTCCATATTAAGTCTAAACAATCAGGAAAAAAATCAAGCCCTGATTTGTAGCATTTAACAATTTCAGCTGTGTAGATGCTCACATTGAAAATTTAACAATTGGCTCTGTGGTTCTAGCTGGCTCCAGAACATGCCTGAAGGTAACCTTAGAGAGGAAGGCACTAGCATCTGGTGGGGAACAGGAAAGGTCTCCTGGAGGAACTGAGTCTTGAAGGAAGTGAGAGATTCTAAGAGTGGGAAGCTGGGAGGAAAGCCTTCCAGGCACAGGGGAATATCTAGTGCAAAGCATGACAAATGCATTAAATAGTGAATAGTCCAGTGCAAGTGGATCATGGAGAGTGTGGCCAGGAGTAGAATGCAAGATGACTGGAAAATTAAGAAGATACCAAGTTGTGAAGAGCTTTAAATGAAAAAAAGAAAACAAAGGACTTTATATTTGATTCCAGAGATAATAGAGAGCCACTGGAGTGTACTGACTCCAGGGTGACATGGTCAGACCAAAATTCTAGGAAAATCACTTTGATAGCTGTGTAGAGGATGGGTTAGGGTTGGGAGAGACTTGAAGCAGAGATACCAGTTGGGAAGGTTTTACAACAGACCAGATAAGAGCTGCTGAGGGCCTGAACTAGGGTATGTACAAGTATAGGTAACTGAGGAAGAGCAACTTCCAAGGAGGTCTAGGGTATGCCAAATAGCCCCAGTGTGATTCTCCCCGTAGAAGTACATTTAGATGCTTTATGGTTTCAGGTTTAGAAAAGACCACTGACTGAAAGAGATACCAGTCTGGTAAGATTGAAGCGTCCCCTATAAGATAACCTTCTTAATGCCTTATGGAGGCTGAAGTGGCTCAGTGGATAGAGTGTGGGCATTAGAGTTGATGATCTTAGTTCAAATCTTACCTCAAACATGAGATGAGTGATCCTAAGAAAGCCACTGGAATTGTCTGCTCCTCAGTTTCCTCAACTATAAAATGATATAGTAATAGTGTCTCGCTTGTTGAGGTTCAAGGTGTGTTGCAGGGTCTTCTCAAAAGAATTTACAGACTCACCCAAGCAAACACACAGATACAACCTAAGCAAGGGCATTTAATTAGAATTATACTTCTCAGAAAATGGACTAGGCTCCAAGAAGGAACCAGCAGCTTAGCAGAACAAGACAGGGATTTTTCACAGAGCAAAAGATGCAATTACATCATTATGGAATACGTGAATATTAAAATATAAGAGGAGTTTATTGATATGGAAGGGGTCCTAGCCTTGGTGGAGCTGCTCAGAATGCATACAGAAAATCCTACGGGGGGGGGGCATCAATATATGATAATGATATTGTAATAAGCCCATCTACATCACAAGATCACCTTAGGACAGTTCTTTGCTATTACTGTACAGGTGTCCACTTAGGCTTTGATTTAGTGGTCAAACATCCTGCTCTATGTCCTGTTGGTGCTACTTTCTGATTGTCTGCCTATTGTGGTCCTATCTGGGGCAAAATGGATGACTGGCTATTGTGATCCTGTCTAAAACTAGATGGACACGATTGACAGGCCTGCTGATCTAGTGAGGCAATGAGGCATATCAGGAAGTTGGGATATTGGGGGGGGGAGGGTGCAGTGGCTAGATTGGGGCTGGACTCCATCACCCTCACAGGGTTGTTGTGAGAATAAGATGATATAACATATGTAAAAAACTTTTATATAAATGCTTGTTGTTACTATCATGTTATTATTTTATTCACAAATATAAAAATATTAAATATATGTTACTATACAATTTTAGTTCTAGTGTGTCTCCTTGTTATAATTAGGACATTCCAGGAAGTTATAAAGGTCGCATTTATCTTTTCTTGGAAAGTTCAGCATTCTCCCTTAAAGTGAGATCATAAATGTTTTGGTATAAGCCTGTGGGAGTGGGAGATTATAGAGTGTAGAGACAGGACTTTACATTGCTATCAGTGTTTTGTTTTAGATGGGTCATGTTTTCTCTGACTGGTTTGATTGAGTGAGGTTCTGGCCTGTTGACAGCTACTCTTATTTAGAAGAGAGGATGAGAAATCAATCATACAGAACCAATCACTGGACCTTTTCCCTCCTTTCTTTCTGGACCACTCAATTGACAGTCAGCATCGATAATTTTCCATCAATATGTATCTTTTTATGTCAGTGTCCTGACTCTCCAACTAGTAAAATCTCCCTTTTGCATAGAGACAATTGTTTTATTCAATTTAACAAATACTTGTTAAGTGCCCATCATGTGTAAAGCATGAAATATTTTAAGACAAAATAGGGACTCAATATTACCAATGTGCCCATAGGCAAGTCTCTGACTCTCTCTATGTCTCAGCTCCTGATCTATAAATTGAGAAGTTTTATCATATAATTTCTAGGATCCCTTCTAACTCTAAATCTGTGATCTACTAAATGACTAGGCTAGAGACAGTATCCTGGGGTGCAGTAAAGATAAGGTATAGACCATTCTCACAACAGAGTTAAATTGATCTAAGGACAGAGCTAGCTTTCTTCTTTTCTCTTTATTTTTTTCCTTCCCTTCCCTTCCTTTCCCTTCCCTTCCTTTCCCTTCCCTTCCCTTCCTTTGCCTTCCCTTCCTTTCCCTTCCCTTCCCTTCCCTTCCCTTCCCTTTCCTTTCCTTTCCTGCCCCATATAATTAGTGATGGCATAATAAACATATTGGGAACAGAAAAAGATAGGGCTTACTTCACAGGTTCCAGGAAATGATACAGCTAATTATGACAAATTGGTACTGGGCTTACCCAATTAATTCAGCTTTGGAGATTTCCAATATTGCTACAAAGAGGACCATTGATAGAACTACAAAAATTATTGTCTGATTCAATCCCATCCAATAAGCATTTGTTAAGTATCCACTGTATGCAGAACACTGTGATGGATATTGTGGGAGAATTTATGTAACCTTTAATTCCTTGTCTTCATGGAGCTTATGACTAGATTACTAAATGATTTAATAAGAAGAGATTCTGTCTTGCCAGACATGTCCTAGTGAATGGTAATGGTGATGTTGGCATGGGTTTTCAGGGACTTCTTTTTCTTTAATGATGCAAGAATAAGCTTGAAGCAACAATGCACCAACTTGGATGAAATGTTAAGTCAACAGAACTTCACCACCAGTAAGACTGCCATTAATTTTGTGGTTTGATTTATCTCCAAAGAAAAGTGCTTGGTGCCATGGCATTTGTTTCTTCACAATATACTCTCAAGGACCCATCTGAATATCTTTCAGCTTAAACAGTATTAATGTAGTAATGTCATCTAAATGAAGAAATCCATGAAAGTGAAACCTTGAAGTAAGAAACAGCCTTCTTTGTTCACATGTTCATGGCTTAAGCCAGTGCTGTTACTTTGAAAGGCCCCATTACTGTGAGGCTGTAGACCTTTTCTCAGCAGGTGATTGCATTCTAAGTTTTTGTTTCCTAGCAACATCTTATTTGAAAGAAGTAGAAGAGCACATGGTTTCTGAAGCGTTTTCAATACTATTTACTGATTTCAGGTAGAATGTATAATAGTAAGCAATATCTACACTGGCGTGTCCCAAATATTTTGAGTCCACAATATATCATTTTTTCCCTTAGAAATTAAAGGTCTTTATAGAATGCATCTTATTGTCATCTATGTAGCCGAGAGGATATGGAATAAAGTGGTGTCTATGGTCTGTGAAGTGGGTAGGGTTAGAAGACTTAAAAGGTCCTCAACTCTGAAATTTCGTAATTTGACAATTGTCCACTTAATTTGCTCAGTAATGCAAAATTCAGTGCCCATCCCACCTCATCAATTTTGATCTTTGTCTATGTACAGCAAGGATTTTTAACCTTTTTTTAAAGTATTATTGTATGATGTACCCTTTTGGAGGTCTAGTAAAACCTGTGGATTCTTTCTCTGAATAATGTTTTTAAATAAATAAAATGCATAGAATTACAAAGGAAACCAATTGTATTAAAGTACAATTATCAAAAACATTGCCTACCATGTTACAATGGAGACACTGAGCCTCAAAGAGGCTCATGGTTGCACAGATAGCAATGCTCAAAGCAGAATTCAGACCCAGGTATTTCCTTACTCCAAGTTCAGTTCTCTGTTCTCTAGACCTCTCTCTGTAGATATTATGGTAGTCAAAAGGTTAAGTAAGCTAATTGACTGGGATGAATGAGGTAGGTGTGAATCAGAAGCAGTTTAGGTTTAGATAAATTGCCCTTTGTGAAATCACTGGCTCTCACATCAATGCTGAGATAGCCCTTTTTATAGGATTGGACAAAAGAAAGATAATAATTTAGGCCAGCTGTTAGAGTCTTTTCCTCTAAACAATTGTGAGGAAAAACCAAAGTGCTACCCTTGCCCCTATACCTATGTTCTGCAAAAAGACTGCAGGGAATGGTTCTTAGGTTGGGCCAAAGGCAGGGGTATGTGAATGTTCTGTGATATACAAACCTTGTTAACAAGCTCTTCCTTGGACCTTAGGATAGGACTAGGGGAGAGGGGGAAGAGAAAATATTGTTAGGGTATGAATCCAGGAACAAACTTTTCATCCTTTATGCGTTGGCTAAAGTAGACACTTTACCCATGGGGAAATTCTCTAGCTTTCAGAATAACATCTTAAGGCGCCTGGTTAACTTCATAATGTCTAAAATTGTGAAATAACAATACATGTATAAATATCCCCACCTCCCCATCTCCAATCAATCATCCTTCCAACTCTTTCCACTGAACCAAAACTTGGCAGAGCTGAAACTAATAGGGGGATTCTATGTAACAAATCCACATTAAGGAGCAGGGGAAAGAGGATGGAGGCACACGCTTTCTTCTCATAAGGACCACCATTCACATACCTTAACTCACCATCCTCTGTTGGCCTGTTCCATTGCATTTTGCAACTGTCCACAAACCATCACCACCAGGGTACCGTAATTGTGTTGCCCCCATCTCAAGGCCTGCTATCCCTTCCCTTTAATCCCCACAGGAGTGAAATTGGGACTTTCTGGGGGTTATAGGTCATACACTCTTCTATTCGAGGTCTGCCTATAGGTCAGATCATCTGTGCCAATGTTCCCTACCATGGAGCAGTAGAGAAAGCACTGGATTTGGCAGCTCTACCACTTGCTATCTAAATGGCCTTGGGTCTCAATTTTCTTATCTGTAAAATGAGGAGATTTGACTTTATAGCCTTTAATATCCATCTCAGCTCAGTCTATGATCCCATGATTCTTCAATGGAATATACCCCATGTGCCTGTGTTCCTAGTCATAGTTCTAAAAACTGGTAAAGTGAAGACAGGAATCCAAAAGGTTTCAAACTTATGATATCCCTATGTGTTCTGAATCACTGTGAGCAAAAAGTGTTTTATATATATATATATAGCACTCCTTGGTGACTGCTCCTAACTTGTACTTAAATTCACCGGTTTAAATCCCCAAAGGGTGGCTGCTACCTTAAATTCTATGGATAAGCCTGTCAGTCTGAATATCTAACACCATAGCTCACAACCCCCAACCAGCATGTTTTCCATTAACAATCAGCCAATAGACATGATAGCTCATAGCAAAGGCATTTAACAAAACAGCACAACAAAAACAGCAAACAAAACAACTCCCTCCCTGTGAACCTGAGGTACACTCTCCCACAAATACAGAGTCCATGGATGAAATGGGGAAAAAGTTAAATATCATGTCTGAGGCACATATTTAGGGAATATATGGTCCAAGTCAGTCCCTAACTCTGGTCCTTCAAGGCCTGGAAATCTTTTTTCTCCTCATGAAGTCCCTTCTTTAGCTCAGTCCTCAAATTCTGAGACCAACTCAGTCATGAGTTCATAGCTGGATCTATTCTATCCTTTCAGAAGTCCCACTCCTTGAAAATGCTTTCTTCCTTGAGTGACTGCCTATGCGTCTTATGTCTGTCATGTGTATCTCTACTCCTTGCTAGATGTAGTACCTCCTACCTGTCAATTAGTTCCACTTCAAAGAAACATTGTTAATAGGGAAATGTAGAAGGGAAAAGAAAAATAAAAGACTCCTCGCCCTCCCACCCAAGATTGATACCCTTTCAAAAGCTGAGTATCACTGCTGGCCCAAACTCATTCTTCAGCTATTGAGATAAGCTCAAAAGGTATGACTGATCTCTTAGCCAATCATTAGATGTTTCCTGTGTGGTGTTCATTGCTTTCATCCAATGGCCAAGTTTCAATATGGTTAAAGAATTTTTTTTTCATACCTTGTTGTGGGCTATAAGAAAATTCCTTATCACACACTTTACAAACAACTCTAGTGACAAGGAAGTAAAATGTGGAACATGGAGTACTACCTCCATGATAAGAAATACCTAGAAACCCTTGAATATTTAAAGGAGGGATTAACATCATCTATCAATTCTTTTTCTGTGAAACAACCAGGGGTTGTTTGAGGTAAACACTGATTCTACCAGGAGACTTTCCAGGGAGCTCCAAAAGAAGAAACCTTGGAGGGAAATTGGGGACAATGTGTCTCTATGCAGGCTTCTAAGAGAAGATACCATTGGTCAAGGAGGCTTCTCCTTGAAGGCATCTTGCTATAGTAAAAAATATTTACTGAGTAGCATTAGTTTTTTATTTAGTTTCCCACATAAACTTCTTTTGAATGTTGTATATATTTTGTATTCTCTTATCTCTTGACACATTGTTCACCTTCATGAAGTTCCTTGAGGGCCGGGACTTTCTTCCTTTGTTCTTTTTTGCATTCTCTGTCATCAGCACAATGCCTTGGTATACAGTAGGTGCTTAATAAATGCTAGTTAAATTGAATTGAATTTCTAATAAGATCATAAATCTAAAGATACTACAGAGGCCGCTTCATTAAACCTCCTCATTTTATAACTGAGGAAAATAAAGCTTAGAAAGAGTAGCACTAGAATGATTGGACTTTAAGAGCACCTTGAAAAACCAAGCTCTGTCCTGACAGTGCATCTTTTTTGATCTGTAAGGCAAAGAAAATAGAGATAGAGGTTGAAAATTTTTATCTCAAAGTAAAATTGTAATATCTGCTTATTTTTGTATCTAAAGTGCACTTTCATGAGAAGAGAAAGGAAATATTATTAAGCACATTTCCTGTGAATCATTTATCTATTATCCAGCTGATGATGAGGTTCATATCTAGAACATTGTAGAAAATACACGTAAGTATACAACAAAATGGACAATCTAAATGAAATGAATGAATATGTAAAAAAAATATAAGTTGCCCAAAGTAATAGAACAGGAAACAGAATACTTAAATAATCTTATCTTAGAAAAAGAAATTGAACAAGCTATAAATGAATTCCTTAATAAAAAATGAACTTAGGAACAGATGGATTTTCAAGTTAATTCTATCAAACATTTAAAGAACAATTAGTTCTAGTACTGCATAAACTGTTTTTAAAAATAGGTAAAGAAGAAATCCTACCAAATTCTTTCTATGACCCAAATATGGTCTTTATACCTAAATCTGGGAGAACTAAAACAAAGAAAGAAAACTATAAACCAATTTTCCTAATGGGTATTGATGCAAAAATTTTTAAATAAAATTTTAGCAAGAGATTACAGTAACATAAGACAAAATAATATACTATGACCAGGATGGATTTATGCCAGCACTCCTGGGCTGGTTCAATATTAGGGAAATTATAAGTAAAAAATTACCCATCAGATCTATGTATGGGGAAGAGTTTATGACCAAATAAGAGACAGAGAAGTTCATGAAAGGTAAAATAGGCATTTTTAAAATTATATAAAATTAAAAAGAATCTGCACAAACAAAACCAATGCATCTAAAATTAGAAGAAAAACAAGAAAATGAGGTGGGGGAATCTTTCAGCAAGTTTCACTGATGAAGGTCTTGTTTACAGGAAACTAAGCTAAATTTATAAAAATAAGAGACATTCTACAATTCTACAATTGATAGTCAAGGGATATAAACAGGCAGTTTTCAAAGGAAGAAATCAAAGCTTTCAAAGTCATAAAAAGGTTATAAGTCTAAGTCATTAATAATTAAAGAAATGCAAATTGTAACAATTCTGTGGTACCACCTCACATACATCAGATTTACTAATATGACAGAAAAGGAAAATGGCAAATACTGGAGGGGGTATGAGAAAATAGAATTATGAACTAGTCCAACCATTATAGAGAATAAATTGGAACTATGCCCAAAAAGCTATGAAACTATGCATACCCTTTTAGGTCTATACCCTAAAGAAATCAAAGGAAAAATACCCATATATACAAACCATATTTATAGCAGCTTTTTGTGGTAGAAAAGAATTGGAAATTAAGGGGATGCCCATCAACTAGGGGATGGCTAAACAAGTTATGATACATGAATATGACAGAATACTATTGTGATATAAGAAATGATACAGAGGAAGACTTATATGAACTGATACAAACAAGACTTATATGTGCTGATGCAAAGTGAAGTGAACAGCACCAGGAGAACAATTTACACAATAACAGCAATATTGTAAAAAGATAATTAACCGTGAAACACTCAGTAACTCTCATCAGCTCAATAATGCACCACAATTCTGAAGGACTCATGATGAAAAAACTACCCACTTCCTGAGAGAAAACTGATAGACTCAGAGGGCAGATTGAAGCACAATTCTTTCTCTCTCTTTTTCTTTTCCCTCCCCCCCCTCCCCAACATGGTTAATGTGGAAATTTACTTTGTACAACTTTTTTTTTCTTTTTTCTCAGAGAATTTTTTTTAATTTATTTTTTTTTATTTTTAGTTTACAACACTCTGCTCCACAGGTTTTTCAGTTCCAAATTTTCTTTCCCTCCCTCCCCAACCCCTCCCCCCAAGATGACATGGAGTCCAATACATGTTCTGCATATACCTTGCATTAAACATATTTACACAATAGTCAAGTCATAAAGAAGAACCATGATCAATGGAGTAAATCATAAGAAAAGAGAGAGCAGATAGTTTCCTTTATTTGTACAACTTTTCATTTGTGATGGGTTTTGTATTGCTTGTCTTCGCAATGGGGCAGAACGAAGAGAGAGAATTGGGAACTGAAAATAAAATAAAATTGAATTAAAAAAACAGAAGATAAAATAAAACACACATGAACTATCTCTTATTTGTTGCTTTCACTGAGTAACACCTTGCCATTTGGTCAAGACCAGATATCTACTCCTGTTTTATTCTTATTTTAAAATAGGATGGAATTTTACTGTTACTTTGGCTTGTTCTCTGCTGGGATGTGAACATTTGGATAAAGAATACTTGTAATAATTTCAGACTTGGATCTCTTATACTGTATGAAGTCAGGGTCACCATAAACTTTTCTGTAGATTTCAAAACGAGAGTTTAATGCAGTGATCTATATGTCTTCATTACTTCCAGAAATTCTCTACAGTTCTGATGCATAGTCCAATTATGCTTCACCTTTGCTTTGCACATCTCTAGGAAAGATCAAGGGATATGAAATAATTGTTATTGGTTACATTGCAGCCATTGTTGACTAACGATTCATGAAGTTCAATACTATATCTACAGGTACAGTGATATCATTACCTCCAGTATCGTCTTTCCCAAGTAAAAGTAAACAAGTATTTGTTTTCAATATTTATTGCCAACCAAAATTAAAGGTCAGATTTGTCTGGTTTATTTGACATATATTGAATTAATTTACAGTGTGCCTTGCATGGTGGCAATTGCTCATTGCCTTCTGCCAATTTTTAATTAAAAGTATTCCACAGTGAAGATGCTAGACAAAAGTTATGCTGAGATAGATTTTGCTTTCTTTTAGTTGTTAGGTCAAAGTGAAAATATCTCATTACATATCTAGGGTTTGATTATGTGGCATAGCTTTACTGAACAAAGGAATTGTTCCATGTACATTTAATGGGTAGGTTTCTTCCAACAGTAACACCATGAGTGATAAGACCAATGATCTTCTCTAATTCTTCTAATGTAACAGACCAATTAGTATTGTCTGTTATTCAAATGTTTTTAAGCATTGAGTCACTAAATAAAATTCAAAAAGAAAGAAAAGAAAAGAAACATGGGTGGTAGAATATATGGTGGGCTCAGATAATAATATTTAGTGTAATAATATTTAGCTCTTTCACACATTCTCACACGCTTGAGAAGCAACAGCCCATTGCCATTTTTACCTTTCAGACATTATGGTCCTTCATCTCTTTTGCTATGAACTTGGGTCTGATAAGAACTGTATTGCTCATTACCTTTTGGATTGTCCAGTGTAGAAGGAAATTTTACTGCTGAACTCATCTCTGGAATCAAATGAGGAGTGCTCTTTCTATGCTTCACACATCACAATTGTAACATTTACATCATTGGAGCCACTACCTGAAAGTTAATCATGGGATTAGTCTAAATTAGTTCTAAAATCTGTTCATCAGAGAGTCTCTTAGACATTTTATCAGTAAGGATGCAAGCAAAACTACATTAAACTAAATTCTAAATTCTAAAAATTTGAAAAAAATTAATTCATAAAGTAGTAGAAATTATGTGCAAAGCTAAATTTTTATTTAACCCTATAAATACATTTTTCACAAGGTTTTATGAGTGTTGACAAATTATACTGATGTTCCAAGGGGGAAAGACTAATATGGTCAAAGAAACAGCCCAATATAAATAAATGTTGGAGCACTTCCTCTTATTTACAACAGAAGTATGAAGTGTTTAAGCAACTGCATCATTTGAAGCATCTGGTTTTTATGAGTAGAACCATGTGTTTTATTTATTTCATTATTTGAAAAGTCTTTAGAATACTAAGGAAAACTGATAACAAAGATATAGAGAAAGCCATGGAGTATGAATTTCAAATGTCTAAAAAAATTTGTGTTAAGCAATATACCTGGTCCTTCTAGTTTAAGTACAGTTATCCACATCATGGGGGTTAGGGGCACAATGCCCCTGCAATCTGGAAAATCCATGTAAACATTTTTGGCCCTCTCTTCATACCAGAGAAGAAATCTGATTTTTTTTTTCTTTTATGGGGTGTTTACAGTACCTTACTAGAAAATTTGAGTTGCTATTACACAATACTATACACATATTTTATACATTTCTGAGTTTCTAAACTTTTCTGTGTTGTCTGTTGGCCTTCGTGTGTCGACTTCATTTTCTGCAAAGCTCCCCAAAATTTTCATTTACTTTCTTATGCCAATTCATGGCATATTGAAAATGTGATGAGGAAAGTTGCAATGTGGAACTGTAACTTGCCCAAAGTCACACATTTAGTAAATGGCATATTTGGGATATGAAGCTGGGTATTCTGACTCTAAATTCAGAAATCTGAGTTTCAATTATTGATTTTTTTTCAGGAAGAAAAAATCTCAAGTGAGTTTAAATGGTATGATGAATTGGATATCTCCCAGGATTTGATCTCCCCTAGAAAAACTGAGAGTTGAAGATCCAGATTTGGAGCCTTGTAGGCCTTCATTCTAATATTCTACAATTATCTTACTACTAAATATAGGAAATTATACATTTTAATGTGGTCAGCCTACCCCTGTACAGTTAGACTCCAGCCCCCACCAAGGTTCTGTGGCTAGATTTCAGGGAGTCTAAAGCTTTGGCTGAGGATGTACCCACATACATACATATATGTTTATATGTTTTTGTATGTAAGTATGTCTCTACCCAGATATGTGTGTGTATGTGTGTGTGTACACACATACACACACACACATATATATTTTTTCCTTTATTTTCACTAACCTTTTGTTTCTCTCATACTCCTGCATATTTTGCTTTTAGTCTTTAAAAATATTATTCTGAGAAAGGATCCATGAGCCTCAGCTAAAAAGGTTAAGAACTCCTTACTTTAGAGAGTCACAATGAATATTGGTGTGGGGGAGAGAGGTCAGTGAATTTTGTTTGGTTGAGCAAAATAGCTGGATAATTGTTAAATCATGGAATTTCAGAATTGGGAGGGACCTCGGAGGTCATCCAGTCCAACTCAATTCATAAAATGTAGATTTTAACTTATCATCCCCCTCCTTTACATACTATCTTGAATATATGATGATGGCAATCATTTTTCATTTCTCATTTTTAAAAAATTGTTCATTTATCTCAATTAAGTATAGTAGAGAGGAACAGCATTGTTTCTTAAGATACTCATTTTCTAGGACACTACAATCCACAAAGAATTTTTTTTTTCTTACAGAAATCAGGCTTCTTGAACATCCACACTGAGTTGGTCACTTTAAGTGTTTCCTCATTTGTGAGCTTTTCTTTTCTTGGACAAGAGATAGATACACATTCAGAAGCAGTCCACTCTGTTTTCACCCCAAAGTCATTACAATTCACTTAAAAAAACTATATTCTCTTTTTCTCTTTGCTTTTCAGAGTCTACACGTTAAAGATCGGCATTTCACCTGCAGCAAAATGTAAGTACATTAGTTCCTTCTTTGAAACTGCATACAGTTATCTTCTCTATTTTCAAGAGAGTCCTAATCTTACAGGATTCCTATCTAACATTCCTGTGTCCTGAAGTCCTTGATGAATGAATGTGGTCTTGCTGGGAAATTGTCAGACATATATGTCCTTCCCTGGACAAGGTGCGATATTTTATCAAGCAGAAGATCTGATCTTTTGTTTTGGGGCTTGGGAGGTAATTTAAACACCCCAGAAAGTAGTAGGATAAAAAGCAAAAATTCCAGGCAATTATTTTGATGGCTAATCTACACAGCACCTGATTTAAGGCTATTTGCAAACACATATATATGCATATGTGTGTATATACATATATGTATATATATACATGCATATGTATATATATATGTATGTGTGTGTCTGTGTACACATGCATACTATTTTTTCCAACTTTTGTTTTTCACTTTTAAAGCCCTTTTGTGGCATTGTGGAGATACAAACTGCATCTTCTTCGGTAACTTGATGGTAATCCTGGATATTTTATATTTATACAGTCAGAGTTTCAATGTCAAAGTCACTGGGGAAAACAGTGTTCTGTCTCAAGGGTTACTGTACCAGGCTAGGATCCATGGTTCTCAGAACCTCAAGTAGCCCAGCCAAAGTTGCCTCATTCTAGAGGCCAGAAATAATTATGCTCATTCTGAGGCCTGAAATTTATGAGCCTGCAAAGCAGCTTGTGTAGATCATTCTTGCTTTTGTGAATTAAAATGACTATGTTTTTCCATAAAATGAAATGGATTATAATGATATCCCAAAATGACAGAAATTTAATTGTCTCTAAAAGAATTTTAATTTACAAACAGCTGAGATACTCAGATGGCACACCAGGAAGACATCCTGCCAGGCTTACCTGTGTGCACGCTCAGCAGGTGTTGGAGTGTTTCGCTAGACATCATTGGACCCATTAGGGTCCAAAGGTGTTAACCCACTTGTGTGAAATATCCCAAATTGCAAAACTCTCTTTGCAATTGAACGCACTCCTCTTTGAGGATCTGAAAAGATAGGTTCATCTAAACATCAGCCAAAACACACTATTAATTTCCCAAGATGGTGTTTGTTGTTGGTTTCTGAGAATCAAAGCTGTTGCCAGACATCAAATTTTAACACATCAAAGCTAGAGCTATTTCCCCTTAAAAATACAAAGAATCTTTTCCACACAGATCCCTGTTAAATAAGAGACAGTCCTGTTATATAACACAAGATTTCTCTTTGGAAAACCAGCATTGGTTTTGTTTCTCTTTCTTTTTTTTTCTTCTTCAATATTACATTTAGGGGCTGCCTTAGAATCCCACAAGCTATATTGCCAATAGGAAAATCCCAATTCTTTATAAGGCTTAAAATCCATTAAACTTAATTTGAGAGACTTCTCAATTTACTAGGTCCTTTAAATGCCAATCTCAGCACATATTATTGGGGAGCTTTATTGTTTTATCAAGCCATATGGATGTTTTAAACACTTTCTGTCAATAGAGCTGTCTTGGAGTTTATTAGCAAACCCTGGTTTTTCGTGTTGCCAACAGTGCTTTTGTTACCTAAATGTTTACTATTGACCTTTATTTTCTGCCTCTTCAACAATGAATGAATGCTACTAAGGGGAAGTTACTCAGGTTGGCTTTATCCCTTGTTCCCATTTCCTAACTCTTATGATAACATCTGTGTGGGTTCAGAAAAGCCATGACATTGAGGAGAAAAAATGCTTAAATATTAAATATAATACGTGAGTAGAAAAACTTGGATGAGGTAGGATGCAAGATTTTAGGAATAGATACATACATTTGAAAATATGAATACAGATGTTGAACTGGCTATCTACTTAACAGGACTTCAGTTAAAAATGCCCTCATTTCTCTGAAAATTACCATGGTTGTATTTGGAATCTAGCCCTTGAGTTAGATTTATTTGAGCAGGGAATTGATGATGATGATCAACACAGCTCTCTTAGGATTTGCGAAGTTGCATGTGTATATTGTGTATTGCATATGTTATTAAAGTTATTATATATTAAGCTCTTAAAACTTAAAACTGCACCAAGACCTTTGGGACACCCAATGTGTGTATGTGCATATATGTGCATATATATATATTATATATATATATATATATATACACATACATATGTGTACATGCATATTGTGAAATTGGATCCTTATAACAATTCTAGGAGGTGGGTGCTATTATCACCCCCTTTTATGGATGATAAAACTGAGGCTAAAAGGGTTCAATGACTTGCCTACATAGCTAGTGTCTGAGGAAAAATTCATTCATTTCCTCCTCTTAAGTCTTCTTGACCCCATGTCCAGACTTCTGCCTACTATGCCGCCTAACTGCCTCTCGAAACAACAGCAAACATGTATGATGCACCTACTGCACACTGAGATGATAAGGAGACTTAACATCTAAATGACATACTTTCTTGCCATTGTAGAACTTATATTTCCTGTAGGACATACATTTGTGAATCCCTATCCCTGTGTGCAACTCATTCTGTAACTTGCAAACATTCTGAAGGCCTCTTGTAAATCTGCTTGAATAGTGCACCAGCTAGCAATGACCAGGTCTGTATTAGCTCTTGATTGGATCTGTTGTTCACAGACATCTGTGAGCAGTTTTTGCTGACTCAATCAGTGTGATTCAGTCACTGAGACAATGGAATAATCAACCACAGGTGGTTGATGTGAACCTTGGGATCACTTTTGTCACCAAATCAGTCTTGAATGATAATTTGGTGCCCTACTAGGCGTGTGATTGGAACCACCAAAATGACCCAAAGGCAACCTAATCAAATCAGTAGGCTATTTAAAATAATCAGTGTCTGTAAGAGGCATAGTTGTTGTGGTTCAGGTGGTTCAGTTATTTCTCAGTCTTGTCCGACTCTTCGTTTGGAGTTTTCTAGGCAAAGATACTGGAGTGATTTATCATTTCCTTCTCCAATTCATTTTACAGATGAGGAAACTAAGGCAAACAGGGTTAAATAACTTGCCCAGGGACACACAGCTAGTAAAAGTATCTGAGGCTGGCTTGTAAGTCAGGAAGATGAGTCTTCTTGACTCCAGGCCAGACATTCTAACCACTGTACCACCTGGCTGCTCAAGAGGCAGGGTAGCCTAGTGGAAAGGGCAATGGATTTCAAGTCAGGATCTGGTTTGGAATCCTAGCTCTGCTGCTTCCTCCCCATGTAGTTACAGTCAAGTCATTGAACTTCTTTTGGCCTCAGTTTTCTCCTCTGTAAGATTTGGAGGTTGCAGTAGGAGCTCTGAAAGTTCAGTTCTATTCCCACAGTTTATGATCTATAGCAGAGGGCACAAGAAACTACAGTAATGGACTGGGAGATGTATGCTACACATATGACCCCACTCCCCTTGAATGGAATCCATCTGTAACCATGAAAAATGATCTCCACCCATATACTAGCTACTGCTGGTGGAGACACTCCTTCTGTTCAGTGACAGTAACTTGCACTCTGAGGCTAGACTCCATGACTCTAGGGGCTGCAAAATTAATTCAGTGCAACAGACAAAGACAAAGGTCCTGCAATCCCCAACCAGGCCCCGAGAAATGTTTTCATCCAAGTGTCTTGTTTCTTTTCAACTAAATATATTCATCAGGACCACTGCTTCTGGTGGAAGAGAGTTGTCTTCTGGGTGGTATGGGTGAGAGCGTTGCCAAGCAAACCTGAATTATCCCGAGGGCTGTAAAACGAGCAATTGCTTTTTAAGAGGTACCGTGATATTGTGTGTTCCTTTCGTTTTTTTGGCAGTGATGATTTTCTACGATTTGTGGTTTTGCAATTTCTCTTTCTGCAGACAACACCCTGGCTCCTAGTCAATGCCCACTTTGGGGTAGGGGGAGAGTGAAGGGGGGAGAGATTCCCCAGAGTTCTGACTGCTCCAGGAACAGAAGGAAATGTTAATGAAATAAGTCAGAAAGAATGTTAGTGCCTGGTCGACATTGGTTGGCTGGTTAGGAAGAAAATGGCTTTTAATAAATTTCATTGTGTGGCCAGGCTTTGGTAGGAGACGGTTTGCTCCTTGTTCTCACTGCTGGGTCAAGATGTTTCTGTGATTCCTCTTCTTGTTTCTCCATTGAGCTCAGTCTGAATTTAAATCTATTATATCTGAAAAGGACTAGACAAACTCTGCCTTAGCTGTGAGTTCCCTTCAGGCTCTCCTGGCCCGGTGAGCCTTTCTTGCTCTGTTGATATTCCCTTTCTAATAGCCTGGATTTTGTTTCTATAATCATTTTAGGGTGCTTGAAGGCAGACTCCCTCTATTGTGTCTGATCACCTTTCCTACACTTTCCCCTGTCTTTGCCAGGATTTTTGGTCCCACTTCCAGACACTGCAGCATTTATCTAGGCTAGAATAATGTGTTCTAGTTTCTTTTCATTGCCTCTGGAAAGGATTTGTAGACTTTTGTTTGCTTATTTTTTTATGGCTGCTAAGCACTGTGTTGAAGGATTGAGAGCTGCATCCAGCTGAACCCTAGGATTCTTCCCCTGCTCATAATTTCATAGCCAATGCCTTCCATGCTCTCTGCCGAGCCCATCCCCAAGGGTTTATATCCCACTGTTAGTCTGTTTTCTATGCCACAATCAATTTCTTATGCCAGTGACTCCTTCCTTTGCTCACAAACTAAATGCCACTGCTTCCTTTGTTTCTTCCCAAAAGGAACATGCAGATAATTATTCCCCAAGTATCAGAATTGTGCCAGGGTCTAGACTGGGGGGGGGTCAGGTGGGAAGGAATGATAGTCAGTATTAAATAGCTATCTGATATGTGTGTAAGTAGATATATTCTACTGTTTCTAAAAATCTTTTTTTGTGAATCTGTCACAGATGCAGATCGTATCCCAACCTCTTTATTTATCTAATCAAGGCCTTCAGAAGTTGATTTGGCTGAAGAATTTATGACTCTAAGGCCAACCCAGTGATGAATGAGCCTCTTGGAACTTAGCTAGGTCAGTTCCCGGATGACAGATGAATGATTTGTCTTGGAGTCAAAGTCTTTCCAGATTGGTAGTCAGAGAGACTTGCTGGCAAGACCTTCCAAAGCCCAGGGTCTCTGCCACATCATGAGGCATAAGAGGATAACCTTATATGCAAATATTTAAACCATCTACCGAAGTCCCAAGTTCTCCTTTCCTTAACATAGTGAAAATGATCTTCAAGGCTCTGCCAGAGATCATGCACTACAGAAGGCCCTACCAAAACAGATGGACTTTGAGTATAGATGCCATGATAGATGCAATCTCTGTCATCCAAGGACAGGCTTGACTAAGTTTGGCGAGGCTCATGAATATGCAAGGTGAGAAATTCTCAAAGACTACCTGCTAAGTGGAGTGCTGAATTTCGTTTATAAGAGAGACTATATTTATGAAATCATAGATCGTTGATGTATTCAAATATATAGAGTGTCCCCAAAGTCTCAGTGCATCTTAAGCTTTAATAACTATGTATTAACAGGGTGTCTCAAAAGTCTTAGTGAAATCTTAAGCCTTAATAGCTATTAAATTTAAAAGCTATTAAAGCTTAAGACTTCATAATACTAGCTATTAAGTTGAATAACTATTAAAGCCTAAAGACTTCAGTAAATCTTTTCAGATACCTTGTATATTTATGTGCATATGTGGACATACATACATACACACAGATATATGTAGAATTTCCTCTGGGGTACTCTCCTAACTTGTACTCCTACTTATGGATTGAATCCCCAGAAGGTGGTTACTACTTTCCAAGTTTCTAGGGCACCTGGTGAGTCTGTACTCATAAAACTGTATATAATTCATATGTCCCCACCAGTGTGCTTCCATTAACAATCAGTGGTTAGAAACAATTAGCTATTAACAAAGACATTTACTAATGGTATGATAAGAACAATAGTTATAGAAAATTTCCTCTCATAAACCTGGGGCATATTATAAAGTACAGCAGTAGTGAGGTGCACATATAGGGAATATTGCAGCCATGGCAACTCAAAATTTTCAGTAAAAGTTGAATGGCCTAAGCCAGGGCTGTCCAACCTTAGGTTTTTATTGAAACAATAGACAATATATTTTGATTTGCCTCTTAGTGAGAGCTCTGCAGTAGCTTGGCTTCGTTTACTAAAGCATTTATGTAAATTTCTATTCTTGTAGGTGGGCCTCATAAATTGCACTGTCGGCTGCATTTTGGACAGCCCTGGCCTAAGCCATGAAGATGGAAGGTATAGGGGATAGGGAGCTAGGCTAGTCATGTAATTTTAGCTTTATTAATGGAGCACAAAATTTTATTCCTCCATCACAAAAGGTGATGATTTTTATTGAACCACTACAGATCATGAGAACCATCCCCCAAGACATGGAAAGGTTACCATATGCACTCATGGAGAACAGACTCACGCGAATGAAGGAATAGGTCCCTTAAGTATTGAAATGTAAGACTACATTGCTCTTTCAGTAGTTGTTTCACTCTGATGGCTCATGTGGAACTTGCATTTAGCCAAAACCCTTACATGCCTTTCATATGAAGCACTGTGAAGCCAGATACACTTTTAGCCTGCGTACATAGAGGTGATTATAAAAACCCAAGTTCAATTTATATGTGTGTGCGCTTGTGTGTGTATGCATGCATGCATGTGTGTATGCATGCATTGTGTATGCACATGCACATATATACACATACATTTATATACGTTTGTGTATTGTGTATACATATATATATGTACATATACACACAAACATTAGTATATGTGTGTATATATATATACACATGCACATATATACACAATATATTTATATGCATTTCTGTGTATGTATATATAAACACGCACATATATACACACATATTTATATAGATATGTTTGTGTATTTGTGTGTATGTATGTGCACATATACACACAAACATTAGTGTGTATGTATATATACATGCACATATATACACAATATATTTATATATGTTTCTGTGTATGTATATATAAACATGCACATATATATACACACATTTATATAGATATATGTGTATTTGTGTGTATGTATATATGTACATACACAAACATTAGTATATGTGTATATGTATATATACATGCACATATATACACAATATATTCATATGCATTTCTGTGTATGTATATATAAACATGCACATATATATACACACATATTTATATAGATATGTTTGTGTATTTGTGTGTATGTATATATACACAGGCACATATATGTGTCTGTGTATATATATATGTATATGTAAACATGCTCATTTATACACACATACATTTATATATTGTGTTTGTGTGTATGCATATGTATATACATATGCACATATGTGTACAATACATTTATATGTTTGTATGTATACACATGCACATATAAATACATACATTTATATGTCTGTGTATCTCTAAAATTTCATCCTATCAAGAGGTTCTGAATTCCTTACTCTATTATTAAATGCATTGGCTATTTCATTCTGATTTTTGTCATCTGCTAATTTGATAAATACATCATATTTGCTTTCATCTTAATCACAGAAGCATACCTATAATAATGGAATTAGTGATTCTAGACTCTGGAAATTCCATCCCATCTCTTATTCTCACTGATGAGTTGGGATCCCTGAGCTAGGCTGGCTACATTTCCCTCTAAGCATTCTAAGCTATCCCTGAGTACCTAAACAGGAAAGAGTATAGCATAGAGAGAAACAGCAGTAGGGCCATGTGCTCTAGCTTTATGCCATTGTGCAGTGAGGGAGAGCCCATGGCTCCTTCCCAACCCAGAAGCCCATAGTAGCTTGTCCTCTCTTATTGAATACCATCCAAACTGGAAAAAGGAAGGCACCTACCTCTGACTGGTTAGTGTCTTTTAAATGTACTCCTGGTTTAGGCACAGCAGCTAAACAGAAAGACTTCTCTCCTTCATGTGGTAAATAGAGTAGAAACTATACCTGTATATACTCACAATGCCTGGTGACTCATAGGTGCTTAATAAATGCTTACTGACTAACTGACATACTCAAGTCCAAATGGGGACCGCATCAGCAGAGCACATTGCACATAATTATAAGGACTGGGCTTATTGGCCAATCCCCCATTACATTAGTAACAATAGTGAATAGGATGGAGCCAAGGACAAAGCCTTGCACTATAACTCTTAGAAGCCCCAACAGAAATCTTTGGATACAGTTGCTTAATCAGTTAGAAATCCACCTCCCTATACTCTCAGGCATCTGATTGATGTTTCTCTGTCTTGTCCACAAGATTATTTTAAGAGACTCTGCCAGATGGTTTGATGGAACTAAGATGTACTGTATCTGTATCATCCTGCTTATGTACCATCCTTGTATGATAGGGAGTGAACCTGTGATTTAACTGGTACAAAGGACACCCGTGTGAGTAAACTGCCTCTACCAATTCAGGTCAGCACTTTCCTTGCAACTGTCCTAGAGAATTGCTTAGAGCACTGAGAGGCTGAGGGACTTTCCCAGAGTCACACCATTAGTATGTCAGAGGCAGTACTTAAATACAGATCTTCCTGCCTTTGAGGTTGGCTCACTATCCACTCTGCTACACTGCCTCTCTGCCATTCCAGTATACTTATCAAGAAAGAAAGTTAAATGAGTTTAGCATGATGTATTCTCGTCAAACCAATGCTGACCCCTAGAGCTGTCCCTTTCTTTTCTAAGTACCCCAAATCAACTGTTTAATAATCTAGAATTTTAGAAGTAACCTAGAGCTATTTAATAATCTAGAATCTTACCAGGGCTCAGATTAGGCTCTTTCGTATGTAATATTTATTCCATGATGTTTCAAAAACTAATAATAATAGTTCTACAATGCCATCTTAAAGGTCTTTATGTGTCTGGGCTTGAACATTTGAACTTTTTAAAGCAAGTGAATGTTCTCTTTGTTTCTTTTTACCCATCTTGGGATTCATTTCTCTTAAATATGTTCCTTATATTCTTTCTATTTTCAAACTCTGCTAGTCAGGGGGAATGTGATCAGAAAACACAGTGAGTGAGAGAGAGAGAGAGAGAGACAGACAGACAGACAGACAGACAAAGAGACAGAGAGAGAGAGACAGAGACAGATACAGACACAGAGACAGAAAGACAGAGAGACAGACAGAGACAGAGAGAAATGGATAGGGAGAAATCCCTTACCCTCAAAGATGACCATGTCCTCTATTCATTATAGTGCTTAAATATGGCAATAGTATGGACCTAATAATGGGCACATGATAGGAAATTAATGTGTTTGTTGATTTTTTTCTTTACGTCTTAATCTTATACAAGTGATACCTGGTGTTAAAAACAGTGAGGCTGGTTTCACAGTACCTGAAGAATCTATTTCAGCAAAGATTTCCTTGTTTTTAGCAAAAGACTTGTAAAATTTGTAGCCCAAAGAGTTAGATGGAGATATGAATGTCAGATTTAAAGTATATTTCTGAGCATCAAAATATTTTAACATTTCCGAGGTAATTTCAAAGCAAAGCATCATCATGCTAACTTAACTAGAAATCCAAAATACAAGATGTCTAGAAAGTCTTAGTGCGCTACAACTGCTAAGACTTTTGGGACTCCCTTAAAGTAATTTGTGTTATTGAAAGAGCTAATACAAAAAGAGGGATACTTAAAGTCATGTACCTATCAGTATCAGGTGCTAAGTAACTTCACTTTGTGTGGTTCCTTAAAAATAGTAAGCACTTACTAAATGCTTGTCAATTAATGGGTTTAGTTTTCTGACATTGATCTTTAAAGGATGATTGTTAGAATTCCCCATCCACCCTCCTAACAATTGTCTTAGAATTACAGAGTTAAAAGAGAAGTAAGATGGTATCTACTCCAAGCCCGTCATTGAACTGGAATCCCTTCTGCAAAATTTCTACAAAGTGGTTATCCAGACTCCACTTGAAGACTTGCAGTGAGGCAGCCCAGCCCATTCCACTTTTGGAAAGCTCTGATCATTAAAAAGTTTTTCTTCACACTCTACACTGGTGATGAAAAGGTGCCCCGGATCCCAGCAGAGCTCCCTACCTGAGCTGAGGGACATAGATCTGGCTTCTGAGCCAATATTAGCACAACTTTTGAGTTAGTTTCTGCTGAGCAAGTTCAAAGCTCTAAACCAATCTACAGACATAGCATGAAATATTTAGTAGGGCTCCATAAGTCTTGACGGGCTAAATACTAGAGTGATTCATTGTTGGTTTTACTCTCTATAGTTGGCTTTTTCGAAGTAGGCCATGTTGCTACACTTTTTTTTTTCCTAGTCTCCTAGATTGCTAGGTCTCTTGACTTGCTGGGTGATAGTTAGCTGAGTCATGTTTTTAACTATGCAGAAGAACATATTTTGGTTCTATCCTTTAGGAAACACTCTTATGCTGTTGATTTGAGTGAATAATGTAGCCCTCAAAAAGATGATACCAATTAGTAGGAAAATTAACTGTATCTAGGGAAAATGAAATCTGGAGCTTAAAATCATTGAATCATGGATGTAAAGTTTTTCTTTCTTTCTTCCTTCCTTTCTCTCTCTGTCTCTCTGTCTCTCTCTCTCTCTCACACACACACACACACACACACACACACACACACACACACCTGCCCCACCCTAACCCCCTCAATAAACCACAGTGGCTCCCTATTACCTCCAGAACCAAATATATGATCCTTTGGCTTTTAAAATCCTTCACAACCAGAGTCTTTACTTTTCCAATAATCTTATACTTTACTCCCCTCCCCAAACTCTGCAATCCAGCTACACTATCCTTGCTGTTAAACACACACACACACACAC
Source organism: Trichosurus vulpecula (assembly GCF_011100635.1). Lineage (NCBI taxonomy): Eukaryota > Metazoa > Chordata > Mammalia > Diprotodontia > Phalangeridae > Trichosurus > Trichosurus vulpecula. Next base: position 173,418,021 of record NC_050576.1, on the reverse strand, counting down.
ACACACACACACATACTCCATGCCTTTTTTTTAAATATTTTTTACAGTAATGTTCTCCCTCCTTATCTCTGCCTTCTGCCTTTTTTGGCTTCCTTTAAGACTCAGCTCAAATCCCACTTTCTACAGGGGACCATTCTTAGTCCAAACAACTGCTAGTATCTTCCCTAAGAGATTACTTTCCATCTACTCTGTATGTATCCTGTATATGGTTTTTTTCTCCATATTTCCCCCCATTAGAATGTGAATTCCTTAAGGCAGGGGTGGGGAACTTCCTCCAGGCAGGAGGTTCCCCACCTCTGCCTTAAGGAGAGGAACTTTTTGCCTTTCTTTGTATCTCTAGTACTCAGCACAGAGTCTGGTATGTACAAAGTAAATGCTTAATAAATGTTTGCTGACTGGTAACAACCAGTCCTGACTGAATTTGGTTGGAAGACTTACTGTTCCTGGTAATTGCAATGAGCCGAATGGCTGGCCAAGTATTAAGTCATTAGAGTCCATGGTATTTCCCTGACTATCAGGTAGTACTGTTGGCTGATAAAAGTTTGAATCAGTTTCACCAGTGTGGTCAATAGGAACCCTGATGGTATTGCCTTGGGTGGAATTTCCTTCCCTTCCCTTCCTGAAAATGATTTTCTTTATTCAAATGGCCAAGCATGACAGAATCTTTGCTTGACAGACTAGATCATATAAAGAATAAACAGTGGGTAGAGCTGGGGTTGAAGCATAAAAATGGTCATAAAGGTCCATTACTTTCTGAAGACAGGAAAATTAAAATAATTTGGATAGATATAATAAGAAGTCTTTGCCTTTGAAGAGACTTCAGGTTCCTGATACCTTGCCATTCTTTCCTAGAGGTGACAGGAAGAGAGGTTTCTAAGACTAGAAGTGCTCAACAGGGCAAAGAGCCTGGATTAACTTGTTACTTGTAGATCCCACCATGATCACTGAACTCTTATAGCTTCAGCTCATGTTGGGTGATAGGATAGAAGATCTGGGGTATATCCTGGAGAGTTGTTGTGGTCATTGTGGAGATTTGGAGCACATAAAAAGCCAAGGCTTTGGGAATGTGAGACAGATTAGCAACCTGAGATGAGACCAGAGCAAGACTGAATAGGACAGGCAGCTGCCTTGAAACCCCAGCTGCTGTAAGATGGAGCAGGAGGTTACCATTGCCAAACCTTGGCACTTTGCCCCTGTTTTCTCTGTTTTCTTGCCAATCTTGGGGAATTTAAAACACATAACTGCTTCCCCCCTAATCTTTCTTCCCATGTCCTGGGCATTGAGAGTGGTTGAAGGAATTGGAGGATGAGACAATTGGGTGAAGCACCTGCTTTATAGTTTTGCTGTGTGCCAATTCTTTTATAGTGACTTTGCTCTGTTTTATTAAATCGTGTGACCAGTTAAAAGGCAATCACCTATATCTTATGAATCCAGTTAGTCATTTGAAAGCAGGAAGTTTCCCAAGTTTAGTCCTTGAAGCCTCAAGGGACTTGAAAGCACAGGCAGCAAGTTTCCTATTTTAGCAATTTTGAATCATAGCCTAAGATAGGATGGGATGACATGGGATGGAATGGGATGGGATAGGATAACGTGGCATGGGATGGCATGGGATGGGATGAGATAGATTTTATATCATACTCATCAATCTATATATTGAATTTAGCACCCAGGTGCCCTGAGATGTGGGAGCTTCTAACTATAAGAACAGAGAGAACTCTAAGAATTTGTAAACTAAACACCCTCTAGTCATTGGGAAAGCCAAAGTGTGCACACTAAACACCCTCTAACGAAGATACTTGGCCAGTGGACTGATAGTAGTGCCACCTGGTGGCCAAAGTCTATATACTACACTTCCTATTACTGAAGTGACAGCCTGCTTTTCTGTATGCTGCAGGAAGAAGGGCAAGGAGCCAGATCTGTAGTATTACTGTATAGGTACTTGGTCTACGTAGACTATCATAAAATAGCAATAATTCATTTCTGTTTAACAAACATTTTAAGCACAAACTGTAAGGGACTATGCTAGGCACTAGGGATGCAAAGACTCTTCCTCTGAGTTCCCCTCCCCCCCCCCCAAAAAAAACCCACTAGTCTCTGTCCTCAAGGAATTTATTCTATGGGTATACAAAATGCACACTGGTATGTCCAACTCCATTAGGTGTTCAGTGCAAATGCCCCTCTTCTGAAAGACCTTTCCTGATTCTGTCAGTAATTTTTCTGAAACATAAGTCTAACCATGTCATCCTTAGTCAATAAATTCAACTGACTCACATACATAATTTGGACTCTAAAGCTCTTCACAGTCTGGCCCCTTACTATCCAATAGTCTTACATTTTATTCTCCTCTATGCACTGTAGCATTAAACTGCTCTGGCTGACTTACTTTTTTCACCCCATCTCTGTTCTTCATGCTTTTCTATTGGCTGTGTTCCATGACTTGAATACTCTTTCTCCCCATCTCCAGTTAGTTTCGCTGGCTCCCCAAAAGTTTCTTCTTAAATCCTACCTTCTGTAGGAAGCTTCTTTCAGACTTCCCATATGCTAGAGCTTTTCCCTAGAGAGTATGTTCTATTTACTTGTGTATATCATTTTAATTATATGTTATCTCCTCCATTAGAATGGGAGCTCCTTACGGGCAGGGATTGCTTTGTCTTTCTTTGTGATCTCAGAGCTTAGCATAGGACTTAGCGCATTAATAAATGCCTGACAACTGGCTGACCACTGAAATCATATTCTATTTATATCTAATCCCTTCTAGCTCTAAATCCATTATCTTATTTATTTTGCATGTATCCATGAGTACTTCCCTGTGAACTCATTGAACACCTCTGGCAGAATGTGAGCCTCTTCGGATTAGGGACTGTCTCACTGCATCCCCAGTGCCTGCTGCAGTGCCTGACACATAGTAGGAGTGTAATAAATGCTTGTTGATGGATTGATGAATTGAAAATCCTAATGTAATATTTTAAAAAATATAGTTCATTACAGGTCTGGTAAAGACATGGGTTTAGATTTAAAAGGATACGGAATTTGGGAGTTATAGTGGCTCACTATGGACTTGGGTGACTTAAAAGGACCGATACTAGACCTCTGGAAGGGATGTGGAATTCCAGGTTGGTTAAAAAAAAAAAGAATTGGATTTATAGAAAGGTAGCTAGCTATATGACTTCGGAAAAGTAATTTTATGGCCTCTGAGCTTCATTTTCTTCCTATAGAAATAGCAAAGTTTGGATTTATCAAGAACGTGCTAGAGCTCAAACTGGCTTAAAAGAGCTGATTGTTGGATTTTGGGGGGTAAGGAGGCAATCGGGGTTAAGTGACTTGCCCAGGGTCACACAGCTGGTAAGCATCTGAGGCTAGATTTGAACACAGGTTCTCCTGACTCCAGAGCCAACACTCAATCCACTGTGCCATGTATGTGCCCCAAATGTTAAATTTTCATGTGAGCATTGATACCTAAGAAATTGGCAAATATCATAAACCACAGTTTGATTTATTATTTTGTTCATTGTCTAGACATTTGCTAATAATGTAGATTAACTTAAAGGTGTGTCTTGAGTGTATCTCCCCTCCCCCCCATCAGGTTGTTAAACATTTATCCACATAACGCTGGACTAAATGATTCCTAAGATAACTGCTATCCTGTACAACAGCAGCTGTGGCTCATTGAGCTGAGCAGGAGGGTGGCTGGAGCCATGCCCAGGAACTCAAAGAGACATCTCAAGCAGCCAGGACGTGATTGATGCACTGGGTAGTACCCAAGGCTGCCAAACAAAGTGAAACCCATAATTGATTCTCATCTCTTCCTACCGTTAGCCTCATTTGCTGTAACCAATGGTTCCATGTATGGGTGGCACAGTGCTAGCTGGGGGAAAACTTCTGTTTTCTTGGTGTTGATTGTCCAGACACAATTAGCACAAGCAGAGAAATGGAGAAATTATGAATGCTGTGGATAAATACACTTACCTTGGCAATATGCTTCCCAGGGATGTCCACAGAGATGATGGGGTTGATGCTGCATTGCCAGAGCTAGCTCAGTGTTTGGGAGGCTCTTAAAGTGTGAGAGAGAAGAGGTATTAGGCTGCCTACCAAACTGAAGGTCTGCAAAGCTGTTGCGTTGACTTCATTGTTGTATACCTATGAAACTTGGATAGTTTGCCAGCTCTGTGCCAGAAAATTGAATCACTTCCATTTGAATTGTCTTAGGAAGAGTCTAAAGATTACCTGGCAAGATAAGGTACCAGACATTGAGATCTTCTCTCGAGCTGAACTGCCAAACATTCACACTCCACTTCAGAGAGCACAACTAGGATGCATTGGTCACATTGTTTGAATGCCAAACATATGTTTACCCAAAAGACTATTTTACTGAGAACTCACTTAAGGCAAGTGCTCACATGGAGGTCAGAAGAAGTGATAAAAGGACACTCTTAAGGTCTCTAAAGAATTTTAGTATCGATTATGAGACACGAGAGATGCTGGTACAGGACCACCCAGCATGGTGTACCTGCATCAAAGAAGGCACTGTGCTCTATTTTGCAAAATGAAACCTCAGTAGCACAAAGGAAACATAAGATGTTCAAATCTAGAGAAATCTCCCCTCCAAATGGTCAGATGGACTACTTGTACCCGACCTCTGGTAGAGCCTTCTGAACTTGTATTGGCCTCATCAGCCATAATCAGACATACTGTACCTTGACATAAACATCATGATGTGGTTGGTCCTCTTCAAGTATGAACGATGAACAACTGTTAGCCCAGTGATTCTGAGTCTGCATCCAGATAACCTGAGGCCTTTTCAGATCTTTTGTGGCCTGGTGAGTGAGCTTTGCTAGTCAAACAGATAAGCCTCTTTCACTTCATAAAAATATTGATTTGTCTCTACTGACTTTTCACCTGAGGAGATTTTTTCGCCCACAATCTTTTTCATATATATTATATCCTTCCCCATAGAACAAAGGGGAAAAAAACTTAAGCAAAATTAGACATAGTCCCTTTCACCTCTCTTCTAAGAGGAGGAAAAGGTGTTTTATCACCTCTTCCCCATGCAAAAGTTGACTACTATCTTTAATCAGAATTAGGCTGGTAATCATTGTTATTTTCAGTTGCATTTTAAAGGAAGGACTTAAATGAAAAAGTGTTTATCAAGTTCTTACTATGTGCTAGGCACTAGGCATACATATGCAAAAGTGAAAGGATCTCTGCCCTGAAGGAACTTACATAATAATAGAGGAAGGCAATGTTGTGGTCCATCCTTCATTTTGAAGAAGACCAAATGACATCACAGGATGATATCTTGACTCATGCATGAATTGGATTTAACTGAGGCAGAATTGCGGGACTGTGGAGCCTCATTCCCTCATCAAAATTCAGTGGTGAGACAAAAGTCGAGATGACAGGTGATGGCCCAGGATGCGGTGAATGACCTTGGCATCTTTGGTGTCTGACCAATCTTTAAGTGCTCTCCAGCACTTGCTTCAGCTGCTTTCATGGCCATTTGAACCAATTGTTCTCATCTACCCATTCTGCCAGGGGGGAAGTCTTCACATGCTTGGGATAGACCAGGGGTGGGGAACCTGTGGCCTCGAGGCCACATGTGGTCCTCTAGGTCCTCAAGTGCAGCCCTTGACTGAAATCCCTGAAGTTTGGATTCAGTCAAGGGCTGCACTTGAGGACCTAGAGGACCACATGTGGCCTCGAGGCCACAGGTTCTCCCCACCTGGGATAGACATTCCCCTAACTGACTGATAGGTTTAAGGTCTGTTAGTTACCTTCAACCTGGTTTAGCCCACCTACCAAATTGGTTTTAACAGGGTATGGCCCTTATATGTGCTACAACTTCTTGGACCTACAGGTGAGAGTTGGATGACAGGTGGACACCAAAGGCAGATGAACAGCCCTGAAAATGGTTTGGCCAGCCCTCACACCACAGGTGGTATTCCTCCCTGAACACTCATATACCCCCAGGGGAAGGAGTAGACAGAGTGCTGGACCTGGAGACAGGAAGACTCATCTTCCTGAGTTCAAATCTGGCTTTGGATACTTACTAGCTGAGTGACCCTGGGAAAGTCACTTAGCCCTGTTTGCCTCAGTTTCCTTATCTGTAAAATGAGCTGGAGAAGGAAATAGCAAACCATTCCAGTATCTTTGGCAAGAAAATGCCAAATGGGGTCATGAGGAGTAGGACGTGACTGAACAACAAAGTCCACCCCTGTGTGTGACAGAGCTTCAAGAAAAGGAAGACAGTACATATCAGGAAATGGTAGAAAGAGAAGAGAATTTTGGTCTAAGGAGTCTCAAGGATGATCAATGATGTCTGATAATTGTCATATCCTTTCCATTAGTGAGTCTAATTTAGTATGTATGGGAGAAAACCTGAGTTGTTTAAAGTGGCATTTCTCTCATCTGGAATTATTTGGAGCCATTTTCATATGGTTGTTGATCTTTTAATTTTCTTGATTTTTTTCTTTTTAATAGTTTTTGTTGACGCTCTATTCTCTCTTTTTTTAAATGACACATCACTTTCCAGTGATTCTTCCCCCCCACTTCACCCCCCCACCAAGAAGATTGCCTTGTAACAAATAAGTGTAGCTAGGCAAAACAAATCAACATGTTGGCCATGTCTGAAAGTATATGTCTCATTCTGCACCTATCATACACCAGCCCTGCCAAGAGGCAGAAGGCATGCTTCACCATCAAGTTTTTTGAAGTCATGATGAATCATTGCATTGATCAGAGTTCCTAAGTCTCACAAAGTTGTTTTTCTTTACGTTATGGTCATCATCATGAAAATTGTTCTCCTGGGCCTGCTGCTTACTTTGTTCTGAATCAGTTCATGTAAGTCTTCCCAGGTTTCTACTAGTTCTTCATATGCACCAGTTCTTTAGATTTAATAATATTCCAATACATTCAAACATTCTTTTACCAGAATTTATTCTGTCATTTGACCAATTGATAAATATCTACATTTTTCCTAGATTTTTCTTGTTAAAAAAAACCACTTTGCTGCCTTGAATAATTTGTATGCGTAAAACTTTTTTCTTGTATCTTTGGCTTTGTAAGACACATGAGCAGTGATAGCATTGCTGGGCCAAAGGATAGGTATAAGTTAAAGTGATTTTTTTAGAATAATTCCAGATTATTTTCCAGAATAGTTGGACCAATTTACAGCTCTGTATACTGTGAATTAATACATAATCTTCCAATAATCCCTCCAATCTTACCTATTTTCATTTTTCTGAGTTTTTGCCGATCTAGTGGGTGTAAGATGAAACCTCAGAATTGTTTTAAATTGCTATCATCTTAATTTTGGTAATTTCAGAACATTCTTTCACTTGGTTATTAATAGTTTGCATTACTTCCTTTGAAAATGTCTTGTTCATATAATTTGCATCCTTGTCTAATGGGGAATGGCTCTTTTATTTAGATATTTGCATCAATTTCCTTTATATATTAGATATTAAACCTTTATCAGAGATATTCACTACCAATATTTTTCCCAATTAACTTTTTCTCTTCTAATTCCAGATAGACTGATTTCGTTGATGCACAGATTTTTCAATTTTATTGAAATTGTCCATTTTACCTTCTATTTTCATTTCTATACCTTATTTAATTATGAATCTCTTCCCCTAAGGCATAGCCAGACAAGATATAATAGATCTTTCCTTTCCTTCTAGTTTATAATGTGATCTTTTATATTAAGATGATATAGCCATTTAAACATAAGTAATGTTTGTATAAACCTAATTTCTTCTATACTATTTTCTAACTTGCTCAGTAGTTTTTGTTGAACAGGGTATTCTTGCCCCAGTGGTTTATTGAAAACTGGACTACTCTATATGATTTTCTCTAGGTCTTGCTTACCTTGTCTCTTCTAGACTTTTCTGTCTTTCTTAACCAGTACCAATTAGTTTTGATTACTACTTCTGAGTATAGTGTGAGATCTGGTAATTCTATATTCCTTTTCCTCCCAACACTATGTCCCTTGAGATTTTTTTCCTTTTGTTCCTCCAGATAAAGTTTATCATTGTTTTGTTTAGTTCTTTAAGAAATTCTTTGGTAATTCAATTATTATGGCAATACATCTGCAAATTAGTTTAGGGAAAAATCAGAATTTTTATTATATTAGAATGAATCATCAACAGGATATGAGTCTCTCTCCATTTATTTAAATATTTATATCTGCAAAAAGTGCTATATAGTTGCATTTCCGTAAGTCCTTATTACATTTTGGTAGATTGACTTCCAGATGTTTTATATGTATTATAATTACTTAGAATGGAATGACATTAAAAAAAATTTCTCTTGCTGAGTTTTGTAAATAATAAACAAAAAGATATCATTTTGTGGGTGTATTTTATATCCTACCATATTAGCCAAAGTTACTAATTGCTTCAATTAGTTATTTATTGAATCTCTAGGTAAATTGTCATATCATCTACAAATAGAAATTCTTTTATGTGTTCTTTGTGAATACTTATTTGAGTTCTCTTATTAATATGATTAGCATTTCTAAAAATATCTATCAAATAGTAGCAGTGGCAATGGGTTTCCTTTACCGAAGAGGCTTTTAGTTTTTCACCATTACAATAAAGCTAGATCTTTTAAATTTTAAATTTATCATATTAAAGATAGGTATGTTTGTTCCTCTGCTTTTTAAAAAAAATTCACAAATACCATATATTGTGAAAGCCTTTTTATTAACACTATCATGTGACTTTGTTATTTTTATTATTTATGTTGTCTGTTAAGTTTATATTAAGAGACAGCCTTAGAGTCAGGAAGACCTCGATTCAAATCTTACCTGTGACACATGCTGATTTTGTAACCCTGAACAAGTCACATAACCTATCAGTGGGTATCCCAGGTAACTCTAGAAAAGTATACATTATAGAGAGGGTTCTTCATTGAAAAGGGGAGTTTCCTCAACAGAAATTTCCTATATTAATGAAAACACAGGATTCATCTTTTTAAAAAAAGTATGTTTATGGTTGTGGTAAGTGGAAGGTAAGTGCTTTTATTAGCCTTATTTTACAGATGAGGGAGCTGAGTCTTAAAGAGGTGAAGTGGCAGCTGGTCATCATTTATAGTGCATTTGAATTCTGTTCTTAAGATCATAGATATAGGAACCTTAGACACCACTGAGTCCAACCTTCTCATTTTACAGGTGAAGAAATTGAGGTGCAGATAAGTTACATATATAGCACATAAGGTAGAGGGATAGAAGGATGGAGGAATGCTGTCCCTGAAGACAGGAAGACCAGCTTCCAATCTGGTCCCACACATTTTCCAGCTGTGTGACCCTGGGCAAGTTATTTAACCTTTCTCAGCCTCAGTTTTCCCATCTGTAAAATGGAGATTATAATATCATCTACTTTCCGGATTCGCTGTGAGGATCAAATGAGATGACATTTGTAAAGTGCTTTGCAAACCTTAAAATACCCTGTATATGCTAGCTATTATTATTGCCAAGAATCACACAGCTGGTAAATTTCTGAGGTGAGATTTGAACCCAGATCTTTTTGACTCCAACTCCAATGCCCTGTTCACTATACCAGGGGTGTGGAATGCTCAGCCCACTAGCCACCTGGCCCATAATACTCCCAAGTGCAGCTGAACCAGATTAAGATATAATTGGAAAATATTTAACAAAATAAATGAAAATATAGCAAAACATAGATAATGTTAATATGTGGTTTTCTAACTCAATTAGTACCCATAGGGATCCTTATGTGTGGTTTAGTGGTTCCTGCTTCTTTTTTGAGTTTCACATTACTGACCTACATCATGCTGCCTCTCTATATTAGAGACAAGACCAGGAAAAAGAACATTAGATGGGTTGGTTGGAGCCAAGATGAGCAGGCAATAGACTTGTAATTAGGACAGAGGGGCCAGGATTAACTATAAACATATTTGCCAGCTTGTGAAACCATTATCCTTTTCATCCATTACTGTAACAATACCTTATGTATTCCCTTACAGAATACTTCATGGCAGATCCCCTTTAAATTACCCAAAAGGTTGGCATCGGGGAATAAGGGAGAGCTAGGAGAAAAGGAAATCCCTGTTGTCTTCCTGTTGCCAGAGGCCTAAGATTTAGGGGACTCCAGAAAGTAAGGGAATTGGTGACAGGCAAAAATCAGTGAGCTAAGGCCTGGACTTGATCCTGAAAAATGAAAGAGAGTAGCATTAGAAAAGTCAGGAGGCCTAGTTCATCACACTTTGAGGTACCACACACTGGCCAAAATAACTCTAGAGGAAAAACTGCTTCCAAGGCCACCCCTGGCTTGCCACAGAGCACTTCATATGTCACATAATCACTGGGAAGATTCCACACATCCTTCCTAACACTAAGCACTGTGGGACCACAAGTCATGTCCATCATTATTTTTTTTTCCCTAGGAACCAAAATTTATATTCTTATATGGTAGCATTTATTCAGCTTTGGAAAAAGAAAGAAGAACATGTTTTCCTTATAATGTATGAAAGGTGCTCCCAGAAGTCCAGTCTAAGTTCTCAGAAAATAAAAACTCACCAACAACTTAGGAAAAGAGACACAGCTGACAAAAAAAAATGATGATTTATTAGCTCCGAGAGTGAGCTTCATTCAAGTTAAGTAAATGTGTAAAAATAGGTCATCCCACCTGCCCCTCCTCCCAACTCCTTTGCAGAAGTGGGATGGGGAAGGAGTGTTCACAGGTGTGGAACATTACATATCTTTCTGATTTTTTTGATATATTGATCAATTTTGCTGATTTTTCTTCTCTTACTCCTTTTTTTTCTTTAAAAAATTGCTATATGGGATAGCTCTCTCAAAGCAAAAGGAAGAGGGACATAGGAAAAAATTTAGGAGATGTAAAGCCAAAAGATATAAATATATCTTTAAATATATTTAAATCTAGTTTTAGAAATGTGTCTTTTTAATAAAATATATTTTAAAGTATATTTCTGTTAGATCAGCAAATAAACTCAATATTAATAGTTTATCTCCTCACCTTCTTTCTTTCCTCCCTCCCCCAATTTCCCTCTCTCTCCACCACTTTCTTCCTTCTGTCTCTGTCTCTCTGTTTCTGTCTTTGCTTCTCTCTGAATGTGTCTCTCTGTCTCTATCTCTCTGAGTGTCTCTCTTTCTCTGAGTATCTCTCTGTCTCTCTCTCTCTCTCTCTCTCTCAGCAATACTTGATTTAAATTTTCACTTATTTTTGTGATACATAAGGCCTCATCTCATCTGTTTCAATGCCCCATTCTGATGGTCCACTGATCTTAGAGACCATGCAGTCCAACTGCCTTGCTTGACAGAGGAGGAGACTAAGCAGGGGTGCCCTCTAGCCAGCTCATACCTGATCATTGCATTTTCATTGTGAGCATTTACACTTCAGAAAGAGGCAAACACTGCAAATCATGGTTTGATTTCTTATTGTGTTGATTTGGTTTTAGATTTCGGAAAGTTACAGAAAAATTATAATAATAAGATTAAACTTGAAACCTAAAAGGGTGTCTGTCTGTCACTCAGTTTTGGTTTGTTTTTTTTTGTTTGTTTTGTTTTGGTTTTTTTGGAGAACTGGTTAGTAAACATTTATAGGCATGCCGCTGAGACCAAGGATTGAGTATAAACGACTTAAGAGTTTTAGGGGCTTAATCAAGGTCAAACAACTTGTTAGTCATAGAGCTGGTACACCAGTCCTGATCCTTTGATTCTCGTTCAGTTCATCACATTTCATGGCACTGCATGCTGGAAAGAATCGTCTTTCCAGTACATCAAGCCGAGTGAAACAATCATGGAAAGATATGCCATGATACTACATGAAGTTCAATCTTCATTACATAGAAATGCACAAATAGAGTGTCAGTCATCTCACTGAATTACCAAGGTCCTAAATCTACCTTCTCACTAACCAGGCGTCCTAGCACCGCCCGCCCCCCCCCCCCCCCCCCCCCCCGCCACCTGCTTCACTGAATCCCACTTTGGCCCACCCATAGGATTTTGTTACTGTTGTTTCGTTGTTTCAGTCACGTCCAACTCTCCATGACCCCTTTTGGGGTTTTATTGGCAAAAATACTGGAGTGGTTGGCCATTTCCTTCTCCAGCTTGTTTTAAAGATGAGGAAACTGAGACAAACAGGGTTAAGTGACTTGCCCAGGGATGCACAGCTAGTACATTTCTGAGGCCAGATTTGAACTCAGAAAGATAAGTCCAGGCCCAGTACACTATCCGCTGCACCAGCTAGCAGCCCCATAAACCGTGGAGCTACTAAAGGCTTTGACCATCTGGGGGTCTATGGAGTTGGTTGAACCATTCATGGTTTGTGGAGTGGATCATAATATCATAGACTTATTGCTGCAAGGGCCTCAGCTTTCCTTAATTCCAACCCCCTCATTTTCAGATAAGAAAAATGAAGCAACTTGCCCAAGGTAAAAGAAAAGTCAATCTAGAGTCAAGGGACCTGGAGTTGAATCTGAACTTTACCACTTATGGCCTATATAACATTGGTAAAGTAATTTCACCTCTTGTGTCCTCCATTTTCTTATCTGTAAATGAGAGAGTCACATGAGATTACCCCTGAGGTCCCTTACTACAATCGTATAAATAGAATCATGATATGAATACACCAGAAGAAGAATCTGGAGGGACATGAGACAGAAGGCATTGTCAAGTGGATGCAAAATCAAAAGGAAGACTCACAGGAAGGAGCAAGCAAGAGGTGAGGGCTGGAATTCCAATGCTAAGACTTTAGGTGTGAAGCTGGAGAGGGATTCTCTCAATTTGCTGTACTGAAGGATATGTCTTTATGACATATGAGAACAATCCCTTCCTGTAGTTTCTTCTGAAGCTTCCTCAGGAAGAAAGCTACAACCTCACCAATGCTATTGTTCTCTATGACCATAGATAAAGTCCACATGGTATCATACACTCATCTGATCTTACATGATCTGATCTGAGCTTACATGTACTCACCGACCTCCCCATGTCCCGATCCTACCCAAGGGAACCCTGAAGAGCATACTCCCTGCACTCAGTCTTAAAAGACAAACCCTGAACATCCTAGTCACCAGAGGACTTGAGGCGGCAGAAACATTGGGACAAAAACCTGTGAATAACCTGCTCAAGGTATAGAAAACAGCATTAGTGCTTTAAGGGGACACAAGAAAAGGGGCAGATACAAGGGCCACCTGAGGGACAAGACCCAGGTTGAGGGCAGTGGCAACAGGAGGGGAAGAAATATAGTAAAAATGGACTCTGGATTCCTGAAATCACATCCAACCCTGCCTTTATAGGACAATCATAACACATGTAGTTTGTCAATAAGCATGGATTAAGCACTTACTACATCCCAGGCACCATGCTAAGCTCTATACAAAGAAAGAGATCCCCCCCGAAATGGTCCTTGTTCTCAAGGAACCTACATTCCAATGACAGACACAACATGCAAACAACCATTTATGTGCAAGCTCTATGTTATAAATGGAGGCAGTCTCAAAGAGAAGGCCCTTGGGTGTGGGAGAGAAACAGAATTGGCCACCTGAAGAAGGTGGAATTTGACCTGTGACACCGAGAATGTCCTGTCAATGGTTACTATATATATATATACATATATATATATATACACACACACACACACATATATATACATATATACACATATATATACATATATACATATACATATATACGCATATATACATATACATATATACGCATATATACACATATATGTATATATACATACATACACACACACACACATATTTAAGTTTACCTTGTATGACTGGATCCAAGTAGATCCCTCCTGAAGGAAATTGGTATGAGCTATGACTAGTAGGTTAAAATAAATGAAGTAGTTAGAGCCAGTGGGTAACAGCAAGCTCAGTGTCCAGTCTTTATTGGCCCAAGGCAAAGTTTGCCCTTGCAGGTCAGCCAATCAGAGGCAATTAGGAGACACTTTCCCTAGAGGGCTGGGAGTCTGAAAGGGAGCCTAGCATCACTTTCATTCTATTAGCAACATGGAAGAAAGCTAGCCTCCAAGAACAACCCTCTTGGTCCCAGGGACAGAAAATCAATTCTTCTCTAGGGAAGGAGCTAGAGAACACATTTCAGTTGCTAGAGGACCACACAGTTGTTTTCCAACCTCTATTTGAAGACCTTTAGTGAGAAGGAATCCACTACCTCCCAAGACAATTCATTCTACTTTTGCGCAACTCAATTATTAAAATTTTTCTTATACCAGACCTAAATTTTCCTTTAAATACCTTACACCTTTAGGTCCTTGTTAGGACCAAGGAGAATAAGTCTAATTCTTTGTCCAGTGACAGTCTGTCAAATATAATTCTCATGCCTTGCCCGCAAGTCTTGTCTTCTCCAGCTTAAATATCCACAGTGCCAGTTTTCCTGTGGTCTAATCTGCAGTCCTCTCACCATCCTGATCACCCTTCTATAGATGTGTAATGGGAATGACCTTCTTAATATATGATGCCACCAGCTGCACACATTCCAGCTGTGGTTGGAACAGGGCTAGCCACCTCTCTCTGAACTCTATAATTCTCATAATTCAGCCTAAGATCACATTAGATTTCCTGGCTGCCATGTCATACTGTTACCCAAAGCCCATGTGATGTGTAGAGAATGAACTTGGAGGTGGAGGGAGGGAAGGTGGAACTTTAGGAGAGAGCCGCCTGCCACAAAACCTTGCATTTATATGAAGTAAAATTAGGGCTTCATTAATATTTCCTGAGAAAACTACTGTTGGATTTCCCACCTCTTATAGAGGCAGACAACTATAGGAGTGAAATGTTGCCTGTGTCATCACCTTTCATCACTATCATTTGGTTTTACTCAACTGTTTTTCTCTGTTGCCATGGGGAACTGGTTAGTGACCCATTGTGTTAAAAGCAAAATACATCAATAAAACATTTTTGAAAAAGAAGTAATTGTGTGTCACTAGCTTGGAACAGCCCAGACCATGATTGTTTCCACTTTGCAAATTCCTTCATTGTCCAGTAATGGGAATCGCTATTGATAATAGTGTGTTTGCAGTGCAGCAAGCTCTGAGTTGGAAAAGATGAGTGGAAAGTTTTAGAAGACAAAAGTCAGTTTACAGGGAGAGGGGGTTGGGGTGGCAGGGTGTGGGGAAGATTGTTTGGGAACTTGGAAGGAAATAACTGAAAATCTGAAAGAAAATTAAACTTCTCTATTGGTCTCTTAAAAAAAAACTTATTAATTTCCTACTTGGCAAACATTGGCCATCCAACCCTCTTTCTCTGATCACTTCCAAAGACTCTGTAATTCATAGGATTTGCTTTTTCATAGTACTGAATGATTTGAGGTTATACAGAAAATGTATAGAAAATAGCTATGGTGATAAAGATCAGGGAGGTAAAGGGACTAGGCCTAGCTTCCCTGGAATGTGAAGAGTTAGAGTACCTAGAGTTACAGGGATGTAAACCCCATGATCTGCAAGGGTGGTCCCTGTAAATGAAAAGAAATTTAGTTGTTTTTTATTATTTGATATTTGATTTGGTTTGATTATGTGATATCAAATTATTTGAACTTTTCCTTTGAAAGAAACCTAAGATCTTATAGGACAGAAACTATTTCTTTTTGTTGTATACCATGTTTTACTTTCATATCAAGTTCTGCCAAGCATAGTGCCTGGCATACAGTAGGGGTTTACTAAAATGCTTGTGGAATATTGAATTGAAGTGAGGCAGCCTTAGGCCAAATGCAATAATACTATTAATAATAATATAATATGTTAATATTATATTATGCAATTAATGTAAATAATACTATAATAATAATAAGAGTAAATTTACATAGTGCTGGCATATACAGGGTCCTGACAGCACTTTCTCATGAGTTCTGGTAACAATGTCACAAAATTCAGGATAGATTTTGTCATAAGCCAAAGGAGAAGCCTCAGATCATCTGACCTGGAGCGAGCATTCTCTCTCTCCCTCTCTCCCCCTCCTCCTCTGCACATTAGTGTAACCTTGATGAGTGCCCTTGCTCAGCTGCTGGCCCCATGCAATTCAAAGCACTCCAGGTATTTACAATACCACAGGAGCCTCTCTTATGTTGTTTCCCTGACCTGTGGTATAAAAAGGACCTAGAAACCAACAGCTGGTTTAGGAGCAACTTGATGACGTGGCTAGTGATGGCCTCCTCTCTGGCATGTTTAGAATTTCCATTTGGGAGTAAGAAGAGCTGAACAAAGCTTTCAGATTGGGTCTTTCTCGCCTCCATTTTCCCTTGCACACAATGATTTTATTAAGATAATAGAGTATTTTTATTTGCTGTGAAATTTCAGTTTCATAATTCTAATGGGGTTCAGATGGCTTTACCTGAGATGTGGATTTTTTTAAGAATGTTGATGATCCCACAGTACAAACCAAAAATTGGAAGCTACTTTAATGCCAGGAAATCTTATTTTTAATAATGGTCTGTAGATGTGAAAATGATAATAATCCTATTAATCTATTCTAGCTATTATTTTGTTCTTCTAAATCATCTCCATTTTGTTTTCAACCTCCCTGGGATATGTGGAGACCTTACTGAAATTTAGTTACATGTTCACAATATCATAAAGTTTGAATAGAAAGGAATCTTAGGAGCCATCTATCCATCCCCTTCATTTTTACAGATAAGGAAACTGAGACCCAGAGACTCATCCAAGGTGCTAAGTAGCAGAGCTAGTATTTGAAACTGTATTCACTGACTCAAAAGCAAATTAGATGCTCTCTTTAGCATTGCTCTGTGGACATTTAGTCAGTCAATCCTTGAGCATATACTCCTAGGTAAAGAGTAATGCTGTCTACACTAGATTATCATCCCTATCTGGATCTGAAAGAAGTTACTGACTTAGGTATCTCTTCTAGATTAGGGGGCTCATTCATTTTACTTGCACTGACATGGTCAATTAGGTTCTTAGAGGTGAGAATATTGCTTTTCTGTCCTCAGGATTCTAGAGATAACAATGAGGGGTTGCAGTTTTTAATACTATTTAATACTATTTTAATACTATTACTCATATGCCCCTATCAGTGTGCCCCCTCTAATTAATATTAATGAACCAGCAGAACTGTACTAGCTTTTAGAAAAGGGTATTTGCTGAAAAGATACAGGGAAAGTAGTAATTATAAAACATTCCTCCCAACTTAGGAGCACTCTTCTCTTGCATAAACAAGGTACCTGAAGAGAGTTAGCTCAAACTTAAACTATTGTTTAAGTGAGTCATATGTGGCCAACATCTATCTCTTACTTTTGGCCCTTTTTTTACAGCTGAGGAGTCTTCATAGAGTTCCTCCTAAATGTTGCCTTTGGGCTTGGTAAGGCAGTGCCATCCTAGAGTCCACAGACTGTATTTCTCTCCATTATGATGGTTCACAATCCTTGAAACTGCCACCATCCTTGAAGAATTGTCTTTCAGCTTCCGTGTGCAGGTAATTCCTCTGTTGTTAGGCACTGCCACTTCACAGGGTTCTGCTACCAATTCTATAGGACATCTGAGAGCTTTGGTGGCTCTCTGGATCTTACCTATTCCCTGGGCTCTTCCATCTCAGAATATTCATTCACCTAAGCAAAGGAAGGAATAAACAAAAGAAACAGAGATAATATTGACTCAAAGATGCTGGCAACAGGTTAGAAAGACAGGGTTGCTGGCCTTCCCATCTACCCCACCCTCATCAGTTCACAGCAGTCCTTACTCAAAAGTCACCAGAGAAGAGAGTGAGAGACCATTCATTTGAACATTTTGTATGTACACTCAGTTCTGGCTCAGTTTCTTCTGAGTCATCCGTCCTCCCAGATCCAAAGCCAATTAGAAGGCTTTTAACCAGGACATGGAAGTAACCCTGAATCACTCTGGCTAAATGCAGCTTCGAGAGTTCTATGTATTAGATTGGCAATAGTCGGAGAATAATTGTATGTGTTTCAAGGACCAGGCCCTCATTGGCCAATCCCACCATCACACTGGGCTGCTAGATGATGCCAGAGCGGTTAAAGCACCAGGCCTGGAGTCAGGAAGACTTATCTTCATGAGTCCAAATCTGGTCTCAGACACTTACTAGTTATGTGACCCCACGCAAGCCACTTAACCCTATTTGCCTCAGTTTCCTCATCTGTCAAATGAATTGGAAGAGGAAATGGCAAACCACTTTAGTATCATTTCTGAGAAAACCCTAACTGGTGTCACAAAGAGTCGGGCATGACTAAAAAAGGGTTGAACACTAGGATCACAGATTTAAAACATGAAAGGACCTTCCTCAAAGGCCATCTAATAAGGAGGGTGCTGATGCCAGCACAAATGAGCTCTCAGAAGTCAGTTGTTAATGTTTCAGTATGAGCATTTACAGCTTGGAAACTGGCACACACTACAATCAGCATTTCATTGTTTTGTTGATTGTCTAGACTTAAGAAAGTGATAGAGAAAAATGTTAATGATGCATGTTAAAGTTAAAAGTATGTCTTGCCTCTTTTTTTAAAGTCAGTCAGTTGTTCAGGCATTATTTTGTGCCCAGTTCTTCGTGACCCCATTTGGGGTTTCCTTGGCAAAGATACTGGAGCGGTTTGCCATTTCCTTCACCAGATCATTTTACAGTGTTTCTGAGGCCAGATTTGAACTCATGTAGATGAGTCTTTCTGACTCTAGAACCAGCGCTCTATTCATGCTGCCACCTGGGTGCCAATGCTTATAGTCACCACATTTAACATGCTTAAAGGAACTAATTTACTTATGGGTGAAATCAATCTCATTATGTATGAGTAGCAGCACCCATCTAAAATACAGGCAGAGCTCTTGAGCTGAGCTTCAAAAGAGAGCGGACAAAATGGACTTCTTTCCAAATTAATAGGTTGAGAGTTAGTTATCAAGCCAAGCGTCAACTGGTTGATGCCTGACTTGAGGCTTGCCAAATGTGACTTCCTGTTTTGCAGAAAAAGAGCTTAGGGAAAAAAAAAGCAACAGCAAAAAAAGGCTCATGTTTGGTTACTGGACACCGAGTGGCTTGTGCCGAACAACATTTTAATGATTTAAATGTTAATGAATCAGAAACATATGGATCAAATTTCCCTTAGAATTCACATGGATCTTAAAAGAAAGGCAAAAGAAATAAAGCACTTACCCAAGTTTTAGTAGCCCCTAGAATTGTGTTGTTTTTTTACTTTGGAGCAGAAGGCAAAAATTTGGGGGAGGGGGAGGCATGTTCCATTGCATACGGCAAGTGAAACTTACATTTCTAGAGGGGGAAAAAGTCTTTTTAAGTCTTGCTAAAAAGGAACCATAATTCTTCTTGGACATCAAATAATTCATACCAACCAGTATTTTGATGAGTTAAGTGTAAATGAATCAGGAACATACGGATTGCATTTGAAATACTCGTGGGATTAAAAATGAAGGGAAAAAGCACTTGGTAAAGTGTGTTTGGGGTTTCTGCCAAACCCATAATGTTCAAAAAATAGTTTGAAATAATTGATGAATCCCCCAAACCCTGCCAGCTTCACCAGGCTGGGCTGGAAGTGTAGATGTTTGTGGAACTATCAACCATCCACCTAAGCAAACACCCAAAGCAAGAACAGCAGGAATGACCACATTTGAAGGGCTGTCCTCTTGCCCCTGTGCCTGAGTCTGCTCCCTGGCCTTGGGCTGGACACTGAAGAAAAGTATTAGTTTTGGGCAGGCCTCACTCAAGCTATTATAATGGTTCAGGCCCAGGAATGAAAGAAAATGAGAACCTTTAATCTAGACCATATAACATTTAGTAGAAGATTATTTACCAATACCATGGAAAGAATATTCAGCAGGGATACAGCATTGATCAGTTGAACCCAGCTTCCCTCACCTTGACATTTGCCACTGTGGCATCCCCAGTTAGGAGGGTATATCATGCCCAAGGAGCCCTGACTTCTTGTAGGCTGAGTGTGTTATAACTTAGGTGATTGGGAAGCTATATCGATAGTTCAAACCTTAATCCCCTGGGCCAATTAAATCTCAAGAATGGTTTCATAGACTTTTTAGGAGGAAAAGCTGTCATAACCTAGGTGGCAAGGTAATTAATTATTCCTACTGCACTGCATTTAGAGTACCATATTTTGAGGTAGAGAAAAAGTAGAGAACACCAACAATCCTTCTGTCTTCATAGGTAGCAAAGATAACATATTTGGATGACCAACCATTCGCCGTAACAGTTAATCATAAAAGCTTATCATTCAGAGCCTAGAGTTTCTTTCCTCCTTGGAAATAGCCGTGTGGATTTTTTTTCTTTCTTTGTTTGGCACATGAACGGAACTCAAATGATCAGCTGATGTTCCATAGGTCATCTGGGTTTCCTGCTCCTTCCAAATAAGAGTGGCCACAATAGAAAAGAAGTAGGGTGAAACACTTGGAGAATGATAACTTGGGCTTGGAGAAAATGTCTTGATGAGAATCTCATCACCTAGTATATTCTGACAGTTTGATGCCTTCCAGGGAGAGGAACAGGACTAGACATATTATTTCATTTTCATTTTAGTATTTCATTAAGCTCCTTATGAGGAAATACCTTCTATTCATGTGGGCCGGCACCTTCTCTGCAAGTTGCCTCACATCAATGGTATGCTGGTAAACATTTAACAACCGGCTTTATGAAAAGCAGGACACATTTTAAGTTTAATCTGAATTACTAACATTTTCTCCATCACTACATTGTCTAGACAATCAACAAAACAATAGATCAAACCCTGATCAAACCTTGGCTGCTTTCATAGGTGTAAATGCTCATACTTAAAATTTAACAACCAGCTCTCATGAGCCTAAGAGTTGGCTCTAGCACTCCCTAACCCAAAATTGAGAAGTTCAGTGACTTGCCCAGCCAGGAAGTGTAAGAGGCAGAAATTGAACCCAAACTTTTCTGGTTTTGAAACTGAAAAATCATCATAATATACCCGTTTCAAACTATACTCTGAACACTATGAATTCGGCTCTCCCTCAGTATCCTTCTTTAATGCCACATTATGGCCATAACGTTATAGATTTAGAGCTAGAAGAGATATGTGTTAGATATTATTTAGCCTAACCTCTTCCTGTAAAATAGGCTAGGAAACTGAGTTCCAGAACCATTGAGCGCTATGCCCTTGGTCACACAAGCAGTAATTGGCAGAGTAAAGATGTAAATCCAGGTTCTCTGGCTCTTTCTAATGCCCCATGCTGACTCCTAAATATGATGCGTTCAATATAGGCTCAGACTTATGTCTTTGAAACTAGGAGTCTTGGGCTCTACTGACCAGGCTAGCCATACACCTACAAACAGATGACCTTGGCTTCTTAAGGGCTATAGCTTGAGTATAGACCCTTTAAGAAACTGTGTTTCTGTCGTCTGAGGATGAACCTCGCTAAGTTCAGAAAGACCAGATGAGAAAATTTTCAACTACAGCTATTCTTTAAGTTAACCAGCTGTAAATATAGAGCAAAGGTTCTTAACCCAGGGTTTATGGACAATGCCCACCCCACCAGGGGATCTGTGGATGGATTTTAGGGGTATCTGTAAACTTGGATGGGGACAAAATACACCTTTACTTTCGCTCATCTTTAACTGAAATCTAATATTCCCTTAATTCATTAATTTAGCCAACAAATGTTATTCTGAGAAAGAGTCTGTAGGCTTCACTAGACTGCCAGTGGGGTCCATAACACATGCAAAGAAAATATTAAGAACTTTTGATATGGAGCGTTGACAATCCATACCAGCAGAAAGAATACTCATGCTGATGAAACTGAATATCCTTGAAGTCATTAATATTCCTGCGACTTTGGGCAAGCCATTCAGTCTCTATATTCTTGTTTCACCATTTGTCAAATTAGGGCATTGGATTAGATGACCTCTGAAGTCCCTTCCATCTCTAAATCTATGATTCTTTGGAAATATGTGCCTGGTAACTCCAGGCCCAAAGCATCATGCATCTGAATAAATTTTCAAGGCAAAGATGACATTTCAGCATCAGCCATAATGTGTTTACCCGGATGAAGAACAAAAACCCTTAACCCTGACCCCAGGTCAGAAAAGTATCTTATCAAGCTTTTCCAAAGTCAGACAGGTAGGGGCCTTGTTAAACCTGTTAATCAGCTTGGCAGGAGGGAAAGAGAGAATTCTTTTACCAGTCTGGCCACCCCAATTCCCAGGAAACTATCTGATTCCAGAGACCAATTTATCATTTCTCTGTGTGCCCTGACCTGCTCTGGTATACCTAGAGATAAGGCCACCCCACTGCGTCCACTTAAATAAGACCTATATAAAAGAGAAACTTTGGTAGTACTGATGCATGCCTCACCTGGACACATTTATTTTAAAGAAAATTAGATGCATGTAAAGGGCTTCATGGAAAATTGACTTCAGCCCCCTCCTGTTCTCCTTTCTTGGAGGGGAGGAAAGTTGATGTGGGGTTTAGAAGGAAGTAACAATGTGATTACCTGAAGATTCACATAAAAAAAATTCTCCATTGATGTTTTCAGTACAAGATTTTGGTTTAAAAATTTATTTTCTTAGTCATATGAGAGGATACATTTCTTCTGTAAAGTTAGAATTAAGCCATACTTTACATATGTCTTGGACTTAGTCAAATCTCTAACAAATGCCTAAGGAAAATGATCATCTCCGGACTGCCAAAGAAACAGCTTTGCAATTCATGAAAATGTACACATTAGAAATAGAAGCAAGAAATCTGCTTTAAAACTACCTGCTCCCCTCCTTCTCCCTCCCTTCTTTCCACATAACTTTTCTGGTACAGTAGCACAGCAAGAGTTCCGAAAAACTGAGACACAAAAGAACTATCAATTATAGGAGAAAGATTTTTTTTCCTCCCTTTTATTTATTTATTGCAATTTCCCATTGTAAAGCCCTCTGTTAGAGGTGCCATTGAAATCATAATGTGCCTTTGAAAGGATTCAAGTCTGAAGCTTATGTACATTTCATGATCAGATGACCAGACATTAACAAGGAAGGGAGATTTCTGGAGCTATGTGTGTATATGTTTCATTTTCCTTTCAGGAAAACAATCAAAACATGGTCACTTAGGCACTAGGGCCGTGCAGGCTTTCAAAGCAGACAGGCGAGTTTCCCAGGGACAACGAGGAATGATCTCCAAAGGATTGGCTCAAGATTGATTGGTCGGCCAGTGCTATTTAGCAAACAGTTTACATAGGCAGCCTGGGTGCTGGGTTTAAACTAAATGAAACCTATCGAGACCTTCCCTATAAAGTGGACTTGATCTATATTAGGGAGTAGTCTAATTATAGGGATTGGCATATATGGATTCAAAGTGAAACTCTATATGGGACTGGAGAGGGGTGGTCTTTTGTACCAGGGTGGTCTGAAACCGGGGTTTAATGTATGTACAATATACAAACATTTTTGACAGACCATTAACACCTATAATCTTGTAAATATTTGCAATTTTCTAGATCATAAATAGAGCTGCATAAGCAGCTCTTTCAGGACGTCATTTATACTCCATTAAAGGTTAATTTACAAGTTAGTACCTTATAGAAAGAAGATATGTGTACTTTTATGCTAACTTTCTGAAAAAGGAGACTGGTGTCTCCAACAGCAATTTGTAGCTCTCCTGTGGGTCTCACTGTAGTACTATTCAAAGAACTATGTGAATTCTTTTCATCAGCTCATGTTCACAGCAAACTTAATCTTCTGTTTTGAAGAAGAAGGGGGGAAAAAAAACAGAGAAGGGAGAGAAAGATCTGAAGTCTTAAGGCTGTGCTTCCAAGCATCCAACTGTTTATTTAAACAATTTCCCCTGACACACTTTCTCATTCCTCCTGGCCATGTCTCTCTGATACCTGCTGCTGTATCTTAACCTGAATCCTAAGGGGCTTTGACAGTTCTAGACTCAAAGACCCCTCAGAGGGCATGGTAAATAATAAGGGCCTGAGTCCCAAGGCCATTATTCTAGTCAATGTAATGGCCATTGTGTTTTGAAAAGATCAAAGGAAGGCAGTTGGGATGGTCTGTGTTTTGTGTTAGATCCCACCCTCAACTGCATCCCACCCACTGCTCTGACCCCCGACACAGAAATCCTAGGTTCCAGTGAAGATGAGGATGAGGAAACGCTTTCATAACAGCTCCAATTATTGCAGCAACCACAACAAAAAACAAAGACTCTCTCTGAATTAAACAACAGCTCCTCTTTAAGGTTACGTATAACAGGAGGATGGGAAAGAAGGCCATAGATGCTTTAGGGCCTAAAATGTTAGAATATAATAATGATTAGTAATAATAGCAGCCAGGATTTATATGGTGTTTTAAGATTTGAAAATTAGGAATTTTCAAAGGAATTAAAAATTCATTTAGACTATCTCAATTGAAGAACACAGAACGTTGGTACCTAAAAATATGTTAGATCGAAAAGGTCATTAGAGGTCACCTAGTTCAACCCTCACTCATTTTATACATAAAGAAATTAACGCCCAATTTAAGGACAGGTTGATGTAAAGTGACTCCCAAGGAGTACTGCAGAGATTCATTTTGAGGTGTGATCCATGAGCTATGCGAGTGCGTGTTGTTTATAAGAATATGGGCCCTGTCTTTTCCTGTGCTGAAGGGTTCAATCAATTTCAGAGCTCTTGGTCCTGAAAGTCTGCGCAGCCCAGCCGGCCAGGCTGTATGGCTCATTGGCAGGGACATTTTTCATCTGCTGCCTCATCCCAGTGGTAAGCCTGCTCTGCCACTCATAGCTCTGCAATTTAGATGGTTCCCAGCATTTTCCCAGCAGCCCCCTGTCTTCAGGAGCTCCTTATAGCCCACGAGGCAAGTTTCAAAAGCTGTGCTGTGTCTGCTTGCATTTATCCCTCTTTTCCTTGCATTGAGCCAGATCTTAGGAAATTTTCCAACACATCCATCTTCCCTGTCCTCACCAGCCCAAACCAACCCAGCCCAAGTCTGGGGATACACACAGAATGCTTTTTCCTGCCCTTTCTTGTCTTTAGAATGCTGCAGCACAAGGGACGCTGAACTAGGGTTCAAAAGACCTAGGTTCTGCCTGTTACTACATGTGTGACTTTGATTCTCAACTTCCATCTTTGTAAAATGAGGATAATTGAACTAAATTGGAGATTCTCAACTTGGGGTCCACCGATAGATTTCAGAGAGTCTGAACTTGAATAGACAAAAATTACATATTTACTTTAACATGATGCATTTGCTTCATAATCCTATGTATTTTATTTTATGTATTTAAAATCATAGCTGTTAGAAGGGATGCCAAATGACACATGAAAAGGTTAAGAGTGCTATGCCTGAAGTCAGGAAGACCTGAGTTCGAATCCAGCTTCAAAAACTATCTGTGTAAGCCTGGGGAAGTCACTTAATCTCTGTTTGCCTCAGTTTCCTCATCTGTAAAATGGGGATAATAATAGCATCTATCTCCCAGAGTTGTTGTGAGGATCAAATGCGGTAACAATTGTAAAGCACCTACTGTGTAAAGGGCCTGGCACATAGCAAGTGTTATCAAATGTTAGTTATTATTATTATTAACCCTTGACCCGGGTATAAGCTCTAAGGGCTTGACTTCCTCACCTGTGAGATGGGCATAAGAATACTTTCACTTAGCTTCTTTATAGAAAAAGAAAAGAAAAGTGCTTTGTGGTTATTAAAGCACTATATAAATGTGAGCTGTTTATATCATTTATTCCCAAAGTGACTTCTTGCTCCAACAGCTCTTCAATTCTCTCTCCCTTCCCCACCCCCTATTTCTCTCTCTCTCCCTCTCTCTCTCTCTCTCCCCACCCTCTCTCTCTCTTTCTCTCAGTCTCTCTCCCTCTCTCTCTCCCCACCCTCTCTCTCTCTCTCTCCCTCTCTCTCCCTCTCTCTGTTTCTCTCTGTCTCTCTCTCTGTCTCTCTCCCCACCCTCTCTCTCTCTCTCTTCTCTCCCCCCATGTCTGTCTTCTTCTTTCTCTCTCTGTCTCTGTCTCTCTCTCACACACGAGAGAAAGAGAGAGAGAGAGAGAGAGAGAGAGAGAGAGAGAAAGGGAGGGAGCACAGCTCTGTCCATGGACCTTACTGTCTTGGTCCTAGGACTAGTAATAATCTTCTGGTTAAGGACCAGGGGAAAGGAAAAACCATAATAATTCTCATTCCAATTAGGACTACAGTCTTGATTTCTCCATAATCCAACTGGAAAAGTCAGAAGGAAGTTAAAGGAAGCCCAGTATAGTGGAAAAAAACTTTGGTCTAGAATTCAAGATACTTGTAATCATTCCTTCGCTCCTCTACGAACCAGAAACTGAGTGACTTTATGCAAGTCAAAGTCACTGTAGGCTTCAGAGCCCTCCTCTATGAAGCAAGTGTATTGATCCCTTGCAGTTGTACCTTCTAAATGCCTTCTTACCTTGTTCTCACTACTCAATCCTTGCCAAACCCCAACTTTGGATTAACACCACCATCTACCTCCTCTTCTCTTACCCCATAAGCTGCTGAACTATGCTAGAGAAAAATCACTTACAAATTTGTTATTTGATCTGAACTGGGCCCTCACTGAAGCAAGGCAATATTTTTTTCCCTCTCTAAGTGACTCTCTTTACTATTCCTCATACACTGTTCTTTTATTTAAATTTTATTTTATTATCAGTTCTGAACTACCTACCTCCCCATCCCCCATCCACTGAGACAGGAAGAAAAGTCAAATCCACTACAAATATGTATAGTCAAGCAAAACAAATCCTCCCATTAGCAATCTAAACAAAACAAAAGAAAAAAATCTTTAATCTGTTCTCTGATTCCATCTCCTCTCTATCTGGAGGTGGATAGCAGGTTTCATCCTAAGTCCTCTGGAACTGTGTTTGGTTTGATCTCATAAACTCTTCTAAGCCCTCTCTTTTCTCCTCAAGGCTCCCCCACCAGCTTTCCCTCTTTTCTCCCAGCAGAGAACCGTGCCTGATCCTCTTCTGAGAAAGCAGAGACCATTCATTGTGAACTATCACTAATCCTCTACTGTACAGATGAAACCCTCTCTTCATCATCACCCTTCTCACCTCCTTTAATCTATCATGAAGTATCCTTCTTGTTGCCAAGGCCAACTCCTATGCATGTACCCTTGGCACCATTCCATCTTATCTCCTCCAATAGATTACCCTCCATTATCATCTTCTCTCCTATTCTTCAGCCTTTCCCTATCTGTTCCCAGCCTCATTCTCTGCTGCCTTTAAACATTCCCAAATATCCTTGACACTTAATTTTTAAAAATCTTCACTTGACTCTACCATCTTATATTTTTCCTCTCTTTAAGAGCCAAACTCCTAGAAAAAAAAAAACAGCCTATATTTCTTACCTCCATTTTCTTTCCTTCTTAGCTGCTTATAATCTTGGATTCCATCCTCATCACTTAACTGGACATTTTTTTCACCAAAGCTTCAAATGATCTCTTAATGGACAAATTGAGGCAATTTTCTCAGCCTTCAACCTTTTTGACCCCCCTACATAATTTAATTCTGTTGATCCTCTTCCCTTCCTGGGTACTATCTCCTTTCTGAGTTTTCATGATACTTCTATCTTATGGCTCCTCTGCTCTATATCTGGCCACTCTAATTCAGTCTCCTTTTTTGTATTATCATACATATTCCACACTCAAACTATAGGAAGATTCCAAAGCTTTATTCTGGGCCTCTTTATATGCCCTGTCTCTTGATAATTTCATTGGCTCCCAAGTTTTCACATATATGTATACATATATATATATGTATATATTTATATGTGTGTGTATGTAATATATATTTCTATTTATATATAATATATTTTATATTATGTATATTTCTATTTATATATAATATATATATATCCTATATATGCTTTTGTGTGTTTAATATATCTAGGAATTATAGATAATGATAGATCTGTCATATATATGATTCCCAGACATACGTATGCATTATATATCCATGCATGTATACATTTATGTAGGAGTGAATGTATATGTTTGTATACATATATGCAAATGTGCATATGTATCATCTATGCTCTTTCCTGACTTCAGTCTTGCATGACCAAATACATACACACACATACACACCTATATGTATGTATATATATAGATATGTGTGTGTCTGTGTGTGTATGTATGTATGTATATGTATATACGCACATATAGGTGTATATGCATTTGTAAAATTACTTTGTGTCCATATGGAGAAAATATGAATATTCAAATATTGAATATTTGAATATATCAATTATTGAATATTTCAAACTGGATAACTGAATGTCCTGTGGATATCTCAAATTCAAAATGTCCAAAACAGAACTCATTATCATTCCCCCTAATTCCCACTCCTCTTCCTTGACTTTCCTACCATCCTGTCAGGGCCCTCAAAACCCAACCTCAGTGTTGTCACCTACTCCCCATTTTCCCTCATCCCCTATATCTACTCAGTAGCCAAATCTTGTAATTTCTTTCTCTCCTCATCTCTCTACCCACATAGCCACCCTGTAGTTAGGCTCTTAGCACCTCTCACCTGAGCCGGCTCAGGAGCCTTCTAATTGACCCATTTAAGTCTCTCTCCTCTCTTGTGTGTCCTCAACACACAACTCCCCAAATGATTTTCCAAATGGGGTGGTCTGACCATGTTATTCCCTTCCTCAGTAAACTGCAATAACTCCCTATTACCTCAACAATTTTGTTTGATGTTTTAAACTCTTCGCAGTCTGACTTCTTCTTTACATTTCTCCCATATACCCCATTCCTTGCATTCATACGACTATCATCCTAGTTTAGGACCTAATCTCTCTCGCCTAGACTATTACAGGAGCTTCCTAAATAGTCTCCCTGCCTCATATCTACACTCTCTTATCCATCCTCCATACAGCTGTCTAAAGTCCGTCTATATCATTTTCCTGATCAAAAAGCTCCCAAATGGCTCCCTAATGTCTCCAATATGAAACATAAATTCCAATGTTTGGCATATTAAGCTTTTCCCAATCTGGCTCCAACCTCCCTTCCCAGGCTTATTATCTATTACCCTCAATCACACACCCTACATTCTAACCCAATTGGCCCAGATTCTTATTTACAAGATTCCATTTCCCATATATCTGCCTTTGCATGCCTGAAACATATTCCCTCCTTACTTCAGCCTGTTATAATCCCTTTGAAAGTTCAGGTCAAGTACTTCCTCTGACTTGAGGCCTTTCCTGAATTTCCCCCCACCCAAGCTGCTACTGTCCCCTGAAATCATAAGTGCATATACATACACATACACACATACACGTACATGCATACATATATATGCAAAAATAATTTTTATATCATATACACGATTTAATATCTTATACGTACAATATGTATATATCATATGTGTATGCATATAATACATATATGTATACATTATATATACATAATACATATGCATACATATATGTGTACATATTGTATACATATTCTATTTTATAGACATCTTGTTTCCTTTCAATAGAATGCAAGATCTGTTGCATTGCTCTCATAGGATCATGGTTTTAGAGCCACCAGGGACGGCCCATAGTATGTGTTCAATAAATGCTTCTTACTGACTTTAATATTTGATATTGTAAGATCCCTTCCAGCTATGACATTTTGTGTTCTATGATTAATTCCTCTTCGTTCCCCCTGGAGTTGGATTTCTCCTTTTATAGCTATGCTCAACATTTCCTTTTTCATGGAAAAGGGGAATTAGAATTATTTGCCTGACAGTGAAGAAAAGCTCCCTTATTCTTAGTGCACAAGAAGTAAAGAATGACTTTTTCTTACATGAAAAGAACAAGGAGTCACATTCGTACAGAGTATGTGATTACCAATGTTTTATACACATTGTTCCAGAGTGAACTGAATGAGCTCACAGATTGCTTCCCACTTTAAATGGGAGCTAGGAGTGCCGGGTCTAATGTCAGAAAGATCTGAGTTCAAATCTAGCCTACTTACTAAAGTGTGTGATCTTGGAAAAGTCATTTAACCTCTGTTTGGCTCAGCTGTAAAATTGGGATAGTACTAATACCTACCTCACAGGGTTATTGTATGGATCAACTGAGATGTCCTTTGTAATGTACTTAGCACAGTACCTGGTATACAGTAAGTGCTACATAAATGTTGTTGTCATCATTGTTATATCTGACGTGATTCTATCCTTTAACATAGCAAGTATTTATCAAGCTCCTACTTTGTTCTGAGCACTGTTCTCGGGACAGGCAAAGCAGGTGCTATTTTTTACCTTACAGAGAAAGAAACTGAGAGCCATAGAATTTGTATCCTGTCCAAGGTCACACAGCTATTAAATGACAGGTAACGCTCCAAATCCATATCACAGAAAAATAGATTTTGAGCTGGGAAGGATTCTGGGATTCATCAAGTCCAGCGCAAGTTTCATTAGATGTGATGCACCCCTTAGACCAAGACTCCCATATCCCCCAGCCCCCAGCTACAGTTTGCTGTCTGCTCTTCCAGATTTAGCATTAAGTCATAGTCATAGCTTTTTTCACAAAAGCAAGAAAAAAATCTCTTCCATCGAGACTACGGAGAGAGTAAAGAAAGAAGAGGAGGTGGGGCAGAAAAGGGGAAGGCGAGGCAGAGGAATGGGAAAGACCAGTTAATTGGTCTCGAAGCTCATCTGTATGCCAAGCACTATGCTAAGTGCTTTGCAAATATTATCTCACATAGTTCCTGCCTGAGAGACACATATTTATTACTAATTTAAATGTTTGGTGTACCTTGATTCTTCATGGCAAAGAATTATATGTCCTAAGTATAAATAAATAAATAATTTTTAAAATTATGAATCATTAATTTAATGTGTTGTTCAGTCATATCCAACTCTTTTATGACCCCATAGACCAGGGCATGCCAGTACTGTCCATGGGATATTCTTGGCAAAGATACTGGAGTGGTTTGCCATTTCCTTCTCCTGTGGATTAAAGCAAACGGAGGTCAGGTGACTTGCCTAGGGTTACACAGCTAGTGAGTGGGGTCTTCCTGACTCTAGGTCCACAGCTCTATCCACTGAGCCACCTCTTGATCTAGTGTACCCCACATCATTTTATAAATGAGAAAACTGTATCCCAGAAAAGGGAAGTATCCAGCGTAACACCGATACGTCAGAATCTGGGCTGGAACTAAAGTCCCTTTGGCAGGATAGGTGGTACAGTGGAGGGAGTGCTGGGCCTAGAGTCAATAAGATCTGAATTCGATGCAGTTTCAGACACTTACTAGCAGTGTGACCATGGACAAGTCACTTAACCTCTCTTTGTTTCCTCAACTGTAAAATGGAGATTAACTATAGCACTGACATTGTGAGGACCAAATAAAATATCTTTAAAGCCTTAGCATAGCATCTGGCACATTGTTGTTGTCCAATGGTTTTTTGTTCATGTTCAACTCTTTGTGACCCCATTTTTCTTGGCAAAGATACTGGAGTGGTTTTGTCATTTCCTTCTTCAGCTCACTTCACAGATGAGGAAACTGAGGCAAACAGGGTTAAGTGACTTGCCCAGGGTCAGACAGCTAGTAAATGCCTGAGGCTGGATTTGAACTCAGGTCCTCCTGATTCCAGGCCTGAAACTGTATTCACTGCATGCCGTCACCTAGCTTCTCATCTGGCCCATAATAGGCACTTAATAAATGCTTGTTTCCCTCCTTCCTTCCTTGATTTGATTCCAAATCTAGCTTTCTTTCCATTATATAACAGAATATTTGCGAAGTGCTCAGTTCATTACCTGGCATACAGTAGGCACCTAATAGACAGCCTGTTCCCATCTCTTCCCTTTCCCTTTACTGTCCTACTACTTCTGACTCAAAGTTCAGTTCCCACTATCCCATGCTCATCTGGGTGTGGAGAGACTGCAGGCTTGGATATTAATGTCTGAGATAGAACCGACTTTGGTAGGGCATGTTTTGGGCCCAAACTCTGCAGCAACCCTTTCCCGAAGGGATGGCAGAGACACCTGGAGTGTAATGTCTGGAGAAAGGAATGCTGCCAAGAGACATGACTGATTTCAAGCTCTCATAGTCTACAGATGAAAGAAACAGTAGAGTTGGGGTGATGGGGAGGGGAGAGAGGGAAAATCCCGTCCCCTTCGGTTGTTCCTTAAAGAGCCCCACAGTTCTGTCCAGCTTTTCCTCTGGCCCTAACAGAACCCCTCAGCCCTTTCCTCTCTATGCTTTCCCCTTACTTCTTCAAACCCTAGGCCTTCGTTTGTAAGTCCAAGTGCCTGAGAAGGGAAATGCAATCCACATGTTTCTGATTCATTTACACTTAACTCATCAAGTCCTTGTTTAGGAAGAGCTATCCGGTATCCAAAAAGCCTTTGGAGTCTTTCATTTTTTTTATGAGCCATTTGAAGCCCTTTTGCAGAGAAGTCCATACTTAGGTCCAGCACATGAGTAAACAAACTAGAACACCCAGAGAATCTGGTGCATTCAGTATTCCCAACTTGCCCAAGTCTATGTAGATTCCAAATCTAGTCAAGTAAATTCACCCTTCTATTCAGTCGTTTTCAGTCATGTCTGACTTTGTGAGCCCATCTCGGCAAAGATGCCAGAGTGGTTTGCCATTTCCTCCTCCGGCTCATTTTATAGATGAGGAAACTGAGCCAAACAGGTTTAAGTGACTTGCCCAGGGTCACACAGCTAGTAAGTATCTGAAGCTGGATTTGAGCTTAGGTCTTCCTGACTCCAGGCCCAGCACTCTATCCACTGCGCCACTTAGCTGCCCCTAAATTTCCCCTGGAGTCCCCTATTTCCTTTTATTTATTTATTTTATTTTGCATGCTAAGGCTGGGAGAGTGCCACTCACTCCAGACATAACCTTTTGGCTTGCTCCTAAAGACTCCTGCCAAAGATGTACAGTGATTGGAATCTAGATCAGAATTCCCTCACTTTGTCTAGTGTATTTCTTATAAGCATATCCAGTTAAGAGTGAATACAGATGTCTCATTGCCAACAATAACCATCTACAGGGATGGGGAATCTATGGCCTTCTAGGTCCTTGCATGCAGCCTTTTGACTGAGTCCAAGTTTTACAGAACAAATCTTTTTACAAAGGAAATTTGTTCTGTGAAGTCTGGATTTAGCCAAAGGGCCATACTTGAGGACCTAGAGGGCCACAAGTGGCCTTGAGGCCCTAGTCTATTCTAGGCCCCTTGTAGAGGCCTTAGGATCTAGAGCTGGAAAGGGTCTCAGAGGCTATCTAGTCTAACCCCTTCATGTTACAGGAAAAAGAAACTGAGGACCAGGTAGGTTATATAACTTGTCCAGAATATAGTATCAAGGATCTGGGGCTGGAAGGAATCTCAGAAGCTATCTAGTCTAAGCCCTATTATTTTACAAATGAGGAAACAGAGGCCCAGGTTGGTTAAATGATTTCTTTAAGGTTACACTAGCATCAGAAGGAGGATTTGAATGCTAGCTAGTCCTCTGACCCCAGGACAAGTCTTCTTCCTACTCTATTGAGCTGCAATGACTCGGTGCCTGACTTTCTATGCCTGGTTAGACTTGTGATAAAACCCATGGTTTTGCATGCATTCTGTGAAGCATGCAAAGCACGGTAACCACCTAAGCAGTGGTGACTCATTAACATATGACTTTAATCTAGAATATCGCCAGTATTTCAAGCTGGATCTCTCATGACTCCAACCCCAACACTCTCTGCTACAGTAGGCAGCCTCTCTCGTCTAGATAAGAAAACTGTCTCTGCCTTTAAAAGTCATATAATCTATGACAGAAAAACAATTATGATATATAATATTATATGACATACATTCAAGAGGGAAAGGGGTGGAGTGGAGAAGAAATCTTGTTTGGTTAGAATTTATGAAACTATGGCAGATTGGTCAAAATCAATAACATGACCACAAAATTGCCTTCTTATTGGTCTGGAATCAATCACTGAATGTACCCAATAAAGTTAGGGAACACAAGGGTTGGTTTGTAGAAGGGGTGATGAATGCAATCAGTACACTTCTATTCTTAGCTGTTTACTTTTTATTTATTATAAGTGTTTCTGTATTCATTGTGGATAATTGGGCAAAAGTGAGAACTTTGAAGACTAGAAAGTAAAAGTCTTCATAATGGGAGAATCTGGCAATGAAACAGTTAGCCATGAGGCCAGTTCAAAAATCCAAATCCCAAATCCAGAAGAAATTCAAATATGACTGATTCCAGCTATTTCCAGGCTCTGTTTCCTTTTGATGATCCTGCTTCCTAGTGTGGATTATATTAGCAAATTTAAAAACAGCTCCAGCAAAATCACAAAGGCATTATAAACAAAGGATGGCCAATTTAAAAATAAAATCCTTTGATTTTTCTTAAGCAAAACTATACCGAAATGAAGTAATCCTCCCCAAATAATGGTTTATGTAAGTAAAGGGAGGGGACAAAGGAATGAAAATCAGAGCAGAGCATCTTCTAAGGTGTGGAATTCTCATATCCAATATTATTCCCAATTGTAAATCACCAATAATAAAAATCCTGCCTTTCTTACTAAATTTAATTCATTTTAACTCAACAAGGGTTTATAAAATGCCTTCTGATTCTGGGAACATAGTGGACTGAGAGGTAAATGAAGAGCAGCTCTCCCTGCAACCTTCCATCTTCTTCTAGATACCATCACAATCTCTCCAAATAAATAAGAATTCACTGAATGCAGAAAACTCAGCAAAGACAGGAAGAGGAAAACTGATAGAATTCATCACAAGGAAGTTCTTACGGAAAAATAGCTAAAGACTAAGCAATGTGTTGGAGAGTTTTTTGTTTGTTTTTGTGTTGTGTTTTGGCCCCCTTTTTTGGTATACACATTGCTCAGCACAGTGTCTGATACATATTAGGTCCTTAATAAATGTTTATTGACTTGGTTTGCCTTTATCTGACTTATTTTGCTCCTAGTTCTTTACAGTCTAGCTTCCCTGATCTTCTATAGACTTTGGCTGTGCTGTCTTGGACAGCCTTGCATTCCTGTTGGATCCTGTACTCTTAGACACTAACTTTTGGAATAAATTTCTTAGCAGTGTTCCAGGAGAAACTTCAGCCCATCCCCACCACAGGGAAAGTTGTAGCCTATCTATAATGTCAGCCCAAAGACTCAAGAGAAAAAAAAGGGTAGTTGGAGAGTCATGTGGAAACTGAGGGATGGAATTTTAAAGGAAGGAAGAGGCCAAAAGTACAGAATTGGTTAAAAATATTTAATGTAGCACAAGATGAAACAGATGGTCCAAAGAAAGAGTGATCAGTGGAGAAGAGATCCAATATCAAAGACTTCTCAGGGCACTTCCATAGCTGTATCCTGAAGGACTTTCCTCTAATCTCTTTATGACCAGCTCCTAGGGGTCAGGCTAGGGAATGAACAAAGTCAATCCCAGAGACAAGTTTCTCAAGACTCCATCTTCTCCACCACCCTTCTACTCCTGCATCCCCTCTTTCTCCTGCATCCCCTTCTCCTGTAACACTTCCTCCTCCTCTTCCTCTTTCCCCATTATGATAACATTCTATATTGTTATTAACATTATTATGACTAGTACTATATAATATATAATAATAGGAAGATAAAACCCCAACGATTGGGACCAGCAAAGGTAGAGAATTGACCCAAGTTCTGTTACCTCTCATGAGTTCCTCACAGTACTGTCCCAACCTCTACACTTGAGAGACACAAACCTCAAGTGACCCTGGTGGTCTGAGAGAACAGAGAATAAATAGCAGGTCTGAGGGAAGTATATGACAGCTCTGGACTTTCAGGGGAGTATGGATAAGAATTAAGAAGCACATTTATAAAAAGGACCTTTCAGGAAAATGAGCATAGTTGTTGATAAAGACAGCCATACTTGGCTGAGGAAGAGAAATAAATGAAGAAAAAAGGTATTTTAAGATTTTTCACACAGGAAAAAAAAGGAAAATTAGTCAAAATCCTTGAGGGAGGTGAAAGTATCGTAACAAATTCTTTGGGGCCCCTTGAAATTATAACAACTCTCTTGAAAAGTGGTGCAGTCAAATCATCAAAGAAGGGAGTAGAATTATCAAAAGAAGGACATAAATTTGAGTTCTTAAGGAAGAAATTAATTCTAATCAGAGGCTATAGAATGTAAAACACAGAGAGAGTCTATATGACAAGATGCTCTAAAAACAAATAAAATAAAATGATGTAGCAAAAATAAGATAATAAAATGTTAAAAAATTAAAATTTGGACTATAAAGAGCTCTACGAAACAAGGATGCTGAACTTGAAATAAAATATGAAGGGAAAATCTAAGTAATATAAATCTTCAATAAAAAATTCATGGAAAAGTAAGCATAACTACCTTATTTTAAGAAACCATACAGTAAAAAGGTCTAGAAATATTAGAAGCAGACATGAAAGTGAGTCTTGAGAGAATCCACAGAACACCAAGATGAATGAAACCCTAAGTTTAACTCACTGAGAAATGTTGCATTCAAATTTCATAGCTATAGCATCAAAGAACAAATATTTCATGCAGCAAGGAAAAATCTTTCACTTTCCAAATATAACCAAATAGAATTGCACAGCATTGCTCTGTTTTTACAAGAAATAAAAGGAAAATCAATCAACAAGCATTTATTAAGTACTTACTAGCACTTTTAGGTACTAGGAATACAAATAAAAATAGTCTCTAAGCTCAAGGAGCTTTAATTCTACAAAAATGATATAACATGCTCACAGAAAAGAGGTATGTACAAAATAAACACACAGTGAGTTTGTGTGGAGAGCAAAACAACTGTGCAAATTGGGAAAGATCATCTAATGGAAGGTGGTAGTAAGATTGAGCTTTAAAGTGAGCTAAGGGTTCTGGGAGGCTGATGTGTATGTGAAGGGGGTGGCTTTCTAGGTATGGGAGACAGACCATAAAAATGTATGGGAGTAGGAGATGAAATGCGGAAATAAGCCAGGAGAATGTGAAGTCCTATGTAATCATTGCATTTTTCAAAAAAATAGATTAGATTCAGATTACAAAATATTCCAAATTCCAAAGCAAAGACTTTGTATTTATACCTGAAATCAGTAGTGAGCCACTGAACCTGCTTGAGCAAAGGAGTGACATACAGAGAAGGCAAAGATTGGATGTAGGGAGAAAAAATTAGCAGACTGTTGCAATAGTGCTGATGAGAGGTTATGAGTGTCTGGGTCAGAGTGGTTGCGTTATGAATAGAGAAAATCAACAAGAATTGGCAGCTGACTAGATGCATAAGTGGTAGGATTGCAGTGATGAAGGAACTGGAATTTAGTATTCTGAAAAGCAAGAATATCAACTTGTGCCCCAAAATAACATATACTGCAAAGCTAGGTGGTGTCAAAGAAAATAAATGGACCTTCATTAAAGGGAAGAATATCCAGAGGTGAGCAGGGTATTCAATATGCAAACTAAACAAAAAGAAAAAAATAATACTTTCATCTAATAACTTTGTCCCTAGCCACTCATCCTTGTAAGTTTCCCAAAGAAGTATAGGAGGTGAAAATGGTGAACATGCCTGAACTGACACTAATCACCCTAAGGCAAGATGAAGTGACTTAAGAAAGGAATGGACTTTTGATTAGAAAGAATTTTTCAAAAGGTGATTCCAAGCTTTCTCTTATCTCCTGTCAGAGGTAACAAACTACTGAGGCTCTGAAGGAAGCAAAGGTAAGAAGCTTCTGGCAATCCTAAATTAGGCATCTTTGACTTGTTGAAAAGAGTTGTACTTATCAGAAGTTTGGACCATCAATCAGAGGCACCCCACTCAAAGAGGAGCAAAGCATCTGAGCCTCTAGTCCTGTAGAGACTATGCCTTCTGAAGAACTATCCTTGTGAAGAATGAGTGCAGACAAACAGCACTGTGACTCATAGGGAAATTCCTAAGAATCCTCTAGAGAGCAAAAGGACATCAAGACCCTTTAGTGCCAGTCGTCCATTGCCCCTGTGTCTTCTACATATGTATATAACTACCATCACTCTTAAAGTTCATTCACATTCTTCCCCACTCCTCTACTCTGGGTATGTTTGTTGAGAAGTGAGTATACCCTGACATTTGGGGAAAATGTGTTTTAACTTCTATCCTTGCTATACCATTTGAGTTAATAATACCGTGCTAAAGAATTGAGTTTATTGGCTGATTTGGGGGAAACACACTGGTGAGGACTGGTTAGCTAGCATTGAGGATGATAGCTACTCACAGGGTTACCCCTGGAATTCTGAGAATATTAACAGTCACCTCTTTGTAGACCCAACCTGCCAGTATTCATGTGAGTTGCCCCAGTGGGGTATTATATTGATAAACCATTAACTAATCAAGAAGAAGACATAATAATAACAGTAGTGATAATTTTAAAAATTAGCATTTATATAGTGCTTTAAATTTTGCAAAATACTTTGCTTATATTATCCCGTTTTATCCTCACAACAACCATGCAAAGTAGGTATTGGTATTATCCTCTTCTTCTTTTTTTTTGGTAAGGCAATCTGGGTTAAGTGACTTGCCAAGGGTCACACAGCTAGTAAGTGTCAAGTGTCTGAGGCTGGATTTGAACTCATGTCTACTGACTCAAGTGCCAGCGCTCTATCCACTGTGCCATCTAGCTGCCCCTAGTATTGTTCTCCTTTTACAGAAAAGAATACTGAGATTGAGAGAGGCTACGTGTCTTGCCCAGGGCCACACAGGATCATACAACCAGTAAGTGTTTGAGACAGGATTCATACTGAGGGCTCCCTGTCTCCAAGTCTAGCACTCTATCTAAACAAAGATAGAAATTATCCCAATTTGCAGATGGCATGATGGAATATGAAGAAAATCCCAAAAAATCAATAAAGAAAGTAGTTAGTTTTTATAAGTTAGCAGGATAAAAAATAAATATACAAACACATCAGCAATTCTATACAATGCTAACAAAATCTCAAAGAGAAATCACATTAAAAACAGCAAAATAGCGAAATTTAACCTACTGACATACTCGATTTATACAAATACAACTATAGAACATTCTTTACAGAAACAAGGGGAAACAAATAATTGGAGACATACTTTTACTGTTTGTGATAAGGCAGTGTCACTAGAAAAAGATGACAATATGACTTAATTTAGTTTATAGATGCAGTGCTATGCCAACCAACTTATCTAAGGAATAATTTCCTTAAAAAAACTTAGAGGACATAATAGCAAAATTCTTTTAGAAAACAAAAGGTCAAGAATATCCAGAGAATTAATGAGAACAGTATGACCAAAAGGGGTATAGAATTACCAGACCTCTAACAATTTCACAAAGCAGCAGTCATAAAAACTATTTGGTACCAGCTTTAAAAAAATCAGAAAAGTTGATCAGGGAAACAGACTAGAAATAGAAACAAGAAATAGAAGCAATTGAAAACAGTAGACTAGTGTTGGATAAACCCAAGAAAATAAAATAGTTAAGGGAGGAATAGCTTTTTGACAAGAGCTGCTGGGAAAACTAGAAAATAGTTTAGAAAAAATTAAGTTTAGACCAACATTTTACACCATATACCACAATAATCTCAAAATGGGCATATGTAAAAGAGCGGATCATGTTTAAAAAATCGAAGGGAATTCAGTTTGTTTTCACAACTATGTCTAGGAAGAGAATTCGTACCCAAACAAGTAATAAAGATGATAACAGATAAAGAGATATTTTGAATATGTAATTAAAAAAAACCTTTCACAAATCAAATTAATGATGATAAAGTAAGTCTTCCCTCAGTCTATCACTCTCCACTATGCCCCCACAGTCTGTGGTTTGGCCACAAATACATATTTGCCTTTATTAGTTGCATATCTTGGATATCGTACCTTTGTTAGTGATATCTGATACAAATATTTTCCCCATGTTACACCATCTTATTTTCACATAGAATTATACAAGAAAATTATTAAACTACTCATATTGACATAGTGATTCTGTTCCTAGTCTTCTAATCACAGAAAGTCAAAGGCAGAAGCAATAAGCAAAAATATTCATAGCAGGTGAAACAAAGACAGTACTCATCCATTGAGGTACGACTGAAAAGACTATGGATATGGACTGAATGGAATAGTATCATGAAGAAGAAATTATGAATGTGAGGAATTGTGAGAAATATGGGAAGATGTATATAAATTAATGCAGAGGAGAGAGAGAGAGAGAGAGAGAGAGAGAGAGAGAGAGAGAGAGAGAGAGAGAGAGCAATATGTTCAAGTTCTACAGAGAACAAAATACAAAGATCACCATTAGAAAAGCAAATTCAAAGTAATTGAAAAACTAATAAAGATGTCTCCTGTGGCAGAAAGGTCAGGGGCTACTATGACAGAATTTTGTATACATTATCAGTATGTCATTGTAGCGGATGTTTTGGCTTGATTGTCACTCTGTCACAAGGGAGAATTCAATCTGCAGGAGGGCTGGGATTCTGCCCTGCCCCAGCTTCTAGAACCAATGGGGATGTAAAGACAAAATGTGCTTTCTATGTGCAAGACCAGGTACTGGGATACAAAAAACAAAATGGCAACTCTCAAGAAGCTCGTATTCTTCTGTGGGTCTACCACATTTAACACAGAAGTAAATACTGTATAATTTGAGAAGGGAGGGAGTGCTACAAAAGTGGAGGGATCAAGAAAGGCTTCTAGTAAAAGGTGAAACCTGAGTAGAACTCTGCAGGAAGCTAAGGATTCTAAGAAGCAAAGACGAAGAAGAAATACATTCCAGACATGGTGGACAGCCCATGCCAAAACATGGAGGCAAGGGATGGAATGCTGAGTTTGGAGAATAGCAAGGAAAACAGAGAACATGTGAAATAACTTTCTAAACTTTGGCTGGAATAAGACTGTGAAGTGCTTCAAATATGATTTCAATTCAATAAAAACGTTATTAAGCCCATATTACTCTAATTGTGAGTGCATAGTACAATGCCTAGCACATAGCATATAATAAATATAATAAATGCTATATAACTGAGTACAAGGCACTATATTAGGTGTTAAGAATACAAATATTAAAATAAGGTAGTCTTTGCTTTCAAGGAACCTACATTGAGGTGGAAGGGAGGGTGGTAGGTAAATATAAAATCTATTAAAAGGAATGCAAAGTAATTTCAAAAGGGAGAGAGTGGTAGTAATTGAACCTCTGACTCCAAATCACCTGGAGTAGGGGAAAAAGAGGTGGGAATTTGCTAGCTATAGGACAGGAAAGTAGTACCCTTGTTCTGGGGCTCCCATTCTCGAAGGTCCTGCCGTGGTGGACAGTGGTGTCAGTTCTCCAGCTTTTGGTGTAGTGGATGGAGTGGAGGACCAAAATTCAAATCACACCTCAGACACATTAGCTCCGTGACCCTGGACAACTTATTTAACTTTTCTCACTTCCAGTTTCCTTGTCTGTAAAATGATGCTAATAATAGCACCTACCTTACAGAGGTTTTGTGAGGATCAAATGTGCAAACTCATCTCCCCTCTCAAGCACTAGAGAAGAAAACACATTGATTCAAGTCCAGAGGTCTGTTAGTGCCTAGCAGTTGATCTACAGAGGCCTGAGTATACAAATATTCAGCACCAGTTCCTATACTTCATCCTAAAATGCTGAGATAATCCAAACTCAGAAGATTCACTTTGCCTGTTTGTGTCTGGTGTCGGAAGTCCCCATGGTCTTCACAGAAGGAGGGTTGGAGTCCAAGGGGATGGGCCCAAGCAGCGTCCTGGATGTGACTTGTCCGTAACATCTTTACCTAAATATATATGTTTTATGTTACTAGATTTGTGTTATTTGATACAAAATCCATTTTAGTGCAGGAGTTTTACTGGCGTTTTTCAGAAGGAAAAGGGTTCAAAAGCAATACTACCACTAGCATATACTCACAGAGATTAGCAACACAGGGAAAAGACCTGTTAAGACAAACAACTTAAAGTAGCACTTTCTGTTACAGCAAAGAACTAGCATTCGTTGTCAATGATATGGGATTTGGCTGAACAAATGATGGTGATGAAAGCTTATTCTGCTACTAGGAAGGAAACTCGGGGAGTGTTTTTTTTTTTTTTTTTTTATGAACTGATACAGAGTGAAGTGCGCGGGAACCACAAAAACAATTTATAAGACTACAATAATTTAAGGGGAAGCTAGGTGGCACCATAGTGTACAGAGTGGCCTCAGAGACTTACTAGCTGTGTGACCCTGGGCAAGTCACTTAA
Organism: Trichosurus vulpecula; assembly: GCF_011100635.1. Classification (NCBI taxonomy): domain Eukaryota; kingdom Metazoa; phylum Chordata; class Mammalia; order Diprotodontia; family Phalangeridae; genus Trichosurus; species Trichosurus vulpecula. Next base: position 173,375,882 of record NC_050576.1, on the reverse strand, counting down.
CCCTGTTTGCCTCAGTTTCTTCATCTATAAAAACTGAGCTGGGGAAGGAAATGACAAATCACTCCAGTATCTTTGCCAAGAAAACCCCAATTGGGGTCACAAAGAGTCAGACGCAGCTGAAATAACTCAACAACAGCAACAAACAATGACTTGGAGAAAAGTAATTCAAAAGAATTAAGAACTCTGACCAGTCTCAATCGTAAAAGGCAGCTGTTGAAACATGGTTACTTCCTTTTAATGTAGAGGAGATGGAATAAAGGTACAGAATTTTATATATAATAGATATGTGTGTATATGTGTGCATGTATACGTATGTGTATGCATATATGTATATATATATATATATTCAATTAAACTCATTTGTTACAAGGGAGGGCATTTTGGGGGGAGGGAGGTAATTATATTGAGGGGGAATAGAGAGATTGTTATAGAGATTAAAAAAGAAGAAAAAAGAATACCAATTAAACTTTTAAAAATAATCAGAAGAGAGCAGAAGGAAGTTCAGAAGGGGACACACAAGGAGGGCAGTGTTGATATAAGTGTGCTAAATTTAACATATAATTTCCAAAAAGAGAATTAAGTCAACAATTTAAGTGCCTCGTATGTGTCAGGTATTGTGCTAAGTTCTGGGATTACAAAGAAAAAGGGAAAAAAACAGTCTCTTCTTTCAAGTAGCTCACAGTCTAATGGGAAAGACAACATGCAAACAACCAAGTGCAAACAAAATATAGACAGGACATATTGGAAAAAATCAACAAAGAAAAGGATCTAGCATTACAAGGGATTGAAAAAGGATTCTTGTAGAAGGTGGGATTTTAGCTGAGGTTTGAAGGAAACCAGGAGGCAGAGGTGAGGAGGAGGAGAATTCCAGGGATGGGGGACAGTATATATACCAAACAGTATGTAATAAAGATTCATGGTTTCATATATACAATCCTCTCTTTCTATCCTTCTTTGTATATAGAAATTTCCATGTTTATTTATAGCTGTCAGGTTTGTAACTTTAAAAAAGGAAAAGAAAATTTGAAGCAAGAAAAAAAAGGCAGAGGGGGAGGGAGGTCCAGCCTGGATACTTATCGATTTTGTTGTAATAGACTTGTCACTTGGACTGGCTTCTTCACCTATAAGATCAGCAGTTGAACCAGATACTGTCTAAGGGCGCTTTTAGCCATAAATCCAATGGTTCTGGCATTACAAAAAAGTTTGATAACATCTGGTTCAGCCTTTTTCTTTTTTTCTCTTGAAGATCTCTGGGAAAAGAGACTGAGAATCTCCCTGCTTCAGCAATGTATTCCACTGTTTTATCAGCATGATGTTCATTGTGTCCATGATCTCAGCGATGTTCCTTCTTTTGCCCACAAAATCACACCTGCTTATTGGAAGCTGAGTTCTTCTTCAGCTCTCCTAGAATGCTTCTTAATATAAAATAATCCAGCTCCTTGTCTTAAAAGTACCATGCAACTCACCTACTCTAGCCACACCAAAGAAATGATAGAATTGGTAGATTCCGTCATAGCATTAATATTGTAGATGAAGATGGGAACAAGACTAATAGATAGTGTTTCTATGGCACTTTAAGTTTTACAAAAGCACATTCCAACTATGTAACACTAGAGGTTATTGGCTGAGGTGATAATGAAATATTTCTATAGCTGTCAGATTTGTAACTTTAAAAAAGGAAAAGTGTCACCGACAGGATAGAATACACTGTCAAGTTTTTTTTTAAATGTTGTAATAGTATTGCAGATTCTTTTCTTTTCATTGAGATAAATATTTTCACCTGTCAGGAAGCTAGACCATACAGTGGTCTAGACCAATTTTTAGGCACAGTAGAGAAAGCTCTGAGCTTAGAATCAAGACCTGATTACAAATACAGCCTCAGATCCTTTCTAGCTGTGTGGCCCTGGGCAGATTACTTAACTTCTTTCTGCCTTGGTTTCCTGAACTGTAAAATGGAGCACTCACCTTCAAGGATTATTGTGAGGATTGAGACAAGATAATATTTAAAAGGGCTTAGCTATGTGCCTGGCACATAGTAAGCCTTATATAAATGTTCATTTCCTTCCCTGCCCTTCCCATCATATATGAATTGTGTATGTATGTGTGTATTCCCTTAACTTTCCCCTTTAAAAAAAAGTTTTATTGATTCCCTTTGTGACATTATAGTCATTTCCAATGTATCCTTTACACACACACACACACACACACACACACACACACACACACACAGACATTGAACTTACAACAAAGAAAAAAGTTGACAGTGTAGTTGACAGTGCACTCAACATTCCACATCTGCTGTCCTCTACATCTTTCTAAAGGGAGAGAAGTACTGTCAGTTTTCTGAGACCAAACTTGGTCATTATAAATACCTAGTGTTCCATTTCTTTTTTTTAAAATTGGTTTTCTTTCCATTTACACTCTTTTTTATTTTCTTTTTATTATGTACTTAGTATCAAAAAACAAAACTTGGCAATGTACAAAATGACAATCCAGAGACTTGTGCAAAAACTGTGAAGTACTGCTATAATTTGTTTTAAAATATATATATGCATATATTACAGAGGTATAATTTAACAGAGAAATAAGAAAACCTCTGTCCTTTCCGCCACTTGTTTTCTTCTATGCATTGAAATGTTTTGTTGATTTTTAGTCTATCACTACTAATGAACCTAATGCCACTATCCCATAACCCCCCCCACAACAGTCCTCCATTATAATAAGTATATACACACATATGTACATGTGTGAATGAATGTACACAAATACATATGTGTATGTATATATACACATATATTTTGTGTATGTATATATACATATATTCTAGAACATGTCAACCCATTGGCCATGGCTATATCTGAGAATGCACAGCTCGATTGGCATCTCCAGTCCATTACCTTTTCCTCAATAGGTAGAGGTGTGTTCAGTCATCATTCTTTTGAAATCCTTATTATTTTATGCATTGATGAGAGAACCTCTATGTTCCCAAGCTGGTTCTCTTCCTATTATTGCTTTCATTAATGCATAAATTGTTCTCCCAGACCTTATTTTGCTTTGCTCTGGTTCATATGTCTTCCCATGCTTCTCTATGTTCTTTATGTTCATAGTTTCTTAGAGCACTCAGTGTTTTAAATGTTAAAAAAAATCTTGTATAAGAAAGAGGGTATTTGGGTAATTTGAAGGGGATCCAGAGGAGAATAACCATGATGGTGAAAGGACTTGAAACGATGCCATATAGGAGTGATTTGAAGAAATCGGTGATTCTTCATCTAAAGATACAAAGATTCGGGGCGGGGGGAGGTAATATGATGACTGTCTTAAAGGGCAATCATATGAAACAGGGTTTAGATTTTTTGTGTTTAAATCTAAAGTGCAAAAGTAAGAGCCATAAGTGGATGTTGCAGAGAGCTGGATTTGGACTTAACATAAAGGAAAAACTTCCTCACAATCTGATCTATCAAAAATGAAATATGCTACCTTAAAAGGCAGTGAGTTCTTTGTCTTTGGAGGTTGCCTCACCTTCACTTCACCTCTGCTTCACTTCTCAGAATCCCTAGGTCCCTTCAGGTCACATCCCAACTGCCACTTCCTATAGGAAGCCTTTCCCAATGCCAATTTTTATGTACACACACACACACACACACACACACACACTACAATGACTTTCAACCATGTTGTATACATTTTGTGTTTCTTATCTTTGTACTGCACATGTTCTTTCTCAAATAGAATGTAAACTCCTTCAGGGGCATTGTTTTGATTTTTGTCTCTGTATTCCCAGTACCTAGTAGTGTACTTTGCAAACAGTCAGTATCTCATAGATCGTTTCATTTGAATAATATTGAATCAGAGGCTGGATAACCAATTTGAGAAGATGTTGAAGTTAGGATTCATTTATTAGACAGTGGTTGGACTAGATGATCTCTGAGGATGGCAATTTTGCCCCCAGGTGCAACTCATGCAGGACACCTGCCCATTGGGTAGTTGGTTGCACCACAACCTTTGCTCCAGATGGAAAGCTGGCATTAAAGCAGAAAGTTCAAAGAGATAAATGAGGCTTCTTAATGATGCGAGGCATTATTAACATCACTTTAATGAGCAATGCTTAAGAAAAGACATTTGCAAAATGTCAATTCAGAGCAAAATCAGAATAATCCAGATGGCTCATAGCATAAACAAGATCCTTGGCTAGCAAAATACCTCTTAGTCAAACTTTTAGATACAGCTCCAGAGAAGTGTAAAGGTTTAAAATATCACTTCATATAGAGTAGGCTAGAGGTCCAGTTAGGTGTCTAATATTTCTCTCGCTTGCCTCTTAAGCTTCCTGACCTTTCTTCAGGGACAAATTTCTTAACTCCATCTTCTACACCCTCCTTCTCCTCTTGAATCCCTTCTTTCTCCTACATCTCCTCCTCTACTTCCTCCTCCTCCTCTTTCCCCATTGTGATGGCATTCTATATTGTTATTAACATTATTATGACTAATATTAATTATTATTCTAGCACAGTAGCTAGGCAGGCATGTAACATGGGCCACTGAGGCTGGTAACCTTCACCAGTACTTGTCCTTTACTGGGACTCAAGATTTACCCTGGATTAATTACTCTGGGATTACCTGTCTTCTCAACAGAACAACAAGGCTTCCCAGAGTCAAAAATGGAGTGGAAGGTGGTCAGGCTTTAGTCTTAGGGATCCTCAAAGTAAGGGACAGGAAGGAAATAAAAAAAAGTTTCTCAGAGCATAAACCTGAGTCGAGTATGGAACAGACAGTTTTATTCCCACATAAAGGATGCACAGAAATTTTCAAAAAATCGGTGACTGTAATCAGCTGAGAGGCTAGTATTCAAGTGTCATCATGATATTTGTACTAATTAATCATTCATCAGCTATTGTATATTTCATTTCCACTGAGTATAATCCAACAAATGCCAAGTGGACCTTTCTTTTGAAAGTTTTGGTTCCTCTCTCTAGAACACCTAAGACCACTGTTGACAACTCTTTCTATTTCATCTGGTCAACAGCAACTTCTGTTTCTGTTGCAACCATTCTGGTAGCCATTTCTTGCTGCTCAGGTGCCCAGAAAGGGGACAAGACTTTGGCTGCCATTGGTTATCTTAATGCCCTACCAGCGGTAGGGAACCTGCAGCCTCGAGGCCACATATGGCCCTCTAGGTCCTCAAGTGCATCCCTTTCACTGAATTCAGACTTCACTGAACAAATCCCCTTAATAAAAGGATTTGTTCTATAAAAGTTGGCCACACGCAAGAACCTAGAGGGACACATGTAACCTTGAGGCTGCAGGTTCCCCATTCCTGCATACAACAGGAAAGAAGACATAAAGGCAGGTGGCCCCATTCCAAACATAGGCTTTCCCAGGAGCTGCTCGTAGATGGGGGGAAGGTCTGGAAGAGGGCATCATTAACAACCTTCCAGAGCTCTGAGAGCCATCCTCATACCTTGAAACTATCAGGAAAAGCAGGCATGAAGGCCAGGAGTGTCCTGTTAGTATTTCTTTAGAATTTTGACTGAGCAGCCTATTAAAAATGACCCTCATGGGCAACAGGAAGTAGGAAAAGAATATCTGTTCATTCTCTGAAGTTCAGGTTTCAAGAGTTGACACTTCTATCATGAATTCCCAGAGGGCCACTACATTATTATTAATAGTATTTATGAAATGTTTTAAAGATTGCTAAATGCTTTACACACATTATTTCATTTGATTCCTTGAGTATTTAGTTCATTCCATCAAGCTAAATTCACTTCATCTGGTAAATGGGAGGCTGAATCATCATAAAAGAATGATGAAGCTATAAAGGACCTTGAAGATGATCTATTGTAATCACTTGATTTTACAGATGAGGAAACTGAGGCCATGAGGATTTGTTCAATGTGCCTAAGATCACTCAACAGTAGGTACAGGGCCAATTTCAAAGCCAAGTTTGTGGACTCCAAGTTCTATGCCCTTCACGCAATACTCCTGTTTACCTGTCTTCTGGGTCTCCTACTAGCTAAAAACAAACAACAACAAAAAAACCCCCAACAACTGGACTTTGGCACACAGTCAGATCCTTGCTTCGTGTTTTCTCACCTGACTTTCTGGTCAAATCAGGTCAACTCTCTGAACGGGTACGAGTCACCTCCAGCTCAGAACACCTCCTGTTAATCAAGGAGTGTTGAGACTCATTCTGGACACATGATCTGTGAGGCCACAGTTCCTGATTTCTGGTTCCACTTTGAATGCTGCAGAATGGGCTGCTCATCAGTTTCATCTGAGCTGAGAGATGACAGGCAAATGTACTGGCAGTCATTCTACTATTTAAAGCAACACATCAGCAGCCATCATTTAGCAGCACTGAAATCTGTGCAATCTAACCTAAACAGGTTTTCCCTACATACAGTCTTGAAAGTAGTGAAATTTTATCATTCGTTATGAATGAACCTAAACAGAGGCATCTTGGAGGTGACAGACCTGTTTGTTATCAAGAATTTTGTTTTGTTTTGTTTTATACTAGAAGATGTTCTAGTTTCAGTTCTTTGGGCTTAACAGCTGAGCTGCTTTCTCAGTTTGTAATTGTAATATGAGACTTGAGAATCGAATGGGAGGCCGATAACTCATAAAGCAATAGGCTTTTTTTTCTCTTGTTTTCTGTTCAATAAGTTTAATTTACCATTTCTCCAGGTGCTTCACAGAACCAGTACACACATGGAAATATTAGATATTACAACATTAAAATCCCCAATACTAACTAGGATTCTGGTTCAGCATATGCATCCACACTGTTCCCCCAGAGGATAGTGAAGTGACTTTGTATGGACAGTGATCAGCAATATTAAGGCCAATTCAAAACTTTGGGAATTCCCAGAAGCTGTTTCCTTTCTGTCATGTATCATTGGAAAAAGGGGAAGGCATTGTTTTCATTACAATTCAAGCAGAATGGCTCTTAATTTTTCTCACTAAGACTGAAACTCTACCTAGCAAATATGAAGAAATGGAATTATTAGCAGAGATCTATCTGCTAGCCTGGTTTTGAATATCTACTACTAAAACAAAGGGCTTTTATTGAGGTACATTTTAATTTACATAAGAGAAAGCACAAAGCCTAGAATGAAACATCCAGGGATAAGTTGAGAGCAGAAAAATGAAGGTTGAGGGTAAAGGGATCATATGCCTGGATCCCAGTCATTGGAGGGTGAGTCACTGGAGCCTCAGGTGGAATGGTCTTTAGAGTTTGGTAGGAAGAAGGAGTGTAGGGGAGAGGTTATCAATAGCTCTTTAGAGAGGCTTGTTCCTGGACTTTGTAAACCCTTGTCAAACTCTCTAGCTTTCCTCTGGTCAGTATGTGGCACATCTGGGTTCCCATCACCTCCACAACAAGTTGAGGCAAAAGGCTAAGAAGTCCCTTTCTAAGGTCTGGAGGGGCTGCTATGATCCGCATTAATGGAGGCATCCCCTTAACTGACACAGTCTGGATGTATGTTAGGCAGAGTGGCTTCCTATAGATATTCTGGCAGGACACAGGGGTGGCAAAATCTTCAAGATTCTCTGAGTTGTTCAAGTTTTCACAGCTTACAGAATTGTGTTGCATCCATTTTTCTACCTATTATTCTTCCAGTTCCAGTTCCCTGAAAAACCAGAGGAAGTTGAATCACAGAGAAAGAAAATGAATGTTGCCTGCTGAGCAATGTTCTTTTCCCCACCCTGTGTTGTTTAAGAACAATGCTGGGGCTTGTTGTTAAGAGGGGTTTTAAATAGGAATTAATATTATGGGATGTTTCCATCCAAGGAGCTCCAGGCTTTAACATGCTCCTCCAAATAGCCTTTCTGTTTTACAGGTCTGGGGAGAGACAGCACAAAGGCAACCATTGACTTGGCATTCAGTGGCAAACAGCAACACCTGGTTCCAGGGTCTATAGTCTCACCTCGAATCTCCTCTCTCCATCTGTACCTTCAGTTTATTACTTCCCTAGGAGTTTTGAATTTAGAACTATGTATGGTAGAATGCAGCGAACCAGATGACTTTCTCAGCCAGGGGGGATGTGGCAGCTGCTTGTATTTGGCTGGGTGTATGTGTGTGTGTGTCTGAATTCTTATGTATTTTTAAAGACTTACAGGATGGAGATGAGTTTGTGATGTTTGAAGCACATAAGCTGTGGCCACATGGCACCAAAGATTATTTTTTTAGAAAAAAGGAAGGTATAGTCAAATCGTCAGGGCATTTGATCTACAAGAATGCCAGAACTCTATGTTTGCAAACACTCGGGCTATGATGCACTTGGTTGTTTTTATTGCCATCTTTCCAGTTTTCATCTGGTTTAACTCAGCACACTGGAGATGGTAAATTCCCCTTCATTGGCTGTCGTCAAGGGATGACCATCTGTCAGACTTGTTTTAGAAGAGATTCTTGGTTATAGATTGGACCAGATGGCAACTATATCACATGGTGGTAGAGTACTGGACATAGAGTCAGGAAGATGAATACAAATCCTCCCTCAAACACTTGTTAGCAGGGAGTCTCTAAGCAAATCACTTGGCCTCTCAGCCTCAGTTACTTCACCCGTAATATGGGGATAATAATCATAGAGTTGTTATGAGGATCAAAATAGATAACACATGTAAAGTGCAACCCTTTGAGTGCTATAGGTATGTGTGACTCTGAGGACCCTTCCAACTCTTTAACCTAATAAGATATGGCTGCCTTTGTGATTTAAAAGATTAATGCAATGTTCTCCACCCTGCTTTTTAGCTAACTGAGCAAAATAACTTCAGGTGCCAACTAAGTGAAGAGTCCCCAAGAATAGAGGGGCAAAATGATTGAGCATCTGAATCTCTCTCTTAATGGGGAGAACAGTTGATAGCTTGGAATATTGTGAGATCATAGGATCATAGAATTAGAATGAGAACTCCAAGGCAAACTATTCCAAATGCTCTCATTTGACAGGTGAGGAAACTGGAGCTCGGAGAGACTAAGTGATTTATGCTCAAGGTCTTACAGGGACTAAGCATCAGAGTCAGGATGTGACCCCAAGTCCTCTAACTTCAAACCTACTGTATTAAAAAAAATGAGGGGAAAGTTTAGGACATGTCAAAGTGGCCATTAGTTCTATACCCTGTACATGAGAATTTGGGAAAGGAACAAGGATACCCTGTAAGGCTCAACACCACAAAGTATTCAAAATGTAAAAGAGAAAGGCAGAAAGCACTAGAATGATGTCTTGGTTAGGATGTCAGAAGGGAATGGAGCAGAGCTCCTTTCCAATAGTCAGTTGTACTATTAAAAAGAGAAAGGAAAAGAAATCTTCATAAATCATATGAAGCAATATAGGCATGCATCATATGGCAACATTCCCACTGTGCCAGGGACATGCACAGTTGTGCAGGACAAGAAAATATCTGTACAAATAACTTCATTTTGCCCAAGCACAGCTGAAAGTAAACAGAGGAGATCCATGGCAAAAAGTGTGAAGCCTGGGAAGTTTGCCTTTGGCACTGCCAACCTCCCCTTTCTTCACCCTTGTCCTCCTTCAGTGGTGACCTGTCCTGCCCTTCCCCACTTCTGCCTTTTAGGTATTCATTGCCCTCCTGCTCCCCAAGCCTTCTTCCCTTTCCAAAAAATACATACTCTGATATCTATCATTTACATTGGTTGGTTCCTTGATAAGTAACACTTTGCTGTTATTGTGTTAACTTATCTGAAATTGGCATTTTTTTCTCAAATGATGGAACAAGAGGCTTTGTCTCCAGCTCAAGGATTTAAAGCTGATAGAAGGAAATTTAAGAGCATCTCTGAAATCACACTCTAGGTAAGGCCGGCTCTGAAGTTAAACCTGATTTAGTTCTCTTAAAGTGGCTCCAATGCATGGTTATTCTAAAGAGATCAGCCCAACAATTCACACAAAAAACCTAATTGAGGAAAACTCTCTATCGTCTAATCCATTTCATCTTTTTGAATGACAAGTTCATTGAATTAGTGTATCGGACAGTATATTTGAGATGGCACTGCAGATAGACAATGATCTGTTGGGCCCAGGATTGGATAGAAAGAAAAGAGTACATTGAATTATTTCAGAAACTGCACAGTAATTTTAAGGATCCCAAGCTACTCCTTGGCATAAAATCCAATCTTTTATTTTATTTTTTAAATAGTATTTTATTCTTCCCCAATTATATATTGACTATTTTAGCATTCATTTTTTGTAAATAACTGTTTTTTATTTAATATTTTTAGTTTTCAGCATTGATTTTCGCAAGAGTTTGAATTACACATTTTCTCCCCATATCTACCTTCCCCTCCACTCTAAGATGGCATATATTCTGATTGACAGTTCCCCAGTCAGCCTTCCCTTCTGTTACCCCACTCCCCCCCATCCCCTTTTCCCTTACTTTCTTGTAGGGCAAGATAGATTTCTTTGCCCCATTGCCTGTATATCTTATTTCCTAGTTGCATGCAAAAACTTTTTTTGGAACATTTGCTTTTAAAACTTTGAGTTCCAAATTCTCTCCCCTCTTCCCTCCCCACCCACCCTTCCTAAGAAGGCAAGCAATTCAACATAGGCCACATGTGTATCATTATGTAAAACCCTTTCACAATACTCATGTTATGAAAGACTAACTATATTTTGCTCCTTCCTATCCTATGCCCCTTTGTTCAATTTTCTCCCTTGACCCTGTGCTTTTTCAAAAGTGTTTGTTTTTAATTACCTCCTCCCAATATCTGCCCTCCCTTCTATTGTCCCCCCTTTTATATCTCCTTCCTGCTTTCCTGCGGTGTAAGGTACCCAATTGAGTGTGTATGTTATTCCCTCCTCAGGTCAAATCCTTTGAGAGCAAGGTTCACTCATTCCCCCTCACGCGCCCCCTCTTCCCTTCCTACAGAACTGCTTTTTCTTGCCACTTTTATGCGATATAATTTACCCCATTCTATCTCTCCCTTTCTCCCTCTCTCAATATATTGCTCTCTCATCCCTTAATTTGATTTTATTTTTTTTAGATATCATCCCTTCTTATTCAACTCACCCTGTGTCCTTTGTGCATGTATATAGAGAGATATATGTATATGTATATGTATGTATATATGTATACATACATACACACACACACACACACACACACACACAAACACGCACACACACATATATATGTATATTCCCTTCAGCTACCCTAATACTGAGGTCTCATGAATTATATACATCATCTTTCCATGTAGGAAAGTAAACAAAACAGTTCAACTTTAGTAAGTGCCTTATGATTTCTCTTTCTTTTTTGCCTTTCGTGCTTCTCTTGGTTCTTGTGTTTGAAAGTCATATTTTCTATTCAGCTGTGGTCTTTTCACTGAGAAAGCTTGAAAGTCCTCTATTTTATTGAAAATCCATATTTTGCCTTGGAGCATGATACTCTGTTTTGCTGGGTATGTGATTCTTGGTTTTAAGCCTAGCTCCATTGACCTCCAGAATATCATATTCCAAGCCCTTTGATCCCTTAATGTAGAAGCTGCTAGATCTTGCGTTATTCTGATTATGTTTCCACAATACTCAAATTGTTTCTTTCTGGCTGCTTGTAGTATTTTCTCCTTGGTCTGGGAGCTCTGAAATTTTGCAACAATGTTCCTAGGAGTTTTCTTTTTGGGATCTTTTTCAGGAGGTGATTGGTGGATTCTTTCAGTTTCTATTTTACCCTGTGGCTCTAGAATATCAGGGAAGTTCTCCTTTATAATTTCTTGAAAGATGATATCTAGGCTGTTTTTTGATCATGGCTTTCAGGTAGCCCAATAATTTTTAAATTATCTCTCCTCGATCTATTTTCCAGGTCAGTGGTTTTTCCAATGAGATATTTCTCATTGTCTTCCATTTTTTCATTTCTTTGGTTCTGTTTTATATCTTGATTTCTCATAAAGTCATTAGCTTCCACTTGCTCCAATCTAATTTTTAAGGTAGTATTTACTTCAGTGGTCTTTTGGACCTCCTTTTCCATTTGGATAATTCTGCCTTTCAAGGCCTTCTTCTCCTCATTGGCTTTTTAGAGCTCTTTTGCCATTTGAGTTAGTCTATTTTTTAAGGTGTTGTTTTCTTCAGTGTATTTTTCAGTATTTTTTGGGTCTCCTTTAGCAACTCATTGATTTGTTTTTCATGGTTTTCGTGCATCACTTTCATTTCTCTTTCCAATTTTTCCTCTAGTTCTCTAACTTGCTTTTCCAAATCCTTTTTGAGCTCTTCCATGGCCTGAAACTAGTTCATGTTTTTCTTGGAGGCTTTTGATGTAGGCTCTTTGACTGTGTTGACTTCTTCTGGCTGTATGTTTTAGTCTTCTTTGTCACCAAAGAAAGATTCCAAAGTCTGAGTCTGAATCTGAGTCTGTTCCCAGCTAACTACTTGACCCTTGAGTAGAGTATAGAGTACTTTGTCCCAAGCTTGAGGGGCTGTGCTGTTATTTTCAGAGCTTTTTCTACACAGCAAGCTCTGCCACACCAGTGCTCCTCCTCCCCCAAGAACCGCCACCTTGGACTGCAACTCAGATCTGAGCAGGCTCTGCACTCCTGCTCAGATCCGCCACTTAATTCCTCCCACCAGGTTGGCCTGGGGCCAGAAGCAACTGCATCTGTAGTTCTGTAGCTGCAGCACCTGCGCTACCTCCAGGGCGGTGGCCAAACCACAAACTCCTTTCACTCAGCCCCCCAGTTTTTTCCAACTAACCTTCTCTATTGTCTTTGGTGTTGGTGGGTTGAGAAGTCTGGTAACTGCCAAAGCTCACTGATTCAGGGTGCTAGGGCCTGTTCTGCCCAGCTCCTGGTCTGGTTGGTCTGGGTACAGCCCATGCTGGGCTCTGCTCCACTCTGCTCCCAGGTCCGGTCTGCTTCATAGACCTTACCTAGCGACCATCCAGGCTGTCCTGAGCTGGAGCCCTGCTTCCCTCTGCTATTCCATGGGTTCTGCAGTTCTAGAACTTGTTCAGAGCCATTTTTATAGGTGTTTGGAGGGTCCTGAGGAAGAGCCTTAGGCCAGTCCCTGCTTTCCAGCTGCCATCTTGGCTCCACCCCCTTTAGCGTTCATTTTTACAAGATTTTGAGTTTCAAATTTTTCTCCCTCCCTCCCTCCCTTCCTCCCCTCCCCCTTCCTAAAATGGTAGGCAATTTCATATAGGTTATATATGTGAAATGATGTAAAATATATTTCCATATTAGTCATAGTTATGAAGGAAGACACAGATCAAAAAGAAAAAAGACTGAAAAAATGAAGTAAAAAAGTATGCTTGAATATGCATTTAGAGTCCATCAGTTCTTTATTTTGATATGGAAAGCATTTTCCATCATGAGCCCTTTGTACTTGTCTTGGATCATTGTACTGCAATGAGCAGTACAATGAGAAGAGCAAAGGCATTCATAGTTGATCATCACACAATGTTGCTGATACTGTACATAATGTTTTCCTGGTTCTGTTCATTTCATTTTGCATCGATTCATACATATCTTTCCAGGTTTTTCTTAAATATGCCTTCTCATCATTTTTTATTGCATAACAGTATTCCATTACATTTATGTAACACAGCTTGTTCAGCCATTCCCCAATTGATGGGCATCCCTTCCATTTCCAATATTTTGCCACCACGAAAAGGGTTGCTATAAATATTTTTGCATATGTAGATCCTTTTCCATTGTTTATGATCTCTTTGGGATACAGATCTAGTAGTAGTATTGCTGGATCAATGGGTATGCACAGTTTGGTTCCCCTTTGGGGATAGTTCTAAATTACTCTCCAGAATGGTTGGATCAGTTCACAACTCCATCAACAGTACATTAGTGTCCCAATTTTCCCACATCCTCTCCAACATTTATCATTTTCCTTTTTTGTCGTATTAGCCAATCTGATAGATGTTAGGTGGTACCTCAGAGTTGTTTTGATTTGCATTACTCTAATCAAAAGTGATTTAGAGCACTTCTTCATATGCTTATAGATAGCTTTTATTTCTTCATTTGAAAACTGCTTGTTCATATCCTTTGACCATTTATCAATTGGAGAATGGCTACTATTTTTATAAATTTGACAGTTCTCTTTATATTTGAGAAATGAGGCCTTTATCAGAAACACTTGCTATGAAGATTGTTTCCCAGCTTTCTGCTTTCCTTCTAATCTTGGTTGCATTGGTTTTGTTTGTGCGAAAGTTTTTTTTTAAAATATAATTAAAATTATCTATTTTACATTTTGTAATGCTGTCTCATGTTTGATCATGACTTCTTTCCTTCTTCATAGATCTGACAGGTACACTATTCCTTGCTCTTATAATTTGCTTATGATGTCACCCTTTATGTTTAAATCATACTTATCTTGGCATATGGTATGAGATGTTTGTCTATACCTAGTTTGTGCCCTATTGTTTTCAAGTTTTCCCAGCAGTTTTTATCAAATAATAAGTTCTTATCCAAAAGTCTGGGGTCTTTGGGTCTCTCAAATACTAGGTTACTATGGTCATTGACTACTATGTCTTGCATACCTAATCTATCCCACTAATCCACCACTCTATTTCTTAGCCAGTACCAGATAACTTTGATGATTGTTGCTTTATAATATAGTTTGAGATCTAGTATTGCTAGGCCACCTTCCTTTGTATTTTTATTAATTCCCTTGATATTCTTGACCTTTTGTTCTTCCAGATGAATTTTGTTATTTTTTTCTAGCTCCATAAAATATTTTTTGGTAGTTTGATTGGTATAACACTGAAAAAGTAAATTAGTTTAGGTGGAATTGTCATTTTTATTATACTAGCTCAGCCTACCCATGAGCAGTTGGTATTGTTCCAGTTGTTTTGATTCAACTTTATTTGTGTGAGAAGTGTTTTGTAATTGTGTTCATATAGTTCCTAGGTTTGTCTTGGCAGGTAGACTGCCAAGTATTTTCTATCATTTACAGTTATTTTAAATGGAATTTCTCTTCCTATCTCTTGCTGCTGAGCTTTGTTGGTCATATAAAGAAATGTTGATGATTCATGTGGGTTTGTTATATATACTGAAACTTTGCTAACGTTGTTAATTATTTCAGGTAGCTTTTTAGTTGATTCTCTAGAGTACTCTAAGTATGTCATCCTGTCATCTGCAAAGATCGATAGTTTTGTTTCCTCATTGCCTATTCTAATTCCTTCTATTTCTTTTTCTACTCTTATTGCTATAGCTAACATTTATAGTACTAATTGAATAATAGTGGTGATAATGGGCATCCTTACTTTTCCTCTGATCTTATTGGGAAGGCTTCTAGCTGATCTCCATTACAGATAATTGTTGCTGATGGTTTTAGATAGATATTACTTATCATTTTAAGAATAGCTCCCTTTATTCTTATTCTCTCTCATTTTTTTAATAAGAATGGGTGCTGTATCTTGTCAAAAGCTTTTTCAGCATCTGTTGAGATGATCATGTGCTTTCCATTGGTTTTGTTATTGATATGTCAATTATGTTGATAGTTTCCCTAATATTGAACCTATTCTGCATTCCTGGTATAAATCCCACCTGGTCATAGTGAATAGTCCTTGTGATATATTGCTGTAATCATCTTGCTAGTGTTTTGTTCAAAATTTTTGCATCAATATTCGTTAGAGAAATTGGTCTATAATTTTCTTTCTCTGTTTTATCTCTTCCTGGTTTAGGTCTCAGCACCATATTTGTGTCATAAAAGAAGTTTGGTAGGACTCCTTCTTGGCCTATTTTTCCAAATAGTTTATGCAGTATTCGAATTAATATTTTTTTAACTTTTGGTAGAATTCACTTGTGAACCCATCTGGCCCAGGGAATTTTTTCTTAGGGAGTTCATTAATGGCTTGTTCAATTTCTTTTTCTAAGATAAGTTCATTTAGTCATTCTATTTCCTGATCTGTTAATCTGGGTAATTTATATTTTCATAAATAGTCAGCAATTTCACTCAGATCACCAGGTTTATTGGCATATAATTGAGCAAAATATTTACCAATGATTGCTTTAATTTCTTCTTTGGTGGTGATTTCACCCATTTAATTTATGGTACTGAATATGTGGTTTTCTTTTTATTAGTCGAATTAACCAATGGCTTATCTATCTTATTTTTTCCCATAAAACCAACTCCTACTTTTATTTATTAGCTTAATAGTTTTTTGTTATTGTTGTTGTTTTATTTTCAGTCTTATTAATCTTATCTTTGATTTTCAGGATCTCTGATTTGATGATTAATTGGGGATTTTTAATTGTTCTTTCTCTGTTTTTTTTTTCTTTTCAGTCGCACACCCAATTCATTGATCATTCTTTCTCTATTTTGTTGATTTAAGAATTAAGAGAAATAAATTTTCCCCTGAGCACAGCTTTGGCTGCATCCCATAAACTTTGGGATGTTGTCTCATTGTTGTCATTCTCCTTATTTAAATTATTGATAAATTCTGTGATTTTTTTGACCCACTTATTCTTTAGGATTAGGTTATTTAGTTTCCAATTATTTTTAATCTATCCTTCCACTGTCCTTTTTTGAATGTAATTTTCATTGCATCGTGATCTGAAAAGAATACATTTAATATTTCTGCCTTTCTACATTTGATTTTGAGGATTTTATGCCTTAATATATGGTCACCTTTTGTGTAGGTGCCATGTGCTACTGAGGAAAAGGTATACTTCTTTCCATTTTCATTCAGTTGCCTCTGAAGGTCTGTCATGTCTAAATTTTCTAATATTCTATTTGCTTCCTTAATTTCATTCTTGTATGTTTATTTTTTGGTCAAATTTATCAAGTTCTGAGAGGGAACAGTTTGCTCTCTATTTCTTCCTGTAACTCACTTACCTTCTTTAAGAATTTGGATGTTATGGGGCAGCTAGGTGGCACAGTGAGTAGAGCACTGGCCCTGGAGTCAGGAGGACCTGAGTTCAAATTCAGCCTCAGACACTTGACACATGTACTAGCTGTGTGACCTTGGGCAAGTCATGTAACCCCAATACCCTGCCAAAAAGCAAAAAACAAAAAAAAAAAGAATTTGGATGTTATACCACTTGGTGCATATATGTTTAATACTGATATTGCTTCATTGTCTATGGTACCTTTTAGCAAGTTGTAGTTTCCTTCCTTATCTCTTTTAATTAGGTCTATTTTCGCTTTTACTTTGTCTGAGATCAGAATTGCTACCCCTGCTTTTTTTTTAACTTCAGCCTAAGCATAATA
Source organism: Trichosurus vulpecula (assembly GCF_011100635.1). Classification (NCBI taxonomy): domain Eukaryota; kingdom Metazoa; phylum Chordata; class Mammalia; order Diprotodontia; family Phalangeridae; genus Trichosurus; species Trichosurus vulpecula. The sequence continues at coordinate 173,358,726 of NC_050576.1, read as the reverse complement.
GATTCTGCTGTAGCCCCTTATTTTTACTCTGTGTGTATCTCTCTGCCTTAAATGTGTTTCTTATAAAGTATGTATGGTAGGATTCTGCTATCTGCTTCCATTTTATGGGAGAGTTAATCCCATTCACTTTAACAATTACTATGATACTGATCATTATGCATGTACAAGCAAAGTATAAGGCATAGTTTGAGATTTTTTTTAAAAAATGTCATACTCCTTGAGAGAATCAGGGAAGAATCTCTAAAAGAGGAAGCATTTGAGCTGGGCTTTATAGGATGAATAGACATTCAGAAGTCAGTGTGTGTTGGCCATTCCAGGCAATGGAGGAAAGACAGGAAGGCAGGAAAGTGTAGGGACCCATAAGAAGGACTATATGTAGTTTGGTTTGGCTGGGATATAGTAGGAAATAAAACTTGAAAAGTAGAGTCAGACCATGAAGAACTGAGAGTAGTAGAAGTAGAGGAGGATCTCCTATGAGCTCTAGCTTCTCCTAGAGCCTGGCACCCACTGTGCCCACAGTAGATCAATAACCACTCTACAATTAGTTTTTGCGAGTTGCCAAGGGCACTGAGAGTTTAAGGGAGAGTCCGAAGTTACACAGCTAGTATGTGTCAGATGCAGAACGTGAACCCAAGTCTTCCTGACTTGAGGCCAGATTTTGATCCATTGTGTCATGTTGCCTTTCAAATACTACCTACATATAAAGCAATTGAGGGGAGGGGAGCACTAACAACTGGGGGTGGGGTGGAATCAGGAAAGGCCTTCTCTATGAGATGGGAGGACACATGAGCTGAGCCTTAAAGGAATCTAGGGATTCTAAGAGATTGAGGCAATGAGAGATATGAGGGGCACAACCTAAGCAAAGGCCCAGAGGTGGGAGATGGAATGCCAATTATGAAGGATAGCAAATAGGCAAATTTACCTGGAACACAGAATTTTTATATCCAGATAGAATAAAATAATGGCCATAAGGTGGGGAACTGAAGTCTCAATCTCAATTCCTTATAATGTAAGATAAGAAAAACTCATGGTTTCGTTTATTGAGCAATTGAACTAAAAGCTTTCCCAGTAGGATTATACTTCAGCAAAACTATGAGTCAGAGGTTTATCTTTGGTGCTTTGTTGTGCTCATTTAAGTGTCCCTTTTTCCACTCTTAATATCTCTCCCAGGTGCCCAGCGCTTTCATGTTGCCATCATATACCTCTAGCCTTCTCTTCCTGAAAATTTACCTGTCTTTATATCCCCTTCCAAGGGACTAGGGGCTGCCCAGAAAAACCCATCCATGCTAATGAATTGAGGAAGCCAAATTGAGTGAAGAACTAAACTTGAAGTCAGAAGATCTGGGTTGGAGTACAAGTCCTACCACTTACAACTGTGTGATCTTGGGCAAGTAACTTAACCTCTCTGAGTCCAAAATTCTTTCTCTGTTCTATTTCAGAGGATCTGAGTCTGTCTTGGTAAATAATTATAATAAACTTGCATTTACATTGTGCAAGCAATTAATCAACAAGCATTTAGTAAGCATCCATTGTGTGTCAAGCACTGCTCTAGGAAGAAAGAAAAGAAAGAGGGGGGGAAGGAGGAAGGGAGGGAGGGAGGGAGGGAAGGAAGGAAGGAAGGAAAGAAGGAAGGAAGGAAGAAAGGAAGGAATAAAATATATGTACATTATTGCAAAATATCAACATATGTTATCTTTTAATACTGGAAGCACCCCATAAGAGAAAAAGGAAAAATTCAAACTTCTTCTCTGATATGAAGGGAGGGCCAAAAAATTTTACACAAATTTTCCAGATTGCAGGGGTGCTATATCCCTAACCCCCATCATGTGGAAAAGATAAATATATAGGTTTGGGAGTCATCTGCGAAGACATGGTAATTAACTCCTAACAGCTAGCGAGTATCAGAGGGAGTATTTGAACCCAGATCTCCTGACTCAAGCCCCACCATTTTTCCAAAACATCAAGTGTTCTTGAGGAATAAATGAAATAATGAATGCAAAAGTAAACCATAAAAATTCTGAAAATACATTATAACTAAAGTCTTAATAATCTACTCAAAAGGCACCATGATGTAGGTCATATGCAGAGTGTTGGACCTGGATTTAGAAAGCCCTATGTTCAATCTCACATTTGACACTTGGTGTGGGAACCTTAACATCTCTGAATCTCAAGCACTTCCCTAAGGTTATAATAAATTCCTTACACACCCAGGTAATGTAGGGCCTCAAGCCAGTTACAGGTCAAATTTTCTTAAGGAACAAGGTTAGTGCTAAAATGAGTCAGGCAAATGAGGGAGATTACTTTGAGTCCACAAGGAGGAGTTCCCTTGAGCGGACTGGAAGGATTCTCAATTCACTGCAGGTAGGTATATGCCATGTCTCCCAGCACGTAGTTATTATCACTGAGCCTGAGGAAGAAACCTCAGTAGGAAAAAGTAATAGGTTTATAAGCTGGCCTTAGCAAATAACATTAAATGAGACTTGGCTAATAATTAAATCCCCAGCTTAAAAGCCTTTAAAATTTGGTTCTGAGTGATATGAAAGCATGTTTTGTTATGCAGATCAGCATTTGGGCTCTAGGCTTGATTTTTCCCTCTTGTGACCTTTGCTGCAGCAACCTACTCCATTAAGCACAAGCCTCAGGCTTTCAGCAAGTTACACTTGGAGACCTTTAAAGTGTAACTCTCCATTGTACTGATCTTTCTCTCCTTGCTGGCAATAGGCATGACACATCATTAGAGGTCTCTGAATTTCACTGTCATTGTTTCAAGGAAATGGAGTTTTTCCCTGGAGGAGGCAGCTAGATATGAGTTGTTAATGAGTGGCAAACAGAAACTAAATTCGTCAGTGTTTATTGTGCTTCTTGGAGAGCCTCACTTGTTATCATCCTCTAAGTTGCCCTACAAATGCAGCTGAAACCAATTTTTGTCCCAGGTTTGGCTCTAGAAATTGTTTTCAGTTCCTGTGTTCCCTTAGCTTGGGCATTTTCTTCCAGGCTTCAGTTCCACTTACATAACCCAATGAACAGCAAAGTCATTTTAAAAAGGAACTCAAGTGATACTTAAAATTTATGATCCAGTCTTCCTTACACATCCAGGTCAGCAGGAAATTGGGTTGACACCATGGGGTACCTCAACAAAGTTCTTTCTCTACTTTGCTGGCTCCGTTTAAAATCTACCCCGTGGGGTTTTTTTTCCAATACTCTTGTATTAGCAAAACAAAAAAGTAAGAAGCATTTAGAAATACTCTGTCTCCAAAGAGACTATCAAGTTTAGACAAAAACGCAATGGGAGTTAACCAATGGCAAATACACCCATCCAGGGGCTGCTTCTATGCAGCCACCGTCCAACTGGCCTTTTGGCCATGCATCCTAGATTACTGTGTGGTCATCTGATCCATTAACCAGTAACCAATCTGCACCAGGCTCATCTGTTTGAACATATGAACCACACCTCAGCCTCTTCAAGCCTCAATTTTGTTTTATTTTGAAGATGAAATGAATGTGAACTGCCTCTCAAAGGAGCATAGATGTAGCGATGAAAAAGCACTTTAGGGTCCATTTGGTCCAAACCCCTCATTTTACAGGACAGGAAACTAAGGCTCACAGAGGTGAAGTGATTCAAACAAGGTCACACAGATAGTAAATGAGAGGTGGAATATTTTAATTCAGATCCTCTGATTCATTCCCCCATATTGCACTGTCTCCTTAGAGTGAGGTACCACTATGGAGTATGTTGGGTATTTTAAAGAGGAACTTTCCATTAGGCAAAGTGCTCTTTTGCCATTTGAGTTAGTCAATTTTTTAAGGTGTTGTTTTCTTCAGTGTATTTTTCAGTATTTTTTTTTGGTCTCCTTTAGCAAGTCATTGACTTGTTTTTCATGGTTTTCTCACATCCTTCTCATTTCTCTTCCCAATTTGTCTTCTACTTCTCTAACTTGCTTTTCCAACTTCTTTTTGAGCTCTTCCATGGCCTGAGACCAGTTCATGTTTTTCTTGGAAGCTTTTGGTGTAGGCTCTTTGTCTTTGTTGACTTCTGCAGGCTGTATGTTTTGGTCTTCTTTGTCACCAAAGAAGGAATCCAAAGTCTAGACTGAATCTGGGTGTGTTTTCATTGCCTGGCCATGTTCCCAGCCAACTTACTTGACCCTTGAGTTTTTCGTCGGGGTATGGCTGGTTGTAGAGCAAAGAGTAGTTTGTTCCAAGCTTGAGGGGATGCACCGTTGATTTCAGAGCTATGTCTATACAGCCAGCTCTGCCACCCCAGCACTCCTCCTTCCTCAAGAACCACCAACCCGGACCTGACGCAAATCTTCAGCAGGCTCTGCACTCCTGCTCTGATCTGCCACCTAATTCCTCCCACCACATGGGCCTGGGGCCAGAAGTAACTGCCGCTGTAGTTCTGTAGCTGCACCTCCCCCGCTGCCCCTGGGGCAGTGGCCAACCGAGAGCTCTGTCCCCCGCAGCTTTTCCCACTAACCTTCTCTGTTGCCTTTGGTGTTTGTGGGTTGAGAAGTCTGGTAACTACCACAGCTCACTGATTCAGGGTGCTAGGGCCTGTTCCGCCCGGCTCCTGGTCTGGCTGGTCCTGCTGCCTCCCACATCCAGCGACCATCCAGGATGTCCTGGGCTGGAGCCCTGCTTCCCTCTGCTATTTTGTGGGTTCTGCAGTTCTAGAATTTGTTCAGAGCCATTTTTATAGGTTTTTGGAGGGATGTGGTGGGGAGCTCACGTAAGTCCCTGCTTTCCAGCTGCCATCTTGGCTCCACCGCCAGAAGTCCCAGAACCTAAGTTTCTTGAGGGCAGGCACTACATGACTTTTGCTTTTTTATCAGCAACACCTAGCACAATGCCTGGCATTTTGGGAGATGAGAGAAGAACTTGACCTGTGAGCTTACTGGTTGTCTAAGGTATGAAAGCCCAATGCTTGAGTGGTTTGGACTTGTGAGGCTTGGCTGAATTCCCACTTCTGTAAGAGTCAACATTCCCTTCTGAATGGACAGAACCTTAGAGCAGAGACAGAGTTAAGCCCACCTGAATCAGTACTGTATTCAATTCAATAAACATTTATTAGGTACCTACTATGTACAAGGTGTGCAGGTAGGTGGCACAGTGGATAGAGTGCTAGGCCTGGAGTCAGGAAGACTCCTCTTCCTGAGTTCAAATGCAGCTTCACACACTTATTACCTGTGTGACCCTGGACAAGTCACTTAACCCCATTAGCCTCAATTTTCTCATTGGTAAAATGAGCTGGAGAAGCAAATGCCAAACCACTCCAGTATCTTTACCAAGAAAATCCTAAATGGAGTCATGAAGAGTTGGACACTACAGCAATGTGTGAGGCAATGTGCTAAGAATTAGGGATACCAATATAAAGAAAGACAGTACCTGCCTTCAAGGATCTTACAATCTAATACGGGGAGACAACACACAAAAGGAAAGAGAAAAGGTGGGGAGGCAAGGGAAAAGGCTACCAAGTGGTACCTGGCCCAGGGACATGATATTCTGTGCAGTAAAAACCAAGCAGAGTTGCTGGTGGAGAATGGAGAGTTACTGGGACATTTTTGAAAGTGGAGAGCCCTCTATAAAGGAAGGCTTTGGGAGGAGTTTACTGCTCTACCCTCCCGCCTTGCAACCAGTGGGGAGAGGCTTCTTGGAGCTTGTTTCTTTTATAAGCCTGTATATTTTAGGTACATACAATCATTATTTTGAAAAGGGATCCCAAGTTTTACTAGCTTAAAGGAGGGAGTTGAGAAGGTGTTGAGTGCCAAAAATGAGTCAATCAGCATGCTAAAGAGATTTCAAGGGATCAGTTTGTCCTGGGGGAAGGTAAGGTGTCCTGTGGAGTATCTTGGTATCTTCTAGATATCCTTTCTATACTGTTGTTAAATAAACTTCTTTTTGTCAGATGTTATTTGATCTAGGTATGCCTCACTTTGTTGCAGTCTTGAGCCTGACCCACTGGGCTAACCTGAGTTAAGTCTGAACTTTCTTCTCCATACTTCCAGCCTCAAATGACTCCATTTAAACCACAGAGCTTTTCCCATAGATGTGCCAAATAAAAACCTATTGCTTTGAATTGCTGTACCACCCATTTCTTCTACAATGATTCCTTTAGTTCCTAGTAAAAGGCTAGAATAATGATAGAATCCTGGATTAGAAGGCAGGGAGCCCTGGTTTCCCAGGTGTCACCATGGACTCTCTTCCTGATTTTGGTCAAAGTCACTCTGCTTTTTGTGACCAAGATGCTCCGTCTGTAAGGCAAAAATGATAACCCACAGTGCCTATCACAAGAATGTTTTGTGAAACTCATGTGGAAGATAAGATAATAACTACGAAAATGCTTTTAAAATGGAGGAGGGGATATTTTTCAATAGCTGAATTCAAATCCACACTCCTTGGAATCAAACGAGTATTTATCTTGACTTCCAGAAATTTTTGCCTCTTCTTGGAAAAAAATAAAAATTTGGAAGAATATCAAGACTCAAATACATTTCATTTTTTTGTTTTTCTTTTTTTGGGGGGGAGTAGGCAGGGCAATTGGGGTTAGGTGACTTGCCCAAGGTCACACAGCTAGTAAGTATGTCAAGTGTCTGAGGCTGAATTTGAACTCAGGTCCTCCTGACTCCAGGGCCAGTGCTCTACTCACTGTGCCACCTTAAAAACTGCACTGATTTTTTTGATTTTGACTTTACCCACATGTCCCTATATGTCACTCCCCACTTTCTTACTCGGAGAGTAATCCTTTACAACAGAGAAAAAAACAGCAAAAGCAGCCAAAATATTGAGCTAGTTTGATAATATGTGCAATATCCCACCTCTATCACTCCCCTACATCTGCAAAGAAAAGAGACATGCATTTTCCCATCTCTTCTTCAAGACCAAGAGTGGTCACTATAATTTCACATTGTTCGGTTGAATTGAGAAGTTTCATGACAGTAGTTCTAGTCTGTCCTTGGACATATAATGGCCTGGTGATCCAGGGCAAGTCAGCCTATCAGTGTTCTGAGAAGCTACAGAGAAGATACTAACCTGAATTGATAAAGGGTGTTTCCTTCTCCAAGAGTCCCATCATTTCGATTAAATTACAAGCCTGGTCCCTGTGAGTTTTATCTATTTTTTTGTTTTTGCTGTTCTTTCTATTTACATTGGCATACACTGTTTCCCAGGCATTGTGGTATATTCAGTAGCATACTAAGAGGGAGAGAGTAAGCACTGATAATAGTACCCACTATGGGCCAGCCACTGTATGAAGCACTTTATAAATATTTACCCTCACAACAACATTACGAGGAAGTTATCCCATTTTACAGTTGAAGTGACTGAGGCAAACAAAGCATAAGTGACTTGCCCTGGGTCACATAGCTAATATGTATGTGTCTGAGGCCACATTTGAACTCAGGTCTTCCCGACTCCGGGCCAAATGTTCCATCCACTGTACCACCTAATTGCTGCTAGACTTAGCATCAGGTAACTTGGGTTAAAATTCCACCTCAGACACCTCCAACCTGTGGATTCATGGGCATATTATGATTCTCTTACACTAATAAACTACTCATCTGTAAAATGGAGATCATATGAAATACTGGCTACCTCAAAAGGCTGCTGTGAGGAAAATACTTTATAAAATATGATGTGCTATAGAAATGTAAGCTAGTTTTCCTCCTTTACCCCTTTTGGTCAGTGATTTGGTTTTTGTATCATGGACCCCTTTGGCAGTAGGGTGAAACCTATGGACCCCTTCTCAAAATAATGACTGTGATCATTTGATTGTAGGTAACTCCCATAATAACCCCGCCTTAGACTTTTGTAACATTTTTGATAATACCATTTCATTTGATTCTCATGGCGATTTTCTGCTGGTATTTAATCCAATTCAGTTCAACTTTTATTAACTACTTACTAAGTGCAAGGCACCATGCTAGGTCCTATGGATGCAGAGACAAAAAATGAAACGGCTCTTGTCCTCAAGGAGATTACATTCCACAAGGAAGGAAAGGGGGGGGAGGGGAATAAGCATTTATTAAGCTCCTACTAGGCACCGACACTGTACTAAGCACTTTACAAATATTACTATTCCAGACTCACAACAGCCCTGTCAAGTTAGATGCTATTATTAGCCCCATTTTACAGATGAAGAAACTGAGGCACACAGCATTTAAGTAACTGGCCCAGGATCGCAAAGCTAGGAAGTATATGAGGTCAGATTTGAATTCAGGTCTTCCTGACTTCAAGCCCGTCACTCTAGCCACACGCCATCTGCATGTAACTAAGAGGAGTCAGCAACTTGCTTGTATTTCCAGAATTAGCTAACTACCAGCCTATGTAGCCTCCTAACTAACTCCAGTTTCTAGTGGATTATACTATCTGCTCAATTATAGTATCAACCTTCTGTCCATTCCCCATCACCACCACCAAATGTGTTTACCTAGGAAAACAGTCCATGATGGGGGGCTTTTGATGGTCAGGCTGACCACACCAGGGAAACCTGCATTTGTTGAGGTCCAGTAGACAGGCACTCAGTAAATGTATTTGAAAGTGAAGACTTTGGTGAATACATTATTAGTACTAGTATTAATATTAGTATTAGTTTTATGGCTGTTGTTATGTTACAAATACCACTATTACTGATATTTAAATACAATTTAACAATTGTTAATTTTATAATTGTCACTGTAGATAACATACTTTATTTCACTGTAGATGATATTTAAATAAAATTTAATAATTGTTACTTATATAATTTTCATTATAAATTACATATTTATATCATTGCAGTTATATCAGCATAGCTGATATTTAAATAAAATTAAATCATTTTTACTTATATAATTGTTATTATGGATAACATGCTTTAATGTTTGCAAAGACCATCAGAGCACAGTCTCGAGACTGATAAGAATAAAAAAAAAGATGCAAAAGGAGGTTTCTGAAAAGTCTAACCTAAATACTCTGAGGATCCAATTAAATTGAATTAGGCTGCTTGAATCTCTAAGTAAAAGTGAGACCTTAGCTCAAGATCAAATTTGCTATTCCATCTTAGTTAGGGAGATAGTAAGAGACCCCATCAGTCACTACAGAAGGCTTAATAATTGCCCCACATTTCGGTTTCTATCGATTTACAAATGTTTGAAGGAAGCTCTGATATTGACCTGACTCCCTGAATGTGCAAGCTTCTGATGTCCTCTCTTCTCCTCCTCCCTTCCCTTCCTCTTGCATGCAGATTAAAAGCAAGGAGGAAAAGTCTACAGGAGTACATCTCAGCAGCTAAGAGGACATTAAAAATGACAAGGCATGTCATCTTTTCTCCTGTGGCCTTTGTACTGGTACACCCAGTGCCTGGAATGCACAGCCTCCCCATATCCATTCGGAGAATCCTTCATTTCCTTCAAGGCCTACCTTAAGCAGCATCTTCTACATTTTTCCTCATCACCCTAACTATTAGTACCCTCTCTTCCTAATTACCCTGCTTTTAACAACCTTCTAGTTATTATGAATTTGCTTTGTGAAAGGCAAAATGGGAGAGTGGCTAGAGAGCTGGCTTCCAAGGCTAAGACAATATTGGTTCAAGTCCCACCTTTGGCAGCTATAATGTGTGTGACTTTAACCTCCTTGTGCTCTACAGAACTCTCTGAGACTAGACATCACAGAGGTACTGCCTTGCTTTGGTGAAGGTAATTTCCTCACCTAGTACTTCTTTATATCAACGAAATCACAAGTCTAGTTTCTATCTTCATATTCTGTGAGTATGTGTGTATGTACGTATGTATGCATGTTTGATTTCTGCCCTGATAGAATGTAAACTACTTGAGAATAGAGATAGCTTCATTTGTTTTGTTGTTGTATCCCTAGTACCTAGAATATTGACTAGCATATAGTAAGCACATTATGAATGCTTCTTGATTGAGGGAGAAAAAAAATTCCATTATCTCGTATGCCCACCTCTCTACTGAAATACCTCCTTTACTCAGGTCTTGTTTTATCTCCACTGTGTTTTGAGAAGTGTTCAGATACAATGGCGCACCGTTGAGTCTACAGAAAATGGCTTTAAAATGACAACAGGAAGTATTAATGAGTAGTTTCATCTGGTTCCATCTACCTGTCTCTTGTAAAATAGCTATTATGTAGATTTCTAAGTTGGTCATCCATCTTTGTTCCATTGGCTCCTAGGATGGCGCTTCACTAAACTGATTAATGAAATGGATTTTTTTTTTCTCACACTTTGATGACTGGCCATTTCTGAAAATGAGAAAGCTTCTTGGTCAATGAACTGTGACCTTGGCCCAGTGGTATTATAAATGGAAAGACAAAGGGGCAATGTCAATGAGCCTGACACACATCAAATCTATGGAGAGCCAGATGGCTTCTGTGGGCTCTTCTAGCTCTGAATCTATCATCTTTTTACAGGCCTACAAGTTCTTGATGTTGTTTTCATACTATTTTGCACAAGTCATGAGTGTGCCCATACTATATCTCTCCCCAGTTTTGCCTACTATGTACCTTCACATTTCCCTTTCCACCACAAATGTGATTCTTCTGATACTGCTTTGTTCTATGATTCATAGCCATTCAGCATTGTCAAGAGCACGCCCCTTATTCATTGAATGTCAGTGGCAACTTGTTACCTCCAGAATGAATTATAAAGTCTTCTTTTTGGCCTTCAAAGTCCTTTGTAATCTGCCCCTCCTTATCTTTCTAGTCTTCTTTTAACTTACACCCTACCACCCATCCACCACTACCCTCTTTCACTGTGCAACCTTTGCTGTTCCTCAAACAAGATCCTTCATTTTCTGACTTTGGGCACTTTAACCAGCTGTCCCCCATGCTTGGAATGCTCTCCCTTCTTTCCTGTCTCCTGGTTTCCTTCAATTCCCAACAAATCTCATCTTTCACAAGAAATCTCTACCTTATCTCCCATAATTCTAGTGCCTTCCCTCTGTTGAATTTTTTTTCCAATTTACCTCCTATATATCTTGTTTGTACAAAGTTATTTGCATGTTGTCTCCTCAGTTATACTGGGGGCTCCTTGCAGAGACTGTTTTTTGCCTTTCTTTGTATCCCCAGCACTTAGCACAGTGCCTGGCACAAAATAAACACTTAATAGATATTTATTGACTGAACCATTACTATTCAAGATGGCTTTTTCTAGCAATGGGCAGCTTGGGATCATTGAAAGCCCTGTGCAGCTTTGTAAATGCAATCCAACCTCAGCTCATTGTCCACGCTTGGTCCTTCGGGTATTTAGTAAGATAAGCTGGTGTTCCCACATAACATCTTAAGGAACTACTCTGATGCTTTGGGGCAGCTCATTTTAAAGCAATGGGTAGTAATTCACTGAACCCATTATATAATATGTGAAATATGTTATTATCTAGAATTCAGTTTTGACTGATCAGCCGTCATTTCTATTTTCATTTTGATGTAGCTGAATTGACCTTTAGATATCTTTGGTCCCCAGATATCTGCCCAGTAAAAAAGGTGTAGCCTACTTCAGCCAATGTGTGGTAATTTTGGCAACCTTTCAGTTCCCTGTCTGCAATAGCTTGGCATTTGTGCCCCATCCACAGAACTCAATATCTATGGTCAAGTCATTTGAGAGCTTGGCCACCCAGTGTGCTTCTGCGCCTTTCCTCGAGCCATCTGGAAATCTTCCAGTGTTCCTTTCGAAGAAGTGAGGAACGATAGCATCCTACAGCTGGCTCCGATGTGTCTGTTGAATTTCCACATTCTTCTCATCTCATTCCATTGGAGATTTTCCTTTTACTGCTGATGGCTTTCTTTGGAAAGTAGATTTTGAATGACCTTTATCTAACAATTAACCAGGAACGAATTAACTAAGCAAGTTGAGATCAAAACCACTAGGCCACAAAAAAATCTTCCTTGTCTTTTGGATTTTCCAAGTGTGTGAATATTTTTCTTGTTGTCCTTAGTGGTGCTGCCAAGATTTTGGTCTCCATTCCAATACAACAGACAAGAACCAATCAGCCAGCCCTTTGGATAGAGTTTGTTGGTGAGAACATATGTTGCTAAGTGACGGGCATCATTTGTTCCTTTCTGGTTTTCCTTTTTATCACTGGCATGGAAACTAGAGTTCTTTCCAAAAAGAAGAGAAGACTGAGTCAGATTTCTGCTAGAACAAGATAGAAGTTGGTTTCTTGGGGGACACAGCTGAAATGACTCCAAAGTTGAATATTAGGACAACCTCAAATTCCCCAGGAAGGGAGAAAAAAAAATTTTTGGTTCTCCTGACCCTGAATTTTCTCAAGGCTAGAACTATCTTGTCTTGCCATCCTAGAGACAGGTGTAGTATAATCAGAACCAGCTTTTGATCTCATTTACAGAGAGAATGTACCTTTGAGAAGCCTGGGACAGTGGAAAGGGAACCATTCAGCAGAAGGTGCCTCTGTTCTCTTACTGTCCTTCATCAACTGTCAGAAATTAATCTTCCTTTGACCCGAGTATGCCACTTCCATGGCCAAAAATATCCACCTAGATTGGGGCGGAGCCAAGATGGCGGCTGGTAAGCACGGACTAGAGTGAGCTCCGTACCCGAGTCCCTCCAAAAACCTATAAAAATGGCTCTGAACCAATTCTAGAACGGCAGAACCCACAGAACAGCAGAGGGAAGCAGGGCTCCAGCCCAGGACAGCCCGGATGGTCTCTGGGTGAGCCCTATTCCACACGGAGCTGGGAGCTGGGAGCTGGGAGCTGGGAACGGAGTGGAGCAGAGCCCAGCCTGAGCGGCGTGGACGATCCAGACCGGAAGCCGGGCGGAGGGGGCCCTAGCGCCCTGAATACGTGAGCAGTTACCAGACCCCTCGACCAACAAACACCAAAGACTGCGGAGAAGGTTAGTGGGAAAAGCTGCGGGAGTGGAAGGAGTTCGCGGTTCGGCTTCCAGCCCCGGGGGGCAGCGGAGGTGGGGCAGCTACAGCTGTTGTTACTTCCGGCTCCAGGCCCACCTGGTGGGGGGAATTAAGTGGCAGATCACAGCAGGGGTGCACAGCCTGCCGAAGATCTGAGCCCAGTCTGGACTGGGGGTCCTTGGGGAAGGAGGAGTGCGGCTCTGACAGAGCTGGCACCTCCCCCCCAAACGTAGAACATAGAACTCTGTAATCTACAAGCAGTCATACCCCACTGAAAAACTCAAGGGTCAAGTTAGTTGGTTGGGAATATGGCCAGGACGCGAAAACGCGCCCAGATTCAGTCTCAGACTTTGGATTCTTTCTTTGGTGACAAAGAAGACCAAAACATACAGCCTAAAGAAGACAACAAAGTCATAGAGCCTACAACCAAAGCCTCCAAGAAAAACATGAACTGGCCCCAGACCATAGAAGAACTCAAAAAGGATTTGGAAAAGCAAGTTAGAGAAGTAGAGGAAAAATTGGGAAGAGAAATAAGAAGGATGCGAGAAAACCATGAAAAACAAGTCAATGACTTGCTAAAGGAGACCCAAAAAAATACTGAAAAATACACTGAAGAAAACAACACCTTAAAAAATAGACTAACTCAAATGGCAAAAGAGCTCCAAAAAGCCAATGAGGAGAAGAATTCCTTGAAAGGCAGAATTAGCCAAATGGAAAAGGAGGTCCAAAAGACCACTGAAGAAAACACTACTTTAAAAATTAGATTGGAGCAAGTGGAAGCTAGTGACTTTATGAGAAATCAGGATATTATAAAACAGAACCAGAGGAATGAAAAAATGGAAGACAATGTGAAATATCTCCTTGGAAAAACCACTGACCTGGAAAATAGATCCAGGAGAGATAATTTAAAAATTATTGGACTACCTGAAAGCCATGATCAAAAAAAGAGCCTAGATACCATCTTTCAGGAAATTATCAAGGAGAACTGCCCTGATATTCTAGAGCCACAGGGCAAAATAGAAATTGAAAGAATCCATCGATCGCCTCCGCAAATAGATGCCAAAAAGAAATCTCCTAGGAATATTGTTGCCAAATTCCAGAGCTCCCAGATCAAGGAGAAAATACTGCAAGCAGCCAGAAAGAAACAATTTGAATATTGTGGAAACCCAATCAGAATAACCCAAGACCTGGCAGCTTCCACATTAAGAGATCGAAGGGCTTGGAATGCAATATTCCGGAGGTCAATGGAGCTAGGATTAAAACCTAGAATCACCTACCCAGCAAAACTGAGTATCATGTTCCAAGGCAAAATATGGACTTTCAATAAAATGGAGGACTTTCAAGCTTTCTCAGTGCAAAGACCAGAACTGAATAGAAAATTTGACTTTCAAACACAAGAATCAAGAGAAGCATGAAAAGGTAATCAAGAAACGGAAATTGCAAGGGACTTACTAAAGTTGAACTGTTTTGTTTACATTCCTACATGGAAAGATGATGAGTATGATTCATGTGACCTCAGTATTAGAGTAGTTGAAGGGAATATGCATATATATATGCATATATATATATGTTTATGTATATATATAAGTGAATGTGTATGTATGCATGTATCTATGTGTATATGTATGTATGTGTATGTATGTGTATATATATATATATGTAAAAGAAAGAGAGCAGACACAGGGTGAGTTGAGGATGAAGGGAAGATAGCTAAAAGAAATAAAAAGAAATTAAGGGATGAGAGAGTAACTTACTGAGAGAGGGAGATAGGGAGAGATAGAATGGGGTGGATTATCTCCCATAAAGGTGGCAAGAGGAAGCAGTTCTATGGGAGGAGGGGAGAGGGCAGGTGAGGGGGGAATGAGTGAACCTTGCTCTCATCAGATTTGGCCTGAGGGGGAATACCATACATACTCAGTTGGGTATCTTACCCCACAGGAAAGAAGAGGGAGGAAGATAAAAAAAAAATAAAAGGCAGGGGGATGATGGAGTGGAGGGCAGATGGGGGTGGAGGTAATCAAAACAAACACTTTGGAAAGGGGACAGGGTCAAGGAAGAAAATTCAATAAAGCGGGATAGGTTGGGAAGGAGCAAAATGTAGTTAGCCTTTCACAACATGAATATTGTGGAAGGGTTATACATAATAATACATGTGTGGCCTAGGGTGAATTGCTCGACTTCTTAGGGAGGGTGGGTGGGAAGGGAAGAGGGAAGGGAATTTGGAACTCAAAGTTTTAAAATCAGATGTTCAAAAACAAAAAAACTTTTTATATGCAACTAAAAAATAAGATACACAGGCAATGGGGCGTAGAAATTTATCTTGCCCTACAAGAAAGGAAGGGAAAAGGGGATGAGAGGGGAGGGGGGAGATAGAGGGGAGGGCTGACTGGGGAACAGGGCAACCAGAATATACACCATCTTGGAGTGGGGGGGGGAGGGCAGAAATGGGGAGAAAATTTGTAATTCAAACTGTTGTGAAAATCAATGCTGAAAACCAAATATGTTAAATAAATAAATTGCATTTAAAAAAAAAAAATATCCACCTATTCTTTATTGCCCTTAGGACAGAAACTAAACTCCTTAATGTTCCTTCTGTGGGTAATTACCTCCAATTTAACCTGTATATATTTTGTTTGTACAGAGTTGTCTGCATACTCTCTCCCCCTGCCCGGTATTAGATCGTGAGCTCCCTGAGGTCAGGGACTGGGTTTTTTTTTTTATTCCCAGAACATAGTCCAATGCTGAGTACATAGTAATTGCTTAATAAATGCTCATTGACTTAGCCTGGGATTTTGAGGGCCTAGACAATCTGGCTGTAGCATCTCTTTCCAGTCTTATTTCATATTGCTTCTTTTCATACACATGATGTTCTAGATAGATTAGACTGTTCCCCAGTCACATTTTGCCATCCTCTACCTCAGTATGTTGGAAAAATTGTCCCACGTGCTTGAATGGCCTGAATGCCTCCTCAACCCAGCTTGCCAAACTCCTTCTTTGCTTTCAATGTTCAGTTCAGTTACTTCTACCACAAAGCCTTCTCTCATACCCCTAGCTTAAAGCGATCTCCTTCCTCATCCTCAAAATTTCCTAGATCTGGACTGCTTCTTTGCCTTGCCACCACATCCTACTTAATATCATAATAATCTGTGCATAAACATAAATATATACATATATGTATATGTATATATATATTATATATAACATTTTAGCTAACATTTATATAATGTTTTAAGTTTTGCAATGCATTTTTCATATTACCTTATCTGAGCCTCTAAACAATCCTGTGAGTTAGGTGTTTTTATCACCCTATTTTACAGATAAGGAACTTAAGGCTGAGCAGCAGTAAGCAACTTGCCCAAAGTCAAACAGCTAGTGAGAGCTTGAGGCAGAATTTAATGTCAGGTCTTCTTTGACTCCAAATCTAGCATTATGGCACCTAGTTGTCCCATTCCCAGTAGATTATCAGTCCTATAAGGGCAAGACTCATTTTTTTCATATTTTCATTGCCAAAACAAAACAGAATACATTGTATGCAGTAGGTGTTTAATAAATGCTTGTTGCATAACCACAATGGAAGAAATAACTTTCATTCTATGAATGCATGCAAAGGTAGGGGAGGATGAGGAGAATCCATTTTTAGAAAGTAAATCACCCAAGCTTCTCTATGTCCATGAGAGGCAATGTAGAAAAATAGATGTAGCGCTAACCTTTGAGCCAAGAAGATCTGGGTTCGAGTTTTGCCTCTGATACATACTGACTATGTGACCCTGAACAAGTCACTGAATCTCTCAAGGCTTTAGGCACCTCTCTAAGGTTATAAATTGCTGAAAAGATACTGAATTGTTAGAGAGAGTTTTCTCATCTGGGAGTTGTTTGCTCTCTGCTCTACTGTGGATACTACTAGGGTTCTGGCTCCAGGTTGAACATTTATCTCTCCTCATTATATTGTTTCTAGGCCTTTCCTTTTTTTTTTTCCTTTCCTATCAAACTAAATCAGTTCTCCAAAAGTTAGCAATCATGCTATTTATGGAAGAACACTCCAAGCTGTTTAACCAAGTAAAAACTAAATAAACATGGAACTGAGAAGCAATTGAGCTAGGTCAAGCACTATTGTCCTCTCACACTTAGCCATGAACCCAGGATGATGACAGGCAGCTGGGCCAACTGAAACAGCAACAGAAATAGGTATCTCATGTGAAAAGCGGAACCAGTCAATCTCTTCCCACCTGCTCCCCACTACTTACTAGTGGACATTCCATTCACTGAAGCAGAGTGATTCCCTCATGAGTAAAAAAAAAAAATCACTCCTTGCCTGAAGCCCTAATTCTTAGAACCTCAGATTTAGAAGGGACCATAGGGGCCATCTCTTCATTTTTAGTTAAATTTTCTTTCTTCAATTAACAAAGATTGATTTTCCCTCCCTCTGAAGGCTCCTACCATTGAAAACCCTTGTCAAATGCCTTTCTTATTCATCAGTTTTTCAGTTGTGTACAATTCTTTGTAATGCCATTTGGGGTTTTCTTGGCAAAGATCCTGGAGTGGTTTTCCATTTCCTTCTCCAGCTCATTTTACAGATGAAGAAACTGAGGCAAACAGGATTAAGTGACTTGACTAGGGTCACATAGATTTGTGATTCAGGAAGGCAAGATTTGAACTTAGGAAAAGGAGTTTTCCTGACTCCAAGCCTGGCTCTCTATCCATTGTACCACCTAGCTGCCCATTCGTCAATCTGTAAGAAGGAGTAGTAAAAATAGTAATACCTTAAAGGACTGCTATGAGGATCAAACAAAATAATGTACATAAAATACTTTTCAAACCTTAAAATGCTACATTCATGTCAGTTATTGTTGCTGCTGTTGTCCTTTGGGGAAAGAAAAAGATCCTACCAACAAAACACCTTGCAATTATTTAGAGCTATGGAAAGAAAACTGAAATGTGAATCATAAGATCCAGATTCTAGCTCCAGACATACTTTTCCCCATTTCTTTCCTCCTTCCTTCCTACCTTCTTTCCTTTTTTTCTTCTTTCTTGCTTTCTTCCTTTTTACCTTCCCTTCCTTCCTTCCTTCCTTCCTTCCTGTCTTCCTTTCCAGGACTCTTAAAGAAAAGAAGGCTTGAAGTAGTGAGAAGGACAGGGGAGAAGGGAAGAGGAGGAAGGAAATGATCACTAGTTCAAATATTAGAAAGACAAGTAGAGTTATTCTACTCCTACTTCAGTTTGAGACCTTAGGGAAGTCACTTTCCCTCTCCTGGTCTCAGTTTCCTCACCTGAAAAAGGAGGGGATTTAATCAGATCCTTCCTGAGGTCCCTTCATGCTATAAAATCGCATGACTATGAGAAAGTATCATATTCAGCCCATACATAACTAAGATGTTTGGTGCAAGAAATCAGTAATCATGTTATTAGAGTCAATTGTTGGTTTGCTACATGTAGGTTATTTTGTTGGTTAACTATGACAATTTAAAAAAAAAAATCCTAACTGGCTTTTCCCACCACTCAGCAGACTTCTGGATTATCTCTCTGACATGAGGTGGCAGGAAATGAAAACCCTTTAAATGTCAGCCTGGGTAAAAACAACTCAAAAAGTAAATCTACCAAAACCACATAATGCATTCCCAAACCAAAGAGAAATTGGTT
Organism: Trichosurus vulpecula; assembly: GCF_011100635.1. NCBI lineage: Eukaryota > Metazoa > Chordata > Mammalia > Diprotodontia > Phalangeridae > Trichosurus > Trichosurus vulpecula. Next base: position 173,340,226 of record NC_050576.1, on the reverse strand, counting down.
TTTGGATTATCCTCTGTTTTGGATTTTCTGTCGCACTGCTTTCCTCTAGCCATGCAGATAATTGAGAATTTAATTGTAAAGTTATTGCTATAGAAAGCAGTAGCTAATGACTCTGCAGGCCAGGCAACCTTTGGCCTTCCAGAGTCCAAACCATTCCTTGAGAGTTTAGTTTACAGCCAGAGAGGATCCAGGAGAGTGACCAGACCTGGGATTTCATCAGTATAGGGCACTCCCAAGTAAGAAAACCCCAGCTACCAATTAGGTCCGCACCTTCTCTGAAACCTATAGTCTTTGCCTAGACTAGAGCAAGGAGAGATAAAATGATTTGTCCAGGGACATAAAATCAGTGCCTGTCAGAAGCAAGGCTTAAATCCTTTCTCTATCCATTGAGCCGTACTACCTCTCTTACTCTCAGAGCATGCAATAACACCACTTATGATCATGTACTAGGGTGATTTATCATACAACCATAGATTTCAAATTAGAAGGAGTTTTATGGGTCATTGAGTCCAAACCTGAGTCTCATTTTATATATGAGGTAAATGAAGTCCAGAGAGGTTAATGGCTCGCCCAGGATAACACAGCTAGTAAGTGTCTGGAGTAGGAATATGAAAGTAAAGAGATTAGAATAGAGCCCTATTATAACTGCTATTAAAAAATGCTCTGCAAAAAAAAAAAAAACTACTTCAATGCCTGATAGTGGCACGGAGGTGGCTGTGTGTTCCCAAAGTTTATGACATCAGAGAAAAACCCCTGGTGGATTCTACCAAGTTGTAAAGACTTCGAGTGTGGTCCAAGAACTAGACCACGTCAACCACCCAAGGGCCAGACTAGAATAGCTAAGTCCAGAAAAGTTTAACACCAACAGGTTAGTCACCACATGCTAAATGTTTTGGTCATGGCAAGCCATGAAACAGAGAAAAATTCAAAAAATCACTCTCAGGCCTCTTGGGCCCCTTTCTGCTTTTGTGGTGGCAGTGGTGTTCTAAGTGTTCTAAGAATGGCACAGTTTTTATAGTCTATCCATAAAGGTTGGTACTCTCAGTGTGAGATATTTGTCCAACAACCAATGGCTTAATATGCTACTGGGAAAACCAAACCATTTCCATATGGTTATTCTTGCTGAATAAAACAAGATGGAAAGAAGTTGTTGCTATATGATAGGTGTCAAACAAATCAACAAGTATTTACAAGCATACCTCATTTTATTGCACTTTGCTTTATTGTGCTTCACAGATATTGTGCTTTTTACAAACTGTAGGTTTGTTGCAACTCTGCCTAGAGAAAGTCTATCGGTACCATTTTTTCAACAGCACATGCACACGTCATGTCTCTGTGTCACACTTTGGTGATTCCTGCAATATTTCAAACTTTTCATTATTATTCTATGGTGATCTAGGATCAGTGACCTTTGTTGTTGTTATTGTGATTGCTTTGGGGCACCATGACCCATGCCCATATAAGACAGCAGACTTAATCAATAAATGTTATGTGTGTTCTCACTGCTCCACTGACTGGCCATTCCATCTCTCCTCTCTCTCTCTCTCTCTCTCTCTCTCTCTCTCTCTCTCTCTCTCTCTCTCTCTCTCTCTCTCTCTCTCTCTCTCCCTTTGCTCTCCTTCTCTGTCTCTCCTCGGGCCTCCCTATTCCCTGAGACAAAGTAACATAAAAATGAGGCCAATTAATAACCCTGCAATTACTTCTCAGTGTCTGAGTAAAAGGAAGAGTCAATCGATGTGTCTTATTCTAAGGAATTGCCACAGCCACCCCAATCTTCAGCAACCACCACCCTCATCAGTCAGCAGTCATCAACATTGAGGCAAGATCCTCTGTCAGCAAAAAGATTACGACTTGCTGAGGGCTCGGATGGTGGTTAGCATTTTTTTTAGTAATAAACTATTTTAATTAAGGTATGTACATTTTTTTTAGAATAATACTGTTGCACACTTAATAAACTACAGTATAGTGTAAAAATAACTTTTATGTGTACTGGGAAACCAAAAAATTTGTGTGACTTGCTTTATTGCAACATTCACTTTATTGCAGTGGTCTGGAACCAAACCTGCAATATCTCCAAGGTATGCCTGTATTAAACACCTACTGTGTGAGGCACCATTCTAGATATTGGGGATATGAATATAATGAATGAGACAATCACTATTCATGGGCATCTTCAATTATAATGAGAAAGATAACAAAGATATACATGTGTGTGAGTGCGTGTAGGATAGATATAAAAAGAATTTTAAGAATTACAATATAGTTGAAAGGCAAGGTGAAATGAAGGCACTAGAAATTAGGAAAGGTTTAATGTAGAAGGCAGTGGTTGAGCTACATCTTGACAAAATAGAGGAACTCTCTGAAGCATAGAGGGAGTATACATCAAGTACGTGACATGGCCAGTGAGAAAGCACCAAGATGGAAGATGGAATGTCGTGTGTGAGGAACAAGAGAGTGCCAGTTTGACTAGAGCAAAGTATGCATAGGAGGATGTCTAATGAGGCTGGTAAAATAGGGTCAGCCTTTACAAGTTCAACAAAAAAGTTTATCTATGTCACAATGGTTCTAGGAGCTGGGTTTCATTGCATACCCAAAGGCAATAGACATCATCATTCCAGGTGTTACTTTATCATTTCTCCTAGCAGTGTTCTTGACATTCTTAAGCGGACCACCGTGAAGATAAATGTAGTCTATATGCCAGTATCTCAGAGGATGAAAAGGGAGAGAAATCCTATAAACTTGACAAGATCCTCTAATCTAGTAGTTTGTCAAGCAGACTTCATAAAAACCTGTAAAGACTTATATGAACTGATGCGAAGTGAAGTTAGCAGAGCCAGGAGACCATTGTACACAGTAACAGCCACAGTATGCAATGACTGACTTTTATAGACTTAGCCCTTCTCAGCAGTGCAAGATCCTAAAGCAATTCCAAAGGACTCATGATGGAAAATGCCATCCACGTGCAGAGAAGGAACTCTGGAGTATGAATGCAGAGTGAAACAGACTATTTTCTTTTTTATGTTTTGTTTTGTTTTCTTTCTCATGGTTCCTCCCATTCATTCTAATTCTTCTATATGATATAACTAATGTGAAAATATGTTTAATAGGAATGTGTATGCAGACCCTGTATCAGATTACATGCCATCTTGGAGAGGAGGAGGGGAGGGAGGGGGAGAAAATTTAAAACTTATGGAAGTGAATGTTGAAAACTAAAAATAAATATATTAATTTTAATTTTTTAAAAAAAATTAGTAGTTCTGATTAAGCAATTCATAAACTCATTGGGGGTTCTTGATGATCATATAATGAATTTGTCCTAAAAATGCTTTAACCTTGTTGAAAGCAGTAAATAATTGTATAAAGAAATAATAACTAAATTTTTCTGGAAGCTCACAACATATTTTTTTTGTTCATATTAAAAGAAGTTCACAGAACCAAACTACTTTGAGAACCAGAGTTGTAAACCAAGCATATACCTTAATACTTAGTAGCTTGAAAGTAAAGATTGGTATAGCAGAGGGCAGTGAAAGAAAGCTATATGGGAAAATATAGTTTGGGATTCAGAAATGAAAGAAGTCAAAGACTAGTAGATTGTTCAGAAGCTTCATGCTTATATCTCATGAATAATTTCTTCAAGAAGAGAATTGGGAGGTGATAGATGGATATGGCAGGCACCTAAGAATATCAGAAAAAAAATAAAAAAGAAATTGAATCTGAACATACATGCAATGACTGGTTATTGACAAAGGAGACATTTCAGAATGTCTAAATTCTGTTGGACAGTCAACTTGTTAAAGCAAAGGCCAAAATCAATACTAAATCAGAAGAATAAAAAATGCAAAGTCATTGATTGTAATTCTGGTAACCTATTTAATCAAGCTTCTTAAAAATGGGAAATTGATAAAAGTAATGACACCAAATCTGTCACCATTTCTTAGAAAACAACAGCTGCTATGAGGAGGCCGGAGGAACCCAGAAATCTTCTCATCTAGCACATATTTGATCTCCTTTCCAAGAGGAGAAATATATCAGCCAAGATCTAAAATATAAACTCACTGGCAAAACATTCCAAAGATGAATGATGGAGATTACACATAGTATAGCCTTACAAAATAACCAAAGTCAGTGAAAAGAAGCCTACAGAAAATTAAAATAAGACTTAACTAATCCTTATAGTTTAATGATGAAATGAAGGCGCAGAAAAAAAACATGAAATAGGACAGATTTGCATTGTTTCTCTGGTGATCTCTTCTCATCATCAGTTGCAAAGGGACTACATTTGGTCTTGACATCCTCAGGCTCCAATGACCTTTATGAGGAAATAGCACTTGAGAAGAAGGAAATGATAGAATTAGGGTTAGGATTAGGATAGACATGCTGGATACGTGTCAAATGCAGATGTGTATTCTGGAGACAGCATGGTTTTAGAGACATTCGGGAATTGATATTCAAGATGCCACATAAAAGATTTCAAAAAGAATAAAGATCACAGCATTATTTTTTAAGAGTCATTTGAAAAGATGTCAACAAAGTGACCCATATGCTTACCTTCTACTCTCTCTAAAATCTTTATGAAAATGGTCTATGTGAACTGAGGACATCCTGATGGAAAATATGAGAAGGTAACAGGCAGGTTTTTGCAGACAGTTTTCTCTAACAAGCCACATCGTCACGGTCACACAATTGATAGATGCAGAAAGAATGCAATGTTTTGATTATTACTTTTTGATTACCAAAAGCAAACAAGTATCTTTTGATTTGGTCAAGCAGAATACCAACTAAAAGGTTCTCTAACTAGCTACCTCTCACATTTGTAGGAGGTAGCTAGTACAAAGATCATAAAAATCCCTAATGCATCCAAAGAGAAATCTTTGTTCAATGATCCTCTGAATGTCAATAACAATTTAGGTATAAAATAAATATATACATTTTAATAAAAAAAAAAGTATGACACAATACTTAATCTATTCACCCATGTGAATCTGGATCCTAATCCAAATGCAACAGAGATTGGATATAAATGTTGAGTTTCTGTAGCTGTTTGTATTTGCAAATGATACTGTGCTGACTGCATCAAGGACCAGAACACTACAGGGCCTTGTCAATGAGAACAACAGGCACTCGAAAGAGATTGGCCTAGCAATTGATGTGGGGAACAAAATGAATGCAGAATGCAGATTGTACAGAATGTGACATGGAATTGAATGGGTAGCCCATTGAGTTAATCATGTTAATATATCAGGAATTATGTCATGGACAAACCCTTCGGTTGGACAATAAGCTTGGACAAAAACTAAATAGGAGGAAGAGAGTGGGCTAGATTGCATTTTGGAAAATTGTGCAGCACTTTTAATGATACCAATATGCTATGTACCACTTCCCCCAGTTTCCTTGACATAAGCCTACTTTCTGACCAAGTCTACCCCAACAGAAACTTGGACATTACCCCTGGTACTTGAACTCTACCCCTGGTTCTCTCCAAGCTCTGACAGGTGCAGTTTCCATGCTGTTCTTTTTCTTCTTCCCTTCTCCCCATCCCCCAGCCCCAGCATTAGCACAGTGCTTGGAACATGTCAGTGCTTAATAGATGTTAATAAATAACTAAATATCTACCTATTTATCTTCCTAACACCAATACAAATGGTGGCCGTATAATAGCACATCATAGAATACCATCTCTGAAGATGGTAGGGAGCAAGAACAGACCTCAGAAGTCATTTAGCCCAACAACCTCATTTTACAGATGAGGAAACCAGGGCCCAAAGAGGTTAAGTGACTTTCCCAAGGTCACACAGGGAGTAAGCACCAGAGGTGGGTTTTCAACCCAGAGACTCAAACTTCAGACCCAGTGCTCCTTCCACTGTGCCATGTTGCCTTGCTCAAATTGCAAATTGCCCCAAGGTCAATGGAGAACCACAGTGTGTGCATAAATAAGCCACAGCACATCAACAACAAAGTCTTAACACAAAGGTGGCCTAAAAGACATCATATAAGTAACCTATTTATTGATAATATTAAAATGTAAGCTCATCAAGGGGAAAAACTAGTTTTGTCTCTCACTGTATCCCCTGTACTTAATAAAGTATGTGTGGGGGAGTGGAGCCTAGATGATGGCTGGAAAGCAGGGACTTGCTTAAGCTCCGCCCCCAATCCCTCCAAATACCTGTAAAAATGGCTCTGAACAAATTCTAGAGCTGCAAAACCCACGAAATAGCAGAGGGAAACAGGTCTCCAGCCCAGGAGAGCCTGGGTGGTCACTGGGAAGGCTGTATCGCAGAGTGCTGAGAGTGGAGGGCAGCCCAGCATGGGCTTCACCAGGACAGACCAGACCCTGAGTCAGCCAGCTGGAACAGGCCTTGGGGCCATGAAACAATGAGCTGTTGCAGTTACCAGACTTCTCAACACACAAACACCAAAGAGCAGGTTAGGGGGAAACTGCAGGATTGAGTTCAGAGCAGTCCAGCCACCAGCGTCAGCTGCTTCCCAAGTCCCTGGCTCACACGATCGAAGGAATCTAGCAGCAGATCAGAGTGGGAATGCAAGGAGCACTTTGTGGGCACAAAGGCAGATTCTCTCACTGTGCCCTGCTTAGCTCTGTATTGTGGTCCTGGTTGGTGATTCTTGGGGGAGGAGGAGCACTGTTGTGACAGAGCCCAGGGTGATGGTGGAGTAGAAGTAGCTCGGAAACAGCAGCGTTTGCACCCTAAAGCTTGGGACGAAGTACTCTTTACTCTACAAGGAGTCATACCCTGACGAGAGGCTCAAGGGTCAAGTAGTTGGCTGGGAACATGAACAGGCAGAGAAAATGAACTCAGACTCAAACTCAAATTCTAGATTCCTTTTTTGGTGACAAAGAAGAACAAAACACACAGCCAGAAGAAGTCAACAAAGTCAAAGAGCCTACATCAAAAGCCTCCAAGAAAAATGTGAATTGGACTCAGACCATGGAAGAGCTCAAAGGGGATTTGGAAAAGCAAGTAAGAGAAGTAGAGGAAAAATTGGGAAGAGAAATGAGGGTGATGCAAGAAAACCATGAAAAACAAGTCAATAACTTGCTAAAGGAGACCCAAAAAATACTGAAGAAAATAACACCTCAAAGAATAACCCAAATGTCAAAAGAGCTCCAAAAAGCCAATGAGGAGAAAAATGCCTTGAAAGGCAGAATTAGCCAAATGGAAAAGGAGGTTCAAAAGACCATTAAAGAAAATACCATCTTAAAAATTAGATTGGAGCAAGTGGAAGCTTGTGACTTTATGAGAAACCAAGATATTATAAAACAGAACAAAAGGAATGAAAAAATGGAAGACAATGTGAAATATCTCATTGGAAAAACAACTGACCTGGAGAATAGATCCAGAAGAGATAACTTAAAAATTATTGGACTACCTGAAAGCCATGATCAAAAGAAGAGCCTAGACTCATCTTTCAAGAAATTATCAAGGAAAACTGCCCTGATATTCTAGATCCACAGGGTAAAACAGAAATTGAAAGAATCCCCTGCTCGCCTCTTGAAAAAGATCCCAAAAAGAAAACTCCTAATAATATTGTCGCCCAATTCCAGAGTTTCCAGGTCAAGGAGAAAATACTACAAGCAGCCAGAAAGAAACAATCTGAATATTGTGGAAACACAATCGGAATAACACAAGATATAGCAGCTTCTACCTTAAGGGATCGAAGGGCTTGGAATATGATATTCCAGAGGTCAATGGAGCTAGGACTAAAACCAAGAATCACCTACCCAGCAAAACTGAGTATAATGATCAAAGGCAAAATATGGATTTTCAATAAAATAGAGGACTTTCAAGCTTTCTCAATGAAAAGACCAGAGCTGAATAGAAAATTTGACTTTCAAATACAAGAATGAAGAGAATCATGAAAAGGTAACAAGAAAGAGAATTCATAAGGGACTTCCTAAAGTTTAACTGTTATGTTTACATTCCTACATGGAAAGATGATGTGTATAATTCATGAAACCTTTCTCCATATTAGGGGAGTTGAAGGGAGTATAGACAGAGGGCACAGGGTGAGTTGAATGTGAAGGATGATATCTAAAATCATGCAACAAATTTAAGGGGTGAGAGAGGAATATATTGAGAGAGGGAGAAAGGGAGAGATAGAATGGGGTAAATTATCTCACATAAAAGTGGCAAGAAAAAGCAGTTCTGTTGGAAGGGAAGTGGGGGCAGGTGAGGGGGATGAGTGAATCTTATTCTCATCAGATTCAACTTGTGGAGGGAATAACATACACACTCATTTGGGTATCTTACTCCACAGGAAAGTAAGGGGAAGGGGATAAAAAGGGGGGGATGATAGAAGGGAGGGCAGATAGGGGGAGGAGGTAAGCAAAAGCAAATACCTTTGAAAAGGGACAGGGTCAAGGGAGAAAATTGAATAAAGGGGAACAGGATAGGATGGAAGAAAATATAGTTAGCCTCTCACAATATGAGCATTGTGGAAGTGTCTTACATAATGATGCATAGGTGATCTATGTTGAATTGCTTGCCTTCCTAGGGAGGGTGGGTGGGAAGGGAAGAGGAGAGAGAATTTGAAACGCAAAGTTTTAAAAGGAGATGCTTAAAAAAATAAAAAAAGTTGTTTTTTGCATGCAGCTTTGAAACAAGATATATAGGGAATGGGGCATAGAAATCTATCCTGCCCTATAAGAAAGTAAGGGAAAAAGGATGGGGTGGGGGAATGGGGTGAAAGAGGGGAGGGCTGACTGGGGAATGAGGCAATCAGAATATATGCCATCTTGGGAGTAGGGGGGAGGGTAGAAATGGAGAGAAAATTTGTAACTCAAAATCTTGTGGAAATCAATGTTGAAAACTAAAATATTAAATAAAATCACTAATAGATAAAAATAAAGTGTCTGGCATATAGTTGAGTGTTTAATTAATGCTTTAGGGATTGCTTGACTTATCAGAAAAGGAAGTGAGGTAATCATAAAGTGACAGCAAAGGATAAAGGGTCATATAGGCATATAGCCACAAAATTTGAAAATTCCTAGAAAGACCCATCAGAAACAAGGAAAAAGCAAGAATTGGTCACCATCTACAACAATAGAGGCAGAGAATATTCATATCAATGAAGACCATATACACATTGGAGGATAGATATGTGGAAGGATAAGAAGAACACTAGCTTTATAAACTTTCTATAGTGTAGTACAGTATTTAATTAGTATTTACTGCAATGTGTTGTGCATGAAGAGGTATAGTAGCACTATGTATGTAAGGTCAGTCTTGGAAGCAAGGAGACCTGAGTTCAAGCCCTGCCTCTGATACATACTAACCATATGTACATACTATCCATGATCTTCCCATTACCCCTAGGCAACTCACAATAATGCTAAGTAAAAGGCATAGGTATGCATAGACCCTGGGCTATGGTTACAGATTAGTTGTCAGTCTCCATAAGTAGAAGAATCATCCACACTGGGAGTTCCCTACATAGGTAGAATCACAGGTCTGGACCAGAAAACAAAAAGCATCAGTTCTTATCAAGGACACAATGTGACTGACGACATAACCATGTCCATGGCTTAACCAGTCACATCATTGAGGATTTACTTTATCAGAGCAGCTCAGACACGAGGGGTCTTACCCTGGAGCATGAACCTGAACTTCTCGTATATGGCTGTGTCCTTTTTTGGATGAAATAGCCATTGCTTCCAGCCACTGACCTCAGACTCTTTATCTGAGTGAAAATGTCACAGCAGTAAGAGAAGGAGTCAATTCACACTGCACTCGGTTCTCACAAAGAACAGGTCTTGCTCACTTCGTCTCTGGAGTGAGATACCCAGAACAGGGTCAGCAGGGGCATGAGTTCCCATTTCACAGGGTTTCTTGGTGGCTGCCATGGAGAGATCCATCATCTGAATGAGCAGCAAGAATGGGCTTCATGGCTCGATCCAGGAAAGTTAGACTTTTACCTGAGACAGCATCTGAGGTTAGCACATGACCAGCTCTGAACTTAAAGATAAGGAGCTAATACCCTTTTCCAAATAGGAGGTTTGGTCCATAAATATACTGGGCCAAGCTATCTTTGTCAGAAGGCCTTGGTCCTATTCTTTGCTCATTGGTCACAGCCACAGCTCCATTGTTAGCACACTTATCTGCCTAATAACATTCCAAGCACAAGTTGAAAAACAGGCATGAGACAGGGCTTGAATCTCTTCCCATATGATATTGCTCCCTGATTAAATTCAAGGCTAATTAATTTTAATTTAATCCAATCCGACAAACATTTAAGTGGAGAGACAGTGTGATATAAGCAAAGAAGACACAGACCTAGGTTCGTATCCTGCCTCTTGGGCCAGCCCCTTAACCTCTCTAAGACTCAGTTGCTTCATCTGTAAAATAAGAATGGACTAAAGGGTTCCTGAGACCTTTCAGCTTTAAATTTATGATCATCTATATGACATGTAGGTAGTACAGTGGATAGAGTGCCAGACTTGGAGTCAGGAAGACTTGAGTTAGAATCCTATCTCAGACACTTACAAGCTGTGGGACCCTGGGACAATTGACTTAACAGAGCTCTCTCTGCATCCTTTTCCCCATCTATAAAATGGGATTGATAATAGCACCTACCTCCCAAGGTTGTTGTGAGGACCAAATGAATTAGCATATGTAAAGTGCTTCAGAAGCTCTAAAACACTATATGAAAAAGGAAAAAAAGAGGAGATGAAGGAGGAGAAGGAGGAGGAGGAGGAGAAGGAGGAGAAGGGGGAAGGGGAGGAGGAAGAGGACAAAGAGGAGGAGAGGGAGAAAAAGAAGAGGAAAGAGAAGAAGGAAAAGAGCAAGGAGAGGGAGAAGAAGGAAAAGAGGAAGAAGGAGAAGGAGGAAAAGGAGAAGGAGGAGGATAAGGAAGGGGGAGAGGGAAAAGGAGAAGGAGAAAAAGAAGAGGAAAGAGGAAGAAGAAGAGGAGGAGGAAGAGGAGGAGGAAAGGGTGGAGGATGGGGGAAAGGGGAGGGAGAAGAGAAGGAAAAAAAGAAGAGGAAAGAGAAGGAAAAAAGGGAGAAGAAGATTACCTACTTTGTGCAAGTCAGTAGAAAGTAAAACCAACATGAAACAAATAGTAAGAATATAATGATAATTCCCTTCGAAAACTGAGCCAGTTATCACCCAGTCCATAGCCTATAGTCTAGGTATAGTGGATAGGTTATAGATAGCTATACTTAGAGTCAGAAAGACATAGATTCAAGTCTTCGCTCAAACTTATTGAGTGAACATGGGTAAATCATATAACCTCTCTCAATCTCAGTTTACTCACCTGTAAAATGGAATTAAGAAAAGCCATCTCTCTTAGGGTCATTGCAAGGTCTAAATGCAAAGTGCTTTGCAAACCCCAAAGGGCTCCACAAATGTCAGCTTTCTTCATGATATTATTAGCATAAACATTATTATCTTGTTTTCATGTTTTATCAATGGCATCCAGATAAAAATGTTCCTAGTATGTCATTTTCCTGTTATCCTTGTATGTTCAGTGCTCTGCAGGCTGTTGCACAGATGGATAAAATAACTGCTTTTTATAATTGAATAAAAGTGTTGGCATACAGGCTCATCCTCTGTAGGGTCACTGAGAGCATCTCAGGGCAACTGGAGCAGCAGCCAGGATGGAAGAAATGATATATACCTCAACTTTTCCCCACAAAGTTTTGATTTCCTCCTCTAAGTCTCTGAATTTTGAAGGTTTTTCATTCCATGGAACTGGGAGAGTGAGCATGAGTATTTAGTGTGGTGATATCCATCAAAAACATTGTTCTCAAATTTTTATGATTAATGTTATGTCTGGGCAATTGTGGATAACAGTTTGGTCTGTGATAATAGTCTATTTCCAGTAGAGTCCATTTCTCGGATTCTCAAGGACATTTTGATATCTGTATTTGTAGTATGAATATTTATCATCTGCAAATTTCTTAAAAATAGTGAGCGTCGGATATATCATGTTTTACAAAGCATTCAGTAGGTGCTAAATTTTTGCACCCTGCTGTAATGGCTGTATGGTTTCTGTCATTTCCTTGAATAATTATCATTGGTCACTAAACCTGGTCTCCTTATATATAATCCTTCTGTAACTTCTGGTAACAATCCCATGTTCCTGAATTGCCATCATAACTCCTTTGTTTCTATAAATAAATTTCCATCATTTAGCTATTTGTTTGAGACTTCTTTGGCAATACATCATTGAGTTGATGCAGATATAGGATGTCAATGCTTATTTAAAATGGGACAGGGGTTCTAAATGTGGAGGGATGCTCAAGTGTAACATGGATAGATATCTTCCCCTCCAGAAGAGACTACATTTTCTGCCTTGAGAACAGAAAGGCCATGGCTGGGCCCTTGTTTTTTGCTCATCTGTCTCCAAAAGAAATATCAGACTATATCAGACTATACTTATATGTATCTTTCCCCTAAATCTAGCTGATCTAGGAGTATAAAAATTTCGGGGGGAAAGGGGAGTTGGTCTTAAGGATAATCCTTAGCTTACAATTGCCAATTTAATGCCCTCCCATCAAGCATTAGTGACACAAAAGACCACCACAAATGGAGAATAATTGAGTAAACACATTTATCCAAACAAACACCAAACAGAAATCAGAGAAGTGATGCACATTAGAATATACCCAAAAAAAGAGAACATTCAAGAAGGAACAAACTCTTTAGCTTGGAGTGAGCATAAGTCTTTACTTATACCAAGACAGAGGGGTTAATTCATCCAAAGAAAAGTTTCTGAAGTATCTAGAGAGGCAAGGTGAGAATTGAAAACATGTTGGAGAGTCAGCTTCCCCTATACACCTGCAGTTTCCAAAGTCATTCATTCTCACCATCTGTCTCTCTCAAAGAGTCACTGTAACCACCCATGTGTCTCTCTCAAGACTCTGCTACCAATTCCTCCCCTCCCACAGGTATGCAATGACACCTCAGCATTCTCGCCACTAATTAGGAGTCAGATCTCATCCTGAGTATGGATAACACCCAAGACGCCCCAGGTTCAGTTGGAAGCCTGATTACATAGATGTTGCCTGTGGATGGCTTTTTGATTCTACTCTTCAGTCATAGCCATTTCATAGCTCCATCAGAAGTAAAACATTTCTAGTTAGAGTGCACTTGACAAATCTAGTGTTGTGTACCCATTGTCAGCCTTTACTATTACTGAGTGGAATGGATTAATTTGTTCCAAAAGTATTTCTGTATATTTTAAATGTTTGTTATGTGCTATAAGCTTCTAAAAATCCTCTTTCTCCTTTTTGATGAAATACTATGACTCTTTCTGCAGCTGCCTTAAATCAGTGTCATTAATGTCATACAGGTGCAGGCACATGTCAAATTTTCCATTTTGTAGTGCCAAAAGTGCACATGGAGACTGATATTGTACAGGTGATCAGTGTTCTGAATATGCTCTCCATTTTGAGCTTTGATTTCAAGATGTCAGAAAGTATTATCATTATTATCATTTATTATTATTATTATTAATTATGGCAACCTAGCCATTGAGTATGAAAAGGCAGTTGACAGCATCTTGGGGGTTCCTTAAAAATTAGACTTGTGATCACCACGTTTGTTATATTTAGATGGATCTTTAAAAGACCGTCTCTATCATTTGTGTCTCTAAGGGAATAAATGCTTTGACTTCTAAGAAGTGGCAATACGTATCTTTTCACACATGAGGAAATTAATTCTCTGCTTTTTGAATCAGAAGGTAGATACTGTGTTTGCATGCAATGATGCTTCTGGATGGGTTAGAGAGATATCTTCCCAAGGCATCTTGAATCCCTTAGAAATTATTCAGTGCCCCAGAATTGTGAGAACATTTTACATTTCTCCCAATAAATGCATTGTTACTCCCACATACATACCACGTATTTTACATTCCAGCCAAACTGGCTCCCTTGCTGTTCCCTCGACATGATATTCCATCTCCCATCTCCAAGTCTTTGTATAGGCTATCTACCATGCCTGGCATTCTCTCCATCTTCTCTTTTGCCTCTTGGAATGCCCTGCTCCCTTTAAGGCTCAATTCAAATGCCACCTTCCACAAGAGATCTTTCCTGATTTTTTTAAAATAATTTGAACATGGTTAGAGGAGCCAGGGAGTGGCTTGCCAACCAGACTAGGCAGCTTAGCAGTATTGTTGGCTTCTAAAGCTCAGTGGTGGTTGCTACTTTCTTTTCTGTGCATTGTTTCAGGCTCTGGGCAGAGAATAAGCTCTGAGCCAGACCTCTGAGGTTACCATGTGGTGAGGCAGGCACTGGCAACCACAAAGGGTGAAAACCACTCTTTGGGAGATGCTGGTGGCTTAACTATTTCTTTGGCTCATTGATGTTGATAAGCACAAAGCATGAGGGCCAGACTAGCCCACATTGTTTTCCTGTTAGTGGTTAAGATTCTGTTCAGCTGAAAGCTCTCCCCTATCTCCCCAAAATCTTTCCCTCCTCTTTCTGGGAATGAACAGAAGGTTGTCGCAGAAGTTCTTCCCATTTCTGCTGGGCTAAAAGTCTACACAGGAGGATTCACATTTAATTCTAACTATTCAACTGGCAGTCAACATGGGATAGAGGATGAAGAGGTGGCCTCAAGGCCAGGAAGACCTATGTTCAAATCCTCCCTCTGCCATATGATGGCTCTGTGTCTCTGGACAAGTTCTTAATACTTCCATGTTCCAGGCAATTCTCTAAAACCATAGTTCCAGAAAAGATGCTTACCTGAATTGGCTAAGAGTTTCATTACTAGAAACTATACTAGTGAGATCACAGATCTGTTCCATATTTCTGTAATAACAACAATAATTATTATTATTATCATCACATATTAATACATGCATATATTCGACCCAAATCATTATGTTTGTTTTTAATTTTGCAAGTCTTAAGCACTTTTTAAGTAATCTGCCCTTCCCATCACATATCTTCCCATTGAGTAGTTTTTTTTTAAATCTTTCATATCTAAGTAGTTCGGCAAAACAATTCCTACCTTACCCAGGTCAAAAAAAGTGTCTCTGTATCTTAAAATCATTTTCATGACTGGGGGAGGAGAGAATGGTCATAGCCATAGTAATTGTTTTTCTGGACTTGAGTGCAATATTAGACCTAATCTCCTTGCGACCTATCAATAAAATGAGGTCAAGGTCCCTAACACACAAAAGTACAAATGTTTGCCCTGCCTCTGAAGGTCTGAATCAGTCTGACATGCCCTCCTGCCTAAAGGCAAATGTTGGGCTGGAAGAGCTCTGCCATTTTAGCTGGCTCCATAGTTCTGTAATTGTGTGCTTAAAAAGAATTGGCATCCTTCAATAAACATACATGCAATATGTGATCAACCTTCTACTCCATCAGATTCCATATTCACATCATAAAATGCCTCCTTTGCCTCATCCTCAATTTCACCATTTTTGTGATTATCAACAAGTCAGGATTCCTGATGAAGGTGCCTAAACCCTTTTAGCTTCTGCCTAAACTCAGTCTAAATCCCCTCTCTATTATAGGTAAATAAGGATAGTGATAGGGAGCAGACCTCTCATTTCATTATTATAAGTCAATCCTGATAAGGAAGCTTTCTCTACCAATGCAGGTCAATACCTTCTCTGAATTCTTAATATGTTGTGGACCCATTTGGCAATCTGATGAAGCTTAAAAACTCTTCAGAATAATGTTTTAAAATACATAGAAAAATGAAGGAAATTGATTAAATCGCACTAGTGATCGAAATATTTTTAATTCATTGACCCCAGGTTAAGAAGCACTGTTTGGAGAGTTGTCTAGTGCTCCAAAAGGATGAGTGACTGCCAGAGTCACACAGCCAGTATGTGGCATTTGAACCCAAGTATTCTGTCTTTTGGGGCAGCTCTCTATCTACTATACCCCACTGTCTCTCCTATTGTAGATAAATAACACTACAGAAACTGCAGAAATCGTGGAGGCAGAGTGGTTCAATGAAGAGAATATTAGGTCCTAGATAAGAGAATGTTGGGGTCAAATACTCCTCAACTACTTACTACATTGTGACGTCTGGCCTGTCACATGCCTGGGCCTCTGTTCCCTTATCTGTAAAATGAGAATGTTGGACTTCATGACTTCTCAGGTCCTTTCTAGCTCTAAATAGAAGATTATAGGGTTTGTAGATTGAAAGGGATACAGTGCTTACTGAGCCTTAGAGATGAAGAAATTAGGAACCAGAGAATGGCTTGGCTAATATAGAGGCACTCTTACTCCAAATTCAATGGTCTTTCACTGTCCTGAACCCTTGATTTGTCACAAGCATTCTGATGCTTTTTTTTCTAAATTAAGGAATAGATCTATATGGAATGTGCATCTTCATCTAGCAGCTATTTTTATGCATAGAGTCAGAAACTAAATAACGTTTGGAGGGGGGGGAGAAGGAAGGGCAGAATGGAATTGGTAGATAAAATGCTGGAACTAGGTTCCAATGCTTCCTCAGACATTCACCAGCTGTGCGACTGGACAAACTTCTCTGGGTCTCAGTTTCCTCATATGTAATGATAATAGCTAGCATCTATACAGCATTTTAAGGTTTGCAAAGCACTTTACATGTTATCTCATTTGAGTCTCACAACAACCCTGGGAGGTGAGTGAGGAAACAGGCTCAGATGAGTTAAATAGCTTTCCCAGGGTCATGCAGTTAACAAGTGAAGTACGATTCAAACTCAGGTGCTCTTCACTCTAAACCTAGCTCTCTAGGGACTGCCCCTATCTAGCTGACAACATCTGTGAAATGAGGGAGTTGGACTCCGTTATTTCTAAGAGCTCCGGTAGCTTTAGATCTTTGAACCTATGACTTCAATCCCATAGGTGTTCACTTTGTGCAAAACACTCTAGTAATGAAAAAGGATGTATGCATAAATATTTATAGAAATGAGAATTGATAACTTCATTGGGATGAGCAAATGAAGTGTCATGAGAGGTTCAAAGGGGAAGAGTTCACTTCCAAACTGGGGGAGAGGTGAAGAAGTAAGGAAATCCAATTCTATTCAAACATTTATTAAAGGTCAAATATGTGCCAGGCATTGCTGGAGATATAAAGACAAAAATGAAAGTAGAGCCTTCCCTTAAGGAGCTCACATTCTACTGATAAGAAGGAAGGAAGGTAGGAAGGAAGGAAGGAAGGAAGGAGGGAAGGAAGGAAGGAAAGGAGGGAGGGAGCATCTGTTAGGCATTTACTATCTTCAAAGCACTGTGCTAAGCACTAGGAATACAAAGAAAAAACTAAGACAGTCCCTGCTTTCAAGGAGCTCACATTCTAATGGGGGAAATTGATGATTTCAGACAGATGAGAAAAGTCCCAAAGTCCTTAGGGTACAACAGGAAAGCAGATGGTGCACACCGATAAATAATACAAATTTATACATATTAATTTGGGTGGGGGTACTAATGACTTAAGGAATACCAGAATGGCCTTTTGTTGAAGGCAGTCCTGGAGATGAACCTTGAAGGAAGCTGGGGATTCCAAGTGACGTAGGTAAGGAAGGAGAATATTCCAGACATGGAGATTAGGCCATATAAAGGCAAAGAGTCAGAACATGGAATATCATATCTGGGGAAATCAAATGAGCCAATTTGGATGGAACATAGTATACGTGAGAGGGAATAATATGAAATTAGTCTTGAAAGATAGATTGGAGCCAGATTGTGAAGGGTTTTAAATGTCCACAGAAGAGTTAGCATTTTACTCCAGAGGTGACCAGTAGCAAACCACTAAAGCTTCATGACTGGGGGGGGTGGCATGGTTGTGCTTTAGGAATATCAATGTGATTCCTGTATGGAAGACAGCTAAGGGGAGGCTTTATGAAGGCATTTGAGCTTAATAGCAATAATCACGTGTATTTTTACATGAAATCCTTCTGAGAGTGGTGTAGTGAATAAAAGGCCAGCCTTGGAGTCAGACTTGGGTTCAAGTCTTGTCTCTGACATACTACCTATGTGATCCTGGGCCAGTTTCCTGTCTCTTAGTACCTCGGACAACTCTCTAAGACCATAATTTATAGAGAAATCATTTATCTGTATTGATGGAGGAAATTTCCTTACTGGGAAGATCCCTCCATTGATGAAATCACAGATCCATACCAAATATGTGCACATATTTCTGTCAGGAATTCTGTTTCAAATATTATAACAATATAATATAGTCATTTGACCTCTTCAGATGGCTAAGTTTACCTAGATATTAAAAGTAATTGCTTTTATACCACAGTATCCATAAATGCCACACCACATTTCTCTCTTCAGATAGGTGTGTTCAAAATTATTACCAGTGTATTGAATCATTACAAGAATGAATGAGTCAAAGATTTTGTAACCAACTCTGGGCAGATAGGAGCAGTAAAGATACTATTGGCATAGCTGCCATCTTGAGACCCAAAGACCAATGCAACAGTCCAACAACTATAGATACTGCCACCAGGATTCTAGAGGATTCTACAGTGAGTCACTGAGCTGCCCAACCACAGTGTTCTTACCTGTGAAAATGATTGACAATAGTATTGATCTCTGGTGATTATAGTTTATCTTAATTTAGTTTGGTTTCTTGAGAAAGCAACTTTGGCATTAAGACCATAGATCATAAAATTAAAACTGGGAGGAACTTTATGGCTCATCTTGTCCAATCCCTTCATTTTTACCGATGAGGAAACTGGGGCCCAGTTTCACACAGGTAGTAAGAAGCAAATTTAGGATTTGAACTTAGGTGCTCTACCTCTGAACTAAGTACCCCTTCCAGTATACAGTATTTGTTGTCACCTGAAGGATAAGAACATGAGGATATAAGTTTGCAAAGAATCCAACCCCCGACTCTAAAGATATAGCAAGATCAGGAGTTGGGCAAATCCAGCAGCCTTTGGGATTTTTTTTAACATCTCAAGTTATTTTTCAGAAGTTCTGGTTTGGCAAATTCCAAAACTCATTTTGCCAAGTTCTTCTTTCCCCCTTAATTTTTAAGCCCATGTGTATTTTAAGGGAAATTTAATCCGCATGTTTCTGTTTCCTTTACACTTAACTCATAAAAATGGCTTGTCAGAGCTATGTGGTGTCCAAGAAGTCTTTGGAGCCTTTATAATGATATTTTTGAACCTTTTCCCCCTCCCTCCCTTGGAAACAGGAAATTGTGTTTCACTGAAAGCAAATGAATCAAACAGCAAAAGACTCAAATTCAGTATTGATAGTTCAGACATGAGTTTAAGGGTCTATATGTTTGGAAAAACAGGCTCTTCCACTGTTGCTCTATCCCAAGATCCTTAGGGGGCAAAGAAGGAGAGGTTACCACACACCAGTGGCTTTTGAAAGACACGGTATTGTCTCTCTCTCAACCCCTACATCTGTGGAGAGTGTCATAAACTCAGAGTGCCCAGCCTGCCTCTCTCCCTCCATTGTGAGATCTTAGCACACTTACCTGAAATTTGGGGGATTCTGTTCTTCCAGCTAGGAGAGTGTTAGATACCCTTAGAGTGCATGAAAGTAAATGTCTAATCCCTGAGTTCTTTCAGGTAGCTGGCAGAATATTAACATATAGAGGGATTATATAATCTTTGGATGTTAAGAATGAAATGGTCCATTGAGTCTACAATGGTCCATATAAAGTCAAGGAGGCAGGACATGGGGTATCATGCAGCCACATGTAGCCCACAATACTCCTGAGTGCAGCCTAAACCAGATTTAAATGTAATTGGGAAATATTCAACTAAATAAAAATGTAATGAAAGATAGATAATATTAATATGTGGTTTTCTAAGTCAATAAACAGCCCACAGGGTTTAGTGGTCCCCATTTCTACTTGAGTCTGATACCACTGGTCTAGACTGGCTTAACCCTTGCCTGCAAAGACACTGTTTGTCTAGTTACTCATGTTGGTCACTTCCATTTTACATGTGAGAAAACTGACCCTTAGAAAGGTTAATGACTTGCCTCTGGTGACACAGGCAGGGTGTCCCAGCCTCCAAAGAGTCTAGCCTATACCATCTCAAGAACTAGACAGGAAGGAATACCAAGTGACTTGTCCTAGATCACATGGCTAATAAATAGTAGAAAGGCAAAAACTCATTTGAGCTTGGTATTCAGTATGAATGAATACTGTGCAAGTCAGGACTCCCAATACTGTGGGTTTTTGGAGCTTGAAAGCAGAGATGTTAGAAAAGAAATTTGAACCTATGTTGACACCAAACCCAATGCTCTTTCCAATCTGTCCCCTTATGTTTGAATTGTAGTCTTGCCCATCGCTGGCTATGTCACCTTCTTTGAATCATTTAACTTCCCTGGAGCCTTGGCCTCCTTTGTTTCCTCACCTGCTTGCTGTTCCTCACACCCAATATTCCATCTTGCCAACCCAGCCCCAGCCTACCTTCTGAGCCTAATTATATATCACCCCCATCATATCCTCTTCAGTTCAGCCAGGATATCCACCTTCTTTGTCACACATGATATTCCACCTCCTGTTCCCATGCCTTTGCGTGAAAGAAATACAGTTCTTCATCGCCTCTGGCCTGATAAAGTCCAGGGTTTCTTTCAAAGCTCCACGCAAATGCTACCTTCTCCATGAGGCCTTTCCTGATCCCAACAGATGCTAGTGCCTTCCTCCACAAATTACTTTTGATTTATCTTTTGGGTTTAACTGTGCATAATAGTATTATGTTATATGTAATCATATACCAATTATATGATACATAATGACATATTTTATTATATGTTATGCTTTGTAAAATATAATGCCAATTATAATATTGTACATTATGATTTATATTTTATATAACTTTTGTATGTTGTATGTATCTTTATATGTGTACATGTTATTTCCCCCCGAGAGAAGATAAGCTCCTTGAATCTAATTTTTGCCTCTGTACCCCCACCGCCTAGCACAAAACCTGAGCATAGTAGGAACTTAAATGTTTGTTGATTGGCTGCTCAGAAAAATGAGGATAATACTATCTCCACTGCCTAATCTCATGTCACAATATAAATATAATCAATGGGACAGCAATGGAACATTGGGCCACTGAGCATGGCCCTGGCCATGAGGATGGATGCTTTGGGATTCATGAATCCTTCTTGCCTGCTCAAAGACATCCCTGTTGTAGGACCACTGAAGCATTTGTCTTCATGAACGGGACCATCAAGAATGATCCACTTTCGGATTAGAGGCAGCATGGACTGGAGGAAGGAGCATTGAACTGGAAGTCATTCATAGCCTAATGATGTGCCTTTGAGCAGATGGAATAATTTCACTGAACTTTGGCTTTCTTATATGTATAAAGATAGTAACAGTTATCCTAAACAGCTATATATAAAGGGCTATATCAAATAGTTAGTAACAGTAGTAGCAAGGAAGAGGCCCATTGATCTTTGGATAGAGAGACTGAAGGCAAGGTGTGGGAAAAGAAGGTTGAGTATCGGTTGAGGATAATACGTAGTTTCCTCCAAATTTTCATAAAACTGCCTTGCATTCTAAAAGGGAATGTCAGTTTTTGTGTTACTCCTCCTAGAAGGATCCTAGAAGGAAATTTAATTATGCTTCCTCCAAGATGGCTTTTAAAAGTAAAAACAAGGGATAGAGTTATATTTGTCTCTAATAAAATCCAGTAGCCATCCCTAGCCACACTCGAAAATGGCAATCTGTATTATAATTGTCTCATCTCTGTGATGTGGAAGCAGCCTTGTGTCTTCCCTCTGATCTTTAGGTTTCTTCACATGCACACCCTTAGCCACTAAGATCACCAGTGCCACTTGACCAGGCACACTTGGAATGCCCATCTGTTTCCGGAAAAAAAGAATCCCTGACTGCGTCTCCATGACATCAAAACAAGGAGAGAAAAAAAAACACCAATCTAGTTATTTAACATTATGTAGACTTCCCCCCTCCATGCACACTTTTTAATTGCTCCCTGTTATACTATCATGCACAGTCTTAATTTAGAAAGAGGCAGAATAATGTAATATTGTTTTTAAAGTCCAAAGACTCCTGGGCTACCCACCACCCTGGAGAAGCACTTTGATGCAATAGGTGGGGATATTGGCTTAGAGTCCAAAACACCTAGGTTCATACCTGCCTCTGATGCTTACTAACAGGGTATCCAAGGGAAGGCTATTTAACCTCTCTAAGCTGCTATTTCTTTTCTGTAAAATGAAGACAATAATTGTTATGATGCCTACTTCACAGAGTCATCGGGCTCAGATGAAAAACATCATGCAAATCCCGTCCAAAGCATGGGGTAAACATCTGTGTGACTCTGGGCAAGTCTCTTTACTTATGCAACTGGGTCTCACGTTCTCTCCTTCATTAAATAAGAGGGTTGGAATTGAAGGGCTCCAAGAACCCTTCAGTCCTGACATTCTACGACTCCAGGAATCTGCTCAGAAAACAAAAAATAAATAAAAAACAAATAAAAACCTATACCCAAAAAAACACTACTTTCCTTTGCAAACACATAAGCCGGATATATAATATTGATAGTTTGAATTTATGGAACACTTTAAGGTTTGCAGAGTGCTTTACAAATATTATCGCACTTAATCTTTACAACAATCCTAGAAGGTATATACTCCTAATAACCTCATTTTACAGAGGAGAAAACTGAGTCAGGCACCGATTGAGTGGCTTATCCCAGAGTCACTCAGCTGGTAAGTGTCTAAGGCTAGATTTGAACTCGGGTCTTTCTGATTCCAGGCTTAGCACTCTATCCACTGTGCCACTTAACTTTCTATATGCTATTATGAATATCGTGGATCCAAGCTAACCACTTCTTTTCTTCCAATGAAAATTGGGTAGCATCTTCACCTCACCACCAGAAAGCAACAATATAAAAATAGCCCTCATGCCTTCTCCTTGGCATTAACAGTGATTACTAGAAATCCATCTGCTTATTAGTAACCTTTATCTTGGCCTGCACTAAGGCATGGTCTTGCTTTTTGGCC
Source organism: Trichosurus vulpecula (assembly GCF_011100635.1). Taxonomy (NCBI): domain Eukaryota; kingdom Metazoa; phylum Chordata; class Mammalia; order Diprotodontia; family Phalangeridae; genus Trichosurus; species Trichosurus vulpecula. The sequence continues at coordinate 173,317,314 of NC_050576.1, read as the reverse complement.
AGATAAAAAATGAACTTTAGGACTGGTTACTCTATTTCCTCTCTTCCTTTTATCATAAATGAAGGCTAGGGTGGCTTCTGGGGAGGAAGGACTCCTCCCAAATTTGGAGTTACTCTCCAGAACTTGGCCTAAGGCTTGAGGAATCTGAATGAAGCTAAGGTCTACATCTACCAATAACCAACTGGTTCTGAATAGCATTCCAGCTATAACTTTTGCTCAAACCAACCAGCCCAGCCTAGCTGTACAGGAGCTCAGCCAGCAGACTTTGGAGCCCTCTGTCTATGTCACTACTAATGGGACACTGTGTATGGGTATGTAGTGCTTGAAGTGGCTTGGCTGAAATTTGATTCAACAAATATCCTTTGTGTCTATTGTGTGCAAAGGACTGTGCTGGGTAAAGTACAAGTTTTTTGCTGAAATATGGGCTCTCCTTTCATAGAGCTTATGTTCTAGTATACAAAATAATACATAAATGTATATGGAAGATATAAAGTATAATATGAGGTCCAAGGGGAAAAGTTTGCTTCTCTCCTTGGTGCTGATAGGCCAATGAGAAGGTTGATAATGAGCAGATGACTCTGTAGGTATCAGGTAAATGTTGCTAAAGGAGGGAGAGAGCCATTATTAGCTACAGGAAATTAATTGCATGAGAGAAGGCAAGGAGGTGAGAAAATATGAAGCATATATACGAAATAGTAAGAAGTCAGGTTTGACTGGAGCATAGAGTACACAGAGAGGGGTATTATAGAATAAACTTAGAAAGGTAGGAAAGTACCAGATTCTAATTAGACTTGAATGTTAAAGACATGAGTTTAAACTTAGGCCCCAATCTATCTTTCCAGCCTTACGTGATATCATTCTCTCTCTTTCACTCTGCAATCCAGCCAAATTGGACTTCTCTCTCTTTCTCATCCAAGATCCTCACCCTTTCAGTGTTCCTTTGCACTAGTCTTTCAACAAGCTTGGTATGTACTTCCCTTCCACCTTAGGTCTGCTTCATGGAGTCTCCTCCTCTTCCTTTAAGATGCAGCTCACATGCCATCTTCTGCATGAAATTTTTCCTAATCATCTCCTGCTTCCTCCTCCCCTGCGATTGCCCTCCCTCCCAAACTGGCTTGTATTTAATGATTTCATATATATTTGAATTTGTTTGCTTTATGCTTGGTGTCTTCAAAGTCTTAAGACAGTCTTACATTTTAATAGCTACTTAAAGCCATTAACATTTAAGATTGGACTAAAACTTTGGGAACACCCTGTATTTACACTGTATACATTTGTATATGGACTTATTCTCTCTCCCCTTAGAATATCAGCTCCTTGTGAATAGGAATTATTTTAGTTCTTGTACTTATGACCCCAGCACCAAACACCATTTCTGGCACACAGTAGGCACTTAATAAATGCTTACTAATTGGTTAAATGTCCCATAATGGGTTAAGTGAAAATTAGAACGTTTTAGTTTTGTCTTTTCATTTCCAGTGGTTAATACAGTATCTAGCACATAATAAGTGATTCATAAATGCTTTTTGATTGATATTTTCAGAGACAGTCTAAACTTCTGACATTGACATCAAGGAAGATATCCATTCTTTTCCTTAGTTTTTTCCTTGGTGACACTATCAGAGACAAAATCATGGTCTAGTTGTTCTGTGGGTCTCATGGGGAACACTGCTCATATAATCATGTTCTTATGTAAGGCCAGTATTAAAGTAGTTTTTGTTTTGTTTTGTTTTTTTCAAAGCCCTTAGAATTAAGGTCCAAAATGAATCTGTCTTACTCTAAGTTTTACTCTTCAAGGATTAGCAAGATAATAGCAGACAATGATATGGTGTTTACCATTTGCAATGTGCTTTGCATCCATTCTCTCATTTGAGTGCCCCTCAAAGCCCCATGTGATGGGTTCTCCCCATTCTTAGACATGAAGAGGCTAAGGCTCATAAGTGACATTCCCATGTTGACATAGCTAGTAAATGTGTGATTCAGAGTTTAACTCTGGCCTTTCTGACTCAATAATCTAATACATATCAATGTCCTTCTAAAACTGTGGTGCCCAGAACTTATAAAATTCTCTGGATGTGGTCTGGCCAAGGCACAGAAGAATGGGACTATCACTTCCTCATTCATGAAATAGAGCACAGTGAATTCTATCTACCACACTAGTGTATATGGTCATTCTGTGCATTAGGAAGAGCAAATATGAGGCTGTTCGTTGTGATTGTCTTGGAGGTGAGAGATAAAAAAAAGTACAAATGATCAGAAGCCCTTTCTGTACTCTAAACATGTGAAATCAGACTTTTATTCATTGTCACAGCCACTGCTAATGGTTAGAACTCATGTTATGCCAACCCATAACAGGGTGGTCAGCCCAACAGAGATTTCCAGCCCTTTACCTCCATTTTTTTGTATTTATTTTGAATGTATTTTGTATTTGTATCCTGGTTTCTTTCGCTCCTCTCCCCCACCAAGAAAAAATATCTTGAAGGCAGAGGATGTTTTCATTTTTGTTTTTTTGGTTTTTTACCTTCAGTGTCTAGAACAGTTTCTGGAACATGGTAGGTGGCAAGACAAGGCAACAAACACGTATTAAGTGCTTACTTTGTGTCAGGTACTATGCTAAGTATTGGTGATATAAGTATAAGAAAAAGGAAAGACAATTCTTGACTTTAAGGAGTACTCCAATAGAGAAAGATAATACATAAAATGAGCTGAAAAGCCTGAGTGGGGCAAGAGGTACAGAGAGGGAAGAAGGCACTCATGTGAGGAAATGGCATCCATGTCCAGAAAGTCAGAAATATAGCCAATAAGGGAATAATTTAATAAAGCAACCTACCAACGAGAAAGTGTGGCTAGAAGGGTGGAAGGATGCTCCAGTTTGCAGAGGCTTCAGGCACAAGGAAGCTGAGGCCTGGTGGCAATGATCACCAGGATGTAGTGCTTAATAAAAGCATGCTGAATTCAATTGAATTGTTGCCCAATAGGCTGGTCTCTCTGTAACCATATTTCCCTGGTTATCCCTAGCTTTGCATTGCCTCCATGTCTGAAGGTATCCTTCATGATATCCTCTAAGCATTTCTTCTGGCTTAGTCAGCAACACTTCAGATTATCATAGACCAGAATTTGCTAGGAAGGAGCAAGCTGAGAGTGATATTCTCATTTTTTGGTCCCTGACATCTGCTTCTTGAGCTCCCTGCTATAAACTCACCTGTCTGCTTGGACCCCTACAAGCTTCATACCCATTGATCTTCACCATGTGTTTGCTTAGAGGTAGCTAAGTGGCACAGTGGATAGCCCAGTGGCCCTGGAATCAAGAATTCTCATGTTCAAATCTGGCCTCCAACAGTGACTGGCTATGTGACCCTGTGCAAGTCACTTGACCTCTGTCTTCCTCAATTTCCTCAATTATACAATGGGGATCATAATAGCACCTACCTCAGAGGGGTGTTGTGTGGATCCAATGAGGTGATATTTGTAAAGCACTTAGCACAGAGCCTAGCACATCGTAGGAGCCTAATAAACGCATGTTTCCTTTCTTCCTTCCTTCCTGCTCAGTAGGGTCTTTCTCAGATGATCCTCTGCTTGAGGCTTTGCAATTTGATTGCTCACCTGAACCTTTGCCTTTCTCCAGTGCCACAATATCTGAGACAAGCATAGTCTCATTTGTAACTGGTGAGCATAGCATATTTAAGTTCAAGAAAAAAAGAATCTACCCTTGGGCTTTAGCCAAATCTGTCAGACACATTTTTTTAATAGCATTCTCTTTGGAAAGTGAGAATTCTGATCAAGAGAATTCCTCCTGCTAAATTAGATAAGCTTCTCTCTGCCCCTAAAGTTTCCAACTCACGTTTTATAGTAACAATGAAACCAAAGACGAAGAAATTCCACAGCATCAATAAAACAAATGTACATAGTTTCAGTTAAAGGTTTTAGAATCATTCAGCAAAAAGGTCATTATTAATGAAGGCACACATCCTTGCTAAATATTTGCAGTGATCCCTTCTTTCAGTTTGGTCAAAGGTATAAAAAAGGGACAACTCTCTTAATTTGATTGACAAAAAGACATTTCAGTTCTGAGTTTAGTCAAAGTAAACAAGACATTCTCACTCTTAGTTTGGTCATCATAAATTCCATCTGTTGATCTAACTGCAAGTTTTGTCTTGGGGAATTGGATTGTTCTCCTAAATTAAGTCTACTATCCAAGGAAGACTGATTATTTTTTTTGATTCAAAGGAGACAAGGGAAATAAGAAAACCAGACTAAAGCCACCATAATACCGTTAATTCTTAATATTCATAACACATAAGCTGTGGTGCTATAAGCTTTTACAGAATCAGATTCTCAAAGTTGGAAGGGACCTCAGAGATCATCTATTGTTATTATTATTGGTTTAATTCTATGATGCCTTTTCTCAAATGATTACAGATTTGTAGCCAGATGGAAACTTAAAGGCCCTCTAGTCTAACTTCTTCATTTTATTAATTTTTTTAATTCAATTTTTAAAAAATTTTCAGGTCTACATTCTCTCCTTTTTATCTTCCTCTGTCTCTACCCTCCACCCCATTGAGCAAGCAAGGAAAATGAACCTCATTGCAAATAAGTATAGTCAAGCAAAACAAATTTCCACACTGGCTGTGTTGTGTTATATATTTTTCCCTAAAACTCATTTATTTTTTTTACTTTAAGAATGTAAATGCTATGCTATTTGGTGGATATATGTATAGTAGTGATCCTAATTTATTGTCTGTGGTACCTTTCAGCAAAATGTAGTTTTCCTGTTTATATTTTTAGTTAGGTCTATTTTTGTTGTTACTTTGTCCAAGATCATGATTGCTACTCCTGCTTTTTTTCATTTTGCTTCAGTTAAATCATAATAGATTCTGTACCAGTCCATGTTTTAACTCTCCATTTAGCTTTCATTTCAAGTATGTTTATTATAAACAACGTATTGTTGGATTCTGGTCTGTAATATATTTTGCTTTTCTGTTCCATGGAGGAGTTCATTCACATTCACAGTTATGATTGCTAATTTTTATTTCCCTCCATACTATTCTCTTATCTTTTGCCTTCTCTTTTTTTGCTCTATTTCCTTTTTCAGAGTTTGTTTTGTTTCTTACTAATCCATCCCATAATCTACTTTCCCTCTTCCCAACCCCTTTCCCTCTTGTTTTCCTGTTGAGTGAAATGTATTTCTATAACCAATTTGATATGTGTCTGTGTGTCTGTGCTTCTGTGTATTTTTCCTTCCTTTGACCTGTTCAGATGAAAATGTTGCCTATCTACTTGCACAATCTGATTATGAAAGATAATTTCCCCATTCTACCTCTCTCTTCTTACCCTACCCCTAGTGTATACCTCTTCTCTCCCTTTTCATTCTTCTTTTAAGATCATCAAAATATAACAGGATCACTTGTAGGTCCTCTGTCTAATTAGAAAATCTCTATGACTCCTGATGATGATGATGATAGAGTTCTGAGAGGATACATGCATTATCTCCCCATATAAGAATATAAGCAGTTTCTCCTTGTTTTGTCCTTTATGATTGCTAACTCATGTTTGCCTTTATATTCTTCTTTTGACTTCTGTGATGTAATGTGACTACTGTAATGTAAAATTTCTATGTAGTTTCTGGTCTTTTCATTAGAAATGCTTTCAAGCCCTCTCTTTCATAAAAGGTTAATTTTTTCCCCTGTTGGATTATATTCAGTTTTGATGGATAAGTTATTCTTAGTTGTAAGCCTGGATATTTTGCTTTCTCAAATACAAAGTTCCAAGTTCTTCACTTCTTAATATTGGTGGCTGCTAAATCTTGCATAATCCTAACTGTGGCTATTTGAATACTTTCTTTCTAGTTGCTTGTGGTATTTTTTCTCTGACATGAGAGCACTGAATTTTGTCTGTGCTATTCCTAAGAGTTTTCATTTGGAGGTTTCTTTCAGGAAATTAGTGGTTTGTTTTCTAACTCTGGTTATAAGATCTCAGCATTTTTCTTTTATGATTTCTTGAAACATGATGTCTAGGCTCTTTCTTGTCATGACTTTTAGATAGTCTGGTGATTTTTTTTTTCTTGATCTATTCTACAAGTCAGTGTTGTGGTTTTTTTCAATGAAAATTCATTGCATTGTCTTCTATTTTTTTCCAGTCTTTTGGCTGCATTTTAGTATTTATTAATAACTGATGGCATCATTAGCTTCTATTTGATCCATTCTAATTTTCAGGGAGCAAAATTTTGTACTTCTTATTCCAAACTGCTAATTCTCTTTCAATATCTTTCTTCCATAGCTTTCATTTCTCTTCTCATTTCTTTTTCCCTCTGCCACTCTCATTGGACACAATAACATTCCATTATATTTATATGCCACAATTGGTCCAGCTCAATTGTCTAAGAGTCCATCAAAGGCACTCCCTTGGATTCTAGTTGGCTAAAAATGTCTAACTTAATCTAATTATTTAAATATATGCCTTTGGCTTGAGTAGTATGCCTAGCTAACTGGTAAAAAGTAAACATATTGCAGGGGGTTCCTGAGATGTGATTTGAAGAAGATTCCAATCCACAAAGCTCAGAAACCTTGTGATAAATTTCTGGGGGCCCTTGTGCAAAGAAAACCCCAGCTACTGCAACAAGGGGCCAACAACTTAATTTAAATAATCAGATGAGCTCTTCTAGTCTTACTGTGAGTTTGAATGAAGTCGTAGCCGTTTTTCAGCTAATTTGATTCTAATCCAATCATCTAAATTAGCCACACTTTCTTTCCTCCACCAGCCACAAATGGGGCACATTGCATGAAGTAATAGTAAGTCTATGAAATCCAAATGCTTCTGGGTGATTTTCTCACTATAGTGTAGAGAACAATTAACATATTGTTTTGTTTTTATTTTTCTCAACTGGATTTAGGAAGTTAATTGAGTTTTAGAGGTGGGATGTCAGAAAAACTTCTCAGCTCCCACATAGCATTCAGGAAGAACAGATCGAGTGGCTTGGTACCTAACATGTAAAGGTTGACGAATGAGGTGCTAAGGACCTGACATCCCCCTGCCATCTTCCTTCTGACAATTAACACCAGTTTCAGCTCCCATTCGAAACCCAGAATGGATTGCCTTACTTTTGCTGGCTGGACCAAGGATGTGGCCCCCACTGCAGCTCTTTTCAATCTGGTTTGAACACAAAGTCTAACCTTCTCCTTTAAAAAAGAAAATAAAAAACCCTAAGTGAATGGAGGAGTGAGGCATTGAGCTTCTAATTCTATTCAATTCACTTTATGTGCCTGAGAGGTTCGTCCTGTGGGGTTGACAATGAATACCAGGAAGGAATTACTTTTGTAATTGGCATACATGACTGCTAAAATAGCACAACTCAGGCATAAGTGTACCTGCTCTGAAGGGACCAGAGAGGGGCCCAGAAGATTCAAGCAGGAGAGATGGGACAGGAGACAGATGATACACGTAAATAGGTAGAGGAGGTAAAGCTGGGCAAAAGCTGGAAGGGACGATGAAGAAAAAGAAATAACATTTAAAAAAATCCATAGAGATGAATCTTTATTTTTAAAATTGAGTGGCTTGCTCTGCTAACCTTTTTCTTCTTCTTTCAATCTGTGTAATCTCTGCTTTTTCACTTTATCTTTCTTTTATTTCCCCAAATAGATCACATGACTCCTGTCTGCCTGAGCTCTAGGTCAGATGCGCCTGACTTTCACAGAATAAACATGAACTAGCTTTTTCAGGGGAAAGAACAAAAAAGCCCTAAAAATCTCTGCTGCAGTTAACTCATTTTGGTGGATAAAGTAACCTTAGCAGTGAAACCTTTGCTCGATAATTCAGAATGGATTTTTAATTGCTGCCTCTCATGGTACCCCCCCCCCACAAGGCAGTTATTTACTTTTTGTAAGGTCAGTTATTACCTCACTGCCTGCATCTCTTTGGAAGGGTAAATAACATTAATTTTCTCACCTCTCCTCTACCAGAAACCTTAACCTTGTGACGATGAAGAGTCAAGGAGACTCCTCTGCTGTATTCACCTTTGAAAGCCTGGAGTGCAAAGTATGTAGCTAAGGAGAGGAATTTTTTTTTCATCTGCCCTGCTGGTGATGGGTTGCTTAGGTGAGAAAGATAAACAACTTGGGCAGAGAGCAAGTCTCAAACAACAGATATAGTTATTTAGAAGAGTATCCTAAAATGAACAGAGGAAGTTTTCTGTTGTGGAATCAGTTTATACTGCAATTAAACAAAGGGCAAAAGGACTTTCTGAAATTTGGCTTCGGGGGGCTCAGAATTTCAGTCATTATCTCTAGTTCAAACCCAACCCAAAATAGACCAGGAAAAGTTTGTGGGGGGAAAAAACATCTCAGTTGACATCCAGGAAAAAAAAAGAGAAGGGAGGAGGGGAGTGGAAGAGGATGGGGAGGAATTTCTTTTATGGTTTGAGTGACCAGGAAAGCTACCAGGATTACTCATGCAAATCGCCACCCACTGAGTAGAGATGCCTAGTATAATCAGAAACAAGCAGACACTCCTTTGCAATATTGTAACTGTCTAAAAAAGCCCCGGCCCCACCACTGGAAACACTCTGTGGGCTTTGTCCTAGGAAGACCCTGAAGATTTGGGGCCTCATTATGAAACAAGACATAACAACATAAGCCCAAAAGAGAATATTTCTGAAAACACATTTTAAGAAAGGAGATTTCAATGTATTTTGGGTAAAAGAGAAGGGATTCGCAAGTTCCAGAGCCCAGGGATTCGTCTAGAACCAAGGAATAGTGGATCAGAAATAGAGCTTTACTAGGTCAATTCTGTGACATTGGTGATAAGGTACTCCATGTGCCAAGCGCTTAACTTACATTTTGCTTAGAGAGAGGCCAGAAAAACTTTCCACTCTACAAGCTGTCACAAGTGTTGGGAATAGAGACCTACTGTGTCACTACCTTGCAGTTTCCCTTCTCTGCTCATGTAGAGACAACAGAGACTTCTCCAGTCTTTAGTGTTTTGTAAAAAGTATAAATACCACCCAAGCAGGCTGGTCACTGGAGGGGGATGGGGTTTCTCCACCAAAGATCTGTTTATTTTGCAGTCAACAAAGGGTAAAGAAGCCCTTGCTGAAATGTTTGTTTGGAAATCTGGAATTTAACCATACACCACTAGTCTTGGTCATTTTGCTTTTTAAGATGACAGGCAGAGAATGATGGAGACTCGGTGGTTCTGAGAAAGCTGGTGTTTTGTTTGTTTTTTTAAAATACATTTCATTAATATGTTTGTCACCCTGACCAGGGTTTGGTGTTAGGAACACGGTTAACTCTTATATATTATCTATTGCCTCCCTTAAAGGGTCCCTGGATATTCAGCCCAATAGACCAAAGAATGGACTAAATAACAGCTGTGCTGTTGCTGTTGACAATTTCATTATTCCAATGATATCGAGCTGGGTAATTCATTTCCAGAGCCTGGCAATATCTCCTGATCTGGCTAATGGCTTGGATGTAATTTTGCAAGCTTTTGAAAATGAATATCTCCCCTTGTGTTGGGCTTTGCCCTAATATGGGGAACAATGATTGCCGCCATTAGGAAACAACCTTGTAGCTCTCAGCTTTTTACAGCAGGTTGCCTCCCCAACCACAAAGGCAGGAAACACTAGTGACTGGTATGATAAGCTATATATGGTTCATTTCTGTCCTTAGCAGCAATAGGTTTTTTTTTAATTTTGCAATTAACCTTCAGATGACCAAGCTCCCTCCTCCCTCACCTAGCTTTATGAAGGTTAGAAAGTTAGCCAGAGGTTCCTTGGGGTTTTTAAGGTATCATACACCATAATATTTGCCCTCAATATGTTTACCAATTCATGTGATAAGAAACTTATTTCATGTCTGCCATACAATACCCAGCCCATACCTTTTTAAAAAAAATGGGGTAGGAAGAATACAAAATGTGTTTCATTTCATTCCTCCTATTCTCATTCCACCTTTCCTCAAGATTCACCAATAGAAAATAAAATTAAGTCAGACACCCAGTTCTCAGACTCCCCATTCAGCACCCACTTAGATTCTTTTGGGAGAATTGGCATTCCACTTGATGATTCCACTTCAGTCACTAAATTTAACAATTGGTAGTACTTCCATTCTTTTCTTCTTTTCTCACTCTTTTCTTCGTGTTTCCAGTTACCATGGGTGGTGACCAGTTGTCATCACTCAAATAAAATATGAAGATACTAAAATAATGATGGTCCCATGCTTTTTGCCTCTGAGCTCATCCTTCCATCCTAATATAACAGATCTGTCTTATCTTACAATTTAAACCCATTTGGTAATATTTTGGTGGAGTCAGGAGAATGGTGACTGATTAAGAGATGAATATGTATTCTATATTCTGATGTCCTTACAATGGGCTTCAGTAAGAGACATGTTCCTGTATTTTACCAGTCAAGAAATTATTTCCTTAGGAGGTTGAGAGTCTCACCTATTAGCAAGCTAGCATTCTTTTCATTTGGGGGTGTTTGATCAAGTGATTTCATGTCATCAGACTTGTGTACTGAATATTCAACTTTACTGATTTTTGAGTTGCTATCCCTTCTGTTCGAGGAACTATCATAGGTATTGGTGCAAGGCAGTGGTTCCCAGCTGTTTTCCAATACTTTATCCTCTACTGATTTCTTTTATTTCTTGAAATACTCATTCTCCTTCTTTAATTTCTGCAGGGCATAATTTTATTTTTGAATACTGCAGGACTCCCATAGACCTATGATTATAATCGCATCAACAGTCCATTTGGCAACCACCCATTGATTCTAGGCTCAGGAGCATATAGTGGAGCCAGCTCATTCTGGCTCACAAGAGTTGATTGTTAAATTTTCCGTGTTAGCATCTACACTTCAGAAATCAGCATGCTACAAATCAGGGCTTGATTTATTATTTTGTTGATTGCCTAGACATAAGAAAGTGATGGAGAAAATTTTTAAAATGCAGATTAAACTTAAAATTATATTGTAGGTACATTTTGTTTTCCAAGAGAGCCAGGTATTAAACATTAATCAATACACCTCTTGATTCTAGTTCTTTTCTTCTGATAAGTTCAACATAGGTTTCTACCCATATTAGGGGCCTTTCTTACTTTCTTTTGACATCACTTGGATACCAGTGGAGTACAAAAGCTTTTTATTGGTTATATCTACTTTCACTATCTGACCAGCCCATTTTTTTCTCCCAGTTTTGCATTTCTTTGATAACATCCTTTATACCACTTCTGCATAATTACTTGTGCCTTTTTAAAATATGTTTCAGCTTGCCCATTTTCTCCATGCCTCTTTCCATCACCCTTTGAGTGATCCTCAACTTTAATGAAAGGAAATTGAAATTGATTTTATGTTGAGGTTTCCTTGAGAATTTTGAGCTAAAAGGGCAACAACAAAAATCAAACCCTTAACATAACTGAAGACACAAATCCAAGGTTGGGAATCAGTCACTGGTGAAAATTTTTTCATTGTAAGGAAAGGATTACCCTGGGAAAGTTTTAGATGAGAGTGTTCTGGATAGAAGGCAGTCTGTCCAAGAATCCCTGTGATCAAGCAGGGATATAAGTCATACCCCCTAACAGTCTCCAATTGAGAGGTCACTGACTTTAAGAATTATTTATTATTGTGACCAAAACCCAGAATAGCAAAATACTTTGCATAATCCCCTGTATTTTGTTTTAAGGAAAACTGACCTGGGCTCTTCTCTTCTTGCCAAATTTTCCCAAATTTGACTTTCCACCTCATATTCTCCATGTCTTTACATTGGCTGTCTCTTATATCTGGAACACAGTCTCTGCTCTTCTCTATTTCTTACAATCCTTAGATTTTTTTTTCAAGGCTCAAATCAATTGTTACATCTTTCAGGAAGACTTCACTGATTCCCTTCTGCATCCCTCCTACCTCTAATATGTAAGTACAAATAACCTGGTACTTAATTATTTGTGGACATGTTAGATCTCCATCCTAGAATGTAAGCTTTTCACATAGAGGGTCTTAATAATTTTCTTAAATTATATTGGAGATCTGTGTGAACATTACTGCATATTGATAGATGAAATGAAACCCACCTGCTGCTTTGTTTTGTTTGTTTTATACAAAGGACCTATTGACATGAAGCTAGGTGGCACAATAGATTTCTTTCAGGAGTTGACCAGTAGGATTTCTCTTATTTCCACTTTGCCTCTGGTTCTAACAGCTCTGGGAAGTTTTCTCTTAAGATTATTGAAATAAATGTCTGGGCTCTCTCTCTTGTCTCTCTCTGTCTCTTTCTCTCTCTCTGCCTCTCTCTCTCTCTCTCTCTCTCTCTCTCTCTCTCTCTCTCTCTCTCTCTCTCTCTCTGTTTGTCTCTCTCTCTCCCTCTCTCTCTTTCTGTCTCTTTCTCTGTCTCCCTTTTTTGGTCATGGCATTCAGACAGTCCAATGAGTTTTCAACTCTTTCTCTTTGATCTGTTCTCTAGATCAGGGTTGTTGTTTTGTTTTGTTTTCCTAAGAGATGCCTTAGATTTTATTCTATTTTTTTCAGCCTATTGACTTTGTTTTATCTTTCTTGTTGCCTCTTGGAGTCATTGGCTTCTGTTGGTCTAGTCTACTTTTCAGAGTTTGTTGCTTGGGCAAGGTTTTGTACCTCTTGTGCCAAGCTGTTAATTCCCTTTCCAATTCTTTCTTCCATAGTTCTTATTTCTTTTCCATTTTTTTTCCTCAAGTGCTCTCATTCCATTTATAAAAGCATTTTAACTGGTATTTTTTTATTCTTGCTTCATCTCTTCCAAGAATTCTAGTTCAGCTTTTGCCAAAGTTGTTTTTCTCTGAGGCTTTGCTTGTAGATGTTTTAGAGTCATCAATTTCTTCTGGTTTTGTGGCTTGAGCTTCTTTGCTATCATAATAGCTCCTTATGATAGAGTTCTTTTTTGTTTGCTCATTCTTCCAGCCTACTTCCTGACATAGGACTTGAGGTTAGGGCTCAGTTCTGTGGCACTTCTGCAAGGAAGGTCTAAGCTGGACCTGTTGCTGCTTTTTTTTGAGGGGGTTGGGATGGCGATTGAATGTTGTATTATTCCAGGATCTCAGTGACAAGCTGGGAACCTGGAAACTTTCAGGGTTCCCAAAGTAGTCTGATTCAGAACAAAGTCTGCTACCAACCTGGTATGAGTGCTGCAAGTTTCTGTGCAGCTAGACCCCATTCCTATTGACCAGCTGTTGGTTCGGAGTAGCAGGCTCCCCTTGGTTATTTCTCTGCTGGCTGGACTAGATGTTAGAAATAATACCCTGCCTTGCACCTGGGGTCTGAGCTACACTGCTGCCTTTATCTGTGACTTCTGAACTTCCTCCTTTCTTTGTACACCATCTAGGGCCTCCCTTCTTGGGAATGTTATCCCTGTGTGCAGGTTCCCTTCTGAGTCTTCTCTGGATCTGTGACTCGGAATTGGGCAGTGGGCAACAAAGATCCCAGTTGGTTCTGTCCATGTTGGCATGAGTCTAATGGAGCCCTAGTAGGTATCTGAGACCTCCTCTTATGCTGGTGCACACTTGCAGCAAGCTCCTGGGCCCATCCATTCCCAGTGTCTGAAGACCTCCCTGTCTGCCTCTCGATGCTAAGTGAGGCTGGAGAAATGACTCACTGTGACTTTTCTAAATTTCCACATCAGCATCAAGTCTGGCACATTTTCTGGATCTGTTTGGAAAAGCTTTTTTTTTTTTAAAGTAGGATGCTCACTACATCTGCTTCTTACCATTGCTCCATCTTGGCTTCATTCCACCAGTAGGAGATGAAAAAAAAGAGTCTCAATCTTTCCTGGGAATCTCTATGCTTCCTGTCCCAAAGTTTTGTCCTCCCCATCTGCTCAAACTTTCCTGGAGAAAGTTTGCCTAGAGAAGCCTAGCACCAAGGGGGTAGGTTTGGGTCCAGGTTTTGCCTGAAATGACAGAAGTTTCTCCATCCTTCCTCAATGGCTTGCTCTGATTCATGAGATTAGGAAGGATCTCAGGAGGAGGAACTAGGTCACCCTACAAATGAAAAGGATAGAGTTAAGCACTGAGAATCCACAGAGAAAATGAAGATAGTGTCTGCTCTCAAGGAGCTCAGCGTCAAATTTGGAGAAGAGAATACTTGTAAAAGAGTTTAGCTGCAGGGTTTATAGAAAGTACAGAGGTCCTAAAGGAACAGTCACAAGATTGATGGCAAGGACTAGGAGGCCTTCATATGCATCAGGGTGTCTTTCTGAGAGGGGAATGGCATCTGGTAGGATAAAGGAGAGAAAGTAATTAGGATCCCGCTGGGGGCTGATTTGGGTTGGAGCCTTCAAGACCCTCTGGATTGGGTCTGAGGTGGCCTCCTGGTAAGGAAGGTCAAATTCCAACAACCAGTTAGAAAAAGGAATCAGGAGCTCTGGCTTTGGATATTAATATAACTTCCACCTACTCTGTATGTATCTTGTTCACATCTATTTATTGCATTGGAATGTATGCACTGTGAGGGCAGGGAATGGATTTGCTCTATTATGTATCCCCAGCAATAATGACCATGCCTAGAACATAGAAGGTGCTTAATAAATGCTTGTTGATTGATTAGGTCTCTATTTCCTCCTCTGTTACCTGAAGAAGTGGTACATGACAACTGCCATTGATCTTCCCAGCTCCCGTAGTCTGTGAAGCTGGGATATTGACACTCCATCACACTCCACTGGAGCTCAGCCTCAGTTTCAGTAATAACTGAATAAAGCTTCTCTGTGACCTTGGCAAAGTCAGTCTCCGTTTCCTTCTCTATTAAACAAAAAAGTTGGCTACATGATCCCTCAAGTTCCTATCCAGCTCTAGCTTTGTGGTTGGGGTTTGGTTTGGTTTGGTTTGGTATTGATTGAAGGGAGAAAATAGGATGTAAGTCCCTTCAGACCCCTCACCAAGGCTGTCAGTTACCATTCTGACCTTTGCCAAGAGTAATTAAGTTCCTTGAATGCCAAGTATAAAGAAAAAACTGACCTTTTACTTAGTTATACTTAACTAAAATGGGTATCTAAACCACAGTGCTCTTCCTAGGAGGGAAAGGATAGGAGCAGGCTTCTCTTTGTTCTAGCATCTCTGTACCCCTGATAAGGGGAGGGGAAGAATGGAAGAAGCATTTAGCAAGCATTTATTCTATGTGACAGACATTGTGCTAAGCTATTTACAGATATTTCATTTGACATTCACAACAACCCTATGAAATAGGTGCTATTATGATCTCAATTTTACAGTTGAGGAAACTGAGTCAGGCAGTAGTTAAGTGACTTGGCCAGGGTCACACAGCTATTAAGAGATAAGTGTCAGGTCACATTTGAACTCGGGTCTTTCTGACTTCAGGGCTAGCTCTCTAGCTATCGTGCCGCTGTGGAAAGATGGCTGATGTCCATCTCCTCCCCCAGCCAAGATTGTTTTTCACTGGCTTCATTCCCAGGATGGTTTTTGGAGCTTATCTCAGATGCAAAAGAAATTCCTAGTTACAGTTTTCATAATACATATTAAAAGGACAGCGATATGGTCCTGGGAATTTCATTAATATAGGGAATTCCCAGGTAAGGAAACTCCCACCAGTACAGGTTGGTGCCTTCTCATCTCCACAGTCAGTATGTGACAGGCAGGGCTTACAGCTAGGTCTTTCTGGCTTTGAGGCTGTCTCTCATTGCACATGCTACTGTATGTTTAAAACTGCCCTGAAATCAGAATTTATGGTACAACTGTCATCAAACTAAGTGCCTGTTTGAAACAATTTAGCACCTCCTGACCCTGAAATCAATTCACAGTGAAACGATGCTGCCAACTCCTCAAGAATACCCAGTTATTATATAATAGCAGCTGTCTTGACATAATGTCACCACACGTCAGACGTGGCTGAGCCTGGGGCCATGGCTCTATTATACTGTACAGTGGTTCTTGTCTGTGAAGATATTTTTTTTGCATGTAAAATTAGGACAGTGGGAAATAAACACGTGGACTTTAAGTGTGTCATTTAATTGGAAAATTGAGAAAATGAGGATAAATGTAATTCATTCCCAAACTCTCTTGACCTGCCTCAGAGGGCATATGGTACTGAGTAGATAGAGAATTATGATAAAACGTTAAGGCCACATATAAATGGGGCATTGTGACCTGGCTGAGGACAAGGTTGAGACTTAGAGGCAGACCTAGCAGGCTTACATTCCTTTCCTCCGTGTGCTGTGGGGGATCTCGGGTACATAACAGACAATAGGGAATTCATTCACGAGAGAATTATAATGATGACTGAAAGGAGGGTTTGCAGCCAGAACAAGAAGACTTTTCAGAAGTAGGGGATCTGGCTATCCCAGGGTGATGCCAGAGGAGAGAGGCTGCATGGAACGGGTAGGAAATGGTTCTTGGAAAGCTTTCCAGTGAAGAGTTCAGAGCCATCTCAAGAGAATCCCATTTCTCCAAACTTCGAAGTTGGGAAACCTCAGATGGCTCATTTTTGATAAACATTGTGTCATAAAACCTCCCCAGGCATCTCCTAAGGACCATCTTTTTCTTAAGAGCCCTTTCATACATCCTGTCTCTGAGTCCAAAGAGAATGTCAGAAGAGCCTTTGGGGGGATATTTTGGGACCTCCGAGTTTTAGTCTCAAAGGTCAACTGGTGCTTAAAACAAAATAATCAAGAAATAACATGCCAGTGAACAGTCTGAACCTTTTGAAAAGGTCTGATTGGGGTTGAATAGGAGATGCTTTTTCTTCCCTCCTTTTTTCTTTGTGGCTCAGCAATAGAGAGGGAGGAGGAGGAAGGGTCTTACATTCATGTCTAACGACTTCACACACTCAAGGAGGCCTGTCTGCATGTTCTGGTACACCCTGGGGTGTTGGTTTTCTTTTCCTATTTTTTTGTCCCTTTATAAGCAGCTTTCAATAAGTGGCATATTTTCTTTTGGGGAAAGAAAAAAAAAGAATTAAAGTAATTAGTGAGGAGCCGACACCCTACGGAAGGGTTGGGAAGATTAGGGAGCAGAAACTGCCAGTCAGTACCTCCCTCCTGGACCATGGTGAGGAACAGGGCTGGTTTCTTCCTATAACTTATTTTGGGAACTGATGAAAAGGGCCCCAAATTTAAAAATACTTGCTGAAAAAAATGTGAAAAATTGTTAGAAGGTTATCAATTTAAATTTACTCATTAGAAAATTATCGCGTAGAGCTGACCACATATCAGAAATGCATATCCTGTGATAGACGGGCCTTTCTGAAAACATGGGCAGGATTGTGAATAGAGGATTGGATAGTACTTATCCCTGATGTTAGTGGAAACTTTGCCTTGTTCACAAAATGGCTTCTGGAATTTTAGAAAAAGAAAAAGTTAGCATATCATAATGCATACATTCATTCATTTAATAAACATTTATTAAGCGCCAATTGCTATACAAGGCAGAAAACAAATATCACAACAAAAATACACTTGAGATTCTCTTCTCTTAAGAAATATATCTACTGGTGAAAAACATGCATTTCAATAAATACAAACAAAATATATGCAGACCAAATAAAAATTATTGAGGGGAAGAGAACTAACAACTGGGAGAAATAAGGAAAGTCCTCTTCTAAGTCCTGTCACTTGAGTAGACACTGAAAGGGAGCTAAAGAGAAAACAGGTCAGACATAGCAGATAGTCTGTGACTATGAAAGTGATTTCAATAATATTTATTATAAATTTACTAACTCTTCACAAACTCAAACATCTAAATGCATAACCAGTAGAAATAAAGTCCTGGAATCAGAAATTTTTGTTCATTCCAGTTTTTTTAATGTAAATTAATTTTAATAAGCATGCAGTGTATGTAGTGGATAGAGGGACCATCACTGGAGTCAGGAAGACCTGAGTTCAAGTACTACCTCTGACATATCCTAGCTATGTGGCCATGGACCAGTCACCTCTTAGTGATCAAGACTCGGAGTTACTGTTCAGTTTTAGAGAAGAGAGTTTTCACAACAGAAGTCCCCTATACTGATAAAATCACAATCCTGGACCCATCTAATTCGTGTTAATAATAAAGCAGTAAATTGTTCTTTTTGTTTCCATAAACTTTCTTTATACCCTTGGGTAGAATATAACCTCCTCGAGGGAAGGAGTTGTTTTCATTTTTGTCCTTGGGTCTCCCTAGTCTAGCAAATTACCTGCCACATAATAAGATTTAATGAATGCTTATTGACCTAAATTGAACTAAATTGAATTCTGAACTTCTTTCAAACTTTTTTGTTGGTAGCATTGCACTTGTCATTATTATTTACATAAGGAGAGCTAGTGTGAGATTGTTGTTTGGGTTCTGCCTTTTTATCTGCATCATGTCCTATCCAGTTTTCCCGGACAGCTTTGTGTTCTTCATATGTGCCACTGCTTATGGTATAATAACATTCTCCTCTATTCATATGACACAATTTATTCCACTGTTTTTCAATTGTTGGACACTTGAGTTGTTTCCAGTTTTTTTTTCTTATTGCAAATAAGACTGCCAAGAATATTTTCACACCAATGGGTCTCTTCTTTCAGGTTAATAATAGTATCATAGGATAATAGGTTTAGAGCTGGGAGGGATCTTAGAAGTCATCACTTTGGATGCTAAAATGGCAGAGTAAAAGGACAGGACCCAGCTAAACCTTCCCAACATTCTCCTCTAAACAACTTTAAAATAACATCTCAGGTCAAATTTTGGAGAGGCACAGACAACAAAAAGTCAGAGGGAGACATTTTTTTCCAGCTTAAGACAACTTATGAGGTCCCCAGGAGAGATCCTGTACCAGAATGGGTGGAGGTCTAAATCCCAGAATAAGCAGCAGCAATGGGAATTGGAGGCAGCAGCTTCAGGAGATGATAGGGGGTTGGACAACAGGTCATAAAGATATTGCAGGAGATCCTTTGCTGTCACTGGGTGCTCTGGAACTCTGGCACTAATTGGCAGATCTAATGCCCATAAGTAGTTCTGGGTCACAGTTCCAGGACAGAGAGGAATGCTTGTGATCAGTCACAAGAGAGGAGGGGCCTTAGTCACAGTTGCAGGGCCAAGAAAAGAACTAGTATTCATGGCTACAAGAAAGCAGGGATCTGGACACAGTTCCAGGGCCAAGGGGAGCACTAGTACTCATGGCTGCAAGGGAGCAGGAGCCCTTCCTGGATAAAGACCAGCGCACAGAGCAGGAGAGCAGTAACCACACCTCTCCCAGGATAACACTACCTTGGAAGAACAAAAAACTTGTAGACTCTCAGAACTAGCTCTGAAAACAGCAGCATAAAAAAATCCCAAAGCTTAGCACAGTGTCTCCCCACCTCCAGGTGAGCAGAGCCCAATTTTAATATAAAATTCAAAGTGGAGAAATAGGCTGGAGAAATGAGCAAACAACAACAACAAAAAAGAACTTGACCATAAAAAGCTACTATGATGGCAGGGAAGACCAAGACATAAATTTAGACAACAACATTGTAAAAACAGCTACAAGCAAAGCCTCAAAGAAAATGTTAATTGGACCCAAGGCCAGGAAAAATTCCTAGAAGAGTTCAAGAAGGAAAAGAAATGAGAGTGGTACAAAAAAATTATGGAAAGAGAATTAGCAACTTGGTAAAAAGAGGCACAAAAAGTTTTGAAGAAAATAGCACCTTAAAAAACAGAATTGGTGCAATGGTAAAAGAAGCACAAAAATTCACTGAAGAAAATAACTCCTTAAAAAGTAGAATTGGCTAAACATAAAAAGAGATGCAAAAGCTCATTAGAGAAAATAATTCCTTAAAATTTAGAATTGGATAAGTGGAAGCTAATGACTCTATGAGACTTCAAGAAACAATAAAACAAAGTCAAAGGAATGAAAAATAGAGGAAAATGTGAAATACCTCATTGGAAAAACAATTGCAAGACAGATCAAGGAAAAAAAAATTTTGAAGTTATTGAAGTATCTTAAAGCCAGGATCTTAGATCCAAATGGTAAAATGGAAATTAAAAGAATCCACTGATCACTTCTTGAAAGAGATCCCAAAACAAAAATTTCTAGGAATATTATAGGCAAGTTACAGAGCTCCCAGGTCAAGGAAAAAATATTGGAAACAGCCAGGAAGAAACAATTCTAATATCATAGAGCCACAGTCAGGATAACACAATATTTAGCTTCTTCCACATTAAAGAAGCAGAAGACTTGGAATATGATATTCCAGAGGGCAAAGGAGCTAGAATTGCAACCAGGAATAACCTGCCTAGCAAAACTGAGTATAATCCTTCAGAGGAAAAAATGGATATTTAATGAAATAGAGGATGTTTAAGCATTCCTGATGAAAAGACCAAAGCTGAAAATAAAATCTGGCATTCTAGCAGAAGATTCACAAAAGCATAAAAAGGTAAACATGGAAGCATTTAAGGGACTTGATGGAGTTAAACTATTTACATTCCTATATGGGAAGAAGATATAGTAACTCCTAAGAACTTAATCATTATTAGGACAGTTAGAGGGAGTCCGCATAGACAAGGGGCACAGGGCTAAGGCAATCACGTATAGGATGATCTCCAAAAAAGGAATGTAGAAGTGAGAAAGAGGAGAAGGGGGAAGGGAGAAGAATGGAGCAAATTTTCTCATATAAAGGAAGGCTATAAGACAGAGCTTTTGTAGTGGAGAAGAAAATGTGGTAGCAAAGAACCAGAAATCAAGGGGATGCTCATCTTTTGGTAAATAGTTAAACAAGTTGGGTATATGATTATGATGGAGAACTATTGTGCCACAAGAAATGACAAGGGCAGTGGGGGTGGTTTCAGAAAGAAAAAAAAACATGAAAAGATATACGAATTGATGCAAAGTGATGGGAAGAACCAAGAGATTATTGTTCACACTGACAGCAAGGTTGTAATGATGATCAACTGTGAAAGACTTGGCTACTCTGATTGGTACAATGATCCAAGACAATTCCAAAGGACTCATGATGAAAACAATGCTATGCACCTCTAGAGAGAGAATCGATGAACTCTGAGAGCAAATCAAAGTACAATTTTCTCACTTTCTATATATTTTTTCTCACATGGCTAATATGAAAATATGCTTTGCGTGATTCCACATGTATAACTGATACATTGTTTGCCTTCTCAGTGGGTGGGAGGAAGAGAGTCTGGAACTCAAAATTTTAAAAGAAAATAATGTCTTAATAAACATTTTTAAAAGTTTTTTTTTTTTAAAAAAAAAAGAAGCTATCTCATCTAACCCTCATGAATGAGGTAACTGAGACCTAGCAAGGTTAAATGACTTGCCTGAGGTCACATAGGTAATAAGTGACAGAACCTGCATTCAAACTAACATCTTCTGGCTCCAAATATGGCACCATTTAATAATAGCTGGCATTTATATATTGCTTCAAGGTTTACAAAGTGCTTTACCTATGTTATCTCATTTTATCCTTATAACAATCCTTGGAGGGAGATAGTGTTATTATCATACCTATTTTGCAGGTGAGAAAACTGAGGCAGACAGTGGTTAAGTGACTTGCCCAGAATCACACAACTGAAAAATATCTGAGTCAAGATTTGAATTCAGATCTTTCTGACTCCAGCTCTAGTATTCTGTTCATTGGGCTACTTAAATGCACCATGTTACCACTAATAGGCTTACTAGACTTCCCCAAGGTTCCCTCCATGAATCGCCAGATTGATTCCCAGAAGCCTTGTGGCTAGTTCAGTACTGCCCCCATTCAGCAAGTCTTTATAAGTCTCGACTGTGTGTAGACCTCTGAACTTAATGCCACGGAAGATGAAATCATTGTAGAGACAAGAATAATACCGGGCGTCCCCGAAGTCTGGACACAGAGGCAATGTGGAGTTATTGCATTGAGTTCACATGAATCTTGCAAAGTGCATCAACCTTTGCATTGCAAATGATGGAAATCATGTTGAAGATGTTATCTGTTAATATTCCAATTAAATAAAATATTGTTGAAAATTTCATTTCTTGAAAATATGCATTTTTTCCTATGTGTCCAGACTTTAGGAACACCTTGTACGCAAGAATCTAGTAGGACACAAATGCTTCTGCATAATAGCATAATATAAGGTACACACATTCTTTTTAGCAATTATGAAGCGCTCACTGTGTGCAGGGCACAGAAAGGCTCTAAGAAAGACAAAATTTACATAAGTTCCTCATGGATCTACAGTCTAGTAAAGGAATAAGACCAAATAGATAACAGTATGCACAATATTACACGGTACATGTATCAGAGTCGCGGAATGCTATAGTGCTAGGGAACTGAGGTGCTAGTAAAGGATAAAGCAAGGAAGTGAGCCAAGTGGTTTAATATATAGACAGAAGGGTGTGCAATGAAAATTTACCTGAGATCCAATCTCGCCTCAGTATCTTACTAGCTAGAGGCAGCTGGGGGCATAGCAGTGGTCATAGCATGGGACCCAGAAACAGGAACATCTGAGTTCAAATCTGGCCATGAATAGTAACTATCCGTGTGACCCTGGGCAAGTCTCTTAACCTCTGCCTGTTTCAGTATGCTCGTCTGTAAAATAGGAATGGCAGTGGCACCCACCTCCCAGGGTTGTCATGAGCCCCAAATAATGTTAGTAAAGTATTTTGTGAACATTAAAGCAATATATAAATGTTAGTTGTTATTTTTAGCTATGTGAACTTGGGCAAGTCAATTAGCCTTTGCTTGCCTCAGTTTCCTCTACTATTCCATGGGGAGAATAATACCACCCACCTCCCAATGTTGTTCTGAGGATCAATGGAGACAATATTTGTAAACAGCACTTGGCACAGTTCCTGGCACACAGTAGGCTCTATGTAAATGCTTATTCCTTTCCATCTCCCCTTAACCTGTTTTAGCTTCCAACTTCTCAACTGTAAAATGAGAGAGGTTGGATTGGATGGTCTCTAATGGCTCCTTTCCGCTCTAGATCTACATGACTATAATCTATTTCAAGGATCTGTATTGACTGAAGAGCCTCAGGAATGTTTAAAGGCACTAAAGAAATGATGACTGAAATTAATATAGAGGAGGGGTTGGGGAGATAGGAGGAGGAAAGAAGATTCTTTGGGGTTGTAGAATGAATAGGATAAATGAAACCAAAGAAGCTAGATTGTGCGTGTGTGTGTGTGTGTGTGTCTGTGTCTGTGTCTGTGTCTGTGTGTGTGTGTGTGTGTGTGTGTGTGTGTAGAACATGGTTAGGATTCTGGGTTGGCTGAGGATAGAGAGGCCATTTGCCTTCCCATGGAAGATACCCTACATTATGGGAAAGCCTTAGCTATAGCCTAAAGATAGAGCAGTTTCCAGTTGAATTTTGAAATATATGTCTGATGTCTGAGAGACAACACAGAGCAGTGGATAGAGAGAGGGCATCCAAGCCAGAAAGATCTGCCATTCTGATGCATACTGATTGTGTAACCCTCGGCAGATCACTTTTAACTTCTCAGTGCCCTTGGCAACTCTAAGACTATAGGATACAGGGAAGGCACTAATGTGCATTGGTCGGAGGAGTTCCCCCAGCTGATCGACCTGTAGATCAATGAAATCATAGGTCCAGTGTCCTGTCCCCATGCCTCATTTGTATGTGAACTGTTCAAAGATGAAAGGAGGAGAGCAAAGAGGAGGAGGGAACAAGTATTTATAAATTTACTAACTGCCAACTATGTGCCAAGTACTGTGCTAAGATTTTTACAAAGATTATCCCATTGTATCCTCAAAACCAAGAAGTTAATTTCTATTGTTATCCGCATTTTATAGTTGAGGAAACTGAGGAAGAGAGAGACTCAGTGACTTACCTAGGGTCACACAATTAGTAAATCTCAGATTTGAACTCAGTTCTTCCCAACTCCAGGCTCTATCCACTCCACCACCTATCTGCCTGAGATAGTAACATATGTCTCAACTTATATATCAGTGTTAAACTACTCAGCATTTAGTTACTTGTCCTGTAGTGAGAAAGGATCTGATAATAGGATGTAGAGCATGCAACCTCAGACCATCTGGCCTCCTCATTTTAAATATCATGAAACTGAGGTTCAAAGAAATAAAATAATTTGAACATTACACCAGCAGTCAGCAGAGCTCAATTCAAACCCAGATATCCTGAATCCAAATGTATTTTCCTTCCAACCATGCTGGGTTTTGTGATGTACTATCTTTAGGATCAAAGACACACATTTTCCAGCTGTCATATCCAAGTCTACAGAACAGCCCATGGCTGGGAGACAGTTTTTCTCTGTATGAAACTTAACTGCTCCCTGTGAGGACTGAACCTATAACCTGGTCGGTCATGAGCTCTGCATTCTAATCATTAGTGCCAGTGCAGACAAACTTCTCTATAGACCTTCAAAAACGATATGGCTTGGCGAGTTTCATCTTGTCTCTATCCAGAGTCAGCATAGTATAGTGGATAGAAACCTATCCTCTAATCCAAGAAGATATGGGGTCAAATTGTACCTCTCACACATATTGGTTGCTGAACCCTAGATAAGTCTTTCAGCCTCTCAGTTAAACCTCTGAGACTTAAAAGTTTCATTGGCAGAGGGCATTTGCTCATCTGGGAGTTTCGTGTGCCAATAAAATCACAGAACCAGTTCCTAATCCTATCCTATGTCCACCTTTACCTAGCTCATATCCAGGTACAGGATTGGGGGAAATGCTTCTCCCACATCCTGATGTCTTTTTAAAAAATTATTATTCATTGATTTTTAGTATTCTTTTCATTTTAAATTTTGAGTTCCAAATTCCTGCATCCTAATGTCTTAAAGACTGTTGTAGCTATCTCATAACAGTATGATGGGTTCCCAAGAGTTCAAGGACAGATGGCTGATGATTATCATTTTCCAAGTGCTCTTGGCTCACACAGTGGTAGGCAGTGAACCAAGAGAAGGCTTGCTGCAGAGGGGTCACCTCATCCCCGGAGAATCTTCCTGCCCTTATCTTTCCATTGAAGTTTGAGTTTATCTAATTACACAGCTCCCAAACCTACCCCTGGACTTCATCATTTGGTGTTACCTATTTTTCCATGGTAAGAGAAATTTGGGCACAGTCTTATTAGGGGTGCAGTCATCCCTTCAGCCAACATGCACCGGTCAGTTAACAAGCAACTGTTAGTGCTATGTGCCAGGCACTGTGCTAAGTGCCAGGGAGGAAAGAAAGGCAACGAACAGTCTCTGTGCTCAAGAAGCTCACACTCTAATGGGGGAGACAATATGCAAAAACAAAATATACATAATATATGTGTATATTGTGTTTATTATATACATATATGTGTACATTTACAGAGTAAACAGATAGATGGAAAGTCATCTTGGAGGAAAAACACTAGTAGTGGTGGCAGCAGTGGCCAGGGGAGGAGACTGGAAGAAACTCCAAGCAGAAAGTAAGCTTTGAGCTCAATCTTGAAGGTCAGGGAAGCCAAGAGGTGGAGGTAAGGTAGAGGTGGAACACTGCAGGTATGTGGCATTACCAATGAAAAGGTATAGAGTTCAAAGTTGAAGTATCTACTTGGCATAGTGTCTGGAGTTAGGAAAACCTGAGTTCAAATTTGACCACAGATACTTCCTAGCTGTGTGACCCTGGGCAAGTCACTTCACCCTGTTTGCCTCAGTTTCCTCATCTGTAAAATGAGCTGGAAAAGGAAATAGCAAACCACTTTAGGATCTCCGCCAAGAAAACCCCAAATGGGTTCACGAAGTGTCAGACACATCTGAAAAATGACTGACTCAGTCCTATATGAGGAGTACCAAGAAGGCCAGTGTCACTGGATTGTAAAGTATGTGGAAGGAATTTAAGTGTAAAAAGACTAGAAAGGTAGGAAGGGGCAGAGTTATGAAAAGCTGTAAGAGTCACTCTGTAGGTCACAGGCAGCCACTGAGTTTTATTGAGAAGTGGGGTAACGCGGTCAGACCAGATTTAGGACAATCATTTTGTCAGCTGAGTCAGGGATAGGCTGGAGTGGGGAGACACTTCTGGCAGAGAGATAACTTAACAGACTGACGGCCTACCTCAGAGTCATAACTAGCATGAGATAGCCAAAACTTTTCCCCAGGGCAGCAAAACATAAGTGGGATCTGATTCTTCTCTATAGTGACTGTCTCACTCAGCCTTGATCACTTCTCATCCTTGGCCTCCAGAGACCTTTTGTTTGGTGCCCCTTCCTCCCCAGTTCCTGAGATGGTAAAGGTGCTCTGAAGCACAGGCCATACCACCTCTAATACTGGCTGTGTGACCATGGGAAAATCACATAACATCTCTGAACGTCACTTTCCTCATCCGTGAAATGAGACAGTTAGATATGATGGCCTCTAAAGTTCTTCCCATCTATGATCCATGAACCGTAAAACATTACTGCAGTGCCCCTGCCCCACACTGAATTTGTCCCTAGAGGAAGACTTCCTCTTTATGTTTCTTTCCTCAGCTGTGATAGGAGGCAATCTGCTCAGAGCCTTAAGGTTTACAGCTCCCTGAATCAAGATGCTTGCAGTAAGGCTTCTGGGGTCTTAATAGATCTCAGGAGAGGAAGACAAAAAAAAACATCCCAGGGAGAGTCTCTGCCATGCTGATTGGACTGAGGAAAAGTCCTAAGTAATTTTCTGCTCAAGGCCACTGGGGAGTTTTTGTGAGTGACTCAATGCTACCTGCAGGTCGCTGCTTGAAAAGTGCTTCACACGGTTCCCCAAGGGAGCCTGTCAGTGTTCCCTGCCGTCCCCAGAAAGCAAGGAAGGCATTTTCAGAAAGCTTAGAAGTCCTTTCTCTGCCTCTGCTAGACGATGGTTCCGCTGATTAGCCCTGCAGGGCTGCTGTTTTCCACCAGGTAACTTTCTCCACCTTTGTTGAAGCATTGGGTTCAGTGTTTGGTGGCTGATTTGGCTCCAGGTGAATCAAGACCAAGGTTATGTCAATTAAGAATGTTGAACATGGTTTCCAAAGGCACTGCATCGGTATGAGCAGCAGAAGCATTCAGTAGGCAAAGATAAAGTCTGAATGGAGAGCTCAAGAGACGCCTAATTTTATGCAGTTGCTAGGGATGTGTGTGTGTGTGTGTGTGCATGTATGTTTGCACGAACTAAATGAGCAATGTAACACAAAAACTACAGGTGACCCTCTTTGCTCCTTTCCCATTTTATCTTAGGGAAAATGTGAAGGATGCCCCTGTTTGCAGTTTTCTAGGGAATGCGGTACAGGTTCCTGGCTAAACTTGCAAACCACAAGGCTGGGCTGAGTGGGAAGTCAGGTATTTCCATATGTTGCTTCTTTCATTGAAGCATCAGGGAACCCTCCTCCTGAAATACTCCACGTTCTCTACAGGAATGTGTCATAAACCATGCATACCAAACACTTCCTCAGGACCAGCTGTTGCAGAAACTCAGGCATCATTTGAGTAGCACTGGCTGGAGTGTGCTGTCTGTCCTTCTTAAGGTGGCCCCCTCCCTACTCATGCTGGGAGCTGCCAGGCAATGGTACAGGTCTGCCTGGGCTGGGGATACAGCTTATGGATATGGGACTCTGGCCTCAAGCAGGCATAGGGGTCAGTGGGGGTGCTTGGCCCTAGAGAAGCCATGGCTTATCAGTAGCCCTGAATCATAGGATGTAATCACAGCCTCTGGATGATTTCCCTTCCCTACTGTTAATTTAGCACAGATATAACATGCTGATTTGCTGCTTTCATGCTCACTCCTGAGTGACAATCAGCTACAATTCAGGCTTGCCTTCGCTGATCCCTTTCGGTCCTTGCACACTTTCCGGGCCAATTCTCGCAGATACAATAGGTGAAGCATGCATCGAAGTCATGGCACCTCTTGGCTACATGAGCAAGAGCCTTAGAAATCAACTCTTCTCAGAGCCGCAGTCCCGAGAATACACCTAGAATCAGAGTCAAACTGTTTGACTCTCTCTCTCTCTCTCTCTCTCTCTCTCTCTCTCTCTCTCTCTCTCTCTCTCTCTCTCTCTCCCTCTCCCTCTCTCTCTCTCCCTCGCTCTCTGCATCATTTGCTCTTTTGTTTTGCTTTGAGAGTACCTCAATAATCGTGGACTTGTGCTCTGGTGGGTAGTGAGCCTGTTTGTTTCTGATTCTTCATGCAGAATAGGAAGGAGGTTCACTTGCTTTGCACAGAGACTGAGCCAGAGGCGAAAGCAAAACCAATGTGATTTATTGAATGAAGACGCTGGACAATTACCAACAACTTGTTCCTCTTCTGCCTCATCCAAGCTAAACTGGTAAGTAAATCCTATTACCTTCTCCCATCATATTGAACACGGAGCTTGCTGGTCATTGTTTTTTAAAATGTGTGATGATGCATGTTTAATGATGTGATATATGCATCTTCTAAAGAGTTAGCTAGGGGTGATATATGCAGAGCACATACGCACACACACACACACAGACATGCGCGCGCGCACACACACATACACACACACACACACACTGCTCTTCAGGGACACAAACATCTCTACACAGATATACTGGGGCATGAGAAGGAGGAAATCTATGCATTTTTTAAATTATTGAGAGCAGCAAGCATTAGAACACTGTATTGTTGCCTTTGAGAATAAAAACAGATTGCTGCCACCCTTGGTTTTATCATTCCCTGTTGTTTCCCAGTGTACTCCCAAAACACCTATCAAATACCTGTTGGATCAGGTTAACTGTTGAGTCCCAGAATGCTTAAAAGGACCAATGCCAATCTGAGCAAACAGCTGCTTCCCTGACTCTGGTTTGCTAGCTGAGCATGGAGGCTAGAATGTCAGCATTTAAACGAGCCTAGGTGATCAGGCACTGAACCTGGTGATGTTTACAACATGCTTTTTTTTCCAGGACAACAGCAGCTCAACAGATGCATGTGGGCAAATTTCTGCCTTGGTCCTCTAACATCATAGGGTTCATATTCTTGAATGTGATATTTTTTTTCATTCACACAGAGATCAGAGGGATTCACTGAGTACAGAGTAGGGATTGCTGCCCTTCTGGGATGTGTAGCAGGCCACTAATGTGGCTGTGGGCTGCACCATTTGTCCTTAATGCTAGGCATGTTGCTGAACTGGGCACCATGAGTGGCCACAAATGACCCAGCTTAATTCCTTCACCTTTCAAAACATACAGGAGCTCATTTCTATGGAAGGAAAAAGGGATGTGAGAAAAGAATTGCTGCTTCTTTTTCCTCTTTATTGTGGGCTTTTGTCTGAACTGTTATCCCTAGATTTTATGGAACCATCAATCCAGCTCTCTTGTGCTAATACTTCTAGGTCTGAATCCATATAAATGTCATGTAGAGTTGAAGGTTTCATTTGGTATATTCTCTCTGTAGTATATCACTTGGCTGTTAAGACAAAGTTGTGACTACGAATCCTGATCAGGACAAAAGATAGATTACCTAGGAACATAGAACAATGTATTTCTCAAAATGTGAAGAGTTAGGAACTGAAGTTGGGAAATTTGGGGCTGATTCTCCCAAGAGAGGGAAAGCTTTGTCTAGAACCCCAGAAAGCATGTGCTGTTGGTCATAAGGGCTATGCCACTCTCCACTTTGATCTGAAAGCTTTAGAGATGATGGAAACATAATAAGTGATTAATAAGCTAGAGAATCTCCAGAGGATGGCATCTAGTTCATGCAATATGACTTTAGAAGCTTGGCAATTGCTCCTAGAGATGCTGTAGCCGTAGCCACTGAAGACCTGGAAAACAAAGTTCTCGCCACCAAAATGCTTGGCATTGTCGAATGTCTCAATATCAGTGAAAATAACATGAAAGAAGAGGTAATACCATCCACTCTAACACTGAACCCTAAGGACCATGAGACCTTTCTATCTGACCTGCAGGTGGAACCTTCCATACCTAGTGTATCCCTTATCAGAATGCAAGCGGCTTGAAGGCAAGGACTGTCTTAGTTTTCTATTTTTATCTCCAGCATTTAGCACAGTTATTTGAACATAGTGAATATTTAACAACTGCTTTACTCATTCATTCATTCACTTATTCATTCATTCATTCACTCATTCATTCATTCATTCATATGAGGATGTGTTGAAGGAACTGAGAATGTTTAGCTTGGAGAAGAGAAGATTCAGGGAAGACAAAGATATGTCTCCAGGTATTTGAAAGGATGCGACCTGGAAAAGGGATTAGACCTTCCATTTGACCTCAAAGAGGCAGTTTTATGCTTACTTTAAGGAAAAACCTTCCAATCAGTTTATTAAATGATTCAAAGCTGGAATGCCGTAGGCAATAGTAGGTTCCCCCTCACTGAATATCTTCAAACAAAGGCTGGATGACCTCTCAGTGGTAATTCCCTCTTTTGGGGTGAATTTTTTCCTAAGTATAGAACTAAATGACCTTGGAGGAGTCCTTTCCAACTTGAAAATTCTGTGATAAATAAAAGAAGATGGGATAGTCTTGGCAACTTGGTGGCCCAGTGGATAGAACACTAGTCCTGAGCTCAGGAAGACTTGAATTCAAATTTGGCCTCAAATACTTGCTAGCTGTTTGACCCTGAGCAAGTTAGTTAACCTCTGTCTGCCTCAATTTCCTCATCTGTAAAATGAGGCCAATTCCTCACAGGATTTTTATGAGGATCAAATGAGAATATTTGTAAAGTGTTTTTGTAAACCTTAAAACCACGTTAATTCTGGCTATTATTATTATTACTATAATTATTTATATAAGGCTATATAAATGCTAGCTAGATTTTGTATGACCCAATTATTAGATCAATTGGCAGGGAGTCAGGGACACTGTTCCTTATTCTTCAGCTAATGGTCTGACTTGGATAATATCATTATGGACTGGTCCTTAGAGATTATTGTAGCTAAAGGCAACATTTTACAGAGAAAGACACGGAACCCTGGAAAGCCAAAGTAAACCGTCCAACATCAAAATCCAGTTAATGGCAGTCAGAAGTGAAACCCAAGACATTCAACTCCCAGAACAGCATCGTTGTTTTCGATGTTGATTTTCCTCCCTGTATCTTAACCTGTCCATATCTATAACCATACTGGCCCTTCTCTATTCAATGGGGTCACATTGTCATAGAATTGCTTAGGTAGAAGAGACCTTAGCAGTTATCTATTCAAACCCTACTCAGACATCAAAACTCAAACTCATTTTCCAGGTGTGGAAATTTAGGCCCACAAGTAAATAGTGCTTTAGATAGTTAGAGAAAAGGTACAATGGAAACTCAAAATTACCATCTCAGTTCTTTGAACCAAAGGCTAGGCTACCTGGCTACCACACAGAACGTTCTGCCAGGTTCAATTCAATTTCAATTTAGGAAGCGTGTATTCGTTGCCTTCTGTATATAAGGCAAGAAGGAGCTCATCATAGTGATTAGAGAACCAGCCTTGGAGTCAGGAAAACCTAGGTTCAAGCTTTACCTCTATACCTGGCCATGACCCTGAGGAAGTTACTTAACCTCTCCAGAGGGCAACCCTGTGAGATTTTTACAAAGTAGTTGTTGATCTGCTTTGGTAGGTAGGCCTTCTTACCAGGAGCTTCCTGTACAAATAAAAGCTCGAGTCTGGGGGCCAAATTGTCCAAGGCATTGCCATAGGCATTGGGGACATGGGGACAAAAGGGAAATAATCTTTACTCTCCAGTGGATAAAAGAATCCATTTCCTCTTCACAACAAACAGACAGTGTAAAAAGAAGCCTTTCTTTGTTATGTATCTCTGAACAAAGCACTTCCTTACCCAGGCAAACCAGAATGGGCTGAAGAGGAGCAGAAGAAATTTGCATTCATCTAAACCCAAACAACAAAGCAAAACAAACAAAAAGCCCAGAATCGATTTAAAAAAAAAAACTTTTATTTTTTTTGTTCATTCTGAATTTAAATATTTAAAGATAAAAAAGAACATTTCCATGTACATAGCACAACATTAAAAAAGGATTCACTACAAAACAATGAATTTATATTTCACACTGTTTACTTTTTTTGAAAAACTGTATAAATGCTACTCTACTTTCAATGCTTCCTTTTAAATTTTCTTTTATTCTCTGCTGTGGGCTTTTCATATTTTCTCCCCCTCCCTACCCCAAACATTTATGAAGTACCTACTATGTGCCAAGCATTATGCATATCCATTTTAGAGAGCTGGATTTTGAGTCTAAAAGACCTGGGTTAGAATCCTGCCTCTAATACTTATGACCCTGGGCAAGTCACCTAACCTCTACATACCTCACATAACTAACTACATTTAACAAGTCATAGGGCAGCTAGGTGACACAGTGGATAGAATGCTGGCCACGGAGTCAGAAAGACTCATTCTTCTGAGTTCAAATCTGGCTTCGGACACTCACTAGCTGTGTGACTCTGGGCAAGTCAGTTCCCTCATCTGTAAAATGAGCTGGGGAAGGAAACAGCAAACCTCTCTTGTATCCTTGCCAAGGAAACCCCAAATGGGACCACAAAGAGTCAGACACAATGGAACAACTAGAAGATAGCTGTCATATGTATTAGGCAGAAAGAAGTCCTATAATAGAAATTTCCCATCTTGAAGAAAAGTGGGTCATTAATAACTCATATCTGTAATGGTGCTCCTAAGGGGTGTGTGTATGTGTGTGTGTGTGTGTGTGTGTGTGTAGACCCAAATGAATTTCTAAATTTTCTTTTTGTTAATAGGATAATTTTTTTTGGTTTTTTCTCAGAATTATTTTTAATAGCAATTTTTTAAATTTCATTTTTTCTAAGCACTTGTAAAGTTAGTTTTAAACATTTACTTTTTATAAGATTTTGAGTTACAAATTTTTCTCCCTCCCCCTACCTATCCCTTCCCAAGATGGCAAGTAATCTGAAATAGGTTGTGTATGTTCAATCATGTTAAACACATTAGTCTAAACCTATTAAACTAATTGACATCAGTCAAGTTTGCGAAAGAAGAAACAGAACAAAAGGGAAAAACTACAAAAAAACAAAAAAAAATTTAAAAGTGAAAATAGTATGCTTCATTCTGCATTCAGACTCCATAGTTCTTTCTCTGGATGTAGATAGCCTTTTCCACCATTAGTCTTTTGGAATTGTCTTGGATCATTGTATTGCTGAGAGAAGAGCTAAGTCTATCATAGTTGATCATCACACAATGTTTCTGTTACTGTGTACAATGTTCTCCTGGTTCTGCTTACTTCACTCAGCATTAGGTCATGTAAGCCTTTCTGAAATCTGCCTACTCATCATTTCTTATTGCACAATAGTATTCCAATACATTTATGTACCACAGCTTGTTCAGCCATTCCCCAATTGATGGGCATGCTCTTACTTTCCAATTCTTTGCCACCACAAAAAGAGATGCTATAAATATTTTTGTACATGTAGGTCCTTTTCCCTTCCTCATGATCTATTTCAGATACATACCTAGCAGTGCTAATACTGTATCAAATGCTGCACAGTTTTGACACAGTTCCAAATTGCTCTCCAGAATGGTTGGATCATGAACTTCAAAATTTTCAAGAAAAAAAATTACAACCCATATTGTTTATATATGAAGTGCATATGCTATATTTATGTATCTATATATAATGTAGATATTAAAATGTAATGTGTGCATATTACATTTTAATAGCCACAAAATTGATGATCCATGTAGGCTATCTATTACACTTTCAGTTAACTGTAAAAGTTAATTCATTGGACACTTCTGGTTAAGATGGATATATGAAAGTTCATGAAGAAACCACTCTCTCCCACATTTACTCAGGCAATGATCTAAAAAAAATTGCCAGACAAAATAATGATCAAGAATCCAAAGAAACATGTTTGTTAGCTACATCATCCCACTTAAGACTGTATAAAAGATAGCAAGAAGCAAAAGACCTGGAAGAAGCATCCCACCGAGAAAGCCAGCACAAGCCTAGGGGAACAGGCTAGAAGCCAAGAGTTGCTCCCAGACAGGGAAAGCAGCAGATTAGATGGAAGACCAGAGGAGTACCCAGATTAGGAAGACCCCAAATTCCTTCCTCATCCCGGGGATGGAACCCTGAAGCAGCAACATGATAGGAGACAACTGACCATAGGCTTTTGACCAGAGATACTAAAGCCTATAACCTATCACAGAAAAGACACATCAGAGGAAGTAGAAACAAATGAGGAAAAAAAAAAAACCTCTGAAAGTTCAGGCCAATTCCAAAAGTGTCCTTATCACCCTCAGCAAAAATGACAGGTGGGAATAGAACTCCTGCCCTGGCACAAAAACTTAACTAGGAACTAGAGTTGGAGATTTGAGTAAACAGAAGAAAATGAACATAATGAAGTTACAACATGAGTCAGGAGACACCAAAAAGGAATACTCAGAAGAAAAGAATAATTCCACAACTGGAAGTCAAGCCTCAGAGGGAAAAAATGGCTTGGCCATAAGGACTATAAGAGTTCCTGGAAAAAATGAAGCAAAGAGATTTTGTAAAATGGAATTATATGTGAAATGAAAGTTCTGGAGGAAAGAATTGGAAGGAGAATTAATAAAATAGAACAGAAGATGGAAAAAAAAACTTACTTAAGTAATGAACTCCCTGAAAAGTAGAACAGACCAAAAGAACTCAATTATTCCATGAGGTAATAAGAAATATTAGAATAAAATCAAAAGACAAGACAAGAAAAGAAAAGTAAAGAAAAGAAAAGAAAAAGGCAGAGCCAAGATGATAGAGTGAAAACAGGGACTCACTTGAGCTCTCCCCTAGATCCCTCCAAACACCTGTAAAAAATGACTCTAAACAAATTCTAGAGCTACATAACCCACAAAATGACAGAGTGAAATAAATCTCCAGCCCAAGACTGCCTGGATGGTCACTGGGAAGGGTCTATCACACCATGCTGGGAGCAGAGCACAGCCCAGCATGGGCCATGCCAGGACAGACCAGGCTGGAGCAGACCAGGAGGAGGAGTGGCTCCTTCCAGAGCTCCAAGACCAGAGACAGTGGGGGGAATCAAGTGACTGATCAGAGCAGGAGTGCAGGGATCTATTTCCTGGTGCTGAGGCAGGATTCTCTTGCTTTTTTCCTGCTTGGATCTGGGTTGCAGTCTTGGTTGGCAGTCCTTGGGGGAGGAGGAGTGCTGGTGTGGCAGGGCTTGAGGTAGCTGTGGAGAGGGAATCCTCCTGGTGGTTACATGACAGGAAGGAGTGCTTGAGATAACTCACAGACCAGAGCACAGGCTAGGAGAGGACTAAACACCTCTCATTGGATCATATCACCCCAGAAGAACTGAAAATTTACAGATTCCTAGAAGTAGCTCTGAAAACAGCAGTGCAAAGCTCCTGAAGCTGGGACAGAGCACTCTCCACTCTGGCAGCAGTCATACCCTGACAAAGAGCTCAGAAGTGAAATAATTGGCTGGAAAAATGAGCAGACAATGTAAAAAGACTCAGAATATATAAAATCTTACTTTGGCAACAAAATCAAAACATACAGCCAGAAGAAGTCAACAAAGTCAAAGAGCCTACATCAAAAGCCTCCAAGAAAAATATGAATTGGTCTCAGGTCATGGAAGAGCTCAAAAAGGATTTGGAAAAGCAAGTAAGAGAAGTGGAGGAAAAATTGGGAAGAGAAATGAGGGTGATGCAAGAAAACCATGAAAAACAAGTCAATAACTTGCTAAAGGAGACCCAAAAAATACTGAAGAAAATAACACCTCAAAGAATAACCCAAATGTCAAAAGAGCTCCAAAAAGCCAATGAGGAGAAAAATGCCTTGAAAGGCAGAATTAGCCAAATGGAAAAGGAGGTTCAAAAGACCATTAAAGAAAATACCATCTTAAAAATTAGATTGGAGCAAGTGGAAGCTTGTGACTTTATGAGAAATTATAAAACAAAACCAAAAGAATGAAAAAATGGAAGACAATGTGAAATATCTCATTGGAAAAAACACTGACCTAGAGAATAGATCAAGGAGAGATAATTTAAGAATTATTGGATTAACTGAAAGCCATGATCAAAAAAGAGCCTAGACATCATCTTTCAAGAAATGATCAAGGAAAACTGCCCTGATATTCTAGAACAAGAGGGTAAAATAGAAATTGAAAGAATCTACCAATTGCCTCTTGAAAAAGATCCCAAAAGGAAAACTCCTAGGAATATTGTGACTAAATTGCAGAGTTCCTGGGTCAAGAAGTAAATATTGCAAGCAGCCAGAAAGAAACAATTTGAGTATTGTGGAAACACAGTCAGGATAACAAAAGATCTAGCAGCTTCTACACTAAGGGATTGAAGGGCTTGGAATATGATATTCCAGAGGTCAAAGGAGCTGGGATTAAAACCAAGGATCACCTACCCAGCA
Source organism: Trichosurus vulpecula (assembly GCF_011100635.1). NCBI lineage: Eukaryota > Metazoa > Chordata > Mammalia > Diprotodontia > Phalangeridae > Trichosurus > Trichosurus vulpecula. The sequence continues at coordinate 173,281,109 of NC_050576.1, read as the reverse complement.
AAACTGAGTATGATACTTCAGGGCAAAAAAAATGGATTTTCAACAAAATAGTGGACTTGCAAACATTCTTGATGAAAAGACCAGAGCTGAATAGAAAATTTGACTTTCAAATGCAAGAATCAAGAGAAGCATGAAGAGGTAAACAGGAAAGAGAAATCATAAGAGACTTAATGAAGTTGAACTGTTTACATTTCTACATGGAAAGATGATATTTGTAACTCATGAGACCTTTCTCAGTATTAGGATAGTTGAAGGGACTATTCATATGCATACATATATATGTGTATATACATATATATATATATATGTGTGTGTGTGTATACATATATATATATATATATATACATACACATATATGTGTATATATGTGTGTGTGTGTAGGCAGAGGGCACAGGGTGAGTTGAATATGAAGGGATGATATCTAAAAAAATAAAATTAAGGGGTGAGAGAGGCAAATATTGGGAGAAGGAGAAAGGGAGGGATAGAATGGAATAAATTATCTCACATAAAAGAGGCAAGAAAAAGCTGTTATCATGGAAGGAAAGAGGGGAAAGGTGAAAGAGAATGAGTGAACCTTACTCTCATCAGATTTGGCTTAAGGAGGGAATAACATACACACTCAATTGGGTATCTTACCCTACAGGAAAGTAGGGGGGAAGGGGATGATAGGAGGAAAGGCAGATTGAGGGAGGGGGTAGTCAAAAGCAAATACTTTTGAAAAGGGACCAAAGGAGGAAAGGGTGAAAGGAGAAAACTGAATAAAGGGGGCGGGATAAGATGGAGGGAAATATACTTAGCCTTTTACAACATGACTATTATGGAAGTGTTTTGCATAATGATACATGTATAACCTATATTGAATTGCTTGCCTTCTCAAGGAGGGTGGGTGGAGAGGAAAGAAGGGAGAGAATTTAGAACTCAAACTTCTAAAAACAAATGTTTAAAAATTATTTTTACATGCAACTGGGAAATAAGATGCACAGGCAATGGGGTATAGAAATCTATCTGGCCCTACAAGAAAGTAAGGGGAAAGGGGATGGAGAGGGGAGTGGAGTGAAGTGATAGAAGGGAGGGAAGACTGGGGAAAGAGGCAATCAGAATACATGCCATCTTGGGATAGGGGGAGGATAGAGGTGGGGAGAAAATTTGTAACTCAAAATCTTATGGAAACGAATGCTGAAAGCTAAAATAAATTAAAAAACAAAAAGAAAATTAAAAGTGTCTCCTATCAAAACCAACTGACCTAAGAAACAAGTCAAAGAGAGATCATTTAAAAATCATTAGACTTCCAAAACAATGGTTAAGAAAAAAGTTTAGGGTCTTTTTGTTTGTTTGATCTCCCAGTCTCACCAAGTACAATGCAGTGGCCACTTACCAGCCAAATCCCAATCCTGAAACCATAACTTCCTCTATTTTCCTGATGTGATTTACATTAAGCAGCCTAGTAATCCTCTGCTCCTGGGTACTCATTATATTAGTGCAAGAGTTATTGTGGACACCTAATCAACTTTAGCTGAGAACCCCTGAATTCAATCCACTAGATTCAACCTCCCCCAGGAGCAGGGATTACTGGCAGGAACCACTCCCTGGCTGGATACTATATTTCAATAAATCATAATTAAAATCTTCCCAGATTTAATACATCCACATGACAAAGTGAAAATAAAAAGAATACACTGGTCACGTACTGATAGAAATCCCCCAATTAAAAACTCCCAGGAGTATGTCATAGCCAAAAATACACAGCTTTCAGGGCAAAGAATAAAAGAAGTCATAAAGAAAAAATTCGACTGCCAAAGAACCACAGTAAAGATCACACAAGACTTGGCAGCAACTACTTTAAAAGACAGAAAAATCTTGGAATACGGTGTTCCTATAAGTAAGACATAAAAGTTTACAACTAAGATTAACAGCCTAAAAGGTTGAGTCTTATCTTACAGAGAGAAAAATTAATTTTAATGGAATGGACTTTCAAGCATTTCTGATGAAAAGACTGGAGCTAAAGAGAAATTTTGAATTGCAAACACAATAGTAAAGAGAAAAGCCAGAAAAAAAGAGAAAAGCTAGAAAGGTAAATATATTTATATATTAAATATGTGTATGTTAAATTATATGTTTGATCAATTGGAAGGGTCTAAACAATGATGAAGTACTAATATTCTAATAGAGGAAGAAGAGATAAGTTTCTCTTCAAAATCACAATATTTTCAAGGTTCACAAGGGTAATTTTAAAAAGACAAATTCAAAGCCTGGACAAGTTTTTGTTCAGTTTTATTGGTTTGAAAATAGGAAAGAAAAAGAAGAGAAAGAGGAATACTAGCTCAGAAATCAAGAAGGGAGTTGAACTTACTGCATCTCACAATTGGGGTACAGAAGAATAGCATAAAATCTAGAGGAAAGCTTGGGGAGAGTGGACATATGAACCTCACTCTTCTTTGAAACTGACAAGAAAAAGTTGAACCCACATATTCATGCAAACAAGCAGTTCAGTATAGCAGTAAATGAAATCAACCAGGAAAACATACAAGGCTAGTGATGGAGAAGGAAGGATTTAGGACAGAAGGAAGAGTCAGGAAGGGATAGTCGTAAGAAAAATAAACTTCAAATTTAGAGGGTGGAGTATAAAATGGGTATTAGAAGGCAAAAAAAACCTGTAAGATCCAGTGACTGAGGTCTGAGTAAGGAAAAGAAAAGAGGGACAATGGAGTGGAAGCAGATAATTTCAATTACAGATGACTCGTATTAATCATACTTTCTTTTTCTTTTACCACTCTCTTCTTTAAAAAGTAAAAGGAAAGGGGTAAAGAGAGGCAGAAATATAAAAGAATATGATAGAGGGAAATATACATTTAACAATCAGAACTATGAATATGAATATGGTGAACTCATCCATAAAATGGAAGAGGATAGCAATATGAATTAGAAAGCAAAATCCAACAATATGTTGGAACAGACTTGAAATAAAGATTCATACAGAGTTAAAATGAGAAGCAAAGCAGAATTTATTATCTTTCCAGCAAATGAAAAAAACAATAGGATAGCAATCATGATCTCAGACAAGACAACAATAAAAATAGACACAGTTAAAAGAGATAACCCAGGAAACCATATTATGTTCAAAGGCACCATAGATAATAACATAATATTCATAATTAATATATGTGCGCCATTAAAGGAAAAGTTAAACAAATAAAAGAGATAGCTAAACTACAATTAGTGGTGAATCTCAATGTACTCCCTCCCAGACTGAAACAAATATAATAAAAATTCAAAATAAATAAAATAGAAAATATAAAAATAAGGAAGAAGTTAAGGACCTTAGAAAAGTTGGATAGTGGAGCTGGTAGAGAAGGGGAAGGGGTAGGGGGGATATCAGTAGTGTATAGGAATCACAATTTTCAAACCTCCCCGTTGTGCCCAAATGTCTTGCTTTGCCCTATTTTACTAAAATGTAAATTTGAAGGCCAAGGCTATTTGGAGTTTCGTCTTTGAATCATCCACTGCATCTCTTTGTAGGCAGTAGGTTCTTGGTAAATGCTTCTTGATTAGATAATACACCAAGTCACTGTCATTTCAGTGTGAATTGGACTGTTTTTAAAATTGTTATTGATATCTTTTGCTTTCATATTACTTCCATTCCACAACATAGGTCTCACTCACATTCACACAAAGAGTCACCTCCCCCACTCTTTCATCATAAAGAGTAAATAAGAAAGAGAAAATAAATTTTTCTTGTTGTTCAGTTGTTTTCAGTCATTTACAAATCTTTGTGACTCCACTTGGGGTTTTCTTGGCACTTAATAAAGGCTCCATCTATCTATCTATCTATATCTATATCTGTCTATGATATCCATCTACCTATCTATCTATATCTATATCTGTCTATCTATCTATCCATCAATCCATCCATCTATCTATCTATCAATATCTGTCTATATCCATCTATCTATCTATCTATCTATCTATCTATCTATCTATATCTGTCTGTCTGACATCTATCTATTTCGAGAGCATTCTTGGCAGGTTGACAGAGGGCATGCTTTGAGAAAAAGGCACAGAGGTGGGAATGGTCATGTAACATTCAGGACCAATGAGGAGATCAATGGCACTAGACAGGAGGTTTGTATAGGGGCTTACCAATAAATAAAGTTGGGCAGGTACTGTAAGTAGGGGCTAAATTGTAGGGCAGTGTTTTCAAACTCAAATAAAAATGGGGACCATTGAGCCATACATAAGGATAGCTTTGGGCCATGTATTGACTTAGAAAACCATATATTAAGATTATCTATGTTCTATTATATTTTTATTTATTTTATTACCTATGTCTCAATTTTCCAATTGTATTTTAATCTGGTTGGGCCAGCCTGCTTCCTGTGTTTCTGACACTTCTGTTCTAGAGGGATTTAAATATCATGCTAAAGAATGTTACATTTGTCCAAACTCCAAGGAAACACTGAAGAAGCCACTGAGGATTTTGAAGCAGGGAGGTATAGTTGCAAGGGATAGTTTGATAAGGGTAATCTGGAAGCACGGAAAGTGCTTGGGATGATCTGAAAGTGAGTTGGAGTAGAGAGAGAATGAAGTCAGGGATGCTGCTTTGATACTACCTAGGTTTTAGAAACCACTGAGAACAGGGACTGTTTTCTTCCTATCTTTTTTCCCAGATGCCTAGAAGAGTGCCTTACATATAAAGAATATTTAATAAATATTTGAAAAAATTATTTAATTTTAAAATATGATAGGAGAAGGAACAGAGGAAGTTGTCTAAAGAGATCAATGCAAACACACAGAGCACATGACTTGGATTTTTTAAAGATATGTATAGAAAATAAAAGAGTAGGGATCATAGCCAATGATGAAAAACTTGGAATGATCTGTGGCTAGCGAGGAAAATTAAGTGTATGCACACACGGTTTTGCTTGTTTTGCTAAAGACGTATTGGAGGAAAAGAGGAAAATCAAAGAAGGGAAAAGACATACTCAGGATGGATGAGGTGATAACTCATGACAGAAAGAAGGCAATCTTTCAATCTGTATTGTGTTTCTATTATCTCTGTCAGTGAGAATGGTCCTAGAGCTAGCAAGGATAGAAGTATGACTAATATGGAGTTAATATCTTTGATAAAGGAAAAACATAGCGTGAGAGCATGAGTTCAAGTCACCTGGGTCAGGTTGACTTTGTCTTTGGGTAGAAAAAAAAACCCTGGCAGATATCTTTGCTGAGCTGTGACCTTTGAAAGACTGCAGAAAAAGAGCTATGTTGGATTGGAGAAGAACAAGTGTCCCAATTGAGAAAGAGAGAGAGGGGAGAGAGGGAAAGAGAGTGACACACACACACACACACACACACACACACATACACAGAGACAGACAGAGAGAGACACAGAAAGAGAGACAGAGACAGAGAGAGACAGAGACAGAAAGAGAGACACAGAGAGAGAGAGAGAGACACACACAGAGAGAGACAGAGAGAAACAGAGAGAGAGAGAGAGAGAGAGGGACAGGGAGAGGGAGAGGGAGAGGGATAGAGGGAGAGGGAGAGAGAGAGCAAAGAGCTTGATAGCTTGATATCAATTCCTGGCAAAATCCTAAAATGGCATTAAAAGGATGGTTAGAAAATAGCTAGAAATGGCAACAGACCATGACAGGCTTCTCAAAGAACAAGGTCTAATCTTACGTCCTTTTTTGACTGGGTTACTAAAATGATAGATCATCAAAATGCTATAGTTATATATGTACATAGTTACATAGTTACAATATCTAGGTACATAGTTACACATAGTTTTAACACTATGGTTAATAGGTACACCTCAGTACCAATTAATGTAAATAATGAATCCTGTGAAGTGCTTGCATTATTCGAATTCACATTGCATTCCTATTGGTCTGGAACCAATGACAACATACTACATAATTATCATTTCAGCTAGTGGGAATTCAAATATATCCATATTCCACTTCATGGAAATCATTATTTGCACTAATAGAGACTAGGCTGTTACAGTAATTATTGTAGCATTCTTCAGTCTTGGGGGGAGAGGAGGAGGGACTCAAATGGGGCCAACCACTTGTTACCTTGACTTAGAGAAACATGAAAGACATATACATATGTACGTATATGTATGCGTAAATCTACTTAGTAAATATTATTGCTAAATATACATTAGATAGTAGTACTATAAGACTGACTTAAAAATTTAATATAGCAATTTTAATACTTTGCAAGCTTAAAAAGTGAAAATAACAAATTATATTGTTTCCTTCCCCTAGGACCAGCCACGTGAAAATGACCCAGCAAATGCAGAATCTACATCTTTCCCAGACTAAAAAGAACAGTGCTCCATCTTCCCCTAATGCTGCCAAACGCCTCTATCGGAATCTTTCTGAAAAACTTAAGGGGAGTCACTCTTCCTTTGATGAGGCATATTTTAGAGCAAGAACTGACCGACTCAGCCTTAGAAAGACATCTGTGGTAACAAATTTTTTGCTTATGTTCTTGGTTGGGAGTTCTTCGTTATTTTGCTTGGGATCCTAGAGGTTCTAGGGTCAGCTTAGCTCTAGTTTTTGTGATCTGTATATCACACACATGGTAAGCCCAATACTAAGGAAGTAGAGGGAGTAAAGGCAGACGATACTAACATTTTGTTACCTGGCAATGCTTCAGCTGTCCTTGGTCTTTGTTTCACTGTCAGGCTTCTGGAAACACCTGTTTGACTATTACAAAATGGCATTTTAAACAGGTTTCCTGAAGGAAGCCATATTTACTCAATTATAGAGGATTATAGAGGATTTGCTAAAAGCCCCAAGCAGATAAGTGGCACAGACGTGTGCCATGTATCAGGTGGAAACCCGCTGGTTTTTACAAGCTAATGCATAGGTGTGGAAAATATGCATGGGTAACCTGAACAAGAGTACTTATGACATAGGAGAAAATAGAAAATTCAAGAAATACTAAAGAACATGAGATAATTTGATAACTAGGTGAAACCGAATATGGAGTGCTGGATCTAGTGTCTTGAAGACCTGAGTTGAAATTCAGCCTTAAAGGTTTTACTAGCTATGTGACCCTGGGCACATCCCCTAACTTCTCTTTGCCTCATTTTACTGTAAAATGCGCATAAAAATATCACTTATCTCCCAGAATTGTTAGAAGGATAAGATGAGAAAATACATAGAAAGTACTTAGCACAATACCTGGCACATAGTAGGTGCTTAATAAATGATTTTTTAAAAATTAAAACTACAGGGTCACATTTTTCAGACTGAAAGAGACAGTAAAGCCCATCTAGTTCTAACCTTCTCATTCAAAGATGAGGAAACTGAGTCCCAAAGAAGTTAAGTGATTTGCGTCAGGGCATAAAAGTAGCTTTGAGTCCCTTAGATGCCAGTCCTGAGGTTCTTTCCACTAGAGCCAAATGCTGAGTGTACTTTAAGCTTTAAACCAATTTGTTTTCTCAAGCCTAATTTATCTTAAAGGAAGACTTGGTTGTAGTTGAATTGTAGCTGAATCTCAATTTTGGCAGAGACCTTCTGTGTGATATTTAGCCAAGTGTCTTGTTGTGGGCAAGTGTCTCTGAAATGAAAGTCACTTTATTCCCCAATCCCCGATGTCAAAACAAGCAGCTGCACAACATTGCCACATATTCCCCAGTCCCCATCTGTGCGGGTCCCCTGCTCCAACCGCCCTGTGTATGGCAAGGCATTTGAAAGGGGCAATTGGTTTTAAATGAGTCTAAAAATTAGAACTGTCCTTGTTAAACATTGAGCTACTGATATACTTCACTACCACACTTGAATCTCAAGCATTACACTGTTTCATCAAGAGTTGGTTCCATGATCTGATCCATGCAGATACTTGTTGTTCTAATGGTATAGATTGTGACACTCCTATATTGTCACACTCTGTATAGTTCTCATCCATGTCTTCCTGCAAATCTTCCATAAAGGATTTTACTCAATACGTAAGAAACCTCCCTGTGATTCTTTTAATATCGTGATCCTACCAGTACAACTCTTGGGCTGTCCATCTGTTATCCTTCACTCTTGATATGTGACCTCACTATCTCTTTTTTTGGGTATATTGTTACTGTTGATCTCTAAGAGCTGGGATGCTGGATGAAATGTTCTCTAAGGTTTCTACCTCCATACCCAATGATCTTATAACTTCCACGTAAGTTCTCACATTCAAAACATTATTAGAATATGCTTCAATCTACTGACCCATCAAGCTTTTGTTTTAACATTGCCCTTTGAGTCATTTGCCATTTTGATGTTTATAAAGACCATAGAGTTCTATGATTCACCCAATATGTAGCATCACTGGGAAAATCTCATTTTTTAATAATCTCCTACAAAAATAAGTAGCTTGGGATCTTTGAAATAACTTCACGAAAGCAATCTACTCAGTCAACAAGAATTTATTAACGACTTAAAGTGTGCCAGGCACTGTGCTAAGCACTGGGAATATAAAGAAAGGCAAAAGACAGTCCCTGCTCTCCAGGAGTTCACAGTCTAATGGAGAGACAACTTAGAAGTATGTACAAACACAAGACATATATATATATATACACATATATATGTATATATACATATATATATATATATATATATATAGGATAGATATAGGATATAGATATAGGATAGATAAAGCATTTATTAAATACTTATGATGTGCCAAAGGCTGAGATACAAAGAAAGGCTGGAAGACAGTTCCTACTCTCAGGGAACTCACAATCTAATGGGAGGCAGGGTTAGATAGCATGCAAATGTACAAACAAGATATATATACATATATATATATATGGCATAAATTGGATATAATCAACAAAAGGAAGGTACTAGCTTTAAAGAAGAATTATCCATCTATAATGTTTGTACAAAATACCAGATGGATCGCCATACTGAGAGAGAGACAGAGAGAGAAAGAGAGAGAGAGAGAGAGAGAGAGAGAGAGACTATAGATCGATAAATATATAGAATATAAAATTAATATATTAATACATATATATTTATCATAATACAATTTTCTTCTACTTTGTATTCCTGATCCTTGAAAAGGTAGCGGTGGCTATGAGCTCCTTGAGAGCAGAGACTGTCTTTTTGCTTTTCTTTGTAACCCCAGTGTTTAGCAGTGCCTGGCACATTCTAGGTATTTAAAAAGTGCTAATTGACTGACTTATCTACTTTGTATGCATTTAGTATATCCATATACATATACACTGAAAGTAAGATTCTTGAGACTAAGTATTGTTTTCACTTTTGTCTCTGTATCCTCGTCACCTAACATAGTATCTGGACCATTGGAAGGATCTAATAACTGCCTGTCCACTGATTGGTTGATATGGAATCAGATCCTGACTTTGCCACTCCTTCACTGTATAATCTTCTGTGACTCATTTAGCCTCTCCAGGCCACAATTTTCTCATCTATAAAATGAAGGGTTGTACAAGACAATCTTAAGGTGTTATCTTAAGGACTATTAAGATTGTAAATCTGTGATTTTCTCTGTTTCTAACTTCTCCATGATTAGTTTAACTGACCTTTCAGATAATGGAAAAATTATGAGGTTGGATTCATAAGTTCCCTTCCAGTTCTCATCTATGTTCCAGAGACCTTGCAGGAAGGAGGTTCTATAATGTTTCAAGTGTAGCTGGGTCGCACAGTGGATTTAAGCACTGGAAAAAAAGAATCAAAGTCAAACTCCTGAGTTCAAACGTGAACTCAGAGATTTACTAGCTGTGTGACTCCGGGCAAGTTATTTAACCTCTGTCTCTTCCTCGATTGTAGAATGGAGATAACAAAGGCACCCACCTCCCAAGATTGTTGTGAGGATAAAATGAGGTATTTGTAAAGTACTTATCCCAATGTCTGACATATAGTAGGCTTTTAATAAATGTTTGCTATTTTTTTTTAATTTGAGGCTTGATGTAATCAGCCCAATGCCTTCCACAAACAGAAGCACTTGGAGAAATTTGTTATGGACAATACCTCTCCTATTCTGATTTTGCATAAGACATCCTGCAATACTGGAAAATACCTGAGGGAAGCACATACTTTTCTCTTCTTCTTTCTATCCATAGCACCTAGTACAATGTCTGGCACCTAATAAATACTTAATAAACACTAGATGACTATTTTATGCCTCACTTGATGTTGATACACTCAGCAGAGCACTGAACAAAGTTATTTTCAAAAAGTGGTTACATCTTTCTTAGAATCTAGAGTGATTTTAACCTGTGAGGCATCCTGTCTAAGGAGAACCTTTTTTTTAAAATTTATTTAATATAGTTAGTTTTCATCATTGATTTTCACAAGAGTTTGAATTACAAATTTTCTCCCCATTTCTAGCCTCTCCCCACTCCAAGATGGTGTAACCTTAAAGGCTGTTTTAGAATCTCACAAGTTAAATCTCTTTTTTAAAAATATATATAGATGTTGAGAAAACTTTTACTTATCACATCCCTTAGTTGTATGACTATGAAAATGTAGAATAATGAGTGCAAAAGTCTCTTGGTTTTTTTTCTCAAGTTTTCATTATAGATACCCTTAGTGCATGCACTAAGCTATTCTGATAAAGATTTTATACAGATGAGAAGGTAGGTACATGGGTCAGTAGTTGGCGATATCTTATCAGCTTTGGGTTTGCTGTTGTGTTTTTTTTTTTGTAAACAGTGATCTTTTCCATTCTGAAATTATTTAAGACATCTTAAAAATTTGTTCCTGAGTACTTTTCTTACTTTTCTTTTTTTAATTTCTTTTTTATTTTTGGTTTACAACACTCAGTTCCACAAGTTTTTGAGTTCTGAATTTTTCTCCTCCCCTCTTCCCACCCAAGACAGCAATATAATTCAAAATAGGTTCTACATATACCTTCACATTAAACTTATTTACACAATAGTCAAGTTGTAAAGAAGAATTATAACCAATGGAATGAATCATGAGAAAGAAGAAACAAAACCAATAAATAAGGGGAAAAAAAGAGAGAGAGCAAATAGTTTGTCTCAGTCTGCATTCAGACTCCATAATTCTTTCTCTGGATGTGCATAGCTTTTTCTATCATGAGTCTTTTGAAGCTGTCTTTGAACCTTGCATTGCTGGGCAGAGCCAAGTCTATCAAAGTTAGTCATCACAGATACTGTGTGTCTGTAATTGTGTATAATGTTCTCCTGGTTCTGCTCCCCTCACTCAGCATCAGATGATGTACGTCTCTCCAGGTTATTATGAAGTCCATCTGCTCCCCATTTCTTGTAGCACAATAGTATTCCATTTCATTCATATACTACAATTTATTTAGCCATTCCCCAATTGATGGGGATCCCCTTGATTTCCATTTCCTTGCCACTACAAAAAGAGCTGCTATAAATATTTTTATACATATGAGTCCATTTCCCACTTCTATGATCTCTTTGGGATACAGCCCTAGAAGTGGTATTGCTAGGTCAAAGGATATTCGCATCTTTATGGCATAGTTCCAAATTGCTCTCTAGAATGGCTAGATCAGTTCACAACTCCACCAACAATGTAATATTGTTCCAATTTCCCCACATCTTCTCCAGCATTTATGATTTTCCTGTTTTGTCATGTTGGCCAATCTGACAGGAGAGATGTGGTACCTTAGAGTTGTTTTGATTTGCATTTCTCTAATCAATAGTGATTTAGAGCATTTTTTCATATGACTATATATGTCTTTAATTTCTTCCTCTGACAACTGCCTGTTCATATCCTTTGACCATTTATCAATTGGGGACCGACTTGTATTCTTATAAAATTGACTCAGTTCCCTGTATATTTTAGAGATGAGGCCTTTATTAGAGATATTGGTTATAAAGATTCTTTCCCAGTTTTCTACTTCCCTCCTAATCTTAGTTGCATTGACTTTGTTCGTACAAAAACTTTTCAATTTAACCTAATCAAAATTATCCATTTTGCATTTAATAATGCTCTGTATCTCTTGTTTGGTCATAAAGTCTTCCCTTCTCCATAAGTCTGACAGGTAAACTATTCCTTGCTCTCCCAAACTGATTATAATACCAGTCTTTATACCTACATCATGGACCCATTTTGACTTTATTTTGATATAGCATATAAGATATTGGTCTATACCCAGTTTCTGCCATACTAATTTCCAGTTTTCCCAGCAGTTTTTGTGAAATAGTGAATTCTTTTTTCTTTCCTTTTTTTTTGAAATAGTGAATTCTTAATCCAGAAGCTGGAGTGTTTGGGTTTATCAAAGAGTAGACCTATTCCACTGATCCACCACTCTATTTCTTAGCCAGTACCAGGTAGTTTTGATGACTGCTACTTTATACAGTTTAAGATCTGGTATGGCTAGACCACCTTCCCTTGCATTTCTTTTCATTAACACTTGATATTCTGGACCTTTCGTTCTTTCAGATTGGTTTTGTCATCATTTTATCCAGCTCTGTAAAATATTTTTTGGTAGTTTGATTGATATGGCACTGAATAAGCAAATTGATTTAGGTAAAATTGTCATTTTTATTACATTAGCTCAGTCTAACCACAAGCAACTGATGTTTTTCCATTTATTTAGGTCTGACTTTATTCGTGTGAAAAGCATTTTGTAATTATGTTCATATAGGCCCTGGGTTTGTCTTGGCAGGTAGATTTTATAGTGTCCACACTAAATCTGAGTACGTTTCAATTAGTTTCTTCTCCAGAACAGATTTCTTTCACATCTATCCCATCAGGTTAGTCACTCTTCCCAACTAAATCATCTTATTTGCTAATGCTGCTTCCTCATATGGTGCATTAGATCTCAAGATGTTGAGTTCAGATGTGATAATTCCACTCTTACCAGTGATTAAAAGAATTACTCCACTAGCAGCTCTTCTTCTATTTATATGCCTCCTTCCTGATTCATTTACAAATGTGCTCAGAATAATCCATCCTCCCCTCAAGCTTTCTGCAGGCTCATTTTTCCCCCAACTACTTATTTCTATTTGTTGTTGTTTAGTCGTTTCAGTCGTGTCCAACCCTTTGTGACCCCATTTGGGATTTTCTCGGCAAAGATACTGGAGTGGTTTGCCATTTCCTTTGCCAGTGGATCCATTGTCAGGCAATCAGAGGTTAAGTGATTTGCCCAGGGTCACACAGCTAGGAAGTGTTTGAGGCGGTTTCTGAACTCAGGTCTTCCTGACTCCAAGTCCAGTGCTCTATCCACTGAGCCACCTAACTGCCTTTTTTAGTTCTATACTGTGAAAATTATTGCTTGTAATCCTCCTCTTGAAGGTTTTCAAAATAAGTGTGTAATTTAAACTGTTATGTTCTTGGCTGCCACATATTTTTTGGTTGTCTTAAAGGTCAAGGGGTTTGCTCATTAAGTAGTTTCTGGGCCTTCTTGGCCATCTTTTGTGCCGATTGCTTTGCATCACTTATACGTCTTCAAGAACAATAGATACAGAGTCAAAATCTTCATTTCTGTGGAACTCCCAGATTGTTTAAACAGGTTGAATTGGAACTATTCTCTTAAGTACCTTTTTATTTATCCTTTCTTCTAATTTAATGATGGTTCTGATGTTCTCCTTAACCAATGATCTGACCTTGCAGATAAAAACCTGTTATTCCCTATCTGTTAACACACTATCCATTTGATTTTTTATGATGTTTAAATATTCTTACTACATCCACCTCCTTTCAACTGACTTCTTGAAGATAAGTATTCATGATCTATAGGCCTGAAACTTTTGAGTAGTCTGCAAGCCTTCACCTTCTTTAGTTTCTTAATCTCATAATATTTTCCAATTTGTTTTTCACTCTCTTCTCCTGTGTTTGCCTTTACATTGAATTTCTTACCCTGCTAGTTTTTAATGCTCATCCTAAACTGTAATTTCATTGTATTAATTTTATATGTATTTTCTATTTTCCTGTCATTGCATGTTCTGTTCTCCTTCCCCCCATCCCAGGTGAATGTAAGCTCCTTGAGGATAGGGAATCTTTCCGTTTTGTCTATTTAATCCCCAGCATTTAGCAATGCACTATGCTCTTCTCAAATGAAAACTTGGATTGGCTAAGTAACTACCACAACCACAATAATAATAACACTTTATGGCTTGCAAAAGTTTTTGCACAGATCGGTGGTTCTCAAAGCATGGTCCATGGACCCCTGGGTCCCTAAGACCCTTTGGGGCGATCTGTAAGATCAAGACTATTTTCGTGATACTACTAAGATGATTACTAATTCAGTAACTATTGATAGCTATAAGCTGTATAAACAAAAACTCTTTGGGGAGTGTAAACAGTACTAAAGTTTTTGCTGTTGTTGTGTCTGTCCTTCATGGACATGGCATCAGGGAAATGATGACCTAACTTGTAGTTGACTTTGATTTGAGTGAGGGAGGGCTGTGCAAGGTCAACCCTGAGGGTCTTTCCCTCCCAGCTTGATTCTAATTAAAGGGGCCATCCTTGACTCACTTCTTAAAGAGGCCTCTTCACTGAAAGGTGTTGCCTCACTCAAAGCGAGTACATGAAAAGGCCTTAGCCTCAAAGGGCCCGGGTCTCCCATTGCAAACGGTATAAGACGGAATAGTTTGACAATTGCAGGACAATCTCATTTGATCCTCATAATAGCCCTATGAGTTAGATGCTGTTATTATCCCCGTTTTAGAGGTAAAGAGACAGGCCAAGGGTCACACAACTAGTTAGTGTCATAGGCAAGACTTGGATTTTGGCTCTTCTGATTCCAAACCCAGCCCTTTATTCATTATACCTCCTAGCTGCCAAGTACTCACAATAGGACTCATGCTTGCTTGTTCAGTCATTTTCAGTCACGTCCAACTCTTTGTGACCCCATTGGGGGCTTTCTTGGCAATGATACAGGAGTGGTTTGCCATATCCTTCTCCGGCTCATTTTACAGATGAGGAAACTGAGGCGAAGAGGGTGAAGTGACTTGTCCAGGGTCACACAGCTAGTAAGTGTCTGAGGTCAGATTTGAAGTCAGGTCTTCCTGACTCTAGGCCTTGTGCTCTATGTACTACATCACTTAGCTTCCTCCGGGGGGGCCCATAGTAGACACTTAATAAATGCTTTCGGGGGATGGGGCGGGGGGGGGGATGATGAGACTTGTCTGTTGTTGTTGCTACTGCTGCCTTATCTGCAAATTGCACAGCAAGATTCTCTAACACCTCATAAAAGGTTTCTCCTTGTGTCTTGGCATATGATGAAATCAGCTCCTTTATTCACCACAGTACAGAGAACCCTTGAGTTGTTCTTTCATTTAGCTGCAGCTTCTATAATTTTTCTGGTCTCATGTGGAGCAAGACTACAGATATGGATTTAATTCTATCTCACCAGTATCTTATCCCTTAATTGATCATGGGACAATGACGGTACCAACTGCCTTCGGTAATTCAGCTAGGGATACGGAGAAATTCAGTAGAAAAAAAAATGCTAGATTTGGAGTCAGAGAACCTGAGTTCAAATTATGACTCAGTCATGTACTTCCTGTGTAACTCTGAGACAGCTGCTAAGTGGCTCCATGGATAGAGTGCTAGGCTGGGAGTCAGAAACACTCATCTTCCTGAATTCAGATCTGGCCTCAGACACTTACTAGCTATTTGACCTTGAGCAAGTCACTTAACCCTGTTTGCCTCAGTTTCCTCATCTGTAAAGTGAGCTGGAGAAGAAAATGGCAAACCACTGCAGTATTGTTGCCAAGAAAACCCCAAATGAAGGTCTAACAATGACATACAGGTCATCCCTGGGTCATACTTAAAGTCATTCCAGGTTGGCAGGGAGGGCCAGCAAATTGGTTTGCTCCCATCATTTATACTTCAACAACATCATCATGCCACAAAAGGGACAGCTGAGTAGCTGACTTTTAGTGGAAAAAGAAAATAAATTTTCTGATTAATATTTATCATCTACGAACTGTGTGCATCTTAACGCCTTCTGCCCCTCGTCTTTCATAGGATAATAGCTCTAGAGCTGAACAGGACCTTAGAGGTGATCTATTCCAACCCCTCTCATTTTGCAGATAAGAAAAATGAAACCCAGGGAAAAGAAATGGTTTCTCTGAGGTCATACAATTAACAGGTATCAGAATTGTGATTTGAATTCATGTCCCAGCTCTCCAATATTAGTGTTCCAAGTTCAATACCTTTTCTAGCATACCATAAACATTCTCCCAGTATCCCACAGAAGTAGAAGGGAGACATAATAGACTAAGGTCCAGTTTCTGGTTTTATCTGTCTCATGGATCACGGAAGGCCAAAAATGCATTGCCTTGTGGTGATAAGCCTTTCTCAATGAGTAGCAGGATTGGTCCTTAAATAGCTGACCACAGTCTGCTGCCCAGCTGTACTCAGAATCTTTCCAGATTATGCTGTGTTGGCAGAGGCTTCAAGAATGCAAGGTGACCTCCAGCCATGAGGAGGCATCAGAACAGGCCTTTGGTCCTTCCAAAGTAACTTTATTCCTTAGTTCCCCATCATCGAAACACTTTCACACCCATTTTTTTTCTCAAACTTCAATTATGCATCAAACATGTTCTCACCCTGTAGCAATCAGGGGAGAATAGATTTTCAGTGGAACAAAAAAATGAAAATTGCCTGAGGTAAATTCCATGGCTGATCTCTTTTGAATTTGAATCTACCACATTACTCTGCCCCAGCAGGACAGAGAGATAATATTAGGCTCATAGATTTATGGCTGGAAAGGACCTGAGGGATCATCTAGTCTGGAGGTGTCAAACACCTGACCTAGAGCCCAAGCTGGAACCAGATTAAAATAGAGTTAGGAGATATTTAACAAAATAAATAACAATACAGTTTGTTGTTGTTGGTTGGTCATCTCAGTCATGTCTGACTCTGTGACCCTGATGGGGTCCCAAAGAGACTAAAATGAATGAACAACAGAAATTCACGGAAGCTTCAGAACAAGCCTGTTGAAGGTCCAAGTGTCCTCATCCCCATTCTGCAGAAGGAATGGATAATGTTGGGGGGGAGGTGTTGGATAATGGATCTGGATAATGGATAGTGAATAATGCTGGAGGCAGATGAGGCTGAGATAGTTAAGGTGAATATACTGAGTTCTTGCCACTTAATCAACTAACGAAGGCAGCACTTGTAGCTACTGAGTGCAAGCCCACTGTCTATTCCAATACACCCTACTGACTCTCTGCTTTGTTTCATTATTGGTCAAGGAAAGAGCATTTCTAGGAAATGACATTAACAGGATTTAGAAATTCCATTTATGTTGGGTTTTTTTTTCTTCTAAGTTCAAAGAAACATCTAAGAGATTTCCGAATCCATTGCCAAGTCAGGCTGATTATATCTCCACAATGTCTCTTCTGTCTGCCTCCCATTACTCCTCACATGTGACCACAACCCTCTTTCAGGTGCTCACTACTTCCCACCCACACTAGTATGATAGGTCTTCTAACTGTGCCCCTGCCCATCATCATCATCATCATCATCATCATCACCACCACCACCATCATCATCATCACCATCATCATCATCATCATCACCATCTTCGCTAGAGATAATACCTCCTATGTGCCAAGTACTGTGCTAAGTGCATCTCATTTGATCATCACAACAACCCTGGGAAATAGATACTATTATTGTCCCCATTTTAGAGATGAGGAAAGTGAAGAAGACAGAGGTTAAGTGACTTGTCCAGGGTCACACTACTAGTAAATGTCTGCAGCAGGATTTGAACTTGGGTTTTCCTGACTTCAAGTCCATTGCTTTGCCTGGTAGAGAATCTAGTTACCTATAAATGCCTCTATTGTTCAATTAAGGCCATTCACAATTAGTATCTGACCATTCAGTCCAGTTGCTCCCCCTCATGCACTCTGGATTCTAGTCAAACTGACCTATTTGTTGTTTCCTACCTCCACCCCTTTTCATAAGCTATTTCCTTCACATGAAATGTTCTCTATTCTCACTTCTGCCTCTTAAATTCCTAGCTTCATTCAAGAATCAACTCAAGTGCCATATCCTCCATGAAGCCTACTCTCATACCTCAGGATTTAATATTCTCCTCCCCCTATGAAATCAGTTTGTACACATATCATATTTACCTATATGTAAATTTCCTTTTTTTTCAATTTGCACTTTTATGTGCAATCATCTTCTTTTATTATACTATATTATGGAAATGCTTGCTCTATTCCATAAATTAAAAATAAAATAAATAGACAAAAAAAAATTACCTATCTGTGTACATCCTATTTCTTCCAATAGCATGTAAGCTCCTCCAGGGCAGGGACTATTTTTGGTCCCCAGCCCTTCAACATGCCCTATAAAAGTGCCTAACCCTTGCTGAATGGAACGACAAACCCTCTAAGAATTTCTTCCAGGGAACATTGTCCAAATAGGTGTCATTCTTTTCTTCTGCAACATCACTCATATCCCACCCCTTCTCTCAACTCACTTAGGAACCATCTTGGTCCAGGTGTTCATTGCCTCTCAGATACCTCCTAATTGGCCTTCCTGTTTCAAGGTCCTCATTGCTCCAGTCCTTCCTCATTATTGCCAAAGTAATTTTCCTGAAACCCAGATCTGACTGTGTCACTCCTTGATTCAAACAGCTCCAGTAACTTTCTAATACTTCTAGGATTAAATATAAACTCCTCTGTTTAGCTTCTAAGGGTTCTAAGGATGCTCACAACCTGGCCTCAAACTTTCCAGCCCCACTGAATGTTATTTCTCCTCTTGCCTTCTTCAATCCAGCCAATCTATGTGCTTCTTGATGCCCTCTGTCCCCCCCTTTCCTAGGATTATAGCCCTAGAGCTGAAAGAGACCTTAGAGGTTGTCTATTTCTATCTCCCCCTCACTTTGCAGTTTAGAAAGTTGAAGCTCTTTTCTCTGTTCTTCACACATAATGCTCCATCTCCCATCACCATGCTTTTGCAGTGTCTGTGCCCCATGCCTGGAATGAACTTCCTCCTTTCCTCTGCTTCACAAAATCCCTCTCTTCCTTCAAGATGCAACCCAAGCACCACAATGAAGCTTTTCCTGATCCCCTCAACTGACAGTGTCCTTCCTTTAAAATAACCCTGCATTTACCTAATTCATATCTATTTGCATTTATTCCCTTTATATTTATTCTCTATGGAATACATATGTACTTTGTATGTATTTGCATTTATTCCCTTAATATTTATTCTCTATGTATTCGCATATGTATTTGTTGTCTTCTGCTTTAAAATATAAGCTCCCAGCGAACAGGAGTTGCTTCAATTATTATATTTGTATCCCTAGCACCTAGTACAGTTCTAATATGTAGTGTTCAGTTAATAAATATTTTTTGACTGATTGATGACAGTTAACTGCTGAGCTGCCCATTCAGACAGCCACTGCCACCTCATCCTGTTACCAGAATCCTACTCTGCCACTATTACAAGAGCTGAGTAGCCCCCAAAGTCTCAAAGTATGATGTGTTCCCCTCAGGACTTGGAGGCACGGTACAGTATAGTAGAAAGAGCATTACGTCTTGAATCAGAAGAAGACCTAGGTTTGAAAGCCATCTCTGCCACTACTGCCTGAATGACTTTGGGTAACACATCTAACATCCCTTGGCTTCAATTACCTCAACTGTAAAAAGAAGATATTGGATGAGATGATCTCTGTGATTCCTTCCAGCTTTAGATCTATGATGCTCTAAGGATTTGGGATCCACTGGGGCTCAGAATTTGGGGTGTCAAGGTTGCCTCATGATGGAGGCTAGTTCTGTAATTATGCATTTAATTTTGTTGTCATTTTCAGTCATGTCCAATTCAGCTCCATTTGGAGTTTCTTTGGCAAAGATACTGGAGCAGTTTGCCATTTCCTTCTCCAGTTAATTTTACAGATGAGGAAGCTGAAGTAAACAGGGTTGAGTGACTTGCCCAGGGTCACACAACTAGTAAGGTGTCTCCAGCCAGATTTGAATTCGGGTCTTCCTGACTCCAGGGCTGGTGTTCTATCCAATGTGGCACCTAGCTACCACATTTAATTTACATGGTGGATTAAATAAGTTTGTGTTGGCTGGCCTGGAAATCTGCCTAACTTATATAATATTCTTTCTCTGTGTAAAAGCATTTAGGTCTCCCTGCCTTTCCTTAACTGCCAGTTATCTGGGTCATATTATGTCATGTCATGTACACTCACTACATGGTACTTTATCATCAAAGCTCTCTGAACATACAGATTGATCCAGCAGTCAGTGTCTTCTATTTGATGATGGAGAGATAAAAATGTAGCAGTGGGCATAAAAAGGATTTACTTTAAGAATCTTTACTATGTCACAGTTGCACCTCATTCCAGACAATTTAGGGGGAAAATGTGGTCATTGAGGTGGTCTCCCCCCATAGAACAGAGCAGTTGCCTAATGATCCAGCTAAGCTGCAAACAGTGCAGTGGGCAGGGGAGTGAGGAAGAGCTGGGTTAAATTTGGCATCTGCCACTTGTCATCTCTAAGACCATAGCCAAGCCACTGCCCCTCCCCAAGCCTCTGCCTCCTGTCTTCTCTGGCTTCCTTCAGGACTCAGCCTTCCTTCTGTGAATGACTGTTCCCAGTCCCGCTCTCCCCTCACCAACTGCTACTACATAAAAGAAAAAGAAAAAATTCCTCTGGTAGGAAGAGAAGGCCAAAAAACTTTATATGGATTTTCCAGATTGTGGCGGCATTGTGCCCCTAACCCCCAAGATGTGGAAGAAATAACTGCCCTCTGACTTTACCACCCATTTACATTGTATATTTCTTATATGTACGTTGATGTTTACGTGTTGTCTTCCTCACTTCCATGTCAGGTTTCTAAGAGCCAGCAGCCTGTTTTTGCCTTTCTTTGTATGTTCGGCGCTTAGAACAGAGCCTGACACTTAGTAAAGCACTCAATAAACTCTTATCAGTTAACTGTAGTCCCTACCACAACAGAGCTGTCATGGGCAGAAATGAGAAAACGTATGGAAATTGTCTCAAAACCTCAAAGTGCTGCATGAAGGACGGTGTGTTCAGTCAAAAGATTCGGAGTCAGAGGACCTGCTGTCAAGTCGCTTCTTGATCACATGCTGCCAGCGTAAACCTGGGCAAGTCACCCAACTTTGTGGAGCTTTAATGCCTCGTCGAAAGGAGGAGCTTAGAAGAGATAGTCTCTAACATCTCATCCAACAATATATGGCTACTATGATATTAAGATATCTAAATGACAGTTTGTATGTGTGATATATCATATTATATTATATTATATTATATCATATTATATTATATTATATTATATTATATTATATTATATTATTATTATATTATGTTATATCACGTTATGTTATATTGTGTTGTGTTGTGTTATGTTGTGTTAAGTTGTGTTATAGTGTATGTTATAATATAATATATATTATTGCATTTATTATTGAGATCATTGATAATACAATATGATACAATATAACTCAATAACAATTGTTATATATTAGTTATTATTTTGTTGTATATTATAGCCATTATTAGTTATAGTTATATATTATACATGAGACATTACATTGTTAATTATTATATAATAGTTGTATATTACAATTGTACCTTCCACATTGCAGCTTTCTCCAGTTTTGATATCTCAAGGGTCGGCATGAGAAATTAAATGGGAATTTGGGGGAAGTTTGGAGGAAGCTGTAGACAATACACAAAGGCTAGCAGACAACACAGAAAACGTTTAGAAACTCAGAAATGCATAAACTATATGTATAGTGTTGCATAATATCAACCCAATTTTTACAATAAGGTACTGTAAATACTCCATAAAAGAAAAAGAAAAAATTCCTCTGGTAGGAAGAGAAGGCCAAAAAACTTTATATGGATTTTCCAGATTGTGGCGGCATTGTGCCCCTAACCCCCAAGATGTGGAAGAAATAACTGTATGTATTAAACAAAGATGATGATGATGATGCCGCCACAATGATTCACCAGCCTAAGAAATTGTGATCATGTAGGATCTTAAGTTGACCATTGGAAGGGACATTAGAATTCAACTAATACAACCAGCCCACTTTACAGATGAGAAAGGTAAGGCCCAGAGAGGTTCAGAGACTTGTCCAAGTTCACACAGGTAGAGTTAGCCATAGAACTGAGATTCAAATCAAGGTCCTATGACTCCAAAGGCAGCTCTTGTCCCTTGATGACTTACCTTGTGTTCTTATCCCCCTTCAGAACTTCCAGGGCAATGAAGCGATGTTTGAGGCTGTGGAGCAGCAAGACATGGATGCTGTGCAGATCCTTCTGTATCAGTATACCGCCGAGGAGTTAGACTTAAACACACCCAACAGTGAGGGCCTGACACCCTTGGACATCGCCATCATGACCAACAACGTGCCTATTGCAAGACTCCTCCTGAAGACAGGCGCCAGAGAGAGTCCACACTGTGAGTAAAGCTCAGGGCGGACCTCATCTAAGGCTGCTGCAATGTGTGTCAATTTAATGCCAAGAAAGGCCCTTACTGAAGCATCAGAAGGGGTGTTAGGACTCACCTAATGCATCTCACCCTCTTGCTTTTATAGAAGAGGAAAGTGGAGAAAGGGGACTGACTTTGAAATCCTTAATATGTTTTCATGTGAAAGCTCTTTGAAAATAGGAGGCTTGACACATAAAGAGGTAAACTGTTTGCTAAGCTGGGCATCAGGGGGTGCTTTAAAATAGTATACACCAATTCTTGCAGGGAAGGAGCCTCCACCTAGTAATTTATCCAGAGCTTTAAACACTCTTGATGATTTCACCAAGTGATTCCAGAAGTCAAGGGACACGTGAGGGGAAACAGAATCTGTGTGTGTGTGTGTGTGTGTGTGTGTATTTATGTACACGTGTGCAGGTGTGACCCTGTACCATATGAGCTATTTTTGGGATCATAGATTTAGGCTCTCAGAGGTCATCCAGGCCATGCCCTTCATTTTGGAGATAAAGAAAGCACAGCAGGGCTAAGCATCTGGGCCAACATCACACAGACAGTGAGAAACAGCGCCAGGATTCAAACTCTGGTCTTTTTGTTCCAGTTCCATGGTCTTTCTATGGTTTCTTTTATTGGGGCAGTGTGGTACCCAAAATATCCAATCTGCAGGAAAACCACTGAGGCAGAGCTCTAAGCCGATAACCATTTATTAAAGAGAACTTATCTCCTTTAATGGACAGGACCCCAGATTTTCCTCACAGTCTGAGATGCACCCCTTTCTCCAGGGCCTTAGTTTTATAGTGCTTGAAATACAAACAATACAAAAGAGGCAAAGTAAAATACAGAGTCTTATTGGTTGACCTTGATTTTGATCATCTAGGAGGATGTACATAAAATTCCCATTGGCTGACATGTCTTTTTTTTTTCAGAGGGGGGAAGGCAGAGTATTTGGGGTTAAGTGACTTGCCCAAAGTCACACAGCTAGTAAGTGTGTCAAGTGTCTGAGGCTACATTTGAACTCAGGTCCTCCTGACTCCAGGGCTGGTGCTCTACTCACTGTGCCACCTAGCTGCCCCTTGGCTGACATGTCTTGACCTTTCAGGAGGGCCTGCTGAGCCAATGGGCAGACCCATGGGCTGGGCTGATGGTCATGTTGTCAAAGGGTCATGGGTCAATGGACTGGTAGACAGTCAGGCCATAGGCTGGTGAACAGTGTCACTTGTTGGCTGAGTGCTCGTGGCCGTCTCTTTGTGTTGGGCGATAGAGGGGTGATGAAGAGCAAAGGTGCAAAAAAAAAAAACTAGCTGGGGTATTTTTGATATCATTGAGTCATCTCTACCTCACTGGGCTTGGTCCCCTACTTGGCAGGAAGAAAGGGTGGAGCTCCTCTAGTTAACTTCCTATGATTAATCAAGTGAACTTCATAACAAGCAGGTGAACTTATCGCTTATAGTTTAAATGATAAGAAAAGCTAGACTGACTAAATATATAGATAGATGAGTATTTTTGCTAATATCACTACTACCGCTATGGAATCATACTAAAATTGATTAATACAGATTGGAATAAAATAGGGATCTAATTAATCATCCATAACAAGATGGAGTGCCAGACTTGATACTAGACTGGGGGGGAAGGGAGCAATGCACGGCTGTAATCCCTGCTATGGGGATCGGTGCTATGGTACCTGCCATGGTAGATCAACGCTATGGTTCCTATGATGGTAGATCAATCAAGCATGGGGTTTCTAAGCTGCAAAGAACTAAACCATTTGGGTTTGCAGTCTGCTTCCAATATGCTCCTGGGAGCAAAGGGCCACCAGACTACCTAAGGAGGGGCCAACCATCCTAGATTGGAAACAGAGGCAAGTCAAATCTTCCAAGTTGGTCAGCTGCCTTCAAATTTCCGGAGTGGGCAAATTAGATAGACTCAGTCTCAAAACAAACAGACAAACAAACAAAAGCCACCTTGGATTTAAATCTTGGCTCAAGCTAACTATATAACCCTGGGCATGTGATTTAATCTTTATGTGCCTCAGTTTCCTCATATGTTAAAAAAGAATAATAAAAATTAAAATTAAAAAGAATAAAAATAAACAGAATAAAAAGAAGAAAGAATAGCATCTATTTCACCTGGTTGTGAGGACCACCTGAGATAATGCCTGTAAAGTGCTTTGCAAACTTGAATGTCAGTTATTATCTCACTGTTCCATAAAGCAAAGAATACTAGAGCCAGCTGAGACAGCCCAAGAAGTGTATTTTTGGTAAACAGTCTGTGTGCAACCCATGGCTTCACTGGAATAAGTTAAGCCCAGCTAGAAGTCTTTACTTGGCTGTAAACACTCTGTGACATTTAATGTCCATGCTGGGTCAGAACCACAGGCTTATGTTTTCTCTCACAAATTTATGAATAAACAGACCTTTGCTAAGCGCTTGCTATGTGCTAAACTCTGGAGATACAAATCCAAAAAACTGAGATAGTCCCTCTTCTCAGGGAGCTCCTAATTTGATTGGCAAAGACAACATATAAAAGAAAGCCTAGCTATAGAATAGATGCATCAAGAAGCATTAGGCATTAGGCGTACAAAGACAAAAATGACATAATAACCGAAGGGTTAATGTTCAATGCTCCATCACTTCAGTCCTCCAAAGGGTTAATCACAGCACACAAAGGCTCACTGACTCCTAAAGAACTGTGCAGGGTGAATAATTTGGAAATCATTTGTTTGCTCCTAAATTTCAAACATCTCCCACCCAAAGAGCCTCCTTACACTAAGCAAATAGGACAACTCGTATTAAAAAGCTCATCTCTGTTTTTGGTGAATACATAACCCTTCCCTACTTTATCCAGAAACTTTAGTAATTGGTATTAGTGTGATCTGGGTCTAAGACAAGGACATTTTCAAGAAGAGCTTGCCACTCTTTTGAGGGAAGCAGAGGATTTAAAGGAATGGACTTATGAAAGTGGAATTAAACAAAAAAGTCAGGGAGGGGACATTTTTGTCACTCTAAAATTTCTTCTGCAATAACATCTATTCCAATGAACCAGCAAGGGATGGCTTGGAGGGAGAATCGATGGGGCTGAATACCGAGAATGCAGACTGAGCAGCATTCTGTATGAAGAAACAAGGAGACTATTCATCCAGATGTTGCCACTGCCATCCCTGCAGTGGGCTGGATGAAACATTAGACCTACTTACCTGGATGCTGCAGAGATTTCTGCACTTTCCATGAAAATAGTGAGACACCGCCCCCCCCCCCCAAGCCCCTTGTGCATTTAAACCTCATTAGAAAAAAGTTCAAATCTTCAACACCAAGACTGAAGCCAAAACACAAGCTTAAGGAGCCTCCTATCCTCTTTGACCCCCCTCTATGGGATAGTCCCTAATGATGTGATCACATGCTGATTAGACAGATAAGCGGTTGCAAAAGCTCTTTGTCTCCATTAGACCACCCAGACTAGTTTAAGGAAAAGAACACTGGAATTAGAGTCTGAGTCTGACAGATCTAGGTTCAAATCCTGCCTCAGACACTTCCTAGCTGTGTGATTTTGAGCAAGTCACTTAACCTTATTTGCCTCAGTTTCCTCATCTGTAAAAATAAAGGGACTGGATTCCATGACCTTCTTACCCTAAATCTATGATCCCAGAAAACCCAGAAAAAAAATTGTCATCATGGCAAAAAAGAGACTCACAATTATCTCACAAACGCAATTGAAAATGAGATTTGGTCACTTGACTGAACCGTAGCTTCCGTCCTTTTTTTTCCTGTTTGCTGGAATCCAACAGTGTGTTTTCCTCGGCTCTGTTCTTTGCACAAAAGTGTTCCAGTTAGAACAAGGTTAGGATAGAGGAAGGCAATCTGTTCTCTAGGATTTTCAGTTCACTTTCTAAACCAAGTTCAAACGGGGGCAAAATTGCTTCAGCTCAATAGAAAGGTCTCACCATGAGAAAAACCATGGCCTGCCACCAAAACCAGAGAAGGAAACACCTGCCATAAATGGTGCCCTGGAAGATACAGAGGCATATCATGAGTGTGGAAGATGACTACATTTGGTGTCCTTCATCTGAAGGTCTGAAAGCAATTTGAAATTACAACTTGGTGGCATATAGTTCTGTCGCCATTTCATAGCAGTGCGAACTGAAGTACAGAGAGGTTGAGAGACCAAGTGACCTTTGTCATAGCATTTCACGAGGTCATTTGAAGGTCATCTAGTCCAATCCCCTTACTTCACAGATGAGAAAGCTGAAGCTCAGAAAGAAGTGATTTGCCCATTACCATACAGATAATAAGTGGGATTTGAACCCAGTTACACTGACTCTAAATACATTCTCTCCATGATGCCATGTTGCCTCAGTCATCATTCATAGCCCTGAGCTTCCCATTCCCTATCTATAAATGAGGGGGTAGATTAGACAACCTTTAAAGACTCTTCTAGCTCTGATTCTTTGATTTTTGCCCTCATCTTATAACTTGCTACCCAGTATCCCAGACTTTAGCATTAAATTCATTCCTGGTCCTATAGAGGGATGGGCAGTTCAGGAATAGGAATTTGATGAATCATAAAAACAGCCCCAGAAATACTCATCCCAAACTACACAACTCCCCAAGGCCAAATTACATGACAAAAATAGAGTCCTCTGGTTAGTCAGCTATCTTTATTAAGCTGCTTCTTATGTCCTCCTGCCTCTAGGTGGCAGTCCAGTAGTGCAGAATCACCTTTACTCATTAAAAAAAAACAATCAAAATAACCATTTCTTCAAGGATTATTGGGGTAGAAATAGAATTACCTACTTCCTCTCTACCTAATGGGATGGGCTTAGAGAATATATCTGCATAGCAACCAAGCATGAGTGTCTGTAAGGGACTTCAACAAGGAAAGTCTAGACCTATAAAACGTCAATCAGTATGTATGGATGGCCTTAAGGACTTGTGAATGTGTATATGAGCCTATAGACTTCTGTTCTTGTAGTCAATATTCTCAACCACAAATACACATACACATACACACACCTCTATATAAATACATAGGATGCAGTAAAAAGAAGATTAAGTTTGGGATTCAAATCCAAGTTCTGTGTGACCTTGAGTATTGTTCATTTAACTTTTCGGGCCTCAGTTACCCCATCTGTAAACTGATTGGTTTGGATTAGATGACCACTGAGAATTCTTTCAACTCTAAAATTATGATCTGAATCTTACCTTCTACTCCCCACATTCCCTCCTTTCCCTTGTCTACCACCTCCCTCCCCTTACTACACATTATAACAGTTGGTACAGCCTTGGATTAGGATATTGGAGAGAATCTAGTCCAGGGGTACTTAACCTGAATCCATGAACTTTTGAAAAAATATTTTGGTGACTATATTTCAATGTAATTGGTTTCCGTTGAAATCCTAGATAGTTTATTTTATGAATTTAAAAACATTATTCAGAGAAGAAGTACATGGGCTTCACCAAACTGCCAAAGGGACCATGGTGTTAAAATAGATTGAGAACTACAGTCCAATCCCTCACTTTACAGGGAAAGAAGCTGAAGTCTAGGGAGGGAAAATTACCTTCCTTGGGTCATAACTATATTAGCAGAACTAGAATTCAGATCTAGATCCTCTGATGTCCACCCTCTTTCTACTAAATCATGTTACCTTTCAAAGTACATGTCAAGCATGTCAATGAAACATGCAGTCATTTGCAATTCGTCCTGGGAACATTGGTTCCCCCAAAAGCTTTGTGGTTCACAGCAGGAAAATAATAATGGCACAGGACAGGAAAGTGCTGGTAGCCATACGCACACTAACCCTACTACATCCTATTGTATACAATGAAATCTGACAGCATTAGGGGAGGTTGAGAGAGAGAAAGGGATGGCTGTCTCCACTCCTGACTCTATCCCTTCCTCTTCCTTCTGGAGCAAAGAAACTGCCATCTATCTCATACCTCCAATTATGATGCTTTTATGGAGACCACATTATAGGTTCACAGTTTCTTATTTTGATTATTGGTTTCATTGCCAAGAGACACACCATAAGTTTGAGATTACTAGCTGTAGAAGGGGAAAAGATCTATTTCTTTCCTTATCTCATTTCTACTTGTTCCCTGATCTTATAACTACCATCAAGATAGCTGGGGCTCTGCATTCCCTCCTAACTCAGAGGACAACCAGGATTAATCCTTCTGGGTGATTGTAGCTAGAGGATAAGATGATCACAGATTCAGAGGTCATCTAAGCCAACTCACTTATTTTATGAATGAAGAAACCAGGGTCCATAATGGTTAAGTGACTTGCCCAAGGTCACAGAGCTATTAAGTGGGAGAGGCAGGATTTGAACTCAGATTCTTTGATTTCAAATGGAGAGATGATCTGAAATTCCCTTAAAAGGCATTTAGGGGGCTACACAAGAATACCGGTGTCATTACTTGATACTTGTATACTCTTTCTTGACCCAAGATTGGCATCTCATTGACCAGATTTCACTACTGTTTCAAACTTGATTAGGTAACTCCTCAGACTTGGTTGTGGTTGCCTTTCGGCTATTTTTCCTTGTCAGAAACAACACGAAGAAATAGATTTGCCATCATTGAGAAGCATCATTCACAAGAACGTGCCATTCCTCTGAAGGCAGTTCCCAAAGATGAGCTCCAGAAATATTTTTTTTTTATCTAAGTCAGCACCATTGGAGAGAATGAGTCACCTCCTCCTCAAATGACTCCTTTCAAAAAGGATGAAAATCCTAAATTCTGGTCTGTCTGTTTAAAAAAATCAATCCCATGATTTTATAATCACACATCTGAGCCGTTGTCAAGACAACGGTGTCAATTCAGTGGAAACAGAAACAGTTTGAATAAACATATGGGTGGATTGACAGGTCCCCCCCACCATTCTTCAACCCATTGTTTAGGCATCCTGTAGACAGAGTCCAAGTCAAAGTTGCCTCCTCTGAAGTATGGGTATGGTAGGCAGCTATCTTATTTCATCCCTGAGTAATCTGACTTCACTGGCTTATGTGTTTTTGTTGTTCTTCAGTTGTTTCAGTCATGTCCAACTCTTCGTGACTCCATTTGGTATTTTCTTGGCAAAAATGCTGCAGTGATGTGCCGTTTCCTTCTCCACTTCATTTTACACATGAGGAAAGTGAGGCAGACAGCGTCAAGTGACTTGCCCAGGGTCACAGCTAGTAAGGGTCTGAGGTCACATTTGAACTCAGGATGATGAGTCTTCCTGAATTCAGGCCCAGCAGTCTATCCACTGTGCCACCTAGATGTGTTTTAGAGTTGCTCAAAAAATTACCATAGTATCTGGTATAATCATCTCAGTGTAAGCCTCTATTTACCCTTTCAGGGTCTGTAGAAGCTGGGTCATCAGTGACCCTCCATGCCATCAAGGAGGCCTTTTTTTTCAGATAGCAGCATTAATAGATATATTCAGTCAATGTGTCGATCAGTCATTCAGTATTTATTGAGAGCTTGCTATGTTTTAGTTCACTGTACTGGTAAGATACAAAGAATGGAATAATCCCTTCATACAAGGAGTTTACATTCTAATGGGTGAGCCAAGTAGATCCAAAGTACATATACACACATATATGTATGTATACAAATATATATATTACACACGTATGTACACATAGATATAGAACAAAGAGAAAGTTAATACATGCAAATATGTCTGCAAAAGTTCAATGTAAGGTCATTTAGGAGGGAGGGCATTAATAGTTGGAGCTTTGGGAAAGGCTTTGTGAAGAAGATGGAACCTGAGCTACATCTTAAAGGAAGAGAACTCAATGGGATGGTGGAGGAGGGGGAGGGAGGGAGGAGACAGAGCCGGGGGGGGGGGGGGAGGGAGGGAGAGAGAGCGTGTGCATTCCAGGCATAGGAGACAGCTGGTGAAAAGACAGAGAATTGGGAGATGGAATATTGGGTGCGAGGAAGAGAGAAAGATCAATTTGGCTGGGTCTCAGGGTGCAAGAGGGGGAGGGATATCCACTGAGCCTGAAAAGGTAGGTTGTGCTCAGATCGTGTAAGGCTTTAAAAGCTAAACAGAAATGTTTATATTTGTTCCTAGAGGCAATAGGAAACCATGGGAGTTGGTCAAGTAGGCATGACATAGTCACATCTGTGCTTAAGGAAAATTACTTTGGCAGCAAGATGTAGGTTGGATTTGAGTGAAGAGAAACAAATCAGGGAGACCAGTTATGAAACTCTTGCAATAATCTAGGTGAGAGATAGAATACGAATGGATGGATTTAACAAGAAGAATATCAGCACTTATGTAGCACTGACTATATGCCAAGTACTACAAATATGTTATTTCATCTTCAGTACAACCTGTGCTATTTATTATCCCCATTTTCCACTTGAGGAAGCTGAAGCAGACAAAGGTTAAGTGACTTGTCCAGGGCCATACAACTAGTATCTGAAGGAGAGTTTGAACTTGGGTTTTCCTGATTCCAGTAACAATATCCACTGTACCACTGCTTTAAGGCTTACAAATCACTCTGCAAATATTACTTCATTTGATCTTTACAATAACCCTATGAGGTAGGAACTGGTATGAACCCCATTTTACAGATGAGGAAACCAAGACTATGGAAGATTAAGTGATTTGTCCTAGGTCACATCACTAAACCATAACTGAGAAACAATCTGAATACAAGTCCCTCTCCAAGTTAGCTCTCTATCCCCTGCTCTACATCTGTTTTAGTAATGCAGCTTTACTGCATTACTAAATGAATTACTGCAATGAAAATTAGAAGACATCCTAAATCCATAGCTAGAAGGGACCTTAGACATTATCTAACGCACCCATTTTACAGATAAGGAAACTAAGGCCCAGAAAAGGTATTCCACTTGACCAGCATGACTCAGATAACAAGTCTGTGAGCTGCTATGTGAACACATAGCCTCTGAATTCAGAGCCAGTGTTCTTTTTGCCATACTGCACAGTCTCATTTTATTTACCTTACCCTGAGTAATTTTGCCCCTATGCCCTGGGTGGAAATTAATATCATGTCATATTTTGCCCTTGGTAACTTTCTGGGCCTCAGGTAAATAATATCTAGGGCCCAAATTCACCAATATTTAAAAAGAGTGGGTAGCAGAAAAGGAGTTGGGATTACAGGCACTGAGTCAGGCCCTTGGACTCTGCTGGTAAGGGAATTCATTCATCCCCAGTACATTCCTTATCTTCATGTTCATAGGCTAGGTCTCTGAATTTGTCTGCTCTGCACACTGAGTTCCCCCTGCCATTAATTAGCTCCCTGGGTCTCAGTGACCATGCTGTTGGTCATCTAACACCACAATAGCATGAAGCCCACGTCAGGAGTCGGGGCGGGGTCCCTGCCCCAGCCGCCAGCCCACTCACCACCCACTCACAGACCCTCTATTGTACTAGTGAGGAGGGCAACACAGAAAGGACTTTACTGGGCTGGAGGAGAGACAAACAGGAACGAGACGGGGAGGCCCCAGCTTGGAGGTTCCCAGCTCTTGTGAGACAGAAAATGAAAGGCTGGAGCATGGCAGGGTTCGGGGAGACAGAGAGGGAGGAAGGCAGAGTGTGAAGGAAGGAGATAGAGCCAAGAAAAAAAGTAGATGTGTAGGACAAGCAGCTGTAAAGAAGACATTGGGACTTCCATATTAAATCGAGTAAAACAAAGCATCGCCGAAGACAGTCTGAGTGTATGTAACTTCACATCTGTCTAGACTCTGATTCCTATCACCTGTATTTCATCACATTTATTTTTTTAAGTCATTTTTCTTACTGACAAGATTTTAGGTTACCTACAAAGCTACAGTAGGGTTAATGAGGAGAGACAGGTTTGGGATTCTTTTGTGTTATTTGGTGTGTGTGTGTGTGTGTGTGTGTAATTATATATTATGAAATAACAATTTGATTGGTGAAGACTGATTTCATCTAGGTCAGGAATTCCCAGTATGGAAACTCCTTCCACTGATTCAGAGACAGTTCTCCATAACTTAAAGTCTTAGAAGGTTACCTGGGGTACTAAGAGTTTGAGTAACTCGGTGATGGCCACACAGCTAAAATATGTCAGAAACAGGGCTTGAACCCAGATATTTCTGACTCCAGAGATAACACAGCACAGTGGTAAGAGCACAGGTTGTGAAGTCAGAGGACTGGAGTTGAATCCTGGCTTAGCCACGTACTACTACCTACATCCTGTAACTTGCTCTAGCACCTGGGGCTTCCTCGCCATGGAACATCAGATAATCCATGCAGCCTTTTCACTCCAGAATACCCCTCTGTCAGGTTGGCTCCATCTTTCCATTGGTGAATGCCTCCTGCAGCCTACATTCAAATCCTATCTCGGTGTGACCCTGGGCAAGTCACTTAACTTGTGTCTGCTTCAGTTTCTCCATCTATAAAATGAGGATAATGATAGTACCTATCCCCAGGGTTGTTGTGAAGATAAAATAAGGCAAAATTTGTAATGCATTTTGCATACCTTAAAACTCTGTGTACACACTAGTTATTGTTGGTAATGGTAGTGGTGGTGGTGTTGGAGGTGATAATGGTGTTCTTGTTGTTTGGAGAAGCCCAGGTTGGCCATCCCTCCTCGCCTCCCAGCCTTGCTGCCAACATCCCCAACTTCAAAACCATGGGTACCTTTTTTCTTCTTGTCCATTTCTGAGCTCCCTTTTGTGTATGTCTTCCCCCATTAGAATAGAAACTACTTGAGGGCAGGGAATGTCTTTCTTTTTTATTCATATGTTTATCCCCAAAGTTTAGCATAGTGCCTGATACCTAGTAAGAACTTAATAAATGCTAGTTTTCTTCCTTCCTGTCTGATGTTTGGGTTAAGTCACTTAACTCTTCTGGGGATTGTTTTCCTCATCTACAAAATGAGGGGGTTGGTGTGATACAAAAAAACCAATTACTGTATATTGAAATAAAGATTTTTTTTTCTCATCCAAGTTCAGGGATTTCCCCTACAGTGGGTACCTTTATTCTCCTTGCCCACATTTCTGAGCTTCCTTAAGAAGGACTATGAGAGCAGCCCTATAAAGAAGCTAATGGATATACCATTAATCCTATGTCTTGCCATTGAAGAGACTGAAGCTCAGAACTTTCAAGATACTTGCCCACATTTACTAAGTGAGGCAATGTAGAAGGGTGAATAGCATCCCCTCTGGAGTCAGTGGGCCTGGGGGTAAGTCCCACCTCTGATACTACCTATGTGACTTTGGCTGTCATATTACCTCTGTGGGCCTCAGTTTCTTCACCTGTAAAATGAAATGATGCAACTAGATGGCTTCCAGAGTCCTAAAGCTCTAGAGCTATGAACTGGCATTAAATATAAGTGCATCTACAAAACAAATTTAAAATAAATAAATTAAGGGAGAGAAACTGGATTGAATGGACTTTGAGGTCCCTTCAGAGCTTTAAATTTATGATCCTATGACTCCAAGGCCAGTTCTCTATCCTCTGTAACAAACTTCCCTCTCAAATCTGATCTCAGTGGGAATATACTTGTAATATATGTATATATATATATATATATATATATGTGTGTGTGTGTGTGTGTGTGTGTGTGTGTGTATGTATGTATGTATGTATGCATGTATGTATACATGTAGATAAAATGTGTGTATATAAAATACACACACATTATGTATGAATTTAAGGCGGTGTCATGGCATTTTAAAAATCATTTATTAAATGACACATTCATCCCCCAAGGTATGTATGTAATCATGTAATTCCACCATGTGTACACACATGTAATAAAAAAATCCACTGAATGGCTTAGCCAAAGGACAATCCCTCCTTTTCTATACAATTTGGGGAAGGGGAGGGAGTGGGGATCGAGAGAGGGCTGAGAGTACAGTTACTGGGTCAATTCATCAACCAGAAACCGGTGACACGCACTCTGACGCCGAACCCGTGTCTAAAAATACACAAATGTATACGGATTTGTTTGAAACTGTCCAAGCCTATATTTAGGACATTCCCAGCAAGGCTATAATGAGACTGTGTTTGAGAACTTCAGTCACAGCAGACTCTACCATTAATCTGAAGTTAGTTAAATTAACAGCATTTAGGACTGGCTTGTCAATCTCCATGTTCCAGGAAATTGCACCTTGAGGCTACTAATATTGCCAATTTTTCCACCGGAGTGTGTGCGGGCGTGTGTATGTATGTGTGTATGTGTGTGTATTTTTTTTTTCCTTCAGACCCTCCGTATGCATACACCATCACTGCTTTCTTACATCCACAGCACTTATATTATCATTTATTCTGGCCTCCTTTAGCCTTCCCTGGGGACTTCACATAGTGTAGCTGCTCAGTGAAAGAGTTTTTTAGCTTTATATTTATTTGTTTATTTTTCTGTCATGGCTCATGACTGAGGCTTGAAAAAAAAAGTGTGACAGTATTCAGAGTGCGTGATTGACTGCTGGAGCAACATTCATTAACCATGACAAATCTTCAGGAAAACACAGTCCTGAGTGTTCTAAACAGCAGAGAAAGAAAGAAAGAAAGAAAGAAAGAAAGAAAGAAAGAAAGACAGAAAGAAAGAGAGAGAGAAAAAAAAGAGAAAGAGAAAAAAGAAAGAGAGAAAAAAGAAAGAGAAAGAAAGAAAGAGAAAGGAAGAAAGAAAGAAAGAGAGAGAAAAGAAAGAAAGAGAGAGAAAAAAAGAAAGAGAAAGAAAGAAAGAAAGGAAAAAAGAAAAAGAAAGGAAGAAAGAAAAAGAAAGGAAGGAAGAAAAAAAGAAAGAAAGAAAGAAAGAAGGAGAAGGAAATAAGGAAGGAAAAAAAGAAAAGAAAAAGAAAAAAAAGACTAAATTAATTTCTCATCGACCTCATCTGTAAATAAACTTGGTCTGATGGCGAGCAGGGGCAATCATAAATCAGTGTTCATTTCCTGTAATTAATACAAACATGACTATGAACACAGAGAATATGAATATATAACCACCTAATTTCCATTTCAAAATACAACTTAACAGATTTCCACTTGAGTTATCTTCACCAATTTCACCACCCTGCCCACCCCCATAATTGAAAGAATGGAATTGCTCTCTTCCACTGGAGAAGATCTCGTTTGGGCCTTGGGAGCCACATGGGTCATAGGCTGAAAAAAGGTGTTGAACTCAATCTGAAAGACCCAACTGAGGAACCTGGTTCTTGAAGTCTCAAATGATTTGTTTGATCTTCTTCTGAATTCCTCTGGAGCCTCCATGACATCACACCTGTTTAAATGAGGACTGGTCATCTCAACTGCTTGGTGGTGGGAATTCAAATAGCTGTCCTTAGAGCAAGGGTTCTTCAGTCTTTTTGTGCTATGGACTCCTTTGCCAAGCTGCAGAGGCCTATGGACCCCTTCTCAGAATGATTTTTTTAATGCATAAAGTAAAATACATAAGATTACCAAAAAAACCACCAATTACTGTATATTGAAATAAAGATTTTTTTTCTCATCCAAATTCAGGGATTTCCCCTACAGTGGGTACCTTTATTCTCCTTGCCCACATTTCTGAGCTTCCATTTGTTTATTGCCTTCCCCCATTAGAATATAAGTGCCATGAGGGCAGGGACTACCTTTCTTTCTTTCTTTTTTTCATATTTGTATCCCCATGTCTGGAATGCCCTCCCTCTTCACCTCTTCTTAAAATCTCCAGCTTCCTTGCCAGCACAGATCAGTTACCTTTTCTGATCCCCTTGGTTATTAACACACATTCTCCCTTCAAATTAATGTGTTTTTACTTATCTATTTATAACCTCTCAGTATAATTCTTAGGAGTGTGGGGAGTAGGGTTGTTTTTCTCCTCTGCCTTTGTATCCACAGCACCTGGCACAGTGCATTGTTCCTAACTGGCACTTAATAAATTCTTACTAAACTGAATCTCTTTCCCTGCAGTCATCAGCCTTGAAAGCAGATCAGCACATCTCAACACCTTGGTCCAAGAAGCGCAACAGAGAGCGAATGAGCTGTCTGCCCAGGTGGAGAACGAAGGATTCAGTATGGACAGTACAGATAAAGAGAAACAGTTGAAAGCTTGGGAGTGGAGATACCGGCTCTATAAACGCATGAAAACGGGTTTCGAACATGCCAGTGAGTAGTAGCAAACTTCCAAATTTGGTCGGCCTCTTATCTTTTTCAGAAACAACTAGTAATCTCTGTTTACTCTTTAGTGGACATCCTATTAAGAACAGGGACAGTAGGAAACTGAGGGGAAGGGGTGGAGGGGGGGGCAGAGAAGACAGCTCTCTTGCTCTTTTTTCTTATTAATAAGGCCCCCACATCCATAAGCGTGTGGCTCCAGTGGCCCCAAGGCTAGACCTGCTCTTCTGTTTCATCTTCCACCTTCCATGAGTTTTAGAAATGCGCGAAAATGGGCCTGTTGACCTGTTTAGCCTTGTGACCTAAAAAACCTGAGTGAGGAAGGGGGAGGGTACATAGTTTAAAAAAAAAGACTTTTGCTTCAATTATGAGACTTCTGGTAAAAGCAGAGGCTCTGTGTTTTCTATTTTCTACTATACTTTGTACCTGTTAATATTAGCTATGACTGAAGTTTCGCTTCCGCTAAATGTGAAACAACAAAAAATATAATTGTCAAATGTATTCATTTTGTTTTCTTTTTTCCCCCACTTCCATTCTTGAGGATAATTATTTGTTAATGTAAAGTATTTTGCACCCATTAAAGCTATTAGCATGTTAAACTTTCCCTAAGACCATCCTTCAAGTGAAACTCAAACACAAGGAGTTGTCTTTAGGTATACAGACACTTTTACTTAGTCTTCCTAGCTAATTGTAAACAGAGACCCAATTCATTCATTTGCTAATTATTCTTCCAGGCTGCAGAGGTTAACCAGAGTTGTAGGCTTTGGCTGTGATGTAGACATTGACTCTATATCAAACATAAGTAAACTAGATGGTGCTACTCCTGGAATCAAAATGACCTGACTTCAAATCCAGCCTTAGATACATGCCAGCTGTGTG
Organism: Trichosurus vulpecula; assembly: GCF_011100635.1. NCBI lineage: Eukaryota > Metazoa > Chordata > Mammalia > Diprotodontia > Phalangeridae > Trichosurus > Trichosurus vulpecula. The sequence goes on along the minus strand of NC_050576.1, from coordinate 173,243,778 downwards.
ACCATGGATAAGTCACTTACCTTGCCTCAGGATCCTCATCTGTAAAATGGGGATAATCATAGCATCTGGATAAAAAGGATAAAAAGATAATATCTATAAAGCGTTTTGCAAGCCTTAAAGAATTATTGTTATTATTCTGGCAACTCTTTGTTGGAGTGTAACATCCACAGTGAATAGTCAGTACAGCCTCAATTATTCATTCACTTTGAAGCAAATGCAATAAAAAGTGTCCATCAATCAATCAACAAGCATTTATTAAGTACCTACTGTATGACAGGCTCTGAGGAGACACACAAAAAATGAAGACCCCTCCTCTCAAAGAGTCTACATTCTAATGGGAGAAATGATATACCCAATATGAGTATATGCAAAACATACCCAAGGCAGACACAAAGGCACCTTGGGGGAGAAGGCTCTAGAAGCTGGAGGTCCCAGGGAAAGGACCCATGTAGAAGGTGGCATTTGATACTATGAGGCGATGTTTCCCTGCCCTGCTTACCTCTGTATACCCAGCATTTAGCACAATGCTGCCACATAGTAGATCATGAATGAATAAATGAAATGAATGAATGAATATATGAATGAATAAGTGAAAAAGAACCCATGAATTTTCTAGGACTCTCTCTTGAGTTAAACAGACATTATTATTTGCTTTGAGCACGAGGCACACTGAACACAGCCATGATGGCACTGAATGGTATCTGAGCGGGTCACCTAACTAGGCTTCTAAGTGAGAATGTCCAACAGCCAGAAGAGACAAAAGCTTCTGTGGTGTGTTTCAGGGCACTCTTTGAAGAGGGGGAAACACTGTTTGAATGGGATTTGTTCTGATGCGGTCCTTGTGTTTTCTCTTACATCCCAGGACCCCCTGAGGTGCCAACCAATGTCTGTCTCATGGTAACCAGTAACACATCACTCACTGTCACCTTTCAAGAGCCTCATAGTGTCAACGCAGCTGTAGTGACCAAATATAAAGGTATTGGATTTCAAAAAAAAATTTTTTTCTCTTCATTGATCCTTCTGAAGAAAAACAAAATAGGCTGTTTAGGGATGGAATTGTTCCCTGTTCTGTTTGTTTGTTTTCCTTGCCGATATAATCTTCTCCTATGAATGGGCCTTCAGTGCTGGAACATTTCCTACTGGGAGCAAAAGAGTGACAGTGGACAGGATAGGAAGAAAATCAGTGTAGAGGCCTGGACTGTGAGTCCTGGAGCCCTCAAAGATATTCTCTATACTCTAAGTGGTTGAATGTGAGTGGAGTAAGTCAGTTTCCATTGAGCCAAGCTGAGCACACAGGCCAGGCTAAAAGGCAGAATTTCCAGGTGAGCAGGCCCTGCTACTACTCCTTTTCCTCTTCCCCAAAGAGAGCAGGTTACTCTAAGTATTCCTTTACTTTTCCTTCTCCTAGCCCCCATACCCATTGTCCTCTGAGGGAAGGCTGCCTTGATCCAGAAAGGCAAGTCAACAAGCATTTATTAAGAGCCTACCACGTGGCAAGCACTGTGCTATTAGAAATAGAGATAAACAAAAAAACAGTCCCTGTCCTCAAAGAGGTCACAATCTAAAAGGGAAGACAATATGCAAGCAGTTTATAAGCAAAATACATATGGGGTGAATTGGGGATAGCTTCAGAGGGAGAGTAATCCAATCCAATCCAATAAACATTGACTGAGTGCCTACTATGTGCCAAGCAAAGGCAGCTAGGTGGCTCAGTGGATAGACTGCTAGGCCTGGAGTCAGTTCAAAAGCTGGCTTCAGGCACTTACTAGCTGGGCAGGTTACTTAACTTTTGTTTGCCTTAATCCGATGGAGAAGGAATGGCAGAACACTCTAATATCTTTGCCAAGAAAATCCTATGGACAGTATTAGCATGCTATGGTAGGCAGGAGTCACAGAGTCCGGACAAGTCTGAACAATAATAGGCTAAGCACTCGGGATACAATTAATTTAAAAAACAAAAAGAATAATAGGTCCTGCCCTTGAGGAGCTGACAGTCCAATTGGGAGAGACTGCTTGGTAGTGGGGAGGGGTATACAAGGAATGGAGGAATTGAGAATGGAGGTTCTGCTCTCTATGTAAAGGAAGTCAGTGGGAGAAGTTTGGAACTCCACCCTCCAGCCCTCCAATCAGAGGGAGAGGAGGCTAAGCTTGAGTTAGCAGCCTGGTCATGAGATTAGAAGTGATGCTCTTATCCTGGGAGGGGGCATCTTGTTCCTGGGACTTGAAACCCTCTGGGGCTGATTTCATGATTTTTCTTAGGGCTCCTCTGTCCTCATACCCAGAATGCTCTTTTTCTTCACCACCATCCTTTGAGATCTTTAGCTCTCCTTTCCCAAAAGGTCAAGTGCCACTTCCTACATGAGCTCTTTCCTGGTTCTCCAATTGTTAGTGTATTCCCCTGTACGTTTTGTATTTATTTATCTTTGTACATGCAATCTCCACTCCCACCCCAGTAGAATAGAAGTTCCTTGAGACTTTCACTATTTTATTTCCCCAGTACCTGGTATATTGTAGGCACTTTATACAAATGCTTTTTGAATGAATGTTGAACCCCATTATCCAGGCAAAGTGGCTTGGGGTGACCCCCAACAAGATTCCATTGGAAAAACCTGGGACACAGCCAGTTTAGAAATAGAGAAACTGAGGCTCCTGGGACTGCTGCAGTTGTTAGGAGCAGTGACTCCATTAGCTTCTTTGTTTTCATCCATTTTTCTGGGAGTGATCATGGTAAACCTCATTGGATAAAATTTAGGGAAATTATTCCGTGGGAGTTAAGTGAGTGTTTGAGAGTTAAATCAAGTTCAGACATTTCTCTGAATGTCCACCTCTTTCTTCCTTTGCATTTTTATAAAAAGAAAAACTGTGCTCGCCAAACAGATGTTACCTTCTTATGTTTTATTTGTGAATTCTCTGAAAGCTTCTTTATCCAAACTGTAAGCTCTTTCATACCCCATCTCAATACCATGTGCTCCAATAGAGTGTAAGCTCTTTGAGGGTGAGTGCTCCTTTGTTTTTAGCTCTGCATCCCCAAAGTCTAACCCTAACAAATACTTGAATGAATGAACAAATGAATACCAGAAAATTCTACCAGCATTTCCATTTTAACTCATCTCTTAGGAGACTTTATTTAGCTTGGGTTAAAAACGAAAGGTCACAAATATTCTATTTATGACTTGGGAGCAATTGAGCATTATGAATAGAATTGTCTGTTATGTAATGAAGTGAATTTCCTTGTGTTAATTTATAAGGTTATAAATTGAGTCTTCAACCTGACCATTCACAAGAGTTATTTAAAATAGATGACAAGCTGCTGTACCCATAGAAACAGCACAACAGCTCTGGAACCATGGATTGGTCTGATCACTTAATATAGGAATATCAGCAAAGTTACCCTGAGACATGGCTAATTATTTTGTTTTCCTTATTTTTTCAAAAAAAAGGAGAAGAAAAAGAAGGAACAATGGAGAAATCCACTGAGTAAAATTGCAATTATCCAATTGGTTAGAGGGAAGGCTTAACCAAGCAGTATTTGGGGTTTGGCAAGAACATCTCACACTACTTTCCAGACTTTCTGGGTTCAGCAAAATCCCAAGCCTATTTGGTCAACCACTTTTTCCCCTTAATGCTTAAGCTTGTGTGTGTTTGTAAGAAAAAAATCTGATCCTTCTGTTTCTCATTTGTTTACACTCAACTCATCAACATGCTCTTCTGTAAGAGCAAGGAGATATCCAAGAAGCTTTTTAACAGCATCTTTTTTATGAGCCCTCTCCTTCAGACCTGGGGCTGTGTGCTGTGACAGCCGCCAGCAGCACTTGGGTCTCAAAGAGGTTCAAATTCAGCTTGAGACCCAGGAGACTTTAGGGGTTTCTTGGCTGTGCCAGAAGAGCTCCCTCCACCCCAGCCTGTTTGGCTTCTGACCATAGCTCCCATACACACTGTGATGTGAAGGTATATGTGATAGAGTGCTACTGTTGGGCAGTCCCACCCTCTTCCTTGGCCCCAGCAGCTTTCGGTGGATCTTTGGTTCTGATCTCAACAATTTCCATGAGTCGTGGAGCAAGGTTAAGCTGTTTCACATACATCACTGCTTTGGACAGGAACCCCACTCCATGTCTTCTCTTTACGTTCCTTGCTCCCACACTGTTGCTGAAATGGGTTGTCATTTGTTCTTCTGTGAAGATCTGTGGATACTAGGCCGGTGACCAAAATGCAGTCAGTCAATCAAGATGACATTTTGCTGCTCTTTGCTGCAGCCTCAGAAAGGATTCCTCTGGCTGGTTTTATTGTTGACGCATGGGGTGGCATCTGGTTTGCATCCTCTGGAAGAGTTGTTTTCTACATGGTTTGGGTTTTGTTTTCTTTACTGGGAATACTCATAGTTGGCGGTTTATTAATGATTAGATTCTGCAGTAATTATTGCAATGCAATAGCTATCAAAACCTCCCAGCAAGGATGACAAGCAAAATATGAAATGATCTGCTTTCCCAACTTATATTCTAATGAATTGGATACCTCCAGGTGTAATTTCTCCTCTTCATTTTTCTTCACTTTATGGCAAACCCTTTGAAATTTCCAAGGCTCCCATCCTTTCACAAAGTACGAGGACATTGTGAAAGTTTATCTACTTTCTACAGTGATCAGACTTGACCCTCTGGTAGTCATTCCCCCAATTACTGTACTTGCTCTTCCCTCCAGTTCCTTTCCCATTGTGGGGGTGGGACCATTATGGAACAGACCATGATGATCCCAAGGAAAATTCCTGACAAATTTCTCTCCTGGGAGGAGGCTGCCATCATTTGTGAAAATGCCAGGACCTACAAGGGGATTCTGTTCTTGACCTTGAACATTGGCCTCTGGGCATTCTAAATATTTAAAGCTAAACAAGACTTGAGCCAGGTCTTCCAGGTGCCTAAATTTCTCCCTGGCTATAAGAGACATCTTTGGAAAACTGCCTTTGGGCTTTCTAGCCCTCTAGGCCACAGTATCACCAGTTGCCCTGGTGGCAAGAGTCCTGAAGAAGGTCACTGGCCAAGGCTTTTCACCACCTAGACACAAATTGAGAGGTGTTTCTTGATGTTTCAACATTGTCTGTTTACTTCATTAGGTGAAGATCACCTCCCATGGCTTCCAGGTTGTCAAGGTAGTTTAGTGGAAAGAACCCTGCCTGTGGAGTCAAGGAATCTGGGTTCAAATCTCACCTGTCTATGCTTACTATCTGTATGACCTAGAGTATGTCATTAAATCATCGTGGGTGTTAGTTCCCTCATTTGTAAAGTGAAGGGGTTGTACACAGTGGTTTCTGAGGCCCCTTCTAACTCAGGATCTTTGATCCCAATGTAGAAACCCCTGCTGCGGTCATTAATGGCTGACATATAATGGAGAAACAAGGGACCTCATTCCTCTTCTACAGTGTCTTCACACATTCTACTAATTATCCCACCTCCTTGAGGCTCCTGCTATTCCCAGAGTTGTCCAAAAATGTATAAAAGCTCCTTCCTTAACAATGGCCACCCTCATCTCTGTTGTTCATCTCTTGTTTTCACTGCAGTCTGTCCCTAAACTATTCCATGCCCTTTTCCCAATACTGTCAATGTAACTGTGGTACTGAAGGGTTTAACAGGCTCTTTTCCTCCAGAGTGTGGTGATATAGAGAATTCAGTCAATCAGTAAACATTTATTAAGGGCTTACTGTGTGCCAGGCACTGTACTAAGTGCTAGGGATACCAATAAATAAATAAAAAGACAAAAGAGAGTCCCTGTTCACAAGGAACTCACAGTCCGATGGAAGAAACAAGATGGAAATAACTATGTGCAAACAAGCTATGTTCAGGATAAATAGGAAATAATCAAGAGGGGGACAGCGATATCACTAAAGGGAATCAGGAAAGACTTCTCGTAGAGGATAGAATTTTACCGGGAACTTGAAGGAAGCCAGGAAAGCCAGAAAAGGGAGATGAAGTGGGAGAAGATTTCAGGCCTGGGAAACAGCCAATGAAAATACACAGAGTCTGGAGATGGGGTGTCTTGTTCAAGGAAGAGCAAGGAGGTCAGGGTCACTGGATCACCAGGGGAATAAGGAGTAAGAAGACTGGAAAGTGGTGGAGAAGGGGAAAATCCAGCTTGCTTTTGACCTAAGCCATCCATCACTCAGGCACCTTCATACACTAGCTACTTGTGTTAGGTGTGAGCGATCATCATGCCTTTTTCCTAGACTTTATTCTGAGAATGTGGCTTCAATATCTGTGCCAGTATCTCCACCAACTCAATATCATCTCCCCTGCAGCCCCCTAGTCCCTGCCCTTCCCTCCCAGGCTTTAGCTGGCTGCACAACTTTCCAGAATGAAGTATAGCATTTGGCAAGAGAGGGAGATTTAACCCCAGGCTAGGCTCAATCTACACAAGATCTAGATGGGCTGTTTTCCTGGGGCAACAGTTTTAATCTGATTTTGTGATGTTGCTGCTTTTCCACCCCACTGAATTCTTGCTCTTTTGTCATTAATTGACCTCTAAGGTCCATTCCAGCTTTCAGTCTCTTATAGTATGATTCCATTAAACCAGGGTAGATATTGCACACAGAGTTAGTCTTAGACAAAACTATGAAATATGTCTCAATTTTATCTATGATGACAATCAAACCTTTGGCCACCTCCCACGGCCCCTCCACCCCCTGCACATCAACATCTCTCCTTCCACAGATACCCACTGACTACTGGTTATCTAGCAATCCCCAATGTGGCACCTGCCCCCCACCCCGGAAACTTTACATATCTTAGGTCCTTTATCTCATCAAAACTTATCTATGCAGCATCCTAAGGCCCTAAAGGGTTTGTTGTTGTTGTTGAGTCATTCCTTCTGACTCTTCATGACCCACAGCATGCCAGGCCCTTCTGTCCTCCACTGTCTCTCAAAGTCTCTCCAAGTTCATGGTCGTTGTTTCCAAGACACTATCTATCCATCTCATCTTCTGCCATCCCCTTAATAGGGGTTGTGCCATTAATCTGATAACTGATTAGAAATAAGAATGCTATAAGGACAAGTTTCCCAAGCATTATTTGAAACTAGAGCACAAAAACCTAAGAATGAAGATTCCGTAAGAAAATGTCAATGATAGTGATATTTTCCTCCCTAAAACATTAAATATTAAATTACGTATTATCAAAATACTTATTGGCCATGGCAATTGTTCAACACAAGAATAGGCTCAATTGTCCTCAGTTTTGCTACAAAATTTCTCCAACCCAGTTTTCATTTTGGAGGTAGGTATTCCATTCCCCCCAGACCCTGTGGGCCAACATTTATGTGTTCTAGTCATATATTTCAGACCCCAAAGTGTTCTAAGACCAAATCAGTTTGGATCATCTGTACCATCCTTCCCTGCCAAAATCTGTACTTTAGCATCTTTAATCTACTGAAATTTTGAGGCCATATGGAAAAATGAATAGAGCAAGGAGTCCCTTGGAGCAAGAAGTACTTGGGTTCAAATCTGGCTTCTGCTGCCTCCTAGCAATATGACCCTAGGACAGGAATTTAATGGATTTACCCCAAGCAAGACTCAGATCTGACTATTACATCAGAGATGGGTTTCAGTCTGTACTGATGGACAAGTTTCCACATTGGGAATTACCTGCCACATGAAATCATAGATCGTTTATTTGTTTTTGTAACAAAAAAAATTAAAATGGGAATTTATGGCAAGGACAACTACAGAGAAATTTTGTAGTAGGAGGGCTCTTCAAATTATTCCATGAAGGGAGCTACTCAAAGTGTTCAGGGCAGCGCAGACACTTGCCAGCTGTGTGAACTTGGGCAAGGTCCATGGCTTCTCAGCCTCAATTCCTCCATTTATAAATAATGCATGGACTACTTACTTCACAGGGAGGTTGTAAGGATCAAATGAGATGGTATATGCTTTCTAAACATAAAGCACTATATACTTGTCATCTCTTCTTATTTATTACTACAAATTCTTGCCTGGCTTCATGAGGAAAGAAAAAAATAAATTAAGAGATTGGAGCACCATCCACACTAAAATAAAAGTCTACAGGGATGATCCTAGCTGCATACTGAAACCACCTCTTGTATATTTCCAAAGAGAAAGTTGAAAATTCTTGAAGATTCCCATTCTTTTGGAAAGAAATACAGAGGTGGGCTAGTAAATGCTTAACTACTGGCTAGGAGGAGGGGGGTGTGCAGGGGGGAAAAAAGGGGGAAGGGAGGGGGAAGGTGGAAAGGTACACATGACACATTTTTAAGTTTAATTTGCATTGTTTACATTTTCTCCATCACTTTATTAAGGCTAGACAATCAGCAAAACAGTAAATCAAGCCCAATTTTTTTGTGTTTGTCTACTTCCCAGGTATAAATGCTCACACTGAAAATTTAGTGATCAGTTCTAGTGAGCTGGCTTCAGCACACCTCTGTGAAAGATCACTGGCCTTAGAGTCAAAGATCCTGTGCTCAAGTCCCAACTTTGATGCTAATTACCTGCATGATCTTGGACAAGTCACTTAACTTCCCTGGTTCTCGCTTTCCTCATCTATAAAATGGGAGGGGAGAGTAGACAAGATCTATGATCTATGATCCCATTCTTCTGAATCACTGTTGTTGGCACAGTCCTGGTATGTCTATGCATCTGGTATGTCTATGCATTTGGAGAATATTACTGATAGCCTAGGAAAGACAGTGACTTTTGACAATTGCTGCCCCAGGCAGCAAGTTAGGAAAGTTATGAGTTAGGAAAACTCCTATAGGCTACTACCATCCGTGTTATTTATACTCCCCTTATTGTTCTCTTAATTTAGGTTTGTAGCTTTTTGAGGTAGTTAGGTGATGCAATGATTAGAGCATTGGCTTTGGAGGCAGAAATATCAGAGTTTGAATCTTGCTTCAGATACTTACTGTGTGACCTTGGGTAGATCACATAGCCTCTCTCAGGCCCAGTTTCTTCATCTGTATAAGAGGGTAATAACAGCACCTACCTCACAAGATTGTTACAAGGATCAAACAAGATAATATATAGAGTGAACTTTTAAAACCTTAAGAAGTTATATAAATTTTAGCTTTTTTTTCAATTTTATTTGGTCACAGAATCTTTAGATATTAGAACTGGGAGGGAACCTTAGGGACCATGTAGCCCAGAGGGGGCCAGATTTTCCACAGCATCCCACGCCATCCAAACTCCACATGTGAGCAGGTTGCATGAATTTAATTAAATCACTAACTACATCCAATTTTAATAATAATCTAATTGATCCAAGCCTGCTAGAATGACACCTGGAAATAATCAGTTACACAACAGTAGCTGTGGGCAGGTGGTTAGAACCTAATGGTAGCTAATTAGGCAAATTTTTTCCCCTCAAAAAATCTCAGACTGTATCCCCAGGGTCAGGCAAGCTTCATGTGGCCTCATGTTAGACACCTTCTCTGAACCCACCTCTGTATTTTGTAGAGAAAGACACTGAGACACAGAGCATTTCAGGCAATGTCTTTTCATGGGAAGTACACTGAATCTGGTGGTAAAGGACCTGGATTCCAATCTTGCCCAAGCTGTGTGATATTCAATAACCTCTCTCTCAGAGGCTTAGCTTCCTCGACTATAAACTGAAGGTCTGGCTCTTCCACCTCTGAATCCCTATGATCCTATGACTTCCACATGGTCATGCAATGAACGTTAGTGGAAAAATTAAGATTATAAATCCAGTCTCTTGTTCTTTAGTTCAGAGCTGTTTAACCCCAAACCCTTCATTATAAGCATATTATACAGAACACCCCCCCCCACTAATCCATCAATCAATAAACTTTTATTTTTCATCAGCTACGTGTAGGCACTATGCGAAATGCTGATGATACAAAAAGAGACAAAAGACAGTCCCTGCCCTCGAGGAGCTCATAATTTAATTATCCTTTAGGTTCATGCATTCCGTCTAGGTGAAGCCACTTTGTAATGGAATGGTTTGGGCACTTCAGTAACATAGTAACACAGCCCCTTGGTTATTAAAGTCTCTATATTGAATTGTCCTCTGTAGGAATAACTATGGAAGATCCAATAGTCTGATTGCTGTAAATTTGCCATCTAAAAAATCTACACTGGGTGCTAGGAAGTGCCATAATGCACAGAGTGCCAGGCCTGGTGTCAGGAAAACTCATCTTCCTGAATTTGAATCTGGCCTCAGACACTTACTAGCTGTGTGGCCCTGGACAAGTCACTTAGCCCTGTTTGCCTCAGCTTCCTTATCTGTAAAATGAGCTGGAGAAGGAAATGGCAAACCGCTCCAGTATCTTTGCCAAGGAAACCCCAAATGGGATCATGAAGGGTCAGACACAACTGAGAAATGACTACACAGAATAATAACCACAAATCTATGGAGCAATTTCTATTTCTCTTCTTTCTACTACCACCACGGCACTCCTCAGCTCTCACACCTAATAGCTCCTAACACCCACGTACAATCACAGTATAAATGACTTCTGAGGCCTAAGCCTGTGAGGTTACTGACAACAGTCCCAGGGCTCTCAGGAGAAAAAAATAGGAAGAGAAGTCCTGACTTTCTATTTGGGAGAAGAGATGAAGCGTAATCTCTCTTTTCCTCTCCATCCTCCTCACCCAAGTAGAACAGAAGCTGATTCCAAATCTTATTTTGTTCTATAAAATTACTTTTTAAAGTTTCTGTTAAAGTAGTTTGAATTTCTTTTGCCAGCTGGATGAATCTGATTGATTTGTGTGTTAACTTATTTGCAAGCAGAGGTGCCATAGCACAGAAGACTGAATAGTGCTTAGTACTATAACATAAAAAAGAAAACCCAGCATCCGAGGCATGGTCCTCCAAAGTGCCACTTATTCTCCTGGCTGGGAGCTGAGCCAAACTGAGAGAGAATCTTTTGGTTCTGATTGTTCATGATTTTGGCAAACTTTCCAAGGGTAAACCTAAACTGCATCTGAGTTGTCATCGTTGTTACTTTTATTCATCTACTCTATCATAAAAATGAGCCTGAGTATCATTTTTGCAGTCAGGGACAAGACTGAGCTGTCAAGGCGTATGGTATCCTCACTCTTTCCTCTTTCCCCCCTCAAAAACTCTCTGCAGGGATGGAGTTGAGGGCATTGACGAGGGAATAGGAACTCTCTGGTGGCAAGAGAAGCTGTATGACTGGACGTAGACAACGATGCCCTTATTCCAAAGGTGGGGGCCAGAGGATAGAGGGAGTATTCTTTTTTCCATTTTACCTTTACCTCCTTTTTCAAGGCTGTACACAGACTGACACACACACACAAAAAAACTACAATAGGACACAGATTTAGATAGAACCTTGGACTTCATCTAGTCAAATCTGCTCATTTTTCAGGTGAGGAAACTGAAGCCCAGAGAGGTTAAATAAATTACCTGAGGTCACACAGGTGATAAGTAACAAATCCAGGAGAAGAACCTATGTCCCTTATTCCAAAAAAAGCATTCTTTCTGCTGCCTGCCTTCATCTCGTGTAGATTTGTCTATGAGGACCAACAATCTTCAAGATCTGAAGAACTTATGCAGCAAATTCCTTATCAACACATATTCCTGTCTGTGGGAATGGCTTTAGTAGTTGGTTATATTCAACTGTTCAGCTAACATTTTGGCAATGAGGTTTCTAGAAATGGGGTGTTATAAGTGTTTCCTACCTAATGGGTTGTTTTTGTTGTGTATCTTCCTTGCATATAAACAATTGCTCTACATAATTTTAAAAGGTAGGGCTGATATTGTGGAAATAATAACAAGACTAGGAGGAAAAATAGAATATAATAGGATGGAATGGGCTGGGATGGGCTGGGATGGGATGGGAAGGGAAGGGATGTCATGGGATGGGCTGGGATGGGATGGGAAGGGAAGGGATGGGACGGGATGGGATGGGAAGGGATGGCATGGCATGGCGTGGGGTGCCTTGGGATGGCATGGGATTGGATGAATGAGATGGAATTGATTTGTTAAGAGTTAGTAGGGATCTTAGGGAACATGTTGTCCAATTGCCTCATAGAGAAGGAAAATGAGGCCCAGAGAAGGGAAGTTTCCTAAAGCTGTACAACTAGTTACCAGCAGAGCCTGGACAGTGGTAGAACCCAGTCTCCTACCTCCTAGAAGAGACTTGGAATCGGGGAGCCATGGGTTTGAATCCTGCCTCAGGTACTTACTAATACTCTGTGTAACCTCAGGCAAGTAACTTTGCTTCTCTAAACTTCAGTTTCTTCATCTGAAAAATGGGGATATTGATAGTCCCTTACGTCACAGGATTATTGCAAGGATCAAGTGAGGTAATGTATATAAAGTGCTTTGTAAATCTTAAAGCACTGTAAACATGAGTTATTACTATTCCTATTAATTATTATTACTCTTTTAATTATCCCATTCTGCTTTAAACAGTACCAATCAGTACTTCACTTTCAACTATTATATCATAATAAGTTTAAATATTCTCAACTAGTCCTGGCTCTTACCCTTACCAGCTGGGTGATTATTTTGAAAAATAAATTAATCTCTTTCGGCCTCAGTTTCACCACCCTAAAAATAGGACAGTAAGGGCTCCTCTCCCTAACTCACAGTAATGTGATAACCTAATGAGGTAACCCACTTCAGCTGTTGATTTAATATGGATTATGTATCGTTTATATTATTCACAGCCAATTTATCACACCAAAATAATCTCTACCTTCCATTTAGCATAACTTCACTAGTTTTCTTTGCCACTGGGCCAGTGTGTTGGGAAAAAGCACACTAATATCAATATACTGATATTAACCCAAGTCAAAAAAATATTGTGAAAGCATGTTTATTGCCCTTTAAAAATCTAATTAATCTTTCCTAGACCAAAATAAATTAATCCTGGTTTATCAGCTATTTGCAGATTAACTCTGCCTTTGCTTTTTGCCTCTTCCTTAAATATAGATCATTACAGAATCTTAAAATTGAAAGAGACTTCCCACCTACTTCAAGAGTTTTTATCCTGGGGTCTGTGGATAGATTTCAAGAGGTTTATGAACTTAGGGGGAAAAAAATCCATCTTTATTTTCACCAACTTCTCATTGAAATCTGAAATTTCTTTTAGTTATGAATGTATACAATAAAAGATTATTCTAAAAAGAGAATCATAAGTTTCATTAGACCCCAAGAGGTCCATGATGAAAAAAAGAATCCATGGTCTAATGTAGCTTCTCTCCCATTCCTATTAGAAAATCTAAGAGATTCTGGTTTTTGCTTAAATACTTTTACTGAACAAGAGCTCCCTACCTTCAAGAAAATCTATCCCATGCTTATATGGCCATTGTTGTCAAGGAATCTGCTCCTATATTGACCTTTCTTGTCTGTCTCCCTTTAACTTCCAGACAGTTAGGTGGTACAATAGATAGAGCGTGGGACTTGGAACCAGGAGGATTTGAATTTGAATCCTGCCTCCTAGCTGTGTGACCCTGAGAAAGTCCCTCACCTATTTGAGGATAGTTATCATGGTCTCCTCTTTTTGTTTTAAATATCCCTATGCTGATGGTAAACTCTTTAGTATACCGATTGCCCTCACTCTGGATGCTCTGGAGTTTGTCGGTGTAAATTTATTTAAAATGTGTTACCACTAGACACTATATTCCAGATGTGATCTAAACAGCACAAAGAATAGGAATATTACTGCCACTCTCTGGACCCTCTGTTTCCATTAACAACTAGGGACAGGACTGGATCTGTGATTTCATTAATATAGGGTACTTCTAGGTGAGGAAACTCTTGCTACCAGTAAAGGTCGGCATCTTCTCTGCAGAATAGTCTCATATTCTTAGAAAGTTGCCTAAAGGGAGCTCTGAGAATTTCAATGATGCATCCAGGGCCACACAGCCAATATGTGACAGAGGTGAGACTTGAACCCAGGTCTTCCTGTGTTCAAGGCCAACTCTCCATCTACTTATACCACACTGCCTCTCTTAATACGAGGTAAGATTCATCCATCCTGAGATTTCTCCAAACAAAATTTAACTCTTGGTTGGTTGTTGTCCTTCATTCTTGAAGAAGTGATGCCAAAATGGCATCACTGTGCTAGATTCAAGGTACAGTATGTCTATGACTGATCAGACCAATATTGGGTTGACTCTAAATGTGGAAAAAAAAATACCTTTGAGAATTAACATTTCACATAAAGGCAAAGTTCCAGTATTCATTTGTCCACTCATTCATTCAAAGAATATTTATTGAGCATACACTATGAAAGAGGAACAGTGAAAGATACACTCAAAGTCTGGCCTCCAATCAGATGATATGATTTATGTAAAAATCTTTGCAAACCTTACAGCAACTTATAAATGCTAGTTATTATCATCATTATTACTGCTACTATTATTTGTATTATCATTTAGTTGTCAAGGAAACTTTCCAGTATCAGAATTTCCCTCTAATTTAAAAAAAAACAAACCCCATCATGACCCCAAAGTGGAGACCCTAAAGAGTTTAAGCCATATCATCTACAATCCCCTTTTATTGGTTCTTCTTCTCTCTCATCTACTTTCCCTCCCCAGCTCCTATTCCTTCCTTAGTTTTCTTTCTCTTCTCTGTCCCGCCCTCCCCATATGTTCTGTCTCTACATATATATCACAGGAAATTTTCTGCAGAAGTCATTGAGACACCAATAAGACAATAAAATGCTAATGTGTACATAGTTCTTTAAAGGTTTCAAATGTCTACCCATCAGCTTCCCATTTGCTCATATATTCTTTCACAACCCTATGGGGTGGGTGCTAATGTTAGCCTCACTTTACATATGAGGAAACTGAGGTTGAGAGATGTTAAGTGACTCGCCCCAGGAGCAATGCAGCCAATAAGTGTCTAAGGCAGGATTCGAGCCCCGGTCTCCAGGGCTTTTCCCATGACACCAGACTCTCTCCTAAAAACACTCATATGTCTGAGAGAACTTCGGAGCTAAAGAGCCTCTCTGGGAATAGAGCAGGGAAGCCACTATTTGCTTCTTGCCATAAAATGGGACATTCCTCCCAACAGTTGCCTCTGAAGGAGACTCAGCCTGCCAATCCAGATTTAAAAGTACAGCACAGGGAGCCCTGATGTGCCAAACCTTCTCTGCTCTTTCCATCCACCAGACCACTGCCCCCACACTGCCCCTCCCCACCCCCAGACAGAACAAACTGTATCACTTACCCCCTGGGAGACTGGCAGTTGCTAAGCCCCGACGCCATGAGGCTGATATTTTTCCAGCAGTCTCAGTGGCAGGTCTCCCCTGGAGGCAGACTCAAACACGGCCCTGTCCGAGTGAGGCTCCCCAGCCTGGCACCCGACAGGAGCCGAAAACGATGAGCAGCTGTCTGGATCACCTTCTCCCCCATCAAGAGTTTTCTCTTGATTCATTTTTGGCCAAATCCCTTTGGAGCGTTCAAGTTTGTCAATAGCCTGAGACGACTTTCTAGAGTTTCTCCCAGGGGGCAAAGTGTGTTTTCCTAAGAAACCACTGTTCTAGCCATGAGTCTAGTTTCATGTCAGGAGCAAAAATAATAAATTATCCCCTGTGACTGGCGACTGAGGTGCTTCTGCCCCTTGGACTGAGTGCCTTTCAGGGACTTCTCCCTCATTTCTAAAAGGCACTTGGAATTTCCAGCACTGCGAATATGAATGCTGAGTGCAGAAACAACAATCACTACCAAGATTGTCCCCCAGATAAGAGGCCAAAAAAGCATACTGACTCAGCCATTTGTTCATAATTTTTTAAGGTGACTCTTCAAGACTCTATGTTGCTTATTCACATAGACGAATGGAGTTTCTGTTTTGACAAAAGCACAATCGTCATGATCGTTGGACAGTAGATTTAAAGCTAGAAGTGACCTTTGAGGACATCTAATCCAACGCCTTCATTTTATAGATGAGAAAACTAAGACTTAAAGGTATTGTGACCTAGCTGAGGACATATGAGCTGAGATGACAGAGGATTGTGAACCCAGGTCCTCTGATTCCAAAGTCAAGGCACTTCCAACTGTCCTACTCCAAAGTACACTGGAATGAAAAGCTTTCAAAATATAGAAACTTGGCTGGTGAAATCCAAACCATGAGACGATGGAACAGGATACACATTATCTCCATTGACCCGTCTGTCCCAGAGGTGCTTTCATTGACCCTACAGAAGATGAACTGACATCTCAGTTAGACAAAGCAATCATGTCGTCCCCCTGGCCTGAAGCTTTGGTGCAGAGAATAGAGGTGGAAGGGAGCTTCAGTGGTCAGCCAATGCAAACCCCAAAACCAGAGACCCAGAATGGTTAAGTGGCTTACCTAAGGTCATAACAGGTAGTAAATATCCAACAAGGATTTGAACGCAGATCATCTGACTCTAGAGTCTCTAGAGTCAGTGATTTTCTCACTGTACCACAATGCCCTACCTGTGCAATAATCTGCAGAATATTAGATATGAAAAGATAATAGCAGTATAGTGACTTATTCTTAATTTAAATTCCATCAAAAATATGAGATTATTATTATATTATTATTATAATAACCTGATAAAGCTACTTTGCTTACCCATTTATTCCTTTTTTAGGAAGGTTTTGCTAAGTGTTAGAGCCCAAGAATGGAACCAATCAACACACTAGGACACCCTGCCCAGAGTTGAGCTGCTCCATTGACAAAAAGAGGGTGAGGATATTTGCTGTCAAGTACACTCTAAACAATCCTGGATAGGTGCACTCTTTGCCATGGAGCTCATCCCGTTCCTCCAAACCACATTTTCCAAGGATTAAGTGGGGAAAATGTGATAAACAGAAAAACATCCATTTTTTCCCTGGATTGTGTTAGTTACATACCTACCTGTGCCCATGCTGAGCAAATTCATTTTACTCAATTGACAAAGATCTATTTAGCACCTACTATATATTCCAGGTACTGTGCTCGATTCTGGGAATGCAAATGCAACAGCTGAAATAATCTTTATTCTCAAGCAGCTTACATTCTGAGGGAGACAAGTTCATTTATAAGTATATACAGAATAGATATAAAAACAATAAATACAGAGCAGTTAAGTCCAACAAGCATTTACTGAATACCTCCAACATGTCAGCCATGCCATTAGGTGCTGAGGATACAAAATGAAACAGCCCCTGCCTTTAGGTACTTCACTTTCTATTGCGGGAAAACAATATATACACATAAGTAAATTTTTAAATACACAAAGATTTTAGGGGGGAGGGGAGAAATAGGTTTAATATGAAGGAGAGTTTGTTAACAATAGCACAGGAGTTACAGAGGACACAATGAATTGGTAGAGTGTGGTAGGTTAGGGACTCTAGAGAGATGGGACTGATGTAGATTGGTAGAAGATATCAGGGAGTATTGGTGAGAGAAAGGAGCTCTAGTCTAGACTGCTCAGAAGAAGAGGGATACTGAGTGAAGTCATAGCGAAATAGGTTATTGTTTCCTTTACAGTAGCTAAAGTAATGTTCAAAATGAGTCCCATGGGTTCAGACCACTAGGAGCTCCATGCCCAGGATCCAAGAAAGGGCACACCAGGGCACTCATATGTTTCACAGCATGCATTTGTTCAGAGACAGCACAAGCCAAGAGAGGTTTAAACGTAAAGTAAAGCCCCTGAGCAAGCCAATAAATAATATGAGAGCAAATGCAGTAATTATCTATTCATTCCTTCAGCAAACTATCAGGTTCCCACTATATATGCCAAGACATTAGGTGCTGCGGGAGATGTAATGGTGGTACCTGCCCTTAAGATGCTTACAGTCTAATCAAGCAAGGCTTAGGGCTGAGTGCCACTTAATAATGCATTCATTGGCTAGGTCCGTACTGTCTAAAGACAAGCTTGAGAAGCTCCTCCAAAGCAGGCCAGGTATGCCTCCATTACATGAGATTCTAGGTAGAGATTCACCTGGCTTCAGGCCACTATTGCACTCTCTCCTCTATACCCCTCACCAAGAAAAAGCAGGTTCTTTCTCATGCCCTATGTGTACACGCCTCCATGGTTGCAGACTATGAAATATGGTTAACAAGAATGTTGAGGTCAAATTTCCCTGGACTTTGGAAGCTATTATTATTTGGGTGTTATGAATTAAGTATAAAAAGAAAGGTCTTGACATTTATAGATTCATTTCAATGATGCAAAAGACATTTGAAACTGGTTTTAATTAGAGGGAAAAAAAATCCCTCTAAGATTATAGACTCAGAACAATACAAGGAAAGAGAAATGTTGAGCATTTTTGTGTTTTCGGAATATGTCCATGTCCTATTCCCTCATTCCTGTATTCACTGTAGCTAGGGCACAGAAATTACAATGAGAACAGAAGAATAACCAAGTTCTAAGGCCAAAGTTTCAGGAGACAAATATCTCTTGGATAAACTTTGGGTCCAAGGAACAGCAGAATGTCCAGCAGAGGGTGCTGTTACTGTGCCCAACTATGGAGTTGAGTGACCCCATCCTAATGAAGACTATGATGAATTTTCCTTTTACCATTAATCACATATCAAGGATTATATTCATAGAGCAGTTTAAGGGAAGAGTATAGGGAGGAGCTCAACAGAAATAAACAAAATACCCTCATGTACAAGGAAGGGTTGGAATCATAGACTGTTCCTATCACCAAAAAGGAAGAGGTCATCTAATCCAGTCCCCTGCCTCCAAATAGGATTTTATTTAATGCCATCATTATTTCTTGGCTCCTAAATGCTTTTTTTCTTTTTTTTTAGTTTTTAACATTAATTTCCATAAGATTATGAGTTCCAAATTTTCTCCCCATCTATCCCCTCCCCCCATTCCAAGATGGTGTGTAATATGTAAAGAAGAATTAAAACTAATGGGAGAAACCACGAGAAAGAAGACACAAACAAAAAAAAAGAGAGTAAATAGTATGCTTCAGTCTTCATTCAGACTCCATAGTTCTTTCTCTAGATGTGGACGGCATTTTCCATCATAAGTCTTTTGAAGTTATCTTAAATCCTTGCATTGCTAAGAAGAGCTAAGTCTATCAAAGTTGGTCATTACACAATGTGGCTCTTACTGTGTACAATATTCTCCTGGTTCTGGTCACTTCACTCAGCATCAGTTCATATAAGTCTTTCCAGGTTTTTAAATGCTTTTTTTCTACCCAAGTTCATAAACCTCCTGAAATCTCTCCAAGGATCCCATTAAGAACTTTTACTCTTAATAATTAACATAGTACTTTTTTTTCAAAGAAAGTTTTAATTTTATAATTTATACTACTGCCTTGAATAGCTTATATGAACCAAGAAAAATAAAGCAAAAGATATTCAGGTTGTTTAGAAGGGATGTTGCAGGAAAATAGAGTGTAATGGAAAGTTCACTGCCCTGGGAATCAGTACAGCTGAGTTCTAGGCCTGGCTCTGATTCTGATCAATAGTTCCTTGACTTTGTCTGGGCTCAGTTTACCTCATTGAACTACCCTAGATGATCTCTGAAGTCCTTTCTAGCCCTGCCATCCTAGGATTCTAAAAGAATCTTCCCAATATACACCTCCATAAGAGGAGGTCTTGTAGACTTAGTGGTCTAAGATTTTCTTACATTCAGCAAGAGCCCTACCCCCACCCCAAGACATCTCACTAGCCTGAAAGTTAGAAGGGACTGGAAGTTACTTCATGGTGAGAGAGGGACTACAAAAGCCTCTGCAAACTACTACTACAAAGTGGCGGAAGCCAAATGAATAAGGCTATATTCTGTATGTGACTGCTAATGAAGCTTGAGTTGACTCTCTTACTTCAACCCCATGCCCTAGGGAACTCCAAATAGAGAGATACAGGTAGATTGATGTGTGATTTCAGATCATTCTGGCTGCAGATTGGCTTGGATCTCTGGCTGTGATTTTGATCAGTAAAACTCAGTAAGTGTTGGCCTCCTTGACTTGGCTCTGACAAGTTGTTGTTGTTAACTCATTTCAGTTGTGTCCAACTCTTTGACCCCATTTGTGGTTTTCTTGCCAAAGATACTGGAGTGGCTTGCCATTTCCTTCTCCACCTTATTTTACAGATGAGGAAACTGAGGCAAACAGGTTTATGTGATTTGCTCAGGGTTATGCAGCTACTAAGTATCTGAGGCCAGATGTGAACACAGGTCTTCCTGAATCTAGGCCCAGGACTCTATCCATTGAGGAGTCAACAAATAGAGAATCTAGAGTAATGAGAAAAGCAAAGGGATTAAAGAGATGGATAAGAAGAGAAGGGAGCTAACAAAAAATCTATTGATGTTCTACTCTGTTATTGCGACTTCAAGGGGGCTTCAAAAATGAATTACAAGAAATTAATACACAGCTTTATTTTGGGTACATGTTGACTCAGAAAGGAAGGCTTGTTAACATGAGACACCCAAGGACATGAGGGGAGAGAACAAGGATCTATCTAGATCACAGTCACCAGAGGTACAAAGATGCAAATGGCATGGATATAACTAGGATCCAGAAGGAGCAAATTACAGGAAATTCAGATGAATCTAGAATACAGCAAATGACAGGACATGGAGGAGGAAGGAAGGGTATCAATGATCTAATGAACTTCTCTCTGCCTGACACCCAGATAACTCCAAGTTCTAGACATGCCTCCCTAGCTGGGTGTCTAAGTCAGTCCCACACAATGAGGTCATCGTCTAGTGGAGACAAAGCCCAGGTGTTTTATGCTGGAGTCTAGGTTTCATTCAGTTCTGTGGCTGGCTACCTCCAATGAAACAGTCAAGGAATGGTTCATCAATGAGATTGCATGGGAAATGGAAGTTTCTAGCTTGAAAAGTTCCCAGCACATCTCAGAATGGGAAGAGATAGCCATCAGGAGAGGAGAGCATTATTAGAGTAGAGGCAGCCTGTTACGAAAAGGACTAAGTCTGAAAAACCAGAGGTTTTTCTGGACTGTCATAGTTAAATTGAAAAAAACATTTAAAACAGAGTAAAAGATAATACAAAAAGAATTGCATACAAACAGAATATAAGGGCAGCCAGAGAGACAAAGACAGGGCAAGTGAACTTTCTTCTGTTCTCAAGGGATAAATCAAAGGGGAAAGCAGAACAGAGACAGAGACAGAGAGAGGGAGGGAGAGGTAGAGAGACACAGACAGACAGACAGTGAGAGAGAATAAAGAAAGAAGACAGAGACAGAGAAAGGGAGGGAGAGTGAGGGAGAGGTAGAAAGACAGAGACAGACAGTGAGAGACAGAGAAGAAACAGAGAGACAGCAAAGGAGACAGAAAGAGATAGAGAAAAATAAAGTGAGAGAGACAAAGAGATGGGAGGAGGGAGGAAGAGAAAGAGAAAGAGACAAAGGAGTGGAAGACAGAGTCAGAGAGAAAGTGAACTTTCTTCCTTATGCTCAAGGGAGGATTTGGAGAAGATTGGGCAAGGAGAGAGAGAGACAGAGGGGGAGAGAGGGTGGGAGAGACAGACAGACAGAGACAGAATCAGAGAAAGAGAAACAGAGAGAAGAGACAGAATGAGGCTGAGATGCTTGGATGCAGAGGGCAAGAGAATAGAGAAATTCTGGTAAATTTCCACTGAGCTTTTCCCTTATTGACAAATAAGAGAACAATGCAGTATACCTAAGTGGTGAAATGGTTTTAAATCTTTGAGGAAGAAGAAACATCTGCTGCCATAATTCCTGAGACTGTAGGGGGTTAATTTTATAGAAGAGGCTCCTGCACAAAACAAAATAGCCCACTTCAAAAAGGAAGGCTTTTTGCCATGCTTTAAAACTATGAGGGAAAGTGGAGAATTTCAAATGACCAGGGTGTTAACATATTTAATTTTTACGTAACATTAGAACCATAAAAGTTCCCTCTTTAAGATGGGGAATATGGGACACATGCACTTAATTTCTACTTCCAATTTCTGAATGAAAAATACACACTTTATCCACTGCCCCACCAGGATTAGATCAAGTTCTGTTTTACTGCTTTTGGCCAAAAGCATTGTGAGACTTACAGAGCAAAGATCAGGTACAGTGCAATCTTTAGAGCAAGTCCTTAAATTAGGTTGAGTTCCTGACCTTGGAAATATTTAATATTTTAGAAGTAACATTTCATAGAAATCAACATCAGAGGAGTAGCCATCACCCCTTCATTTTATTACAGTGCTTATGATGGCCTTCACTCGGATTTTGAAGAAGCCAGAGCAAAAAGAGATGATCTTAAAGTTATACATGGGGGCATGTCAGACTTTCATATTCTGAATTTGGTCATGAGTAAATCCTAGTTAGAATTATGAAATTTTCAAAAAAAAAAAGGAACTTCTGGATTAGACCTTAAGCTTTACTAGTTTAAGACTGCACTAAGATTTTGGGGATACCCTATATTTCTGGGGCAGACTAACAGATATCAGAAAGATCCTAGTCAAGTCAAATGAAGTCAATAAACATTTATTAAGCACCTACTTTGGGCTAAGGCACTAAGCATTGTGCTGCAAGGCTCTGGGATACAAAGAAAGGCAAATGACAGTCCCTGCTTTCAAGGAGCCTACAGTCTAAAGCAGGAGACAACATGTGAACGGCTATGTACAAACACGATAAACAGAGGAAAATTGGAGATAACCAACAAAGAGGAGGCACTAAGATTCAGGGTGATTAGTAAAGGGTTTCTTACAGAAGCTAGGATCATAGGATCATAGATTTCAAGCTGGAAAGGATTATGGAGACCATCAAATCCAACCCTCTCAATCCCTAGCTAATAATAATGCTAGCTGACAATTAGTTAGCACTTACTATGTACCAGGGACTGTGCTACGCTTATTGTTTCATTTGATTCTCATAGCAACCCTGGGAGGTAGGTGCTATCATCATCCGCATTTTACAGATGAAGAAACTGAGTCTTAGAAAGGTTAAATGACTTGCCGAGGGTCACAAAGCTAGTAGGTGTCTAAGACTGGATTGGAACTTGGGTCTTCATGATTTCAAGCCCAGCGCTCTATCCATTGTGTGACCTAGCTGCCCCTTTAGTTGCACAATAGTTTAGTGGTTCCATAAATACAACTGAATCCCAAC
Organism: Trichosurus vulpecula; assembly: GCF_011100635.1. Classification (NCBI taxonomy): domain Eukaryota; kingdom Metazoa; phylum Chordata; class Mammalia; order Diprotodontia; family Phalangeridae; genus Trichosurus; species Trichosurus vulpecula. Next base: position 173,220,802 of record NC_050576.1, on the reverse strand, counting down.
TAGTGCATATAATGAATTACCTTTAGTGGTTGTCGTATTCAAATTCACACTGCATTTTTCCATTGGACTGGATCCAACTACCATATTTTACATGATTATAACTTTGAATGGTGTGAATTTAAATATATATGGCTACTTCAAAGGATTCATTATTTGCCCTATCCAGAACTTGGCTATATAGTTCCCTTGATCGATCTGGTGGCATCCACCCTCAGTCATGGCAGTGAACACAGTCTAGACACTAAATGCTGTAAAGGCTTACATAAGCTTGAGGTCAATACAAGTAATGACAAATAGGAATTATATTCATACTATACACAGGGGACAAAAAGCAGTACTCTGGTTGGATCTAATCAAATCTGCCTAGCGCAGAGACAAGAGGGATAGTTAGTATATTGGATAATAGAATCAGGTTACATGACAGAGAGGATGATGGACAAAAAGAAATGTTTTTTGGACAGGATCGATGTGATATTTTGATCAGTTGTGCTTATGTGATATAACACTTCTGTATTCCTTCCTTCTTTCTTTCTTTCCTTTCTTCTTTTCCTCCTTCCTTTTCTTCCTTCCTTCCTTTCTTTCTTTTTCTTTCTTTCCTTCTCTTTTGTTCCTTCTCTCCTTCCTTCTCTTTCTTCTTTCTTCCTTTCTTCTCCTTCTTCCTCTCTCTCTTTCTTCCTTCCTTCCTTTCTTTCTCTCTCTTTCTTTCTCTTTCTTTTTTTCTTCCTTCTCCTTCCTTTCTTTCTTCTTTCTTCCTTTCTTTCTTCTTTCCTTTCTTCCTTCTTTCTCTCCTCCTTTCTTTCTTTCTTTCTTCCTTCCTTCCTTTCTTTCTCTCTCTTTCTTTCTCTTTCTTTTTTTCTTTTTTTCTTTCTTCCTTTCTTCCTTTCTTCCTTCCAGATACCTAAGTGCATAGAGTGCTGACCCCTAAGTCAGGAAAACCTGAATCAAAATCTAGCCTCGGATAGTTATTAGCTTATGACCCTGGGCAAGTCATTTAACCTGTCTGCCACAGTTTCTTCAACTGTAAATTGAGAGTAATTATCACACCTACCTCATAGTCTTGCTGTGAGGACCAAATGAGATAATATATATAAAGCACTTAGCACACTTCCTGGCCTATAAAAGCAATCAGTAAATGTTTGTTCCCTTCCTTCCAGGGAAAAAATTTAAGTCCTTAAGGGAAGTACCATAGTGCTAGTGGCCTGAATGGGTTCCAGAGGTAACAGTAGGTCTCACCAGGATGTCACAGGGTTGTGTCTCTAGAAAAGACAAAATGATTTTCCTTTTGTGGATAATCAAAGCCATAAGGTAGCATTATATGTCTGGCAAATTATATAGGGCTTATTTATGCAAAGAAACTGAGACATTGTGTTGTGGATAAAAAAATCAATTAGGAATACAGATTTACTAATTCATCAGATCATTACAGAGAGGATGGTTGTCTGATAAAAATCTTTCCTTAATAGCTAAGAATTCTTGCCCTACAGGGAAAGTCTGGGGTTTAAATAATAATAACATTTATAGCACTTCCTATGTGTAGGCATCATTCTAAGTGCCTTAAACTTTTGATCCTCACAACATCCTTGAGAGGTAGGTGATTTTATTATTCACATTTGACAAAAAAGAAAACTGGGACAAAGATTATTTGACTTGACCAGGGTCAAGTAAGCAGTGAACAAACCAGTGAGTGTCTGAGGAACACAGGTGTCCCTGACTCCAGGCCCGGCTCTCTATCTAAGACTTCACCTAGCTAGTCCATTCCGAAGGCTTTCCAGGGAATTCTAAGTAATTCCCTCATAATACAAAACTTGCATTAGAATTATAAACTCGAGAACAGAATGCTGTTCTAACAGAAAAGGGAAATGAATCAAAGATACATTTGGGGTGGTAAATCACAAAAAAAAATATTAGTAACATAGAGCCTCAAGAACTCCAAGGTGTGATAAAAGGCATTTCAAATCACCGAGATTCTAGATCATAGTAAATGATCAGAACAGATCTAATTGTATCTGATCATATTCCAAAGACTGGTAGTATATCACAGAAACTCCCATTATCTACCAGTATTGACACATAGGCAATTAATCTTAGTCAACAGCTAATAGCTTTAGCTACAGGTCCAGCTTGGCTAGAGTCTTATAGCCTTTTCGTTTTATTTGTCACTGGCCTTGCAGCCATATCCACTCCCCCTTCCTCCTTCTAGCTCTGGGAACAAGAGCAAAATCAATAATAATATGGCTTCTGGGAAGAGCATGTCAATTCATTGACTGACCTCTGGATCAATTCACCATCCCTGATGATCATTAAGAAGTGCCTCCTAACCATTGTACCCCTTTATATAATGTCTCCCTCTATTAGAATATAAGCTCCTTGAGGGCATGGACTGGTTCACAATAAGTGTCGATAAATACCTTTTTATTCGTCCATTTCATTTTGAGTCTTTAATATTTTTTTCATCAGACCCTTTTATCCCAGCAGAGAGGCCCAAGAATTGCATGAATTGTGAAGGAATAGACTTCTGGGCATTTTTTGTATGTTTTCTGCATTTTCTGCAGTGTGAAATGAAGACTATTCTATACTCTGGACGTTGCGTTATTACCCTGAGTTCTTGTGCAGAATCTATGGACCCTTTTTACCCTCATCTGTGGAGACTTGAACATATAAGCCATGTTTGAGCTACATGTAGCGTGATGTTTCCCAGAGAAAAATTGGCTGAGATGAGCGGGGGTGGGGGGTGGGGAAGAGAGAGAGAGAGAGAAGGAAAAAAGAGAGAGAGACAGAGACAGAGAGACCTAGACAGGGAGAGACACAGAGAGAGAGAGACAAAAAGAGAGACAGAGAGAGAGGAAGAAAGAAAGAGAAGAGAGAGAGGGGGAGGGAGAGAGACAGAGAGACAGAGAGAGACGGAGAAGGAGAAGGAGAAGGAGAGGAAACCAAAAAGATATAATTTGAGGAAAAAATCTCCAAAACTGAACCTAGCCATGTAAGCTCAGAGTGTGGGTTGTTCAGTTGTAAGTTACAACTAATACAGTCTACCAGAAGAGTATTGCAAAGGGGGAAAAACTGGCCCAGATTGTTTTCTGATTGAATAAAAGAGATAAGAGATAACTTTACTTTGTCCTTGGTTTATAGAAACTTCTTCTGGAGGAAATTGCAATTCTTTCCTTTTATTCTGGCAGTGCTGTCATATGGAGCTGCTGGGGCAGAAATAAAACATATTTATCAATATTTGTGCCAGAGCAAGTCTCTATTGACAGAGTCAAAGGCTGTAGTTAGAGCTACAAAAACAAAAGAGAGATATTCAATAGGGCCCCATGTGCCTTGTCTGGGCTAAATACTAGAGCAATACAGTAGGTTGCTTACTGATCATCCCTTTCTGAAACTTGCTTATTCAAGGGAGCTTTTTCCCTAGCCTTCAAGATAATTCAAAAGATGTTTGCTGGACCATTTGGACATTCTCTATCCAAGAGAGTTACTGTACAAGAGTTACCTTGATTGTGTTAGAGGTAGTTACATGTTCTTTATGTCCAACAGGCAAACCTCATTTCTAATAACATAGGTGGGATAATTGGGCCCAAATTGGTGTCCACCAGTCAAGAAGTTGTGTAAATATCTCTAAGGGCAGCGCAGGTCTCCCCAAAGCAGAAAAGGATTCAATGAGGGCTTCATCCTTTCCAGAGTAGCTATTTCCTTCCACATCATCACAGAAGCTTTCATAGTTTTCTATGAAATAATCCACCTTTAAAGTCACATAATTGACTGAAAGAAGCCAAGGACATGAGATCTCACTGGATCTATTGCTTATTGGTTTTTTAAGTATAAGATTTAGTAGGAAAAAATGTAGCTGTGAAGTCTCTTCTCAAGTAAACGGCCTCCTGTATACATGTTAAAATTAAACAAGGCTTTAGATGCTGCTAAGGAAATATATTTGTTCAATTAGCAACTGCATTTTATATCAAACAAAGTGAAAATAGGGATAAAGGAACTCATCTAAGACTGTGACAAGTTTCATGAAAGATATCAAGTATAAAGTCCAATCAAAAGAAAGTGGGTTTTTTTTTGATGGCAAGATGTTCAAAAATGTTCCTATTCACAAATTGGCATTCTTCTAATTATGTGAAGCCCCAGCACACTATAAAATGTTCTTGGTGATAATCCACATACAAAAGCAATGAGCCTAATCATCCAAATATGAAAAACGAAATGGATGAAAAATATGTTACCCAGATTTTGACACGTATCTTGGGAAGGCTGGGCAATGAATTGAAGATATGCTTGAATAGGAAGTCATTGGACTAGATCGTGTTTAAGGAATTATGCATGGTCTCTAAGGATGCTCAACTGTGTAATCCAGTAAAATTCCATTTCTTTAACACTAATACTGTCTCAAAAGAATCACAATTGCAAATAGCCCAAAGTGAAATGAAAAAGATACATAGTAGGTACTAAGAGGCTATGGCCTTTTTCCCATAATGGCTTGCACACAAGAAGTAGGAGAAAAGACATCATCACAAACTTAAATGACCAGAAAATGAGATGAAATGGTTCTTCGTTATGGATCATGAACAAACTCAGGTGCTGGGTAATGAGTTGTAATACCTGGTCAATTTAGGTCAATGGAGAAAAGCGTCTTGACATGAGGAACTAAAGCGAGCTATTCTCAAATAATGTCTTGGTGAGAGGGAAGCATAAATCTAATGATCACTGAATTCTTCTTTCCCCAACTGGTATTTTGACAGAATATAAGCCAGAAAGGAGTGTCAGGGAAACTAAATGTTACAATTATTGGATGATGATCACTTTTGTTCTGATTATAGATTTTGAGGCTATTGATGACAGACCAAATTGGAAGAGATGTTATGGCACCCTGGTGGTTCAAAAAGCCTAAGTGCCAAATAACCTATCATTATTATATCTGGTTCCATAAAGACAGTAAAATGGATATAGAGACAAAAGTTCAAGGAGTTCATATTTGCTATTTTATGTGTTTATCCTAGAATATCCTATCCAGTGAAAAGAAGTGATACGTGCTACTTTTCCCTATAGGTATTCGGTAGTCCTACAAGAGCCAATTTCTACTCTGGCATTAAAATCATCTCCCAGCATGTGGTTTCCTATGAGATCCATTAGATTGTTCCAAATAAGTAGGAGAGTGTGGAAGTTGGAGAAATGTTAAGTGGGATGTAAGTGCAGCAGAGAATGAAATTGGATGGCTCTAAGGTGCAAGGACCCAGGGATGACCCCTATAAGCTAGTTCAATCTCTACCACATAAGGATTCATACAAATTAGATCACTTAGCCATTTGCTATGGAGTAAACAGACTAGGTTGACTGGGGAGAAGCAGAGTTCAGTATTCAGATCAATCTGACTTTAGGTCAATTGATATGAGAATAGCTAATCCCTACTTCCTCTCCTTTTTTGAATGGGTTTTTCCTATGGGGACTTAAAATTAGGTGATATATTTAGAGAGACAGCATTCTATTTTGTCTCTTTGGTCCAGATTTCTTACAAGCATAGAATACCAATTTTTTGCAAGATAAAAATATAGGCATCTGAAACTCTGTTCCCTCGTCTTATGAGAATCCAAGGAAACAACTTTTTCAGTTTGTACTTATAATCTCATCAGGTATTTAATCTGTATTCTCATATAGATGTACATTGTGGTGTGATCCATCCTGAAATAATGCCTAGAAGATGACAAGGCAAGATTCGTGACCTCGAAGAGGACCATGAACATGCTTGTGTAGTTTGGAATGGCAAAGTATAAGAGATTCTCTAGGTAGAAGGCAGTGGAAGTATAATATTTATTTAAACACCAGAGGATCAAACCTCAAGACCAATAACTCCAACCCCACATAGCAGTAATTGTATTCTAAAACCAATAAGTCCACCTCAGTGTAACAACAAGGAACTTATAACACAATATTACAGCAAGGAACCAAGTCATCCTGTAACCCTCCCCCCCCATGGGGCCTTCCTGTAAACATTCATGAATCCCAACTGTCTGCTTGCCTACATCCTCTCCCCTCCTCAGTTCTCTGGTCTCTGCAGCTCTCTGGTTTCCACTCTCCACTTTGCACTCTCTCTGCAGCTCTGTCATCTCAGAGTTCTTGCTTCTCCTCCTTCTGACTTCACAATGGCTACCTTCTGGTTATATAAACTCTTTTTAGGGCCCAAGGGCTTCATGCCCAGTCAGCAAAAAGCTGTAGGCCTGGGGCTTAATAATTAGTAAGTAAAGAGTGTAGGCCTGGAGCTTAGTGCCTAGTAAGTAAAGGGTATAGGCCTGCCTACCAACAAACCTCTAATCAAGCTTCCCTTAACTAGCCCCACCTGAGGCCTATTGAATGGGCAGGGAAAGATCTTTAATCACTGATTGGCATCACACTAATAGGCACTGTCAAACTCTCTATCCCTTGGGTTTCCAGATAGAAACTGGCTGAAGATTGCTCTGGGGCTAGGACATTGTCTCATAGAGGTTTTTCATTTAAGTTTGTTAGAAGAGCAACCCTGGTCTGAAGTGTTCTAATAGCAATAACCATCCTGCGTTTTTGAAGGGGGTATCATTAACAGATCAATCCTAGAAGTGTGAATTTTTAGAGGAAGAGAAGAAGAAAAACATCTAAAATGTCATTTACTTGGTCAAGTATCTTTTCCTGAGAGCATCTACACAAGTCTTAATGGCTACTTGCTCTGTGATAGGAAGAGCTATAAGTAATTCATCACCTTCTACTAAAATTAGTCTTTGAGTAACCCATTTGGCCCAGATTTCTCAAGATTACCACAGAATCTTCCCAAGTGAGTTATTAGATGACTGAGACCCCTCCCACTTTCCCTGCTAAGTTCTGTATATAGCCTTGATATTTGTTTTAAGGTGTGAGCTCCATGGCTACCCATTCGCTTTGTAGTGGTCTCTAAGTATCTTCTCATACTTTGAACAATAATACGAATCGCTAGAGGCTGTGCTTTTAAATTTCCTCAATGATTACAGGGAGATATTATGGAATAATGGAGAGAAAAAATGGATAGGAAGATGGATAGAAAGAAGCCAGAAAGGGGCAGCAAGGTGGTGCAGTGGATAGAGCACTGACCCTGGAGTCAGCAGGACCTGAGTTCAAATCTGGCCTTAGACTTTTATTAACTGTGTGACCCTGGGCGAGTCACTTAACCCCAATTGCCTCCAAAAAAAGAAAGAAAGATGCCAGGGAGATATGGGTTCAAGTTCTGCCTCTGATACATACTAGCATTGTGACCTTGGACAAGTCACTTGACATCTCCGTGCTCTAGGCAAGACTAGAAGGTACAACCCTAGATGGGCTTTCCTCATCAATGAGTTCCCTATATTAATGAAATTCCCAAGAATTGAAATTTATGATGGTGTTTTTGCAAGACAGAGAGAGAAAGAACATGATTCCTGGGGATAGATTAGGTGAGTTTTAAATTCCTAATTGCCCCTAAAAGGTTCCCCAATCTATAATAGATTTCTATAAATTAGAGTTTATTCCTCCTATAATATTAGCTAAAGGGAATAAATCTACTTGTTTGCGGGGATAGTTTTAGCTAAACTTATATTTTTCAAAAAAAATTCTCCAACATTTACGAGTTTAGTTTAGCAGCATATGTTGGCAGGCAGTATAATACATTGGATATTATTCTCCACCAAGTATTAACTATGTGACTTTGGGCAAATTACTTAACCAGCTTTAGATCTGGGGTCAGAAGACTAGGGTTCAAACCCTACCTTTGCTGCTTTTTTTTTGTATGACTTTGAATGAGTCACTTAATCTTTTGGGTACTCAATTTCTTCATCTGTAAAATGAGAGGTTAGATGAGATAACCTCTAAAGTCCCTTCCAGGCCTAAATCTGTGATGCTCTTGTGCGTATGAGAGCTAGAGGATGCTGCCTTTGATAGGATTGCCTTCTCGTGTTCTGAAAATCATCTTCTGCTATATTTGAACAGTTAAATATATTTGATGCTGGTATAGCAAATTCATTATGATTTGTTAAGAAATAGGATCAAAAAATGTGTCAATTTGGACTTGTTTGGGGACAGAGGATAATAATCTGCTTTGGTGGAATCCTTGCTCACTTTTTCCAACCCATTTCAAGAATCTAAAGGCAGTAGGATTTCACGGTGGAATTACATTGTCTAAAAAAGGCCTCAGGAGTTGATCTTTTATTTTCAAACACTAAAAGCAATACAATTGTAAAAAGAACACATGCAGGAGTTAAAGGAATTAAATATTAATACTCCAATACTATCATTAAACTGATAATAACTATACCTGCCTTGATAATTTACTCTGAAAGATCTATGACTTCATGTCTTTGGCTTCTACCTCAACCGAGACAAATTAGAGCACCTTCTTACCTTCTTCTGTAATGTCTGGTGAAATAAAAAGTCCTTAAAATACTAGAAAAAAATCAATCATAAAGAATTAAGATTGATAACTACTTTTAAATAGTAATGATCAAACGTTATGTCACTAACACTTAAACTCTTCCAGGGTCTACAGATTGGAAAGGTGTTGACCACCATCTAAGCAATAGACTAGATTGGATTTTCAAGATCGATCCAGTTAAGAGCAGCTCATCACTAGGAGGTTGGATAGTCAGTGATGAATGATTTGGCCATGGCAACCCATGAAACAAAGTATAATACAAAATAGCTTTTGGTCCTGGGCAACCCTGTTTGTGTTCTGCTATGATGATGGCAGAAGATGCGAATGGGTCAGAAGATACAAAGGAACCCAAAGTTTCTAGACCATCTATAAACATTGGCAATTCTAATGTTGAGATCTTAGTCAATAACCAATTTTACATGTTCGAGGAGGAAGGGGAAATTGGAACATATGGATATTGACATAAATAAAACCAGAAGATAAGATGAAGTTTCAGCTAAATGGGAAGATAGCTCAAGTCATAGCTTCTTTTTCAAGAAGCAGGTATAGGAGTTGGAAGACTTGGTTTTATCCTGGGTCTAATGGCAACAGGACTATATGGGGTGTTCAAGGAGGACTAGCACCTCTGGTGTGAGGGCTTGCTGAGCCCTTTTCAGGGCTGCTCATCCACCTTAGTTGTCTACCTGGCACTCAATTCTCATCTGTGGGTCCAAGAAGCTGTAGCATGCAAAGTAGCCACACCGTGATAAATCATCTCGGCAGATGGGCTAAACCAAAGGTTCCCAAACTTACCTGGCCCTTTTCAAAACAAAATTACTCAGTGCCCTCTGGAAATCTACTTTCTTTAACCATTTAATGGTGTTCTTGAAATTTCCATCATTTCAAAAAAATATTTTTTAAATGGCACATCTTAAATTTTAAAATATATTGTGAATTTGTGGGGTTTTCCTGCATTGAAATTTTGGTGATGCAATATTGCATCACATAACCATATAGTATTGTATTATAAACAAGTCATTACATGCACATATTCCCACCAATGCATGCATGACACATTCACCTGCCAACAGTTGCTTGTTAAGACCTATCAGCTGACTTGACCATTGATTGGTTATAATTTGCATTTTGTGTGTTTATTTGGAAAATCATGCAATCACTATGACTTTAACTCTGTTACACAACAGATGAAACAGGTACGGTTTTTCAAAATTCTCTTCTCTTCTTTCCTTATACTTCCACATCCCCCTTATTTTTATTCAGTTCCCCCCAATTGTACCCAAGGCTGCTGGATCATTCCAGAGCCCCCCCCAGGGGGCAGTATCACCCACTTTGGGAACCCATGACATCAATTTTAGGGTAACCAGCAGACTTTAAACCCATCAGTGAGTTAGGGGGATGTCCACCCCAAGCATGTGAAGACTTCCCCTGGCACAATGGGCAGATGAGAACAATTTGTTCCAACGTCCATGAAAGTAATTGAAGCACCTAATTCTAAGCACCTTGGAGTGCGTAGAATTTGGTGAGACATTGCTAATGCCAAGGTCATCCACTGCATCCCAGGCCATTGCCAGTCATCCTGACTTTTGTCTTGCCTCTGAACCTTGATGACTCTGGAAGAGAGGGTGAGGCTGACGGCTTTGTACAATTCTGCCTCTCTTAAATCCAATTCGTTCACCAGTGAAGACATCACCCCATGATGTCATTGGTCCTCCTCAAGAATGAAGGACAAACAACAACAGCGACAAAGGCAACAACAAGGAACATTATTCCTTGGGGCACTTGGTCATCTCATGTTGCAATACTCATGATGAGCATTTTCAAAAAATCTATGAAGAGGATATTTACTTTATGTACCAACAGCTCATCATCCCTAGTTTCTTCAACCAATCATCATATGATATTGTCTCTAACATTTCCCCACCCTAGTCATCCTCCTCTAGACATGCTCCAGCTTGTCAGTGTCCTTGCTGAAATGTGGTGCCCAAATCTAATCACGATAGCCTATACATGGTCTGAACAGGACAGAGTACAAGACTTGCACATGTCTCTCTATGAACACTATTTTCTTTATACATTCTGAGGTGATATTAGCTTTCTGGGGCTGCCTCTTCCTACGTAGAACTTCTGGTCCACCAAAACACCCAGTCTTTTTCCACATGAATTTTTGTTTGCCCTCCTCCCCCCATCATTTACCTGTGTAATTGATTCTTTACTCCCAAGAGTAGTACTTTACATTTAGCCTTTTAAAATTCAAACTTATTTGATTTAGTTTGTTGTCCTAGTCCGCTAGTATTGAACTCATATAGAAACATATCCCTTCCAGCTGCATATAGAGTTAGAAAATCATAAATTGGCATTATTAATGTTATATTATATTCTTGTTTATTTTGTTAAACATTTCCCAATTACATTTCAGTCTGGCTAGGGCCAGAGTTGGGAGTTTTGCAGGATATGAGTTTGACAACTCTGTTCTACTATATTAAGATCCTAGTTATCATCCCACATGTTTCTCAATACTTCTCTGTTTCCATCTTGTATCTTCCTAATAGAATGTCATTTCTGTGAGGATAGAGACTGTTTTTCATTTTCACTTTATATCCCTAGCATTTATCATGGTCTCTTTCTTTTCTTTTATTTCTTTTGGGTGGGTAGGCAATCGGGAATAAATGACCCAGGGTCACACAGCTAGTACGTATCTGAGCTGGATTTGAACTCAGGTCTGCCTGACTCCAGATCCAGTACTCTATCCACTGTGCCACCTAGCTGCCCCATTCATTTATTCTTTATCCAAGTCTTTAATTAAAAATATGGAATAGCCTAGGCCAAGGAAAAATCCTTGAGTATTCTGTTTGAAGCCCCCTTCCAAGTTGACATCAGTGATTTAATGTTTCCTCCTTCTTGATCACTCAGCAGTGATATTATTGATCACAGCCCTCCTCCTGGATACTCTAGCCTTCCTCACCTTCCTAAAACTGCTTTCTCCTAGTTCTCCTACCTGTCTGCCTGCTCGTTCTCAGTTTCCTTGGATGAATTATCATCCTTGATCCATCCTCCCTACCCTCCAAGGTTTAATTCTAATCTTTCTTCTCTTCCCTTTCTACAGTGATCTCATCAGGGATCATAAGTTCAATATTGATCTCTATGCATATGGCTTCCAAATTAGGTATATCTGGGCCTAATCTCTCTCTCTCTCAAGCTCCAGTTTCCCATCACCAACAACCTAATGAACATTTCTAGTGGAATGTACCACAGGCATCTGCGTCTAGAATTCAGCATACCCAAAATGAAACTCCTTATCTCCCCACACATATACTCCCAACCCACCCCTCAAACTTTCCTGTTTCTGTGAAAGACAACATCATTGTTCCTGTGACTCAGGTTTGTAACTTTGGATTCTTCTTCTACTCTTTTCTCTCCATATTTAATCGATTTCCAAGTCTTATAGAGTCTGCCTTGACAACATCCCCCATATTCATCCCTTTCTCTCCACTCACATAGCCACCCTTGTACTTCTCATTTCCAGGCTTTCCCTTACCCTATCTATCCTCCTCCCAGCTTCCAAAATAATCATCCTAAAACATAAATCCAAGCACATTAGCTCCCTCTTCAAGAATCATCAGTGACTTTGGCTTCGAGATAAAATACAAACTCCTGAGTTTAAGGCATCTTAAACACTTGACAGTCTGACTCCGGCCCACTTTTTCACATTACTCTCTTTTATGGACTCTACATTTCTGGCCAGACTAGGCTTCTTGCTGTTCCCAGACTCAGCATTCCATCTCCCACCTCCACACTCTGGCTTGGGTTGTCTTCACACCTGGAATGCACTTCCTCCTTCTCTACTACCACTTAGGATCCTTAACCTTCTTCAAGGATCAGCTCCTGTAAAACCTCCTATGGGAAACCTATCCTGATTCCCCCTGGTTGTTGATGCTGTCTTCTTCCTCAAATTGCCTTTAGTTTTTTGGGGTTGTTTTTTTTTACCTGTTTTCTTGTTTTTATCCCCCAGAAGAATGCCAGCTCCTTGGGGGCAGGGGCTTTTTTTTCATTTTTACTTTGTTATTCCAGTTCCTAGCCCAGTGAGCTGCATACAGTAAGCACTTAATCTATGCTTATTCTTTTAAAATAAATTTTTACTGATGTCTTCTGCTTTTGCATTGCCTCTATATCCTTCCCCATCTCCCCTTCTAAAAAAGATATCTCTTGTAACCTAATCTTTTTTTAAGTGGGAAAGTAACAGCAACAATAAAACATACATAGCATCCACTATGCGCTAAGTGCTTTACAAATATTATCTTACTTTGTCCTCACAGCAACCCTGAAAGATAGCTGCCATTATTATCCCTATTTTACAGATGAGTAAACTGAGGCAAATAGAAATTAAGTGACTCGCCTAGGACCACACAGCTAGTAAGTATGAACTCAATGTGAGCTCGGCAAGATTGGAACACAAGACTTCTTGACTTCAGGCCCAGCGCTCTATTCACTACACCATAAATATTAAATGAGCAATGGGATTTTTTTAAATCGACAAAACCAATCAATACATTGAAAAAATCTGACATTTGATATGCAGTGTTCCACACCTAGGGATTCTCCACCTCTGCAAAGGAGTGGAAGGTTTCTTCCTGTATCTCCTTTTCGAAGCTACCTTGTTCTTTGTAAAGTACATACTTGTTAATAGCTTGGGCCCGATCATTTAACCAGACCAGAACCTAACTATGCTATAAGGCATTTCCTGTCCCCCTCCCGCATCTCGTCCACAGATACAGGACGATACTCTTTGCTAACCCTTCACTTAAATAATAGCTAACACTTATATAGCACTTCAAGGTTTGTTAAACACTTTACTAATATTATATCATCATTTCCTCTGTTCTTAATAAATCCCCACTGACTCTTAGGAACCAACCACTTCCCTGACTAAATGCTCATAAGCCATTCATGCTAAGCCTTTAATAATATATTTTAATATAAGCCTTTAATAATATATCCTCGAATTTTTCCTGGAACCAAATTAGTGAGTTTGATTACTCACTTGCCTATAATTTAAAATTCCCACCCACTTTTTTTAAAATATCGTAGCAACATTTTTCCTTCTCTAGTCCCATAGCACCTGTCCTATTCTCCAGAATTTTTTCAAAGATTGGAGATAACCTGTCAAGAATCACATCGTCCAGGTCTTTCAGTGCCTTTATCCAGGCCCAGTGACTTAACAACACATTGAAGGCAGCTAGGCATTCTTGGCCATTTAATTTAGATTTTGATTCATTGTGAATCATTTATTTTTAATCTCCCCAAATCTGTCTAATGATCAGTCATTCTCTTTGGCAGATAAAACAGAAGAAAATGAAGGGTTGGGTAATTCTGCCTTCTCTCTCTTATGCAAGATCATCATCTCGTCCCCACCAAGCAGCTGTCGAATCCCTGCATTGATGTGACAGCTTTAGAAGGCCCTTTTTTCTGGCCTTTGCATTCACTGCCAACCTCAGCTCATACTAAGCTTTAGGTCTTGTGTTGTTACTATTAGAGGACCATGGAACTCTTTCATACTCTTGCCCCTTTACTTCATCTTCTCTACATTATTTCTAAAGTCTAAGTTGATGGATGGATTCTCTTAAAATTCAGGGATTCTTAACATGTGGCCTATGAACTGTTTTTTTAATATTTTGATAACTGCACTTCAATATAGTTGGTTTCCTTTATACTCCTATGTGTTTTATTTTGTGTATTTAACAGCATTGTTCTAAGAGGGGGGCCCATAGGCTTCATCAACTTACCAGCCAGGATTCTTAACTCATAAAAGGTTAAGAACCCCTTTCTTAAATGGAAATAAATGGAATTGGATTGCTTTGCCTCCTGTGTAGTAGGGCCCCAACTATTCCATTAAAACACCATAACTACAAAAATGCTTCTTTTGTTAAAATAATAACTTCCATTTATACAGTGGCACTTTAATCACAACACCCCTATGGGTTAGATACCACAAGGATTATCACCAGATATGGAAGCTAATATTCAGAGAAGTTGTTATTGTTTTTTCAGTCATGTCTGACTCTTCTTGACCCCATTTGGGGTTTTCTTGGCAGAGATACTGGAGTGGTTTGTCATTTCCTTCTCCAGCTCATTTTCCACATGAGGAAACTGAGGCAAAAAGGGCTAAGTGACTTGCCCAGAGCCACACAGCTAGCAATCATCCGAGGTCACATTTGAACTCAGATCTTCCTGACTTCACACTTTGCAATCTAGCCACTGCCCCACCTAGCAAAACTAGCAGGGGTCAGTCAGAACTTGAACCCAAATCTCCAGGCTGACTCCAGTATTTGTTCCCACATGCTTGCAAGAGTTCCCACATGACCTACAATCCTAAACCATTAAATCACTGTCCTTGACTTCTCAAGGTATCACAGAATCATGTCTCCTTCATTCCAGTCATGCTTTCACTTTTCTTTGTCTCTTCTCCTAAGATGTTTCCTATTTTCTTCCCTCCCAGCAGGAGTCACAATGTAAATTCAGGTTGGCCCATGTTTGTGTCTGTCTTTTCCTAGGGGAGCTGTTTGTTCTAATAAAGTCAAGCCTCTTTTCTTCTCCTCTTAAGTGGCGACTTTTGATGGGGGAAGTAACACTTCACAGCTTCAGCAATCTCCAAGTTGACAGAGAATTTCTTTGATCTCTTCCCACTATCTGAGGGTAGTTCGGAAAATTATTTAGGGATTAAACTTCTCTCCTTCCAAAAATACCCACCTTAAAAATGAGTGCAGTTCTTGAATCCAGCAGTCTGAGGTTTTGAGTGCCTCAATTGGAGACTGTGACAACTGCACAAGTATTAAGTGAGCAAAGAGCTTGAAACTGTTTCATTAGTATTTGAACTTTGAGTGAGGCTAAGACCACAGTTACATACACCTGGAAAGAGGGCCTGATTTTGATGTAACCATGGTATTTAATCTGGAAAATTTTAAGAATACAGTGTAGCCTGTAACTCTTTAAATTGAAATATACATGTGTGTGTATGTATGTAAATATATATATAAATATGAATGCATATGTGTATATATGTAGAGAGAGACATATTCAGTGTTCCCCATTTGTGACGATGACGATGACAATAATTAATAATAGTAATAGCTAGCATTTATATAGTGCTTTAAGGTTTGCAAAGCTCTTTATAAATATTGTTTTTATGCTAACAACAACCATGGAAGGTAGGCTCTATTATTATCCCCACTTTACAGATAAGTAAACCGAGGCAGACAGAAGTTAAGTGACTTGCTCAAATTATATAGCTAGTAAGTGCCTGGGGCTGGATTTGAGCTCAGGTGTTCCTTTCTCGGAATCTAGTGCCCTAATCATTTGGATCTACATAAGGTGACCTTTTTTGTGTCATAGATACCTTCAGCAGACTAGTGGAGCATATGTATCTATTCGCAAAATAATGTTTTCAAATGCACAAAATACGTGTTTACCAAGGAAACCAATCATGTTTGAAAACAGTTATCAAGATTAATAATAATAATAATAATCAGGTTACAAAACCGTGGTCTAAGTACAAATTTGGCTTACAATTCAATTCAACAAATAAACAAACATTTATTAGGTGCCTACTGTATTGTTCTCTTTGTATCTCTAGCATATGGCACAGTGCTTAGCACATAGTAGGAGCTTAATAATTAATACTGCTATTGACTGACTGATAGTATATACCAGACATTCTAGTAGGCTTCAGAGATAGAAAAATAAAACTAAAAGCTTACATTGCACTGAGAATTGGAATGTATACAGTGTATACATTTTATACGGTGATGTAAATGCAAAGTATACAAACATGTCCTCCGACAGACTGTAGGCTGATCATGGAAACTCCCCCGACTTCTTGTGGATCCCTTTCCCCTACTTCCACTTAAATCAAACGGAGCTCCCTACGGGGAGATAAATTTGGCCTTACAGAGACGGATGAGTCTTATTTCCCCGTGTCATCTTCTTTGAACTTCTGCACTGATGTAATTCACAGCCATTTTGATTCCCATTTTTTTTTTAGAAATCAATATTCCCAAAACAACTATGTGGATAAAGCTATATATTTTATATGCGTATATTCAGGGGGTCAGGGGATGTTACTGTAGGCCTGTGCATTCATATCTTAGGTGATCTATTTTAAGCCACCATCCTGTATATGGAAATGCATATTCAGATATCCCAAATTTCAAGGTAAATAGAATGAACTCCAATTCCGGCATATGGTCCAAAAAAGATAAATAGTAAACCTCCTAGGGTCCAGCAGGAAGTATGTCACTCAGATTCTATCTCTTGTGCCGTGTTAGCCAGGCAAAAGAACAAAAGAAAACTGAAAGCTCTTGGAACATGATGATTTATTCTCTAAGTTAATAAAGAGCAGAGCTACTGTGGGGAGTCTCCCATGGGAGCCCATCTAGTTGTACGATAAGGAAGTGTATAGACTAGGAGCTAGTTAGGGTGTTTGACCTTTCAGAATCCATAAAGCATATCATTAAGTAATTAACAAATATGCTAGCAAACAAAAAAATTAGTCATTAACACAAGGAACACAAAGGATACAGAACTAAATGAAGATTTAATAGCGTTGTACTAAATAATGAATTGATGGAATAACAAATCATAGGAACAATTAACACCTATGTGAAAGAAAATTATAATAATGAGACTATATACTAAAATTAATGAGACCGACCTAACCTAGTCCTCAGAGGGGAAAAAAAAACAAAAACGACCAAAAAATATCTCTGAGAATATGCATTAACAAAATAGGACCAAAGAAAGACTAATGGACTGAATATACAAGTTAAAAATTAGAAAAATCAATAAACCCAAAATGAGAACAAAAGAGGAAATATTGAAAATTAGAGGAGAAATAGATAAATTAGAAAGAAATAAATAAGAAAATAGTTACAGGGGATCCAACTATCCCAGTTCCCCTAGAGAGAAGTGGAGCGAAAGAAAGGGGTCTAAAATGGACACAATTTTCCAGTCAATGAGCTGTCCCTTCTCCCTGACATTATCCTCCCTCTGTCGTAGGCCACACCTTAGCTGAAAATGTCCCTGACCAGGGGAAGGGCTCAGAGTATAAGATTCAATGGGGAGACTTGGGGGAGGTCTGGAGTGGGGGGGAAGGCGGGACTTGGCACCAAGAAGGTTACATAACATGAACCAGCCTCAAATTATGTGCCAGCAATTTACACGAGTTTCGGTGACTGTTTACATTGCTGTTTATTTAAAAATCAGTACTTATCTTGGCCACCGCAGCAACAACCCATAGCTGACATAAAAATATTGGACACCTTCATTAGACCCAGAGTCACCCAGATTCAATACAAACCCCTGTTCTGCTCCGTGGTCATGGTCCCCACCCCCCCATCTCCTCACTCCCCTACTCCCCCACCTTCTCTTGGAAGCCACAACAAGGACGTCATAGTATTAAAGACAGCTCTGACCTTTGGGGGGAGGAGGGGGAAGGGGTTCCAGACAGTCTCCTTAATGCCCTCACCCAAGCTTCACTCAGTAACAATCCTCCACTGCCAAGGCTGGCCTGAAACTTTCCTAAGATTCAGAGATTTCTAGGTTTGGCAGAGACCTCCAAGGGTTAGTTGCCCAACTATGGGTCAACATCTAAATAAATCACTACAAGAGATTAGCCAGTGTTTATTTTGTTCTCAAAGATATCTGGGGAGTTGGATTCCTGTGAACCCACTCTCTCTGTTTTTGTTAATTTGGGATGGTCGGTGTTGGGTTTTTTTCCCTCCGCCCACCCCTCCCCCTTTCGTCTTTCTTAAAGACAATCATATAATAACAGGAGATCATAAGACATGGAGCTGGAAGGGACCTTAGAGGTCATTTAATCCCACCCCTCCTTTTACAGATGAAGAAACAGGCCAAGAAAGGTTAAATCACAGGTCACAGCTTTAGAGCTATAAGGAACCTTAGAGGTCATCTAGTCTAACCATTTCATAGATGAAGAAACTGAAACCCAAAAAGATTGATTAAGTCATTTGCCCAAGGTCACTCAGATAGTAACCCGCAAAATAGCTGACATTTATATAGGGATTTGAAGTCTGATGAAAAGCTTTACATTCTTTATCTCATTTGATCTTTGCAAAACAGGAGCTACTGGTATTTTTATGCCCCTTTTACAGGTGAGGAGACTGAGGTTCAGAAAGAGTAAATAATTTGTCCACCCTAGTCCGCAACTGGTAAAAGAGGAACTCAAGCCTGAGACTTCTCTTCTTTTCAAACAAAGCCTACCTTCCCCTGTAATGGGTCCTACATATCATATTCAAGCCATCCTGGCCCGTGGCTCTGGTCACTACCACCTCTACAAATACTAACCTCATGCAAACTGGGTTTGAGCCTGGAAAGTACGAGGGCTTGCCTTTACGTCGCTCATTTAGCTACTTTTGTTACCTTGAACCCCCTGGTCCTCAGTTCCCTGCTATGTAAAATGAAAGACTAAAATGGACCAGATGGCCTCCAAGGTCCCTTCCTAGGTCTCAGTCTATGATCTTATGATTCTATGAATAGTAGGATTTCAAAAGGTTGAAACAGGAAGAGAGCATTCCAAATGGAAGCACAATGAGAAAAAGATTAAAGATGGGGAACCAGAAGAGTTTGGAGAACTGTTGGTAATCCAATTTGACTGAAGTGTAGAGTTCCTATAGGAGAAAAATAGAAGATTATTCAGAAGGGGTCATTATGGCCCAGATTGCAGAGAATCTTACGTGTCACACTGAGGAGTATGAATTTTATTTGTTTGGTATTGATATTGGTATTTGTTTGGTATTGATAGCTCTTCATCGGTCAAGAAGTGGGTGACTGTGGCCGCTGAATGCTCTATTTACTATCAAGCATAGTTTCTTTGTCAGAATTACCTAACATAGGGGCAGCTAGATGGTGCATCACCAGCCCTGGAGTTGGGAGAACCTGAGTTCAAATCCTGCATCAGACACTTGACACTTACTAGCTGTGTGACCTTGGGCAAGTCACTTAACCCCAATTGCCCTGCCTTCTTCCCTCCAAAAGCAAAAAAAAAAAAAAAAAAAAAAAAAAAAGAAAGAATTACTTAACATAAGAAGCAATGGTTGGTTGGTTGTTGTCCTTTGTTCTCGAAGAGGACCAAAATGACATCACTATGTTGGAGTCAAGGTACACTGTGTCAGACTGTGGCTCATCAGACCAATACAAGTTTGGAGGGCTCTACCGCAGTTTGGGCACACATAGTCCACATGAACATTTGGTGCAGAAAGAAGCGATAATAATGATGAAAGGCAATAATAAAAAAAATGCTTTTAAAGAAAGAAATGAAGATCAGTAATGGCCCACACCAATTTTCCCCATGCGTTAATGGAGGAAAGCATACAAATAGAAATGTCTGAGTCCTGCACCTGAGCTGTGACCCAGAGAGGAACTTTCTGGTTCCCAGTGTTTTAGAAAAACTTTTCTAGATTCATCCCTGTGATAACAAACCCTAGAGTCAGATACAAAGAATTGCTGACACTGTCATGTGACCAGAAAGCCAAGCCACCAACTTGAAACATCACAGCAAGCCCTGGACTTCCCAGGAGTCAGGAGGTCTGGGTTAAAGTGCTAACTTGGCTACTAACTGTGAGCCTTGGCAAGTCACTTCCGTGCTCTGAATACCAGTTTATTTATCTTTACAAAGAAGAGTTAGTCTAGAAGGTTATTCCTGATCTTACGTTACTTAAACTTTAGAATGTTCAGAGACCCTTTGTCAGATGTATGCCAGGATGCTCTCAAATACCATTAAAATATATGAGTTTATAAAATCAGGCGATGTTGAGATATGGGGCAACTAGGTGGCACAGTGCACAGAATGCCAAGCCTGGAGTAAGGAAGACCCACTTTCCTGAGTTCAAATCTGGCCTCTGACACTTACTAGCTGTGTGACACTGGACAAGTCACTTAACCCTGTTTGTCTCAGTTTACTCATCTGTAAAATGAGCTGGAGAAGGTAATGGCAAACCACTCCAGTAGCTTTGCCAAGAAGGGTCAAGAAGGGTCCGACATTACTGAAACAACTGAAGGACGACAACGGTGTTGAGTTGAATTGAAAACACAACCATAAAGCTAGAAACTTCTTAACTGGGGGAGAGAAATGGAGAGGGAACGCAGGGGAAAATGGAACCAAGGAAGAGAGAAATGCTAAAGTATCTCCCACCAACTTGGGTTCCACCTTTACCTCCAGCATCTGCAACTTAAGTCATTTCTTTGAGCTTCAGTCTCCTCGTGAGTAAAATGGGGATAACGATTGCTAGCAGTTATATAGGTTTGCAAAACACTTTCCCCCCATTGATGATGACGGTACTTACACAATAACCATCTCAGGATCATTGTAAGAAAAGTGCTTTGTGATCTTTAAAGCGCTCTGTAAATGTGAATTGTTGTGGCTGTTGTTGTTGTTGTGGCAACTGTG
The DNA here is from genome assembly GCF_011100635.1 of Trichosurus vulpecula. Classification (NCBI taxonomy): domain Eukaryota; kingdom Metazoa; phylum Chordata; class Mammalia; order Diprotodontia; family Phalangeridae; genus Trichosurus; species Trichosurus vulpecula. The sequence goes on along the minus strand of NC_050576.1, from coordinate 173,199,947 downwards.
GCCTAGTAGACTGAGAGAAAGCCTCCAAACCTGTAAGAACGGGCTTCAAGTCTTACTTCCAATACATACCAGCTGTGTGACCCTGAACAGGTTGCAACCTCAGGGTAACTTCTTTGAACCCGTATGTCAGAGGAGAGACTTGAACCCAGGTCCTTAAAGTTCTAAGAATGGTTCTATCCATTTGACCACACTGTCATCCTCCTCCTCCTTCTTTTCCTCCCACTCCTCATCTCCACAATTCCTATTTCTAGAGGGAGTTTCCACATTCGGGAGTTCCCTATATCCATTAAATTTACATATCCAGGTTCCACTCTTATTAGCGTTATCAAATGAAGGATTCTCTTCTGTAAAAGAAGAGGTAAAGGGTCTTTGGGGATCTTTAACCCCTGAAAATTATCATTTTAATTCATAGAATGGAGACCCAATAAACTTATAAAATGGGGAGACCATAGGACTCGGAGCCAGAGGACCTGGATTAACTTAGCAGCCTGAGTGACAGTGAGCCATAGTCTCCAGCCTTGGCTCTCTCTTGTATAAAATGGATATCAGGACACCATCCTTCCTACTCTGCAGAGTTGTTGTGGAGCTCAAATGAGATTATGTAATTTTTTCTAGAATTTTAAAGTATAAAATACTATCATTCTAATCTAGCTTGGAATAATGGTTAGAGAGCCTTGCAGAAAGGAAGACCTGGATTCAAATTCTGCTTCTAACACTTATGGGTTCAGTGACCCTGGGCAAGTCACTTTTATTCTCAGAGTTCCAGGCAATTGCAAAACAGCTACAGATCTGCATTGGTAGAGGGAGTTTCCTAATTAGAGGTTCCCTATACAAGGGATATCACAGGTGACAAAATAATGATGATTACGATGATGGTGAAGATGATTTAGAAAGCCACAGAAAACAGGTGTGATCTAGGATACACAATTCAGACTGCGCTACTGAAATTGACATTTCTTTTTCCTATCAGTTTCTCGATGATGCTGGCCAAGTCTTCTTTTATCCTATACTGCATTTCTTGCTTGTTAACAAGGGTGGCCCTTTCTAAAATAACATCACCATTTAAACCCATAACACTTCTCCTAAAGGAGAATTCCCACCCAAGATCCAATGGGTGTTACCATCTGTGCCATTACTATGACCTCTGGATCCCTGGGTACTGCCATCTGACTTACTGTTCTACCATAAGAACTCCTAGACCTTGTCACTGGCCCTGCAGATGAACCTTGTCTCCTCCAATTAGAATGTGAGCTCCTTGAGAAGATTGACTGTTTTACTTTTCTATTTGTATTTCCAAGACGTAGCACATAGTAAGCATTTAATATACTTTCTCCTTCCATGCCATTTCACCATTAGAAAAAAAGACAATCAAAAAATTTACCTCCACAGGGAAAATCCAGAATCCATTGCTTGCTAAAGAGATTGTGCCTGGGGTTCCTAGCCTGGGGTAAACATATCCCCAGGGGCTACACAAATCTTGTCAAGGGGATATAGGGAATGTTTAGTAAATAATCCTATTAACCTATTAAAATTAATTCCTTTGTTTTTGTTTGTGTATATACATGGTAAACTCTGACACTGATTTCCTTTCTTCTTGAATAGAAGGTATGGGAAGATTTTCCCTCTATGCGTATGCATTGTAAACTTTAGAATATATTTTCTTTCTTATTAACCAAGAAATGCAGGAAGGTTTATTGAAAACCAAGAGGTATGGAGCCTGAAAAAGATTGGGAACCCTTGGACTATGCATTGTAGGAACTGCAAAGCTATCAGAGTTGGGAGAAACCTTCAAAATCATCAAGTCCAATCTGTCTCATTTTATACAGGGAGAAAACGGAAATGAAATGTCTTGCTCAATTTCACACAGCAAATTAGTGGCAATCAAGACCAGAGCCCAAGTCTCCTGCCCCGCAGTGTGGTGCTCATTTGACACTAGGATGGTGCCTCGTGTCAGCTAGTCTTTTATCTCCAGCTGCCATTTATAATTTGGTGGATTTCTAATTGGCCAGATATTCTTGACCAGGAAGAGTGTGTTTAAATGAAGATTAAGTGTCATCTGAATATTGTGCCTTTAAATAATCTTGAATAAGTGAAAAATCTATTCTTTAGATATTTTGCAACTTAAGAATATGACTTTCCCATATGGTGGTGTTTTTCAATTGTATCGGACTCTTTGTGACTCCATTTGGGGTTTTCTTGGCAAAGATATTGGGGTGGTTTGCCACTTCCTTCTCCATTTTACAGATGAGGAAACTGAGGGGAACAGGGTTAAGTGACTTGCCCAGGGTCACACAGCTAGTAAGTGTCTGAGGCCAGATTTGAACTCAGGTCTTTCTGACTCCAGGTCCCACACTGTGCGACCTCGCTGCCTGGTGTATGGCAGGGTAGCGTGGGAAAAACTTATCTAAAACAGTGTTCAAAGGACCAACCTTCAGGCATCAGGGTTCTATTTCATTTTTGTTTTTTAGCAGGGGAGTGTGAGAATCAGTCCATTGATTTGTTATTTCCTTTCTGGTAAGGCAAATTCAATTTCAAGTTATTTGGGGTCACTGAGAGGTTGTGACTTGCCTGGAGTCACAAAGCCTGAAGGTAGAAGTGGCAAAGCTTGGACTCAGGTCTGCCTCTCCAGTAGACCACTGAATTACCTTCTCACTTCTGTTTCTGTTGAGTCGTTTTAGTCATGTATGATTCTTTATGACCTTATTTGGGGTTTTCTTGGCAAAGATACTGGAGCAGTTCGTCATTTCCTTCTCTAGCTCATTTGACAGATGAGAAAACTGAGGCAAAAGAGGGTTAAATGACTTGCCCAGGGTCACGGAGCTAGTAAGTATCTGAGGCTGGATTTGAACTCAGGTCCTCCTGACTCCAGGCCCAGCGCTTTATCGACTGTACAACCTAGCTGCCCATCTCCCTTCCAATAGTATCTATTTAGTAGAGTGAGAGGTGGAAACTGGACCTGTGATTTCCTGGGATAGGGAGTTTCAGTGAGGCACTTCCTCTTCCAATGCATCTTTTCTATAACTTATGAGCCTAGAGAGTTACCTAGAGCCCAGAGTAGGTAAATAGCTTTCTTAAGGTCTCAAAGTCAGTATTTTTGAGAAGTGAAGACAGGTCTTTCAATTTCAAGGCCAGGGTTCTATCTGCATCATCACACTCTTCTATTTAGCAGAGCCCAGAAAATAGTGGTTTGGTATGGTAGAAATATCAGGCCACCAAGGGTATTAGACTAAGGCTAATTAATAGTCAATTGGTCGTTATCTATTTGTGCATTATCTACTCCGTAAAACATATACCCTATTTGTCTGAGCATGCTCCAGAAGGAAGGAGGTCCTGATCCTTCTTTCAGCCGACATCTGTTGAGTCTGATGCTCTGAATGAAAAAGAGTAGGTGCTTTTTAAAAATGTTTATTGACTTGAACACTTGGTATGCGCTGAAATGAAACAACTGGAGTTCCTCTCCTCAAGGAGCTCATTTAGAAGATAAAGCATGTACACAGATAACTCTAAAGAGAAGAATTAACTGTAAATGAAATAATGAGAAGACACAAAGGAGCTGTGTTCTCTTCATCATGACTAGGAACTCTTGGTGTGGAAACTCCCTGCACCATGACAATCAGTCTATAACTTGGTAGGTAAGTCATTAGGATCATCGTTTTCATCCCATCTGGCCAACTCCCTCATTTTACAAATGAGGAAACTCAAGTCCAGGGAGGTAAATGAATGAATAAGCATTTATTGCTTATTAATTGCAGAGTACTATGCTAAGTGCTTCAAATATATAGAGAAAAATGAGACAGTCCTCAATCTCAAAGAACTCATATTCTTATTAGAATGAGGAATGTTTATTAGGGGGAGAAAGCACAAATTGGAGGTTTCAGTAGCAAATCAGTCGTAAAAGTCAAGCAAGGCAAATAAATGGTAATGCATCTTCTCTAGTGACATTGACATTGATAAAGCCATATCTGACAAACCAACCTGACAAAGACTGTGGTGGTGAGCATTTCTTTTCTGAATCTTAAGTAGCTTTGGCTTTTGAGGGAGGGGAGTTGGATGCAGCCTGTGCTGCCGCACCTGTGGAGCATCTCCGTAAGAGCTAATCAATTTGATAACGAATTGATTATTGACTTTTGATTGATTCTTGATGGCTATGGAGGCCAGGCTGGAAGCAAGATTAGTGATCTGTGGGATATTCCTGTTCCCAAAGCTTACATGCCAATCAGTGGTGATTGGTGTTAGTGGTAGCAGGGGCGGCAGGGGCCTGCTGTGGGGGGCTGGTGTAAAAGTGAGACCATAGCCTGAGGAGCAAAGCTATTTCAGAGACTCTTAGGAGTAGGGGTCCTGCTCTGTCTTCACTGAGGCCTGAGAGGAGGTGGTGGTTGAGGTGGTAGTGGTTTGACCCACCTGTTACATGTTGCCTGCTGTCTCTTCCTCAGGAAACTTCGCTGTTTTAGCTAGGCTGGCTTGCCTAGAGACTTAAAACTAGTTCCTCTTACTCCTAATCCAAGGAGTTGCCTGAAGCATGGGAAGATTAAGTCACCTGTGACCTTGGGCAAATATTTCTTCAAAACCTCCTGATTTGCACTTAAGTTCTTCAGATGCTTAGAAATTCCTATGTGTACTAATATAAACACATACACACACACACATATATATATATATGCATATGAAATAAACTATTGTGTATGGCAGCTTATAAATATGATATATAGTGTACATAGTTATGTATTGTCAATTTCACAGTAGGCATTTAATGAATTTCGCTAAATTGAATTGGAATTGAATTAAATGAGTGAAGCTGGCCCTGTGTACAGCATTAGGATTCCAACTTCATTTTCAACACTTCTCAATATAGATTGAAATGTGGGGGGATGGTGAGGGGAGAGACGGAGAGGGAGGAGAAGCCCTTTCAAGTGTCAAAAGAAAAACCAACCCACAAAATATTTTTACCCTTAATTTAAATCATTGTTTTTCTAGGGAAATTTAATTTGAAAAAAAATCTTTTTCTAATTAAATGGAAGACTGTGCTATGCAAACAATAAAGATTCTTGTTTGAAAGTAATTCATGCCCCTGCTTCTAGGACTACCAAGGGAATTGGAGGAAAAAAAAAAACATTTGAGCGGCCCAGAACTTGTGTTTTGTCAGAGCCAAAGAGAATTCACAGCTCGAAAGTTTTCACGTCAGTTCTCAATTTAAAAGCCACAAGTGTTGAGTGGGTTCAGACCTCAGCAAGACACATCTTCTCATCTCTAGAAATGACTATATTTGATCTCTCTCTGGGTTTTTTGTGCATGTTCTTCTTCCCTGCTCTCTCTCCCATTCTTGCTATGGTTGGCCTAAAAGGTTAGAGCAAGCACGATTAGACCGATTGGAAAAGAGTTCCTAATGCTCTGGTATAGTACTAGGCAGTCTAGCCAAATTCCGTTCATTAGTGAAGGCGCCAGGGTGAGTGTGGCCAGTAAGAATGCTGGGTTTGGTTCTACAGAAGTGCTAATATCGAATAAGCCCTTTCCTGTTTCCTGGGAGGCTGTGTGGACAAGGGAAAAGTAGATGGGGCTGAGAATCCAGAGTTTGGATCAGATTCCCAACCCAGCCACTGACTCACTGGATGGCTCTGGCAACTTCCAGCCCTTTAAGATTTGCAGCTATCCTGTTTCTGTATCTCTGGTGCTATCTTAACGTTCACTCTGTGTGTGTCAGCAAGTATACTGTCCATAGACTCATGGAATCGGGGAGTTAGAAGAAACCTTTAAAGTCAAATCTAGTCTAATCTGTACATTAAAGGAGTCTCTGATGAATAGACCTACAGGTATGGCATACCCAACAAGTAGCCATCCATTCTCAGCTTGAAGACCTCCAAGGAAGAGGAAGCCACTATCCTCCAGAGACATCCCCATTCCTAGAAGCTAAACTTCGAAGACATATTTTTTTAGCTAGGTGAAAACCGATACATCCCACCCTGCAACGCCAACAAAAAAAGCTCTATTTGAGAAGGCAGAACATTTGAAAATTTAAGGAATACTCATGTTCTTAACGATAAATAAAACCTCAACAGAAATGAGAAAATCATAGATCACATATAATGTTGCTATAATGATTATCACCATATTTTTCCCTTTAGTTAGTCAGCAAACTTCAGCTACCAGAAATCTGATCCTGCAATTTAGGTACGCAGTCACCAGGTGGCAGTGGTCCCTTAGCCACATGGACAGAGTAGGTCCATATGGCCTTTGCCTGAGATTTTTCTGCTCAGGCTCTTAAGATATGAACTCATGAACAGTCCACTTTTACTTGTTAAAAAGATCACTCTTTACTAAAAGAATTTAACTGAAGTGACATTAATCATCCACTATTTTTTGTGACATCTTCCGCTGCAAAAGTTTACAGGCTTATCTTTTTGGAGACTGCTTATTTCCTCATGGGCACCATTCCTGCAGTTTGGATGCTCTATGGTACCTGGCCACAGCTTAATGATCTGTCAGTTGTTTAGGTGTGGGACTAGACCCGAGAGTTCCTGGAAATCCAGAAGTCCCAGATAAGGAAATTCTCTATATCAGTACAGATTAGAACTTTCTCAATCGGTCAAATGAGATAGTGTGTATAAAGGTGCCTGGCATATAACGTTTTTGTTATCGTTCAGTCATTTTCAGTCACGTCCAACTCTCCCACTTTGGGGTTTTCTTGGCAAAGATACTGGAGTGGCTTGCTATTTCCTTTTCTAGATCATCTTACAGATGAGAAAACTGAGGCAAGCAGGGTTAAGTGACTTGCCTAGGGTCACACATCGAGTAAGTGTCTGAGGCCAGATTTGAACTCAGGAAGATGAGTCTGACTCCAGGCCCAACACTCTAGCTACTTCACCATCTAGCTGACTTGATGGCACATAGTTGGCACTTAATAAATGTTTGTATCCTTCCCCTTCTCTCCAACTTACAGTCTTTCAGAAGTGCCCAGAGTCATGAAAGGTGAAGGATTTACCCAGGGTCCCATTGCCAGTATGTCAGAGGCAGGATTTGAACCCGTGTCTTCCTAGCTCCAAAGCTAACTCTATCCATTCCACTGCTCTGCATTGTCTTATTTTAGAGACCCAAAAAGCTCAATTTCCCGAGGTGTATGTAACTGGGAGCATGGATTTAGCAAATGGTTCTGCTCAATTATGCTTGTCTAGAAAAACAACTGCTTTGTTAAAACAACAAAGCATGACATCTGATTTATCTCTAATTGCTAATTATAAGCACAGTATTGCAGTTTAGAATCAGATTTCTAGAAACTCTGACTTTCTGTCAATACTTCAGCAACCTACGATGTCGTTAGTGTCATCACTCCCTCCACCCATCCCAACCCTAGCCCCTCTTGGCCTCCATTGACAGTGTCCTAGGGTTGCTGTGGCCAAAAAGTAAGTGGCCTAATGGTTGGTCTTCGACCATAAGCATGTCTGAGTTTAGCTGGGTTAGTGTCAAGATGAGAGCCATGCAGTCTGTCCCCAGGCCTATACTTGAAGCCTTAGTAGGATGTTCTAAACATTGTGGTTCCCCTGGCAGAGCCTTCCAGAATTCAGGCTACATCAGGAGGAAGCATCTGAGTAGGGCTTCAGTGTGGGGAGGAAATATAAATTCCCATGTATTCCTGCTTTTCTAGAAGTTATCCACACCTCCTGAAATTTCTCATGCTGCTGTGTTTGACCTCCTTTATTCACTCTGCCATATTCTGATTTGCATTTTAGTTATGTAATAATAATAAATAAGTAACATTTATTTAGTGCATTAAGGTTAGCTAGGGCACCTAGGAAGTGCAGTGGATAGAGCATGAGGCCTGGAATCAGGAAGACTCATCTTCCTGAAATCAAATCTGGTCTCAGACACTTACTAGTTGGGTGACCCTGGGCAAGTCACTTAACCATGTTTGCCTCAGTTTCCTTATCTGTAAAATGATCTGGAAAAGGAAATGGTGAACCACTGCAATATCTTTCCCAAGAAAACTCCAAATGGGGTCAATGAAGAGTCAGACACGACTGAAACAATTAAACAGCAAGTTTAACCAAGCGCTTTTATAAGCAATCTCATTTCATACACACAACACTGGGGTTCGTGCTGTTATTGCCCTGACTTTACACATAAGGAAACCGAGGCTGATAGAGATTAAGTGATGTGCCCAGCATCACACAAAATAGCAAGTGTGTGGGGTAGGATTTGAACTTGGGTCTTTGTGACTCATAGGTTAACAGTCTATCTACCAGAAAACTCAGCTACCTTTGCGTAAATTGATACTGCCAACATCATTATAAGCTTCTCTGCATCTAAAAGCTGAAAAACTTAGAATAGTGAGCTTCGCACACAGTAGACATTTAATGTGTGTAATTGCTTAATATATAGCTTCAACTCTGGGTCTCAGGCTTAAGCATTTCAGGGTTTTAGACTAGCCTAGTATTAAAAAGGTTTTATATGAAACTTTCTCCTACCTTTTGATACCAAGGTAGTTGAAACCCCTAAGAACAGGTCTCATCCTCAAAATGAGACTTCTTTGAAAAGAAAAAAAATGTATAAGTATATAATCAATGAACAAGCATTTATTAAATGTTGTATGCCAGGCACTGGGCTGAGCACTGGGACTATAAAGAAAGAAAAAGAGGTAACCCAGCTAGTAGATAGAGAGTGAGCCTCAAAGTAAGGAAGGCCAAAATTCCAGGTATGCCTCTTGCATATATTGGCTGTATTGCCTACCTTCCCTGGGCTCCAGGCAAGTCTCTTAGAGTTCTTGATTGCTGGACAGTAGCCAATCTACACCAGGATAGGGAGCTCCTCCCTGGGAAGAACTCTACACTTAGAGGAAACTAGGTGGGTAGCCTTGTAGAGAGATCCTAAGAAAGACCTAAGCTCAAATGCAGCCTGTAGGATGCTGGTCAAGACACTTAACCTCCTTCTGCCTCAGTATCTTTTTCTGTAAAATGAAAAGTATAATAATAACACCTACCTCCCAGAGTTATTGTGAGAATCCAATGAGATCATATTTGTAAAGAGCTTAACACAATGCCTGGCACGTAGTAGGCACTTAATAAATGCTTGTTTCCTTCATTCTTACACTGACAAAATCACAGGTACAAAGTTAAAAAAAAGTATGAGATTCAAATGATCTGTGATTTCCTTAGTGTGGGGAGTTATATATATGTATGTCCATCAACACAGATCACAACCCTCTGACCCCCACACCTAGTAGACAAGTCCTAGGAAACATTAAGGAAGTGACTTGCCCAGGGTCGTAAGACTAGTATCAGAGGCAACATATGAACTCAATTCTTACTCCAAGCCTATACACACACACACACACACACACACACTTATATGTGTGTGTGTAATGTAGTGTAATGAATATATATATATATATATACATATATATAATATATTCCTATGCATACATACACATATGTTTTAATGTAATGCATTGTGGCATAGTGTATACATTTATAAATGTATACACACACACACACACACACACACACACACATACTATGAACTTTTTCTCACATTTCTTTCAAGTTGGATCTGAGAAAAAAACTGCTTCAATCTCAGGGTTTATACAATCAGATTTGAGAGGAGAAAAACTTGCAGGCTGTATTCGAGCAAATGTGGTCCCAGCTTACACTTTATCAGAAAGAAGGTGCCAAATTGCTTTTTTGCACTCCTGCTTAGCTCCCCAAACATTTCTTTTTCACTCTGTCACTCCTGCCTCTTCTTTACATAAGGAAGAAATTGCTTTCTGCTCCCTGTCTCTTCAAAGTAAGAGAAGGGAGATTGCCCAAGTATGTACAGAGAGGCAGTGTGACTTCTCTATGATAATCCTTTCCAATCAGAAGACTTTTTTTTTCTCTTTGTGGCTCTTCTTCCCCAACCCTCCCACCCTTTGAAGCCCAAAGTGGGAATGAAAACTAATTTGAATCAAATGCTTAAGATTATCCAATAACACTTCTTCAGGCTCCCAGCTCCTTACAAACCTGCTTCTAGTTTTTGAAGAATTCCCGGGAGGCTCTGTTTTTTTCTGAGTGTTTATTTTTAATTTTTTTAAATGTTATTGATTTTTTTGGTTTTATATCACCTTCATTTATAAATAGATCCTTCTTCCCCTGCTGTATTCAGTGAGCTGTCTCTTATAACAAAGAATAGTAAATACTATGGTTGAAGAATTGATCATGTGGGAAGGTGAACCATGTGAGCCAGGTAAAATTGTTTATGTCAGAGCGATGAGCTTATAGCCCTCTGGCTCTCTGGGTGGCATATCTCTGCACACCTCTTTTCTTCCCAACATTATCTCTATCCCTAGAATAGTCTTATGCATTGGACGTCTGGAGATCTTACAATATGTTCTAGGCAAATCAAACTACCTCTACCACCTCCCCTCATACTCCAATGGAGACAGTCCAGGATTCTAAATTCAGGAGCTTTGGGGAATAGCTGTGCTCTCCACCCCCTCCCACCTCACCCCCCCTCCCCAGATAACTGGTCCTGCTTCCACCCTGGACCCTACAGCTATCATTTAGGAGAGCAATCTCTGTGGAGAAAGGACCCACATTCCTCACCACAGCCACCACCACCACCAAATTAAGAAGGATTTGTTAAGCCAGGGCACTGTAGTGAGTACTAGGTGTACAAAAAAAGGCAAAAAACAGTCCCTGTCCTCAAAAAGTTCACATTCTAATGGGGAAGAAAACATGCAAATGACTATTTACGTTGGAGATATATACAGGGTAAATTCAGGGTAATTTTAGAAGGAAGTCACTGTTAGTAGAGGGGGAACAAAAAAGGCCTTTTGTGGAAGGTAGGATTTGAGATGAGCCCTGAAGGAAGCCAAGGAGTGAAGACAAAGAGGGAGAGCATTCTAGGCATGGAGGACGGCCCATTGTTCCATGATATATACATACTGTTCCCTGGTTCTGCTTATTTTACATTGTATCAGTTCATATAATCTTCCCATGATACTCATTACAAGCACTTTCAATGAAGTATGTTTTTTAAAATATATATTGGTTTCTGCACAATTTTTATAAGTATTGTCAAATGATATGTTATATTTTTACACACCAGATACTTTCCAACACATCCCTTCAGAGAATATATTCCTCCTCAAAAAAGACAATTCAATAAATGATTATTAAGAGAAAAGATAGTGTGCCATTACCAATTAACCAGTGTAGTTGACAAGAATTTTGCTTCTCCACTTTGCCTTTAATCATATTTTTAATTGTTATGTATATTATTTAAAAGATATTTTAGAGTAGCTTTTAAAGAAACAAATATCCATAACAAAATTTGGTAACTTTCTCACTAATATTTATCTTTTCTATAAATAACTTTCCCTAATTTTAGCATGACGTTTAAAAAAACCACTTTATGTTTATTCCCAAGGGGGACACAGGGTCAGAGCACCTATCAGTAGACAGATATGGATATTTAAGTTTAGGAATCATTCTTGTGTCTTCTTTCATTCATACACCACTTCTGAAGTAATTCTCTGGTGATTTATGCCCTTTTTTCTCCAAATTCCTCTTTCTTCTCTTCCATGTGGCAGAAGAAAGAAAAAAAGAAAAGATAAAAAGCGTCTCTGTGATTAAGAAACAAAAACTCCCACCACTAGGCTTTCCCCAGTTGCAGAAGGTTGTTTTTTTTTTTTAATTTTGTCTGTTTGTTTTTCAAACTGATCACTGGACTTTCCACTTAATTTTAGAAAACACTCACCCTGCTCCTTTCTTATTTCTTCAACCAGAACTGACGTAACTTAATCTGCATATAGCACTTATTTCAGTCTCTGCGCACTGCTATTAGCAATGTCATCAGCTCACAAAGCACTTCAAATAGATGCTTTCTGGGTCATTTTTCTTAAAGGACTCATACCCTTTATTCAAAAGAGGAAGAAGATTCAACCAGTGCTTCGTGGTATAGTGGGAAACATGTAGAATTTAGAGGCAGGTCAGACCTGGGTTCAAATTCTGCTTCCAAAACTTGCTAGCTATGCAATCCTGGGTAAGACTTTTGACTTCTCTGAATGCTCATTTTGCTTCTCTGTAAAATAAGAATGATAGTGACTTGAGTATCCACCTCATAGGGTTGTTGGGAGGTTCAATAGAGGTGAAGGGCATAAAGTGCTTGCAAATTCTGGAGCACTTTACAAATGTATCTTCTTGTGGTTGCTGTTCTTATTATCATTACGATAATGTAGTGGAATGGAGAGAATGCTAAACTACATGAGTTTGGAAGACCTGGGTTCAAATACAGCCTGTGATGTAGCTGTATGACTCTGGACAAGTCATTTAATCTGTCTGCCTGGAGCAATTCCCTGGGACTTATCTATAGACAAGACCCTGATCTTGAGTCATAGATAAGTTTTGCAATCTACTTGGGGAAGAGAGTTACAACATTGTGACTTTCCCAAGCTGATTATCATAAATCCTTCATGTGAATCCTAAGTTCAAATCAGATACTTACTAGCTCTGTGACCCTGGGCAAGTCACTTAACCCGGATTGCCTTGCAAAAAAAAGAATGAAAAAGTATACATACTGACAGTCACCATGTATGTCCTACTTCAGATTCTAAGAGATAGGTTCATTACTGACAACTCTGGATTAATTTAGGAGAGCAAATCCTCCTTTGACTGCTTGATCTTCCTGAACTCAGCATTTCACTGGAAGCTGCTTTACTCTATATCATATGTAATTGGAGCTTAATAAAGCTAACCAGGAGGATAGTAAGAATGCATACTGTATACCCTCGAGCCACTGGGCCACGTTGATGTATGTGGATACACATGTATGTACATATATACTGTATATGTGCATATAGGCATGTATACCTATGGTTGTTGGTTTTTAACATGTCCTGTGCTTCTCACCTGTGTTGCAAATGTTCCTTTGAGCTACTGCAATTCTCAAAGGGAATGTGGGATGCTCAAATTTAGAGACATCTCCACTCCAAATGTTCAATATGGACTATTTGTGCCCAACCTGTGGTAGTCTTCTCAGCTCATATTGGTCTGATCAGCCACAGCTGGATACACTGTACCTTGACCTCAACATAGTGATGCCATTTTGGTCCCCTTTGAGAACGAAGGACAACAACCAATATATGTTCCATATCTCAAATATTTAAGATACAGTATCTCTACTGGATAGAACATATCTCACACAAAGTAAGTTTCCTATCTCAAATTTGGCCCACTTCTCCTATTCACGTAAGTATCCCACATGCTCTCTAGGCAGCCTAATGGATTAAGTACCAGACTTGCAGACAGGAAGACCTACCTTCAGATCTTGCCTGAGATGTTTACTAGCTCACTTAACCTCTGTCTGCCTCAGTTTCCTTAAATGTAAAAGGAGGATAATAATAGCACCTACCTCCTAAGATTGTTGGGGAGATCAAATAAGATGATTTACGTAGACTGCTTGGCAAACGTTAAAATGTTATCTCATATATGAACCTTGCCGGGATAAATCTTTTATAGTCTTTTTTAAAGATTAGTTTCTTTCTGGTTTCTCTGAAAACACCGAGTTACCATTTCCCAAGGCAGAAAATAAAACGAACCCATGCAACAAGAAGGAAGAAAGTTTGCTCTTTCTTACGAGGGGTGAGGTTTGAGAGTTTCAATAGCACTCTCTAAAATCTGACAAAGTTACACAGTTATACCTTTTTTTTTCCTCTCTCTCTCTCTTTTCCAGTGGAGTGGAGCGTTTCTAAAGACTTTTCTCCTTTGGCTGGGGAAATGATCATGGATAATCTTCAGTCTTTGAGATGCACAATCACCGGGCTCTCCACGGTAAATGACAAGTCATCCAGTTGGATTTTCCCACTCCTCCATTGCCCACATTTGCATTGGGGATTTGGGTAGTAACCGCCAATACTCTTCCCCCCGCCCTCCAGTCTATTCTTCTGGCAGCATCTACTGCTCATTAAGCATGATATGTCTGGTATCCATAATCTAAAATTCACAAAGGAATAAGCAGACAGCATGAACCATTTTGTAAGTTGTCATGTTCTGGGGAGATCAGAAAAGACTGGCCTCAGGCAGGCAGTGAAAGCTGCTGCTTTCTGGATCCCGGTCTAATCTTTATGGGGATCAAAGGCTCCTGATAGAGCCAATTCTGACTCCCTGTCTGCTGGTTAACATAACAAACCCAGCCCTGCTCAGTTGGGATCAGTCATCAATTTCTGTCACACAATTTCCCGAGAGAAATCTTTTCCTCTTGATAAAAATATCTGTCTCAATCTACTTTCAAGAGTAAGAAACTGTATATCACAGAAGATGTATGACTTAGTAACATGAACCAAAGCCTCCATGAGTCCAAAGCAAGACCAAATAGTACTATTCTGTTGGACCAATCGGGTCTTCTTTACAGAACTACAAACCAACCCAAAAGTTTTTCCTTAAATTGCCTGGTCAAACTAGAACCAAACATATTTCCTCAGATGATTGAACTGGAGCAAAACTGAAACATCAAAATATATTCCCCCTTGAGCCACTGTTGCATTTTGGTTTGAATCCCAAATGCACATATGTGTTTGCAAATGGTCACACACACTCACACATCCCAAAAGTCTTAGTGAAACTGCACTGAAACTTTTGGTACACTCTCTATATGTGTGTGTGTGTGTGTGTGTGTTGCACACATCACAGGTATGTGTGTGTACAGAAAAATCTGTGTGTCTCTATATACATTTTTACTAACTTCTTGATAGAGAGTTAGACCTGGAGTCAGGAAGACCCGAGTTCAAATCCAGCCTCAGACACTTACAAGCTGCACAACCCTGAACAAATCATTTAACCTCTATCTGTGTAGGTTTCCTCAACTATCATAAGGATGATAACAGCACCTACCTCCCATGATTGTTGTGAGAACCAAATAAGATAATATATGTAAAGTTTTTAACATAGTACCTAGGGCATAGTAGGTGCTCAATAAATGCTTATTCTCTCCATCCCCATATAACCTGTTATATTTGAGAACTAGGGTGTTCTACTTAATACATAATCTAGTTAACAGAGATGCTAACATACTGACCTCTGAT
The DNA here is from genome assembly GCF_011100635.1 of Trichosurus vulpecula. Lineage (NCBI taxonomy): Eukaryota > Metazoa > Chordata > Mammalia > Diprotodontia > Phalangeridae > Trichosurus > Trichosurus vulpecula. The sequence goes on along the minus strand of NC_050576.1, from coordinate 173,184,901 downwards.
TTCACTGATTTAGAGACATCCTTAGCCAGTCAATTCCCTCTTTCTATGACTTAACAGTGGCCTACCCCACTTAATCACTTGCCCAGGTACACAAAGTCAGGGTGTGTCACTGAACAGATTTAGAGCCATGTCTTCCTGAGTTCAAGGCTGGCTTTCTACTTTATATGTGTCAATAAGCATTCATTAAACACTATGAGCTTATGAAGTTAAAGACATTATTTATTCAAAAATCTATTTCTAGGTAAATGTATCACAAACTTTATGACTTACGACCCATACGTTCCTGACTTTCTGATCAGTTTAGAACAATAATTTTCATATTATCTACAATCTCTGTGGTTGGGAAATAGGGTATTCTACCTAATTGCATATTCTAGCTAACAGCCTCACCATATATACTAGACACAGATTATTACTTTTAAAAAGAATTAGAAAAGAGTAATTAGAATTAGTAATTAGAATAGCGTAAAATGCAGTCAAAAGCCTGAGTGTCATCACGAGTATCAATTCATGTCAAACTATAGCTATGATGACGTAGTATCCATTTGGTACACACACATACACACACACGTACACACGCATGCACGCATGCACATGGATGTGCTCACATACACACATTTCCTTGGTGAAGATATTGCCTTCACTGACATACATCTTAGCTGCTCTTTGGCTTTGTAGAGGACCTTGGAGAGTTGTTCAGAGGTAAAAAATTCACTCTTCAATGGTGAATATGGTGATAACCTTCATCAGAAATTGTGAGGCTGGTCCTTGAATGACAAACTAATGGACATTATCAAACCCATTCTTGAAAACCTTTCCATCTTAGTAGACCCTACCCCTTGTAGTAGAACCTTCAAGAACCTAGGGTCACTAATATGCCACAATGAGAATCTACTATAAGATTTAAGTGGATATATTTGTATCCACATACGCAGATAGATAATCCATACTTTGAGGTACATGTGTAAATGTGGGTAGTATGTAAAGCTAGTCAATTACTAGAGATCACTCTAAAGCACAGGCCTCAGAATCAGGATGAAAACTTTTTATTTGGTTTCACTTCTTTGGAATCATTTTTTAAAGTTAAATCAATAAGCATTTATTAAGCACTTACAATGTGCCAGGCACTGTGCTAGGCACTAGGAATACAAATACAAGCCCAAAGAAAGATAGTCCCTGACTTTAAGGAGCTAATATTCTAATGAGGAAAGACAATACATAAAAGGAAAATGAATAAAAGAGTGAAGGGTGGGAGAGAAGAGATGTAGGTAATTGGCACATGCACATTTCAGAGAAAACCCAGGAGTCAGTAGTATAGACTAGAGAGGAATGAAAGCAAGACCTGCCCAGGCATCCCCCTTGAAATGGAGATTCTGGGAGGAATCAGATGGTAAATCTAAGCTATCCATGGCAAGGCACTGATGGTGGTTATATTTGCAAAAGACCACTGAATTGTAGATTTCCGTCTTAGTCAGCTATTGGGTATCTACTTACAGGTTGCCAAATGTGTAGATAGATTCAAGTAGACCAACACTTGAGTAGGCAGACTTATCTATAGGCTCCATACATTTGATTCGCTCAAGGGTCAACAATCCCACCCCTGGGCCCCGAGATAAGATCAGCTGAGGACAGATCTCAACCCTATAGCTTGTGTTTTAAAAAAGGCAATAAAATGAACCTTGGGGGCATGGAGAGGGTGTGAATTTCCATTGATTAAAAGAAAAAGTGAATATTGAAAAAACTGCACACTTTCCACTGAGATTTTCCCTAATATTTAAACTCAATTCTTTGGTACATTTCCACTCAGATCCCTAAGGATGACAATGCACACTCTGTTACCACCAAGTCATTTTTGTGAAATAAAATGCCTGATGAATCTTTCTCTTTATTTCAATCCTTCTGCAGGGCCAACACTATTTTGTCCAAGTCTCGGCTTACAATATGAAAGGATGGGGACCAGCTCAGACCACAGCTCCTGTCTGTGCCGCTCCTTCTAGTAGGTGATGGTTTTGAAATCATGCCAGCTTTATTATCAGGCCTCCTGTTCCATCAGCATGGTTTTTATTGTCAATCCGTCCCTATCAGGCCTCTCACGAACAACCCCTATTGCCTAGGAGGAACATGACTGCCTTGGAGCTGGCATTGGAGGTAGCATGAAGGTCATGATTTGCATGTCTATGAGTCCCCCTCTACCAAGACTATCTGGTATAAACTGTAGGTCAGCATTGGGGTTTCACATTGATATCAAGACCCAGATCTGTTTATTAAGGGAACAGAACAATAAAAGCTGCTGCTTTATCAGGCATTGTCCCCAAGAGCTTTCTATTAATAGGATGTCTTTATATCTATGGCACAATGATAAATGATATTCATAACAAGAAAACTCAGGCTCCCAAATATATTTCACTCTTTCTTTTAAAAAAAATTATACTGTATCTAGTATATATGGTGACTCTCTATTAACAAGGATATGGAAGAAAGGAATAGAATGCCCATTCCCTGACAATACCAGATCATACATATTACTATATAATGAGAATTATTGATCTGAATTGATCAGAAAGGCAGAAAGAAATGTGGATTGTAAATAATGGTTGTTACCTATTTATTTGGAATGAGATTTTTTAAGTAAAGAACCTATCTTCAACATAATAAGACAATAGGGTATGACTTGGAATCATTGGATCTCATTTTAAATATTGGTTCTGCCATTTAATATCTGTGTGGCCTTGAACAAGATATCACATATCTCTGGGCCTTGTTTTCTCATATGTAAAATGAGGGGTTTGGATTAGATGTCCTTTAAGTCCCTGTCCAGTTTCTTACATATCTATGATCCTAAGAGTTAAAGCTGGAAGGTACTTCCAGCCACCCCCTCATTTTACAAACAAGAAAAATAAACCACAAAGAAGGCATAATTTGCCTGGGAAATCCCCGGGGAAGTAAGACACATAACTAGGATTCAAATCCAGGTCCTCTGATCCCAGTTTCAACTTTGTGAAAGTCATCTATATGGGCACTCCTTCCACTAAGGCTGACCATAACTCCATTCCTTAGGAACCAGGGAGATGGTAGGGTGCAAAGGAAAGAAAGGTGAACTTGGAGTCACACACTGAGTTTGCTGCTCACCACCACAATGATCTTGGGCAAGTTGCTTCAATTCCCTGGGCCTCAGTCTCTTCACCTGCAAAATGAGAGAGTTGGAATGGCTTTGAAGTCCCTTCCAGCTCTTGATCTGCGATCATTTGATTATAATGCTCACAAATTATTGTGGTTAATATATAGATATAGATGATATAGATACAGACATAGATATAGATATGATGTAGGCATAGGCATAGACATAGATATAGACATGGTGTAAACATAGGCAATGATATAGATATGGATATAGACAGATATAGATGCAGATGGAGATATGGATATAGTTATAGATAAAGATACAGCTATAGATAAGGATGTAGATAGAGACAGGCATAGACATAGATATGGATGTAAACAGAGACATAGGCATAGGTATAGATATGAATGTAGACTGAGACATAGGCATAGATATAGCTAAGGATGTAGACAGAGACATAGACATAGATATAGATATGGATGTAAACATAGACACAGGCATAGATATAGATATGGATGTAGACATAGACATGGGCATAGACATAGATATACATGGTGTAAATATAGGCAAAGATATAGATATGGATATAGACACAGATATAGATGCAGACATAGATATGGATATAGACATAGATAAAGATACAGCTATAGAAAAGGATGTAGACAGAGACATAGGTATAGTTGTAAATGTGGATGTAGACATAGACATAAGCATAGATATAGACATGGATATAGACAGACATAGTCATAGGCATACATATGGCTTGTAGACATAGATAGGTATAGATATAAATATGGATATAGACAGACATAGGTATAGATATGGATATAGACATGGACATGGAAACAGATATGGATATAGGTAATAGAGATAGAGATAAGGATAGGGATAGGGATAGGGATAGAGGTGATAATATATCACCCAAGAGTCAATCTTCTCACAATTAACCTCTATAAACTTGGCTACTCTGGACATAGGTTAATAGGATCATAGAATTAGAGGTGGAAAGGGCCTTAAAAGTTATTAAGTCCAACCCTCTCATTTTACAGATAAGGAAACTGAGGCTCAAGGAATTAAGTGACTTGTTCAGATACAATGAGCAAGTGTGAACGGATTCACACCCAGGTCTTCCTGCCTCTAAATCCAGGATTCTATCTACTATGCAGCACCATCTATCAGATGAGGCAACTTGTTGCCACCAAGAAATTCCAATGAACCAGACATCCCAGCCCATACTCAAAGTCTTTGTAGTTTAGCAAGGTATTCTAGAGTAGACAATCCACTAATGCTACATGGAGGCAATGGTGAAAGACTTGGGTGAAGAATGTCACGCTTTTTCATTTTGACATCTTGTAGTTCAAAATTTCTTCTTCAAAAAAAAATAGATGATAGATAGATAGATAGATAGATATGGAGCTGTTATGATTTAACACTTCTGAATAAATAACTAATTCTGAGCCAGTTAGGGCTCTGTGTCTACAGTGCCAAAATATCTGGGTAAAAAATTGAAAAGTCAGTCACCTGGATTTTGGCATCCAGTAGTCACCACCTATGGAGTAAAGCCTGATTTCATTCAACAAGCATTTAATAAGCATCTCCTATGGGCAAGGCTTTTGGTTACTTGCTGTTGTCGGGGATCCAAAAAAGTGTAAGAAGAGTTTGTATTTCAAAAATATCACATTTTTTCCTTTACTCCTTAAAAATCCTATTAAGCCAGGACCTGGTTAGTGTAAGGAAGACATTACTCTTTCTAGCCCCTAGGGCACCATTAGCTGGACTGTTCTTGCTGCCAGGCGCAAAAGAATGCCCCAAGGCCCAGAAGACTAAGTTCTCCTCCTGAATTGCCTGACTCACCCCCATCAGGGAAAATCTGGCTGATAATGTTAAACAACAGTATTTATTTATTTATGTTGGAAACGAGTGACATGGTTAAGGAGAAAAAAAATTCTTGCTCACATTCATTTAAATCAAGCATCTGTGAACTCATTTTTTAAAAATATGTCAATAACTGTATTTCAGTATATTTGGTTTCTAATATAATCCTATGTATTTCACTTTGTGCATTTAAAAGTATTTTTTTCTGAAAAGGAGTTCATAAGATTCACCAGACTGTGACAAAGGGATCCATGACAAAATAAAACATTATTAATTAATTAAATTTAAATTAAATTAAATTAATAATTAATTATATTATACTAATTATATTTTAAAATTAATTAATTAAAATTTAAGCATTATTATGATAGTAATAATAATAAAGAAGAAAATTTGTTGTACACAGTTATAAACTAATAATAATAATAATATTTATATAGCCCTTTCTATGTGGCAGGTTTATTATCTCATTCTATCTTTCCAACAACCCTAGGAGGTAGGTACCCTTATTATCCCCATTTTTCAGTTGAGAAAACTGAGGCAAGCAGAATTTAAGTGAATTTACCAGAGTCACATAACTAGTAAGTGTCTAAGATTTGAACTCACATCTTCCTGACTCCAGGTCCCAGTGCTCTATCTACAAACCTGTGCAGATGAGATTGATAAATATAGCAATTTGTGAAGAAGCTACAATTATGTGAAATGGGAATGCTCAGTGTGAAAGTACCCTCTGCTGAAGAAGAATGCCACCAGGCAATGGCTTAGCCAGTCAGTTCTAGGGAGTTGCCTGTGGCACATGAAGGTGAAAGAACTGGACCAAGGTTACGCAGCCGGTAAAGTGTCAGAGGCAAGATTCGAACCAATGTTCCCAATTCCATGCCAGACATTCTAAGTACTTCAAAATCTTATCACCTAAAATCAGCAGGGTACTGATGAAGCATCTTCCTGTGTGCCGTGCACTATGTGCATTAAGTACTAGAACCATCTAAGGCAAAAAAAAGATACCTTTGAAGTAGGGTATTTAAACAAATGTCCAGAAAGGGGAGAACCTCAAAATTAAATCTAGTTGCTATCTCAACTGGGAGTGAGTCAGGGTAGAATGTATGTCACATGCTAGTCAGACATCCTGAGGAATGAGGAATCTATCGGATTTTCAATCATACAGCATTTATCAGTGCAAGGTATTGAAGCAGCTAGGCACCTCAGGGGATAGAGCATCGGGCCTGAGGTCAGGAGGACCTGAGTTCAAACCCAATCTCAGACACATTAGCTGTGTGACTCTAGGCAAGTCATCTAACTTCTACTTCCTCAATTATAAAATGATGATAATAATAGTAGTATTTGGCTTGTACAATTTCATTTATTTAGTTGTTTATTTACTTATTTTGGCAGGAAATCAGTTTCAAGTGACTTGCCCAGGGTCACACCGCTAGTAAGTATCTGAAGCCAGATTTGAATTCAGGTTCTACTGACTCCAGGGCTGGAGCTCTATCCACTGCACCACCTAACTACCCTGTAGAGTTGTTTTAAGGATCAGATGAGATAATATTTGTAAGGCATTTAGCACAATTCCTGGTACGTAGTAGGTGCTGTATAAATGCTTATGTCCTTCCTTCTTCCTATACTGGGTGCTGGGGATACAAAGACAAAAAGAAGCATTTCTTGCCCTCGGGGAGCTTACATTTCCTGAGGAGGAAGACCTCCAAAGCTGATATTTCTGAATGCTTGCCATATCAATGGGAAAAATCTATTCCATTAATAGAGCATCACAATGAACTTGGCAAACAGGGCCCATGCCTTTATGATAAATTGAGACCACATTGATCTTGGCTTTAAAAGTGGAAAGAATGGCATATTTACTCACATGGTTTTCCTCTTTTATATTTCAGTTTTTACCATTTAAAAAAAGAGCTGGGGCAGGGAGTAAATGAAGAATAATGTTTGAGGATAGTTCTCTGACAGCAGTAAACTCTGATAGCTGCTTCAAAAGCATGATTTCCCAGGCTGTCATGGTTATCAGCAAGAACGGTATCTCCATAGGCTTTCGGAGCAAAGCTGAAGATGCAGTTTTAAAGTGGGGAGGAATCCTGGACCAAAATTGCAGGCTCACCTCTTCCAAACACTAGCTTGGACTGTGGGCAAATCCCTGCATGAAATGATGGGTTTTAGACTAGATGATATCCCTAAGATCACTCACATCTCTAACATTTGTAGTGTTGATGTCAGAGGACCTGGGTGTGACCTTGGGAGAGATCGAAATAAACCTCTTCTAAGACTCATTTCATCTCTCGTTCTCTAATTCTGTATCATTTCACTTCTCTGGGCCTCAGTTTCCTTATCTGTAAAAATGAGGAGGTTGGAGCAGTTGATCTCTGCCCATTCTGACATCTCATTCTCAGGTTAAACCCCAAAATGTGCCCATTTCATGATACAATAAATGCCTATAAGCAACCTTTTCAGAGAGGCAGGATGTCAGAGGGATTAGGGAACCAGCCTTAGGGTCAGGGAGACCTGGGTTCCAATCATGCATCTGACATGTAGAGGCAGCTGGGTGGCACAGTGGGCAGAGTGATGGCATCAGGATAGAGAAGACCTAAATTCAAATCCTGCCTTAGATGCATTAGCTGCGTTAATTCTGGGCAAGCCAGCTATCGTCTGTCAGCCTCAGGTCTCCCATCTGTAAAATGGGGACAGTAATAGCTCATATCTCCCAAGGCTATTGTGAGGATAAAATGAGATGATGCCTATAAAGAGTTTTGCAAACCTTAAAGTGCTATATCAATGCCAGCTATTTTATCATCATCATCATCATCATCATCATCATCATCATCATCATCATTATTATTATTATTATTATTATTATTATTATTATTATTCTTGGCTATGAGATGCTAGGCAAGTCATTTAATCTCTGAATGCCCCAGGACATTTTCTGTCTCTAAGTTGCAGAACAAGTACATCTATTCACCAAGAAGCATTTATTAAGCACCTACTATGTACTATGCAGTCAACAGCATCTACTAAATATTTATTAAACCCTCACTGTTTCAGGCACAATGCTAAGCTTTGAGAAATCAAAACATGATCCCTGCCCTAAAGGAGCTTACCTTCTAAATGGGAAGTAACGTATAAATAACTAGGGGTATACAGGCTATGATAGAGAGTAGGTAGAAGGCAGTTTGCCAAGGGGCTGCATTAGCAGCTGGCAGGACATGGAAAAGCATCCAGCAGAAGGTGGGATTTGAGCATATAAGTACTGAAGAAAGCCAAGGAAGAGCTAAGAGGGAGGTAAGAGGTAAGAGCGAGGCTTTCAGTACGTTCTGTGACATGGTCAGACCTCTATTTTAGAAAAATCTCTTTGGCAACTGAATAAGAGACAATGGATTGAAATGAGGAAAGATGTGAGGAAGGGAAACCAATTAGAAGGTTTCTCTGAGATTATTTGTAGGCATTTATTGTATCATGAAATATGTTTATTTTGGGGTCTAACCTGAGAATGAGAAGATGTCAGAATGGGCAGAGATCAACTACTCCAACTTTACAGGTAGGGAAACTGAGGCCCAGAGAGGTGAAAGAATACAGAAGCACAGAACTAAAGATGGGATGAATATTAGAAGAAGAATGATAAGATTGACCAAGTAGGTGGTAGCTGTATGGGTGGAAGGGAAGGGAATTTATGTAAGAAATGTACAGGTTAAAAACAAGACTTGGGTATGAATTGATTCAATGTGGACTATGCGGATTCAGTGATGGTGAGGAATTGAGGATGACATTGAGGTTGTAAGTCTGGATGACTGAGAAGGTTGGCGATGCCCTCAACAGTAAAAGTTTTGAAGAAGACAGTGTTTAGGAAGGAAATATCGTGAGTTTGGTTGGGGAACCAGAGAATGGGGAAAAGAAGAAGGAATCTCATTATCGAGGTATGGCCACAGAAGAGAGGAAGCAGTTACCATTTGGTAGCTTCCTCTTTTTACTGTTCTTACTAAGTAGGTGCTAAGCTTAGCTCAGTTGTTTCTACCCTGCTGAGGAAAAACAAGTATTGTCAGCACCCTCTAAATTTTAGCCCTCTGAAGAAAAATTCTAGTGTCCCCACCCTAGTTATAGCTCTGCTCCAGAAAAGTCATGAATCTGGAAGTAAGAGGGAAAAGTCTCTCAACAAATCCATTAGCAGAAAGAATCCTTGAGCCTGTTTGTTCTATTTTACAAATAATTCTATCAAGCTTGCTCACCTGGTTTCTTGGCACACAGAAGGTTCAAAAAAGATGAATGAGAAAGAGGTAAGTACTATACCAGAGACAGGCACACCAAACACAACAAGAAGTGGCAGATGGCAGCTTGACAGCAAGGAAGGAGACAGAAATGATATTATGTCACAGCATAGCACAATAATTAATGTTCCAAATGATGACCCTGAGTCATCAAGGAAAAGTTAAATTATGTTCAGTATTCTTTGCTTAAGAAGGCAGGAGAAAGAAGGAAAGGAAGAAAGGAAAGAAGGAAGGAAGGATGGATGTATGGATGGATGGATAGAATTAAGGAAGGAAGGAAGGGAGGGAGGGAGGGAGGAAGAGAAAGAGGATGGAAGGAGAGACAGAGAGAGAGAGAAAGGGAGGGGGGGGGAGAGAGAGAGAGAGAGAGAGAGAGAGAGAGAGAGAGAGAGAGAGAGAGTAAATAAACAATCCCTGTTTTCAAGGAGTTTATATTTTGTCAGGAGAGATAACTTGTACATATGAGGAGAATAAAAATATGCAGAATAAGTACCAAAGAAATACAATATCAGATGTTAGAAGAAACCAGAGTCCAGAGGCAACTTAGGAGGTGACTGTAAATCTTTGGGTGAGCGATAAGGAGGGCTTTTCACATCTGCTATCACAGAATTTCATATACAGTCCTGTTGGTGAGTATTATTTAACCCCTTATCAGCTGGAGGGGTCTCCACACTTTGGAGCTCCCAGTTGAAAAAAAGGGCAGTCTATAAGATCCCAGCTGTGAGGACAAATTAAAGATGCTGTCCAATAAGCATGTTTTAAAGGTTAAGACTCTCCCAGAGGACAGACAGGCATTTTTCTCAAAGGTCTTAGAGGCATACTCTACCTGACCATTTTTTAAGGAGGGGTGGGGTGGGGAAGCAGTGAAAGAGTTAAAAGAAGCAGGGGCGCAGGAGACGAGAGAACATTAGAAAATACCTAATAACCCTGCTGTTAGGAGTTGGAGAGGAGGGTTGGGGGAGTGACACAGCCTCCTTTAAGAAGTTATTTTATCACCAAGTATGGTGGCGCATGCCTGTAATCACTACTACTGGAAAGGCTGAGACCAGTGGATCCCTTGAGCTCAGGAGTTCTGAGCTACAAAAGGACTAAACTGATCCATTGAAGTCCATCTAAGTTCAGCCCCAATTTGGTGAGCCTCCAAAGTCGGAGCGGGGGGCACCAGGCTTCCTAAGGATGGGTGAACTGACCCAAGTTGGAAATGGAGCAGGTTAAAGCTTTCAGGATGATTGAAAAGTAGCCATGGCCCAGGAGACTCGGTCTTCCTCCCTCCCTCCTCCCCTCCAAAAAAAGGAGGGGGAGGGGAGAGAAGTTATCCTACTGTTTATGTACGTTTGTTTCTTGTAGGTTTTGGAAGCTGCCACTCATTTTCTCCACAGAGCACAAAATCAAGCAGGGAAATGGCATGTCTCTGGTAAATTGGAAACCCGGAGCTGCTTACCTTGAAAGTCTAGTGCAGGCATTTCTTCTTGGGAAGCTGGCAAAAGCATGAGTTGGGGATGCTGCAGCCTTAAGATTCTATTCAATAAGAGCCCTTCTTCATTCAATAGCTACTTACTAAGTGTAAGTGCTTCCTATGGGCCAGATACTCTGCTAGGCACTGGCTATTCAGAAAGGAAAAAAAGAAAAAAAAACAACTCTGGAGGCATTTACATTCTACTTGGAGGAAAAGAGACAAAATGAACACAGAAAAGTAAATACAAAATATATTTTTAAACAAAATCCTGCCTACCACTGAGGAAAGTCTCTTGTAGGAGATGGCACTTCATCCGTGCCTTAACTGGAGCCAGGGATTCTAAAAGGCAGAAAAGAAAGAGAACCTTCCAAGTAAAGGGAAAAGTCTGAGCAAAGGCATGGAGGTGGGAAATGAAATGATGTGTACCAGGAATAACAGGTAGGCTGATAGAGTGTTCAGGGAGAAGAGAAGGAAATCAGTCTGTAAAGATAGGCTGGACTCTGGAGGGAGAGCATATGGGGTTTTAAATTTGAAAGACAATACGTGACCACTAAAGCTTCTTGAATAGGATACATGCGTGGCCAGATCTGTGCTTTAAAATATCAATTTTATAAAGAATGGTTTGGAAAAAGAGATGCTGAAGGCAGGCAGAGCAATTAGATGATTGAATAGTTCACGCAAGCTGCAATGAGGGCCTGAACCAGGATGGTGTTGGAGGAGTAGAAAGAAGAAGTTAGATGTAAGAAGTGTATGTTCTAGTGCCTTTAAAAATATAGGGTGTCTCAAAAGTCTTAGTGCAGGTTTAAGCTTTAATAGCTAAAAACAGCCTTAAGACTTTTGGGACAACCTACATATATGGTGCTTGAGCCATGGACTTGCTAGAGGACCTAAATACAGCCCAATCTCACCGAGCTTAAGCCTATAGAATCTTGATGCTGGCCTGTCAGAGCAGCAACTGGGGATGGAGCAAGCCACCATTCATCGCTGTTCCAGGAGCTGGGGTGAGGTAGTGAACACCTGGGAACACTCAGAAGAATAACAGGAGACCAGACCACATCGAGGACTGAGGGCCTTACAAGAGGCCTGAGACCTGTGTGATTCTCAAACATCCAATCGGGACATGTCAGAGCCACAGCCATAGCAGAGAAGTGTAACCAGCTCCTGGGTGGGAATTGTGCAAGGGCAAAGACACAGTGTTGGGGTGAGGCCAACATTCACATGGGGCTACCAGGAAAGGAGACAGAAGCTAGTAATCACAGCAGATGGAAGAGCCCAGACCCAGTCACCCCATGTAGAACTACAGCAGCAGCATCCAGATGATAGGGAGTACAAAGCTAAACAGTTAAGGCTCAGATGAAGTGCCATCTCCTACAGAAGAGCTTTCCTCAATGGTAGGTAGGGCTTTCCCTCATTCCCATTTAAAAATTATATTTTGTATTTACTTTTCTGTGTTCAATTTGTCTTCTTTCCTCCAAGTAGAATGTAAATGCCTCCAGAGTTGTTTTTTTTTTTACTTTTTGAATCGCCAGTGCCTAACAGAGTATCTGGCCCATAGGAAGCACTTACACTTAGTAAGTAGCTATTGAATGAAGAAGGGCTCTTATTGAATAGAATCTTAAGGCTGCAGCATCCCCAACTCATGCTTTTGCCAGTTTCCCAATGAGAAATGCCTGCACTAGACTTTCAAGGTAAGCAGCTCCAGGTTTCTAATTTACCAGAGACATGCCATTTCTCTACTTAATTTTGTGCTCTGTGGAGAAAATGAGTGGCAGCTTCCAAAACCTACAAGAAACAAACGAACATGAAACAGACTGAACACCCAACCCAAGACTAAAGGAGGAGATGGAGTCTAACACAAAGTCACAATCCAGAAACTGAACCTGGAGATAGGAACAAATTGAATAAAGAAATAGAAGACAATGAAGAATACTGTCGATTAAGAAAACCCCAAGGAGTTAACCCAGAAGAAAAGAGTTACTCCACAAAAAGTATTTAGAGAGCCTCAGAGAAAAAAATGCCCCTGCTTCAATGATGCCGGGGTGGATAGAAGAAATGGCGTAAGAAATGGGAAATGAAATTAGAGCTCACAAGGGAAAAACTGGGGGGAGAATAAATAGTTTAGAATAGCAGGTTAAAAACACTGCTCAACTAATAAAGCCTCTGAAAAATACAATGGAACAGACAACTCAGTGATTTCATGAGGTAATAAGAAACAATAGAATAAAGTTTTTTAAAACTGGAAAAAGTAAAAAAAAGTGCATAAGGCATACATAAGGCATCCACTATCAAAAGCAACAGACCTGAAAAAATAGGTAAAAGAGAGATAATTTAAGAATTATCAGATTCCCTAAAAACCATGACCAAGCAAAAAAAACTTGAATTTCAATAAATCACAAAAGTAAACTACTCACATCTATTACAATTAAAGGGCAATGTAAAGATAGAAAGAAACCACCCATCACTTCTTGAAAGAAAACCTTAATTAAAACCACCAGGGGTGTCATAGTCAAATCTCAACACTTTTAAGTCAAAGGAAAAAAAAATACTGCAAGTAACCAGAGAGAAATATTTCAAATACCAAAGAACCACAGTTAGGATCATACAAGACTTTGCTGCAATGACAGTAAATGAGAGAAAATATTGTAGTATGATATTCCAAAAGGTAAAGGCTTGAAAACAAGAATAACTTACCCTATAAAACCGAGTATAAACTTACAAGAGAAAAAAATAACTTTGACAGAATAAAAAACCTTGAGACATTCCTGATGAAAAAATAAGAGCCGAGTAGAATCTTTGAAACATGAAAAAGGAAGCAACAAAAAAAACTTAGATAAATATATATGTGTGTGTGTATGTGTATATATATATATGTGTGTGTGTATATATATGTATATACACACACACACACATATATATATACATATATATGTATATATGTGTGTGTGTATATATATATACATATATATATATATATATATATAGCAGTTGGATGAAGCTAAATGAGGTTAAGGTGTTTAAATTCTAACTGGGGGAAGAAACAAGTATCTTTTCAGAATTCCACTGTCTCCAAAGGTCATAAAAAGAGTTAAGAAAGACACAGAGCTTGGACATGATTTTGTTCTATTTCACTTGTTTTAAAAGAGGGGGGAAATGGAAGAGAATAGGTATAAGGAAGGAAAAAAGAGGGAGAAGGGGAAGGAACTTAGTGTTTCTCATATGTGGGGTGTTTGACAAGAGAATGCAAGCATGGAAGTAAAGGGTGGGAGTGAGACCCTCATAAACTTCATTTTTATCTGAATCAGACAAAGATGAATCAAATGCATATATATGTCCATGCATACACATGCACACACAGTTTGATGTAGAAATACATTAAGTTCAAAAGGGAAATATATGGGCATAAGGGGAGTGAGGTTCAAAAGGGTGGATAGAATCAGAAAGAGGATAGTCACAAACAAAACAGTCTTCAGCTTTGGAGTTGAATCATAAAATAAGGATAAGAAAGAGAAAGAAAGAAAGAAAGAAAGAAAGAAAGAAAGAAAGAAAGAAAGAGAAAGAAAGAAAGAAAGAAAGAAAGAAAGAAAGAAAGAAAGAAAGAAAGAAAGAAAGAAAGAAAGAAAGAAAGAAAGAAAGAAAGAAAGAAAGAAAGAAAGAAAGAAAGAAAGAAAGAAAGAAAGGAAGGAAGGAAGGAAGGAAAGAAGGAAGGAAGAAAAAGAAAGGGAGGAAAGAAGGAAGGGAGGAAGGAAGGAAGAAGGAAGGAAGAAAGAAAGAAAGAGAGGAGGGAGGAAGGAAGAAAGGAAAGAAGGAAGGAAGAAAGAAAGAAAGAAAGAAAGAAAGAAAGAAAGAAAGAAAGAAAGAAAGAAAGAGGAAAGAAGGAAAGAAAGAAAGAAGAAGAAAAGAAAGAAAAAGAGAAAGGAGGAAGGGAGGGAAGAAGGGAGGGAGGAAAGAGGAAAGGGAGGAAGGAAGAAAGAAAGAAGGAGGGAAGAAGAAAGGAAGGAAGGAAAGAAAGAAAGAAAGAAAAAAAAGAAAGGAAGGAAGGAAGAAAAAGAAAAAGAAGGAGAGAAAGAAGGAAAGAAAGAAACAAAGAAATGAAGGAAGGAAGGAAGAGAAAGAAAGAGAAAGAAAGGAAGGAAGGAAGAAAGAAAGAAAAAGAAAGAAAAGAAAGAAAGAAAGGAAAGGAACGAAGGAAAGAGTAATAATCAGTAATTGGATCATGGTTTAGGTGAAAACAGGCTGAATCACCATCTCACACCCATGGCAGTTGTTGAAGTGGCAATGAGGAAACAGGCACACTAATGTACTGTTGATGAAGACGTAAAGTGATCCAACCATTCTGGAAATAAATTTGGAACTATACACAAAATGTCACTAAACTGTGCACACCTTTTGGCCCAGTGATAACACTCTTAACCATATTAACAACCCCTGCCCTTCTTGCTGCAAAGAGAGTAAAAGAAGAAGGAAAGGACCTATTTAAAAAACATAGCACTTTTGTCTTAGCATGTAAGCAGAAACAAAGAAGGTATCCATCAATTAGGGAATAGTTTAGCAAATTATGGTAGGTGAATATAATGGAATATAATGATGCCATAAGAAATGACAAAAGAGAGAGATTCATTGAAACATGGGAATTACTGCAATGTTGTAAAGGAAAATAACTTTGCAGATTTAAGAACTCTGATCAATGTAATGATGAAACTGATATTAAATCATGATTCCCACTTACTATCAGAGAGGTGATGGACTAAAGATACAAGATGAAACATACATTTTCAGATGCAAATATGTAGATTTATTTTGGTCTACTAGTCTTGGCTATTTTTTATGAGAGAACTTTTTTGGAGAGGAGAGAGTTATGAAGGGGAGTGTGAGGGGTTATGATCTTTAAAAAAGGAAGAAAAGAAAGAAATGAGAGTCAATGAAATATTTAAAAATACACATAGGAGAGCATAAGGAAGTACAGAAGGGGACACAGACATACAGAGCTGTGTAGGTATCAAAGTATTAGATTTAATGACATACTTTTAAAAACAAGCTCCATGTACTAGAAATTCATGTTAATATACAATCATCTTTTTCTGTTTTCTTTGTATATTGATATGTTCTTGTTTATTGATGTTTGTCAAATTCATATGTAATAGGGGACTCGGCAATAAGCCCAGTCTTTATGTTCCCACTCAGATGGCTGATGCAATTCCCACAAAGTCTTTGGGGTAGACACAGACATTCTATGCAGGCTCATATGAACTGAGTTTATTGGTCAGTCCCACATTACATATAAAAAAAGACATCTTGCTCTGCCACTTATTAGCTATGTGACTTGGGCAAATCACTTATCCTGTCTGGGCCTCAGTTTCTTCATCTGCTAGGCTCTAAGGTACCTGTGGCTCAAAACCTAATCTATGATATTATGACTTGAGGAACAGTAAGAGACAGGCAAAAAAATTCTGATAAATATACCCTCAATTAGCATGGGAAAGAGTATATTTCACATTCCCATGAGTGATTTTTCTCTCCCATCAGATATTCAGTTTTCTGAATGCTCCATGTGCTGGGGTTGAGATATATCTTTCTTTCAGACACATTCCTCCCAGGCACCCCATTAAAACAAGGTCTCCCTGCACAGGGTGGAGACTGCTCTCCCTGTAGACCAGCCAAGGAATGAAGCTAGAAAACTTTCAATGAGAGTGAACTTTGTCCTTCTAGCTAATGGGCAAGGCTGAAATCTCATCATTTAAGACTAATTGCTGTGAATATTCCCTATCATTCTGAAGGTCCAATTAAAAAAGTTCTGGCTCTATTTAGAAACAGAGCATGAAATTGTGAGCATCAGATTTTTCAGTATTTCGATATTTATTATGGGATCGTGTATTCTAACATGACAGAGTAATTGGAAATTCTGTAATATGTTCCAGCTCACTATTAAAGTGTTTAGTTGTTTTTTTAAAAAGGTCTTAATGTGTTTTTATAGACTTATGTTATATGGTACCCTCCATAATATGAGAAAAGGACCCAGACAGACTTGTCTGAGTTATGATCAGGAAAGACCTAATATCACAGGCAAATGTAAGCTTTGCATTGTGTTAGAACGTAAGTATCTCATTACAAGAACAGTGAACTGTATTATGTAGAACAATATGGGCTTTTCCTCCCACACTGAGTCGGTTCCTTGTCAGGTTTACGGATTTCTGTAATATATTTCCAATTTTCTCCCTCATCCCTGAAGTCTCCTGTTTTATGTAGGAGTCAAAGGCTTCCAAACATCTCTGAGAAAACTCATTCTTTCCAAAACTCTTGGCATAGTGTAGAACACTCACTTTGGTCTCCTATTTTTGCATTTGCCTCTTTTTTTTTTTATAAAAGTATCATAAAAGTCATGAGAGGAAGCTGGCTCCTGATGTAACCATGCTCCCTGCCACAGCGGGCTGGCTGCATCATATCTCTCCACACTTTGAGGGGAACGTTGGTTTTCGCAATGGAACTTTTTGGCCTTTATAGGGTGATAAGATCATTTAGCCTCCTGGGAGTCTGACCAGAGAAAGCAATATTGGCTGCCTATCTTCATTTGGTTTATCACTTAAAAAAAAACCATGGAATGGACTTTGGAGAAAAATCATCCCTTTGAGAATGGGAAAGGAATGGCAATTTTTCTCTCTTTATGCATATGTCAAGGATCATTGAATGAGGGAATGAATGAAAAGCATGTATGGCTCACTATGCGCTAAGTACTGTCAAAGGCCAAGGTTTTTCTAGGTGGATAAAGAAACAATGAGGAAATATTACTCAAAAATCTCAAAGCCAGTTCCCTAAAATCTTTGTCATTCCCCCACTCGCTTTCCAGTTAACAGCTAATACGTAGTAGTATCTTGGGAAGGAAAACAAAGTTTGAAAGAGTATCTGGTCTGTTCCTCTAACTAGGATAGGCCACACCTAAATCATACCACATCAAGTTTCAACCCAATTTCCAGCCACCAAATAAAAATATCTAGAATTGTATAATGGAAAGAGCACTGAACTGGATGGTCAGGAAACATGGGTTCTACTCCTGTCACTGCTACTAACCCGTTCTGTGGCCTAGTCAAAGTCACTCCATCTCTCTGGACTTCAGTTTCCTCTTCTTTAAAGTATATGCATATATGTACACTTTCTCTAAGATCATAGATTCCAGAGCTATCTTTAAAGGGTTTAGAAGTCATTTAGAGCAAGCATTCTTAACCTGGGGTCCAGGAATTTTTCACAAATATTTTGATAACTGTATTTCAATATAATTGGTTTCCTTTCTAATCCTATGTATTCTGTTTTATGCATTTAAAATCATTCTTCTGAAAAGGGCTCCACAGGCTTTACCAGAGTGCCCAAGGGGTCCATGACAAAAGAAGGTTAAAAACCCCTGTTCTTTTTGTAAATTTGAATTTATGGAATAAAACAAGCATTTCCATAACATAGTGTAATAAAAAATATAGTACAATAAATAATATAATAGTATAATATAATGTCGTATAACGTAATATAACATAACATAGTACAGTACAGTATAATATAATCAATACATCATATTGTGTAATACAATATATTATAATATAACAATAAAATATAGAGTAATAATAGTATAATAAAAAGATGATTGCCCAAGAAATTGCAAATCTACTACTTGCAACTTGCTATTCTTTTTAAATATACAATAAAGTTATCATTTAAATTTTTTTCTTCTTCTCCCCCACTCTAGAGATGGCCACCATTAGACACAAATATATATAATATGTATGTATTATCTATACACATACATACACATACGTATGTATATATATGTATGTACATATGTGTGTATATGTAAATTATTCTATACATCTATTTATCAATTGTTTCTCTGGATGCAGATAGTATCTTTCTTCATATGTCCTTTATAGTTAATTTGAGTATTTCTAATAGTAATTTTCTTTCTCAATCTCCTTGATCTGTTGAGAACACTAGAACCCAGAGAAGAAGTGACTTGCCAAAAGTTATATACCTAATTAGAAGCCAGCCAAGGTTAGAACTCACAGGTATTGACTCTTTGCCCAGTTCCCCTTCGCAATGTTCCAATCTTTTCATGTGCTAAAATTCCATCTTCCTAAGTGCCTGTGATATGGTGGAAAGGGATCCAGATAGGACTCACAGGGCCTGGATTTGGGTCTCAGCTCTGTTATTACCTATGTGACCTTGGGCAAGTCTCTTCATCTTTCAAAGGGCCTTGGTTCTTCGGCTTTGGAACTGAAAAGACTGGACTAGATGGCCTCCAATATCCCTTCCAGCTCTAAGTCTATAAATCTATGATCTATGATCTCTATAGGAAATAGCTATATTCCCTATAGCTATGTAGCTACCTTAGCCAAAAAAAAAATCACTGAATCTCCTTGGATTATATTTTATTATATTTGGTGTAGTGTTGGTTATTGAAGGTGATTTTTATGTAATGTAACCTCCCATGTTTTCTGTTAAAGCCCCATATTGATGGAGAGTCCCCAACTAAGTGGATGTCTGCCTGGTGACTAGGGTATTAAATGCCTACATTGAATTTAAGCTAGAATTCACATCACATTTTTAGAGACTGTTTTAAAATTTGCTGCATCTGAAACATAAACTCAAAATTTGGAGGGGTAGGGAGTAGATAGGAAAAGGGGAAAGAGAAATTAATAGGAGCTCCTGACCCGCTGAAAAATCAGAAGCCCCAGACAGCACAATTAAAATATTGATGCTGGTCCTGTGAGAGTTATTACTTTTGATCTCCATTAAAACCAATGGAATGAAATTTCAGGGAGTGAGTAGAGGTGGGGGGCGGGGGTGAGAGGGTGGTGTTGCTCAGATGGGTACTACAATTTGAATTTGCCATGTAAGTTAATACTGTATGTTTAGAGCCTGAACAGACAGGGTGGTTGGTGGCTCAGAATCTCTACAGGATTCCTGTGCCAGCCAACGAAAGCAGACATTCATTAGAGCAAAATGTAGATTTCTATTTCTTGGCATCTGACGTGCACTCTTTCCTTGGAAAGAAACTTCAATTTGGCCAAAAGTGTGAAAGCTACAATAAAAGCATTGGGAACATGAATTTCATCTCATCTGTGTCGTGCCCGCCCTTTTCTTTTTTCCCTGCGCGATGGGGTTAGGGCTTTGGGTACTAGGGGGAACAAAGATAGGGAGTCTGAGTGCAATTGGGACTGCCAGACTCCATCCTTTCCTTTGGCTTTCCATTCCCATTTTGTTCTGTCCTAAGACAACTGAACCCAACCCAAAGCAATGATGAGAACTTTTTTGCCCCAGAGGATAGGTAGGACAGGGCTGGGCTCTAAGCGATGGCAACCATGGAAGCCATTGGCATTAACTCCTCTAACTCCATAGGTGTTCTGGGGTCTGTACCAATCGTTTCCCCCAAGCAAAAAGCACAATCATTACTTCCAGAGCAGCGTGAGGAGAGAACTCCCTCTTCTCCCTCATGTTTCATTCTGTTTGTTTCTTTTGTTCAATAGACTGGAAAGACTATGACGGCAGAGAGCCCAGACACAAGGGACAGAATGAAGCTTTGGAGCGTCTGCTGCAGCAGATCCGGGCTGCTCATCAGCATTACAGTTGCCGGGGTAAGGATAAAAATCTGTGTGGTAGGGCATCAGCTGAGGTCTCAGTGGCGCCTGTAATTTTAGCAGTTCCCTAACTGGGTCATACCTTCTCATTCATCAGGGAGAGAAAGATATTAATATTGGTACATCTGGAATCACTTTACAGCACTATCTTGCTTTAACCCTTAAGATGAGCCTCCTCCCCGCCCCCATTCCTCCTTCACCCCCTCCTTTCCTCCCTCTGTCTCTCCCCTTTCTCCATAGGAACAATTTAAAAACAAGCACAGAAAGAGAAGGGAAAAAAAGCAAATGCTTTAAGATTCCTCCCTGTTGAATGTGTCTCCTGCAGAAATCATCAGTGGAGTCTAGGGGCTTGGGGTACACACAGAATACACAGGAGTAATGGCTGAGGAAGAAATGAGAGAAATTTGCCACATCCCAAAGCAGTTCCCTGGTGTCTTTGTTGGGAGCTTTACCAGTGGATTGTCTCTCCTGCCTCTCCACCAACTGGACAGAAATATTGACTTTGAGATTCACCCTAAACATGCCTCCAGTCAATGATAAACATAGCTTGAATCTGTGAACTGCAGGGCCAACCTATACCTTGGGATTTCATAATTCATAGGAATTAAGATCAAAGGGACCTCAGAAGGTATCTAGTCCAGGGGTTCTTAACCTGGGGTCCATGGATGCACAAGGGATCTGTGGGTGAATTTCAGGGAATCAGTCTGTGAACTTGGAGGAGGTGGGGAAATTACATCTTTATTTTCACTGAAATGAACATTTCTTTCCATTATGAATGCTAATAACAGTTTTATTCTGAGAAGGGATCCATAGGCTTCAGTACGCTGACATAACGATCCATGACAGAAAAAAATCTGTCAATAAATATTAAGCACCTACTATATACCTAATGCTGTGCTAAGTACTGGGGATACAAAGTAAAGCAAAAAGTGGTCTCTGCTCTCAAGAATTTCACAGTCTAACAGGGGAGAAAATATGCATACAACTATATATGATTGAGCTATAGACAGGATGAATTGGAAATAACCAACAGAGGGAAGGCACTAGAATTAAGGGGGACTGGGAGAAAAAAAAAAGGTTTAAGAATTCTCAGGAATCCAATGCTTTCCATTTTATAGAAAAATCTGAGGCCCACTGAGGTTAAATGACTTGCTCAAGTTCACATAGGTAGCAAGTAATAATAGCTAATAATACCTGGTGTTTACATAAGGCTTTAAGGTTCATGAAGTACTTTTTTAATATTTTCTCACTTTATTCTCACAGCAACCCTGGGAAGAGGTTCTGTTATTATCCCCATTTTATGGATAAGCAAACTGAGCCTCAGAATGGTTATGTGACTTGCCCAAGGTCACACAATTAATAAATGTCTGAGGCTAGATTTGAACTCAAGTCTTCCTGACTCCAGGCATCGAAGTGGTACAGTAGATAGAGTGCCAGACCTGGAGATAGAAAGACCTGAGTTCAAATTTGACCTCAGATACTGACTATTCATGTGACCCTAGATGAGTCACTGTTTGCCTCAGTTTCCTCATTTGTAAAGTGAACTGGAGAAGTGGCAAACCACTCCAGTATCATTGCCGAGAAAACCCCAAATGGGGTCACCAAGAGTCAGACACAACTGAAATGACTCAACAGCAACAACTTTGTGACTCCAAGTCCCTCACTCTACCCGCTGTACCACCCAGCTACTTGAAGCTAACTGAGAGAAGCAGAATTAGAACTATGTTCTCCTGTCTCCAAAGTCAGTGTTCTCTTCTAGCTAAGGAGGCTTTGAGTAAGGTCTTTCTCTTGATGGGCTGCTCAGATGGGATCAGGTCAGGTTTCCAATATGGGTAATGATTCGTGGCAGAAGCACTTAGCTTTATTTGGAGGAATCAAGCTGCCATAACATTTTCATCTTCCATGCTCTATCACCCATGGCACTCTCAACTGAGGGGAGCTCAGCAGCAGCAGCAGGGCCATGCTCTGAAATCCATGGCTGAAACCAAAGAATGTTCACTGACTTTAGATCAAATACAAACAAGGCAGACCAAAGATTAGCAAAAACTCTATATCGTCGCAGGATAGTCACGGCAACAAATGCATTCTGACATCCCAGCTCCGACTGGAAACAGTCTTTGCCCACCCCCAAATGATTATCTTTTCATAAGCAGGGCCTCAGTCAACATCAGTGTACTCAGAAGAGGTCTGAGAGTCAACAGTGGACAGAGGGCTCAGCCCCGAGCATCCAGGACCACAGGCAGCTGTGTATGGGCTCCATAACTGAACAGAATACACTTCATCTCTCTCTTCACCAGTTTTCTTATCTGGAAAATGAGAGGTTGGACTCTATGACCTGTAAGGTGCTTTCCTTCAAGTTTATCAACCTAGGATCTCATGACCTAGGTATACAGAGATTCATGAACCAATCTGTGAATTATAGAGACCCCCTTCTACAATGAGGAAAGAATACCAGCCTAGGAGTCAGAAAGCCCTCTTTCTGCCAATTAATAACCATATGACCTTGGGCAAGTCATTTAACTATGCTGATATAAAATGGGAAAAATGAAAACCTCCCCTGCCTGGAAGGTAGCTAGGTGGCACGGTGGGTAGAGTGCCAAGCCCAGAGTCAGGAAGACTCATCTTTGTGAATTCAAATCCTACCTCAGACACTTAGTTGCACGGCCCTGGGCAAGTCACTTGACCTGTTTGCCTCAGTTCCTCATCTGTAAAATGAGATAAATGAAGAAGAAAATAGCAAATGCTCCAGTATCTTTGTGTATGTGTGTGTATACATATATACATATATATATATATATATATATATATATATATATATATATATATATATATATTTGTGTCTAATGGTAGCCATGGAAAGGGGGGTGGAATTTACAAGATAATTTTATTGTTGTTGTTGTTGTGTGCTTGTCCTTCGTTCTCGGAGAGGACCGTGACATCAGGGAACTGATGACATGACTTGCAGTTGACTTCGATTCGAGTGAAGAAGGGCTGTGCAAGGTCACCAGCCTCACTTTCTCCTCCAGAGCCATCTGGGTCTAATGACCTGATATTCATCAGGATAACTGGAGATAACCCAGGATGCAATGGGAGACCCTGGCCCATTTAGACTAAGGCCTTTTCACTCTCTTAGAGTGAGGTAATGCCCATTCAGTGAATAGGCCCCTTTAAGAAGTGAGTCAAGGGATGGCCTCTTTAATTAGAAAAAAAGGAAAAAAAATCAAGTTGGAAGGGGAAGACCTTCAGGGTTGCTGTTCCAAAGAGAAACAGTTACCTCTGGGCCAGGAGGTCCCAAAATTTTGAAAGGAATAGCGAGTTGTACACAGTAGATTTATAGTTTCGTATGTGATCATCTTTTTACTGTATTGTGTTATGGAAATGCTTGTTTTATCCCATAAATTAAAAATAAAATTAAAAAACAAAGAAAGAAAAAGAAACCAAATGGCATAGAGAAGGAGCAACACCACCCTGCCTTACCTCCTGGACTATAACTAGGTGTTCCTGTGCCTGAGGCAAGTAGGATAAACTCCATCCAGGACTCAAAACCTATGATAACATGGGGTAGGGCAGGGGAAGAGTGCAAACTATCCCTGCTAACCAGGTACTAAGCTCTGCATTTCCTAAGCCTCCGAAGGGACTATAAGTGTCCTCAGTAAGTCTAAATTTGGTGCCCTTTAAACTCAGTTGCCTGGGGTAAAGTCCCAGTTTCTCTGCCCTAAATAGAATGCAGCTCACTTCACGCAGTGAGGATCAGATCAAGACATGTGTGCCAAAGCATTGTTGCTATAAGATGCTATATAAATGGGAGAGAGCCACCTAATAATCATAACCACAATTTAGATCCACAGGTTGCTTCATAGTTTATAAAAACTTTCCTCAGAATTGTTCTGTGAGGTACATAGTACAAAGTATTATTTTGTGGATGACTTGAGAGACACAACAATTTTTCCATGGGTCCATGACTATTAAATATCAAGATTTAATCCCAGATATTTGGACTCTTAAGTCAAGTTTTCTTTCCACTGTATTATAAAGCCTCTAACATATATAAGAATTCCTCCCTGCTGTTGCCGGCTGCTTCTCATAGAATCACAAAACCGTAAGACTTAAGAGAGAGCTTTTAGCCCAACCTTCTCATTTTATAAAGGGGTAAACTGAGGCTGGGAGCAGGAGAGGGATTTGACGTGCTTCAGCATTATTACTGTGCTCACTGTTTATCATAAGTTAAGCAAAGAAAAAAAGGGGTATAACCAAACCAGATCAAGCTTGATTACTTGTAAGCAGTTTTGTTTGTTCTTGTTTAGTCATTTTTTGGTTGTGTCCAACTCTCCATGACCCTTTTGGGGATTTTCTTGGCAAAGATACTTGGAATAGCTTGCCGTTTCCTTCTCCAGTTCATTTTACAGATGAGGAAACTGAGGCAAACAGGGTTAAGTGACTTTCCCCAAGTCACACAGCTGGTAAGTGTCTGAGGTCAGGTCTGAATTCAGCTCCTCCTGATTTCAGGCCTGGTGCTCTATCCACTGAGCAACCTAGCTGCCCTGTAATCACTTTGGGGAATTTCAATAAAGACTTTCATCTCTACAAAAGAGGAATAGTATTGACTCTAATCATAAGTAAAATTGTATATGGAATTTGATGAACCTTTGTCTCCCTGTAACCCCTTAATCATGGATAATCAGGAGTGAACTAATGAATCTGCTCTTCCCACTCAACTTTTCCTTTGTGGATCCTTCTCCCAGTAGGAAGTAGGCAGTATAAGCCTAAGCAGTAAGGATTTAGGTCCCTGCATAACCTTAGGCAAGCCACTTAGCTGTTCTGAACCTCAATTTACTCATCTACAAGACATTGGAGTTGGACTCGTTAGCCTCTGAGGACCCTGCCCGTTCCAGGAAGCTAGGTGGCACATTGGATAGACCACTGGACCTGGAGTCAAGAAGAGCTGAATTCAAATTTAGTCTCAGACACTCACTAACGGTGTGACCTAGGGAAAGTCACTTAACCTCTAAAATGGGGATAATAATATCACCAGTCTCCCAGAGGATCAAATGAGAATATTTGTAAAGTGATTCACATAGTCCTGGCACATAATACATGCTATATGAGTGGTAGCTGTTGTGGTTGTGGTGGTTGTTGTTGTTGTCATCCTGCTATCTGAGGCATGATCTGTGAAAAAAACTCCCAACAAGGAGACCTATTAAGCCTTGAAATGCACTGGACATATCTAGATGTATAACATTCTAAAACCAGATAACACAACAGAGGGGTGAGAATGAATGACTTCCTATAGACGAGAGCCAGACCTGCTAATTCTCTGTGACTCTCCCTCGTGATTTCAGGAGGATAGGGTAAGGATCGTTTGCTCCTGGTGCAGTGAAAAGAAACATGAATTCACGTTGATATTGTGCTGTGAGGTTTCCAAAATTCGTGTTCTACATCCTTTCGTTGGAGCCTCATAAGTCTCAGAGGTAGATAATGTCCATGTTATCTCCATTTTATAAGTGAGAAATCACAAACTCCTCCTAATCTCAGACTCAGACTAATTCCAAGATGAAATGACCTGCCCATGGCCATAGAACCAGTTAGGTATCAGAAGAAAGACTTGGATCCTACCACTCTGCCTCTCAATGTTGTTTTTTGTCTTTCATTCTCAAAGAGAATGACACCAGGAAGGTGATGCCATGACTTGCAAGTGAATCAGATTTAAGTGAGGAAGGGCCATGCAAGGTCACCAGCCTCACTTTGTCCTCTGGAGCCATCTGGGTCCAGTGGCTAGATATAGATCAGGACGATTGGATATGGCCCCCACCTCTCAATGAGTACTCAATCAGAGGCAGAAGTATGCTGGTAAATATTTAACAAGTGACTCTCTGAATAAAACAAATGTACCTACAATATACTTTTAAGTTTAATCTAAATTATCAACATTTCTCCATCACTTTCTTAAGTCTAGACAATCAACAAAATAATAAATGAGGCTCTGATTTGTAACATTTGTTGATTTTCAAAATGTAAATGCTCACACTGAATTAATTCTAAGTCAGTTCAAACTGGCACCAGCACACTCCCGATTGGGTCTGAAGAGCTGAGTTCAAGTTGTGACTTCCATCACTAGCTGGCTATAAGACTTTGAACAAGTCAGTCTCTGAGCTTCAGTTTTCTCATCCGCTCAATAGGTACGTCTCCCCTATCTGACTGCGAATTCCTCATGGGTAGGAATTGGTTTTGCCTTTCTTTGTTTCCGGAGCCTGGTGCTTAGTAGGTGCTCAAAGGTATGTTGACTGATGGACTGACTGACTCTCAAAATCGTTTTGAGAATCAAATGAGAAAAGGGACAAAGAATTATTCTGCCAACCATAGAAGGTTATACAAACGCCAGGCTTTATCATTAATTCAATTCCACAAGCACTGATTAAATGTTGACTACATGAACCTCGTTACAGGCTCTCCACCATGCCTGGAACTCACAGCTCTCTCAACTCTGTCTCATAGAATTCCTAGTTTCCTTCATCCTCAGTTCAGCTTCAAAAACTAACTCCTACAATGGGCATTTCCTGATGCTCCCATTTCTACCACTTTGGGCTTGTTTCATGCATATCTATATATATTTGTATATGTGTATATATACATATATATTCATATGTGTATGTGTTGTCTCCCGTGATACAGCATAAGCTCATTGAGAATAGGGACTTTGTAATTTTTTCTTTATATTTCCAGGAGTATACATAGAGCACAGGGCCTGGAGTCTAGAAGGTCTGAGCTCAGATCTGGTCCCAGACACTCATTATCTATGTGAACTTGGGCAGCAGGTTATTTAACCACTCTCTGCCTCAGTTTCCTTAAATGTAGAATGGAGGCCATAATAGCACCTACCTTGCTGGGTTGTTATGAGGATAAAATGAGATAGTAATTGTAAAGCACTTACACAGTGCCTGGCACATAGTAGGTATTTAATAAATGCGTTCTTCCTTCGTTAGGCATAGTTGGTTCAACAAATGCTTGTCAATTAATTACAAGGCTCTGACTAGATGCTAGGGAGACAAAGACAAAATTTTTAAAAATGTTCCCTGTTCGTGAGGCGCTTATATTCTGTTTACCATTTTTTTTGGTATCAGACACAGAGGACCCTAAAAAGTCACAAATCCAGAAATGTCATAACAATATTTAAATGTACTCACCCAAGTGAAGAACGGGGTGTCTCTTCAATTCATAGAGCACTATACTTGAAGTAAGGAAGACCTGAATTCAAATCATACCCCCAGTACTTACTAGCTATATGACCCTGGGCAAGTTGCTTGATCTCTATGAAATTCAGTTTCTCCATCTATAAAATGCGGATAATAGTAGCACCGACCTCCCAGGGCTGTCATGATACTCAGCTGATAGGACGTACATCAAGTGTGTCGTAAACCTTCAAGTGCTCTCTATAAATGCTATGTACTGTTATTCTCATCAGAATTTGGTGGAGGTAAGGCATGTCCTAGCCATAGGTATAGGGTGTCTTCTGAGTTCTCAGAATGCCCCTGGTTCAAAAGGAACAATAAAAATATCCCAACTCTACCAGCTCCTACACAGACACACACGCACACACACACGCACGCACCCCTATAAATCCACATAGCATGTATAAGGAACTCAGGTGAGTTCTGAACTTTGGCTTAAGAGTTAACATCACAAGCAGCCATCATGGTCGAATGAAGTCCAAGTCATCCATTTACAAGCTAGAGAATTACAATCCACAGAGTCACTCATTATCTCCATGACACAATCCTACAGGAACAAATTACAACCATGTCTCAGTCCTTTGGGCTGTCAAAGATGGGGGTGGCCAAGTCTGCTCCATCCACAAGTCATTGTTTGCTGCTCTTTGGTGAAAAGCGATTGTCTTGAGATTTGGCTGTGTTTCTAATTGGTGGCAGTGTTCTGCGCCAAGCAACGTGGTCAAGTCCAAGGGGAAGGCTGTGACATCATTTGGATTCCACTTTGCTATTTGGGATCCTCAGCCAGCAGACTCTTAAAGCCTATCATGGATATTAATTGTTTGGCTCAGCCTTCCATGCTCCAAACTTTACATATCAAAACATAAAATATTGCTCCTCTGGGTTACTCACCCACGGTCACAGCCCAATATTCTGGCTCTGACAGTGACGCAGAGACAATTTGTGGGAAAGCTTAGTTAAATATTTGAAAAGATCTGTGATTTCATCAGTGCCTTAGTGACTAGTTTCATGAGTAGTCACTAGAGCTGTGATGTCCTTGTTGTGGGGATTTTCTGGTCAGCACTTTCTCTGAAGCTTATAGCCTTAGAAAGTTGACTAGAGCTCTGAGATGTTAACTGACTTACCCAGGGTCACATAGCCACTATATGTCAGGGGCAGAACTTACTTGAACCTCAAGTTACACTTTGTTAACTTATAAAAGTAGTTGTCAGCAAAAATATATTTCGTATAGCAATTCGGCTTTGATGAAAAGCTTCTTGTGAACTGTGTTAGGCTAAGTCCTCTGATAACCACTTCTCGCTAGGCCTAAACTCAAAGCCATTCTAGGTTGTTATGACCCGCCAGCAAATGAGTGTTCCACTAGCAACCCCTTCGAGACCCTGGGGTCACTTCCATGTCTACTCTGAGGCGTCAGAAAAGAACTTTAGTTAGAGGTCATCCATCACGTCAATCTCAAAAGGTTCAAGAGAAGAACCTAACAAGCTCATATTCCTTAATAAGGCAGCTAGATGTCCCAGTGGATAGAATGCTGGACCTGGAGTCAGGAAGACTTGCGTTCAAATTTGGCCTCAAATACTTACTAGCTATGTGACCCTGGGCAAGTCACTTAACTTCTGTCTGCCTCAGTTTTATCCTCTGTAAAATAAGGATAATAATAATAGCATCTGCTTCTCGGGGTTGTCTTGAAGGTTAAATGAGATAATATCTGTAAAGCACTTAGCGCAATGTCTGGCACATAGTAGGTACTTAATAAACACTTGTTTTCTTCCTTAATAACTTATTATGGATATACATGTTGGTTTCCCCATTAGAACGTATGCTCCTTGAGGCAAGGACTGTCTCAATTTTGTATTCTTATCCCCAGCATTTAGAGCTCAGTATCTGGCACATGGCAAGGAGTAAATAAATGTTTACCATTCATTCATTCATCTGTGAGTTAAGGTAAACCTTTCTACTTTCATCCTTTATCACGTCTTGAGGGAAAAAAAAATGAGTTAAATTTACTACCCAGTGTATGAAGTAATGTTTCCCTTTACTTGTCCTAAAATTACCACTTTTAAGCTTAACATTGCCTTTACCCACACATATACACAGTTCAGAGATTTTGTATATAAGCACTTTGTCTCTGTGAATGGGAGTGTCCTTAAGCAGCTGCTATGGAGAATTCTTTAGAGAAGATTTAGAAACACAATGAAATATAAAGAATTCAGAGAAATGTGGAGTGACTTATAGGATGTGATCCAGAGTAATGGTAGCACAGCAATATACGCAGTGGCTGCAATATACACGAAATCAACACAATATGGGTCAATTACGATAGTGTCAGTATCATACCGTAAAAGTTAATGGGCACATCCCTTCTTAGTGTTAATAATCAAGAATGTTTGGTTTTTATGAGAGTGGTTATTACCCTGGGGGTGGGGCTGAATATATTTTCTAAATAAGCTTGTTTGAGTATTTGTTGGAAAGTTTGTTCAGAGCCTACCCTATGGGCATATATTGAATGCACGATACTCTAAAAGTCTGGTATCGTTTTTTCTTACCAACTATTATCTCACCATGCTTGCCCCATCCTGTATTCATGAAGGTGACTTTTTTTTATTAACCCAATTTGACATTAACGCCTATTAAATTTTACCCTGTCAGATCGGACTTTTCATTCTAGCCTATCAAGCACCCTCCCCCCACTTCTTTGGAGGAGGGATTCAACATTTGTCGTTTGTCATCCACTGTATTAAAATATCAGTCACGGGAGGGGTGGGGGTTCTCTCTCTTAGTCATTGCCAGCCAGATTCTTGTCAGAGTCCTCTTTAATAGGCTGATATTTCACCTGGAAGATGGTCATCTAACCTGAAAGCCCGTGCGGCTTCAGAAAGGACCAAGGAACGCTCGACATGGTGTTTGCTGCCCAACAACTCTAGGAGAAACGCCAGGAGCAGAGCAGAGGTCTGTATGCAACATTCATCAATGTAACCAAGGCTTTTGATACTGTCGGTCACGAGGACTTGTGGAAGATTATGCAAAATTTGGTTGCCCAGAGAAGTTTGTCAGTATTGTACATCAGTTCCATGATGGCATGCTTGCACAGATTCTGGATAAAGGATGATGCTCTTGTGTTTTCCCAGTCATCAGTGGAGTGAAGCAGGGCTACGTGCTTGCTCCCAAGCTTTTTAGCATGATGTTTTCAGCAATGTTGTCAGATGCATTCAAGGAGTATGAAAATGGCATCAAGGTCAGCTATTAATGGTAAATTATTGAACTTGAAAAGCCATGAGCCAAAGTGAAAGTGGAGGGAGGGCTGGTGCACAGCTTTTGTTCATAGATGATTGTGCACTCTCTGCGGCCTCTGAGGCTGGGATGCAACCGAGTGTGGATCAGTCCTCTGTCACATGTGCTGATTTGTCCTGACAATTAATACCAAGAAAGCAGACTTCTCCATCGGCCAACACCGTACTGTCCATATATGGAACCGTAGGTTACAGAAAATGGAGAAATTTTGAATGCTATTAATAAGTTCACTTGCCTTGGTAATATACATTCCAGGGATGTACACAGAGATGATGGCTTGAGGTGCACATTGCCAGAGCTGGCTCAATGTTTGGGAGGCTCCAAAGGAAAGTGTGGAAGAAAAGAGGTGTTATTAGACTGACTACCAAACTGAGGGTCTACAGAGCTATAGTGATGATTTCATTGTTGTATTCCTATGAAACCTGGACAGTCTACCATCACCACATGCCAGGAAACTGAATCGCTTCCATTGGAATTGTCTTAGAAAGATTCTGAAGATCACCTGGCAGGAAAAGGTACTGGACACTGAAGGCTTTTCTTGAGCTGGACTGCCAAGAATTCAAACTCTGCCACGGAGAGCGCAACTCCAATGGGCTGGCCACATTGTTCAAATGCCAAACGTATATTTTCCTAAAAGACTATTTTATGGAGTACTCACACAAGGCAAGTGCTCATACAGAGGTCAGAGGATGTGATACAAGGATATTCTCAAGGTCTCCCTGAAGAGCTTTGGTTATGTGCTCCAGACAAGGTGGACCACTTTGCAAAGGCATGAAAGTAGGAGATGGGATGACATTCACAGGGAAGGGTTAGTAGGCCAGTTTGACTGGAACAGAAAGTGCGTGAGCTAACACAAATAACTAAATGCATTATCATGAAGGACACCATTTTGTCTGCCCCTCAACCCTCATACACACCTTAATCCCTGGGTAATCTTACAATATTTGAGCCGGTATCTGGCGGACACAGTGATAGCAGATACCAGCTCCATGAGGCGGCACCTAAAGTGTGTGATGATCTTGAACCAAGAGCAATCAAACACTTTCTTGTTCATATATACCTTCCAGTTAAGGCAGTGAGGTGGCATAATAGAACACTGTAAATGAAGCTAAGAAGACCTAAGGTCAAATCCAGTCTCATACATTTGCTAACTGTGTGACCCTGGGCAAATCACTTAAGCATTGTCTGCCTCAGTTTCCTCATCTGTAAAATAGGATATTAATAGCACCTACTCCCAGGAGATGTTGTAAAGATAATATGAGATAGTATTTTTAAAGCACTTTGTAAATCTTAAAGTGATATATAAAAGCTCACAATTATTATCATTCTAAGTATGAAGAGTTTATAGGGTGTCTTGTTCACGTTTGAAATGAATAGGTCAGCTTTTGGATTTGGTGTACTGTACTTCTTTACCAGTGGCCTTCCTGGAACAATGGACTATCAGGTACTGTCAACATTGTGCTGGGATATATTTAGCAAGGGAATATAGATAGATATTATAGAAAATTCCTTAATGAAGAAATTCCCACCACCAACGAAGGTCAGCACCTCCTCTTAACTTAGAATCTTGGAGAGTTACCTAGAGCCCTGAGAGGTTAAGTTACTTACCCAGGATCACACAACCAGTATATATCAGAAGTGACACTTGGACCCAGGTCTTCCAGGCTCTAAGGCTAGCTCTCAATCCACTATTGACTCTCATATATTTAGCAAACTAAAATGAAAATCAGAGAATAATTAAAGGAGGGCTTTTCCAGTACTGAAAAGTGAACATTGAAAAATCAGGGTACCCCACTTCACACATAAATCATTGATGTAAAATGTGTAACATAAAGGTTTTCTAATGATTTCCTTTGGGGTTATAAATAATAATTTATAAGGCTGGGAAAATGGGTTGGAGTCTTGTAGAGGGCTTAAATGCCAAAGTGAGGACACTAAATTTTACCCTAGAGGCAATAACTGACATTGATTGGGCAAGGAAATGATGTGGTCAGGCCTATGCTTTAGGAATAACAATCTGACATCTGTATGGAGAATAGATTGGAAAGAGGAAAGGCTGGAATTAGGGAATTAGCCAGTTAGGACTGGCTATTGAAATAGCCTAGGTGAAAGGGTCCAGAGCAGAGTCCACTAAGAGCGGAGAAAAGAGGAAAGGATAATGACAACAATCCCCCCCCGACCCCCACCCCAAATGACAGTGAGGAGCAGGAATAATGAAGGGAGAATATTTTCTACCCTTAGTGTTATTCTGACCAACTGAAATGCTACCATAGGTTTGGTTTTGTTTATTTCCATTTCTTGTGTTTCAGAAAGTTCAAAATCACAGAACACAGGACGCAAGCAGTCAGTCTCGAGGAGCCTGAAACATCTATTCCATTCCTCAAACAAGTTTGTGAAGACCTTAAAACGGTGCGTTCTAAGTATTGCTTCTAGGAAACACCGTAACCCATAATCTTGCCTTCCCAGGAATCCACTGGTTTGGGAGCAGCAAAATGAAACTTTCTACCCTCAGTGACTCCTCTCACTCCCAAGAGTAGTAAGTTCATTCTTCTCAATGTTTGGAGAAGATGGTAATTTCTCCAACTAGTTCTCCCTAGAGTGTTGGAAATACCTAGCAGGAATCATAAGCACATATAATTATATTGAATTTGGCCTTTGCAAAAATATTTCCCTGATTCAGAGTTAGTGAAAGCAGAGAAGATTAAGGATGATGTTTTATTTTGCTTTTTTTCTTTCTTTCTAGGGGACTCTATATAGCTGTTATATTTTATTATAAAGATAATATGTTAGTCACCAATGAAGATCAAATACCAATTGTTGAAATCGATGATTCTCACTCCAGTTCCATTACTCAAGATTTTCTGTGGTTCACAAAGGTATACTGGGGTTTTATTTCATACTTTCACCCAAAAATATATCATTGTCTGTGCATCCTGAGTTTGGAGGAGGAGCAATTTCAGTGAAGTAAAAAAAAGTCCTTGACCATTGTTCTTGGGTTCCACATTTCAATTTTCCAAAGGGAAACCACTCACTCAGTCAGCAAGCTTATTAATCACCTTCTATGTGCCAGGCACTGTGCTAAGTTCTGGGGATATAAAGAAAGGTAAAAAAACAGTCTCTGCTCCCAAGGACTTCACAGTCTAACATGCAAGCAATCATGTACAAGCAAGTTAAACATAGGATAAATTGGAGATAATCAATAGAAGGAAGGCATTAGTATTCAGGGAATCAGTAAAGGCTTCTTTTAGGAGACACTTTTGCTAGAACTTGAATTCAAGAGTTAGGATACCGAGGCCTTAGCCCCAGCTTTACAACTGACTAGCTGGACATCACAACCCCTCTCTGAACCTCCACCTTTTCATCAGTAAAATGAGGTGGTTGAACTACCTGATCTAGGATCCTTTCAAACGTAGGTATGTTGGAGTCAGCTCAGAATGGCTGCTGAGAGCTAGCTGTTAAATTTTTAGCACTTTACTTGGAAATCTACAATTGCTACAAATCAGAACTTAATTTATTGTTTTGATGATTGTCTAGACTTAAGAGGGTGAGGGAGAAAAATGTGAATAATGCAAATTAAATTTAAAAGTATGTCATCTTTTTCCAGAAAGAAGTTGTTAAATATTTTACCAGCATGCCCCTGTTTCCAACCATAATATATTCATGTTTCAAGAAAAAGCTACCAAATAATGCCTTCGCTTTAAATTTTCAAAGCAAGCCAATTGGATTCCTAGACTTAGAGAAGAAAAGGACCTCAGAGGCATCTAATCCAATTCCTTCATTTTACAAGTGAGAAAACTGAGACCCAGAAAGGTTAAGTGTCTTGCTCCTAGGCATACCGATAGTGAGTGGCTGAGTTAGGATTCAGACTCAGTTTCCCTAACTCCACATCTAACACTTTTTTCCCTTGACCCCACTACTCAAATCATAAGCCTGGCAAGGATCCAGATGAAGTCATTTTTATCTACACAATGGATCTGATTGTCTTATCAGTATTCACACCCTTTTGCAACTAGATAGAAATCAAAATTTCTGTAGAACACCCAGAACCCATTCTGGGTCAAGTTTAATTTCCCTTTCATCAATTTGATGCAAAACTTGAGCCACACACTAGCCAGAATGAATAAATAAAAATGGGGTAGGGTGGGGAGAGGATGTTAATTAAAATTCAGAAAATAACTCCGTGACCTGTTTTGCAGTTATCTTGTATGTGGGAAGATATCCGGTGGTTGCGACAAACTGTACCTATTTCCATGTCCTCATCCACAGCGCTGCAGGCCAGGCAGAAGATGCTCACAGCCACAGCTCAGCTACAGGTGAGAAACCAAGTTTCCATTCTAAAGGTCCAAGAATAACTTTGTTTTGTGGAGTGCTCCTTCTCAAGCTCATCCTTCTCAGAAATATTCACAATAAACCCTGGAATGGAGACAGGTGGCTTTCTGCCTTCATGGCCCCCAAGATGTATTGGCAGTGGCTTATTCAACAACTTTGTGCCTACAAGGGATCTATTATCTGACAACCAGCCACAGACATACATGGTTTTGGTTACCTTCAAGGACATGGATACTGTCTCCAAGAATCTGTGAAGAGTTCAGGAAAATGTCTGGAGAGTAGAAAGCCACTAGCATTGTCTCACAGAGCAAAGTGGACTCAGGGTAATGATTTGGAAGATAGAGTGTAGATATTGCCAATGTATTTTTGTGGCCTATTTTTTTCTTTTCCTTCTTTGCTTTTTTTTTGCTTCTGCAGGTTTTACCTTTAATCCTGAAATTATTCTTAATCCTCCCTTACCATCAGCCCACACAGATCAGGTCTCAGAGCCCCCCAAGGATACTTGTAGGTTACAGAGCTCTTCCTAGAAATGGTATTGAATTCCAAGCTGGCTGGGGAGACAGAGTATTTGTCTCTGCTGTGTTTCCCTTTCGTGGTTTCCTGGTATTATGTGAATTTATGGTTCTGAGCACTCGGTCTTATCCCCTGCCTGGAGTGGGGTCACTGGTCTGTGAGATGCTTCTGGGTTATCCATTGATGATTGAGATGGAGGGTAGAGGGGAGAGGGTTGTCCATTTAATTGATACAATTGAAATTTTTTTAGAGTCTTCCTAGAATACTTTCATAGAAAGCCAGTATACATCAAAAAAGAAAGGGTAAGGTATATGGGCGAAGGGAAGAGAGGGAAGACAGGAATGAGAAGGTGAAGTGAATATAATTTACTTGTCGACTACCATTAGAAAAGTAGAGCAAGACACAAAAGATTGAATCGTATACTAAGTAAAAAGGGAGGAGGGAGGAAGAAAGTTCCATTAGCTCCTGGATCGCCATGCCATATTGAAATGATTATGGACTTTTGGCTCACTTCTGGACTTTATTTCCTAGTCTCTGGCTGTCCATCATCAAATGTTCACTCCAGGTCCATCCATTTGTGAGTCTTAGTATGCTTTCCCTTTTTTGTGAAAATTCAGTAGAAGGTTTTTCCTCTATTGAGGTCTTTCTTTAAAAGTGCTGTAAAACTCTAGCATCAATCCACTAAAACCCTGATGCGATGCTCGTAGCTGTATTTCAGAAGTCAGTGCTTGGCATGTTTGTCTTGGGAACCACCTAAAGAGGTCAGATACTTACCGGTTGTCTAGATCCTCTGGGTAAATTCCTCAGTTTCCTCTGAAAAATGAGGGAGCTGGGTTACTTGAGCTCTAAGATTTCTTGCAGCTCTATAGTTATGACTCTGTGACTCAGATCTACCAAAAAGACCTTGTTATGAAGTAGATTCTTGTAGCAGGCCATTGGACTGCATCAAGTCCAACGATAGCATGACAGAGAGGTCATAACGTCTGCATTTTCAGCCACTTAATCAAGGAAAATTTCCCAATGAGACATACCAAGTCTTGATGCAGTACTTTCCATCCAGATGAGTCTCCTTCATTCCCATCCATCTAATGGGTTCATCATCAGCTCTCTCCTTCCTCTTGTCACGACCAGAAAATAGCCATTTACGCTGCCTTACACAGTCTCTCATCAGAGATCTGAGACTGTCTAATCTGGCACTTCTCCTAAAAAATGTAATCCCAGTTCTTTGACCTTTGCTAATAGGACCCATTACCCAAACTTTTAATCACTTTGTCTGCTTTCCTCCAGAACCAGTTATGTAAAATCTCTGGAAATGTCAAAGCCATGAAAAAAAAAAACAGAAATGAAAAAAAGCCTGTTGTGTTATCCCCAACCCCACCCTGGCTGAAAGGAGTGAAGGAAGTTTGTGCAAAAACTAAAATGTTATTCAATATTTTTTAAAGCACATATTTAAAGTAACTTGGTTAATTTAGGAACATAAAAATGTATTAGCCAAATCTTGGTTTGCTTCTAGAATCACCCTGCTTGGTATATTGTAAAATATTCAGACAATAATTTTAAATTTGTTTCTTTGACAGGTATTAAGAATGTATTGGTGGTTTTAATTTTTGCTATTAAAAAGCTGAACTTTTGGGAAACTGACTTCTCTCTCTGTATGTACATATATATATACATATATATACATATATACATATATACATATATATATATATATTGCCAGCATATGAAAAGCAGGAAAAAGATGAGAGCTGAAGAGATCAGCAATGTTGCAATAAATCCAAGGCCTTTGAGGCTTTGTCAAAAAGACAGAAGCACGTGTGCCAATTTTCATATCAAAAGTTAACAAGAGGAAGGTCATAAGCAAAGAAGGCGGGGCCAGCTGGAGGATTATAAGGACCAGAGAGGTCACCTAATCCCAGTCATCTTCTTTTGTTCATGTAGGATCTGAGACTCTAGGTCACATGGATAGTAAGTGGCCCACTCAACTCCGGTTCCTCCAGTTTCAGATCCAATTCTTTCCTCTGTAGTACAAAAGGACTGCTCTGATATTAAGGAAAGGGAACAAACATTTGCCTAGCGTCTACTACTTAGCACAGTGCCAGGGACTTTACAAATATTATCTCATTAGATCCTCATAGTAATCCTTCAAGGTAAGTGTTGTTATGATCCTCATTTTACAACAGAGGAAACCGAGACAAACAAAATAAGGGACTTGCAGAAAGTCCCACAGCTAGGAGGTATCTGAGGCCAGATTTGAAATCACGTCTTCCGGACTTGAGGCCCGGCATCCCATCCACTGTACCACCTAGCTGCCTCAACGGGGGCACTACCACAGAAAACTTAAAGTTGTTCTCATTCAAGTTTTCTATTTAATATTACTATATTATTTTAATAGTTTTTAAAAATCATTCTCCGGTGGTAAAGGATTGTCACAATACATAAACAACTTAACTTTAACATAATACTTTAAAAAAAAAGAATTTCCTTAATTCAAACCTTTTCCATTTTCCTTGGGGAAATTCTATCTTCCAAAAATAAATCTTTGTCTGAGTTCTCATATCTCTGCTGTTCACTTCCTCCAACTTCTCCGTATCACCTCGAATAGAACTCCACCCTCTGATAAAGGGTGATACTGAGTCTATAGCAGGAAGGTGACCTCACACTATCTGAAAGTTATACTTATTTTTCAAGTCCTCATTCAGAGCTTACATAATTCTTGATTCTCAATTCCTGTTTAACTTGTGGGTCCACTGTGGTGTCCAGATTTTTTCCTTAGTAGGGGGTAATGATGATGATGATGGTGATAACTATCATTATTATTCTGTAACCCGCTCAAGTTTATGAAGCATTTCACATTTGACTTATACAGCAATCTAATAAGATAGATGCTCTTGTTACTCCCCTTTTATGGGTGAGGAAACTGAGACAGAGAAATTAAGTGACTTGCCCATGGTCCCACAGTTGAATCAAGTCAACAAGCATTGATTAAGCACTTTCTACGTTCAAGACACTGTACTGTGTATTGGGGATATAAATATAGAGCTGCCAGATGGCATTCATTCCTGCACCCTACACTAGTTCCAGGATCCCCCGGGACCTCTTTCTGTCCATATGCTTCCTGCCCTGGTGCCTCATCTCAATCCTCTTCAAAGAGTTCAGATGCTCTGCAAGCAGGCATATTTCTGGCTAGATCCCAAACTCAGTGTCCAAAGACCTCCCTGTCTGTCTCCTTAAGCCACCGTGGGCTAGAAAATTACTTCCCATGACTTTTTTCTTGCCTTTCCTGATCAATATTCGGTCTGGTGCATTTTCTAGATCTTTGTGGAGGAGATTTGATTAGGAGCCAGGTTTTACTGCTTCCCCACACTCAGCCATCTTTTGAACTCGGACTTTCTCAATGGATTGGTTCTTTTTGCTGAACTGTTTTTTTTCCTTCTTCTTTATTTTCTGTTATAGAGGATGGCTCTTGAGGTCAGGGGAGAGAGGAGGAGGAATATACTTGGAAATGTAGGTTATGTAAACAAAAGATATTAATAAAATTTATTTGGGAAAACAAAAGGAATATTATATAGAAGAAACAGCAAGTAATGTAGGTCACTCTGAAAGGACAGCTTGGAGTCACATTGTGGAAAAGGGCTTTATATACATACCAAAGA
This sequence comes from Trichosurus vulpecula, assembly GCF_011100635.1. Taxonomy (NCBI): domain Eukaryota; kingdom Metazoa; phylum Chordata; class Mammalia; order Diprotodontia; family Phalangeridae; genus Trichosurus; species Trichosurus vulpecula. The sequence goes on along the minus strand of NC_050576.1, from coordinate 173,145,558 downwards.
GAGGAGTGAATATTTTATTCTAAAGTCTATAGGGAGCCACTGAGGCTTATTGAATAAAGAGATTGACGTAGTCAGACTTTTGCTATGTGAATATCAACCCAGCAGCTATGTAGAGAAAGGACTGAAGAGTAAAGAGCCTGGTGGTGAGGACAGATTTATAGGTACCGAGTTGGAATTTTCAACTGCAATTTTTGTGCCTCTTGCTATAATGTGTTCAGCCAGAGGGTGAAGTTGGTCTGCAAGGGCATCTGTAAAGTATGTCTTGATGATACCATCTATCTTAGTGTTAAATCTACATCAGCAGTTTCTGAGAATTATCAAAAAATAACCCTGTGTCTTTCATGCCAACCATAATTTTTCTCTTTGCAATTTCACCTGAGCTATCAATAACACATTCATTTCTAGAATTTACTTGGAACCCACAACTTGGGAAGAGTTTACTATGAGCCCATTAAGGATCGGCATGGAAACATCGTCATAGTCACAATCAGAGAGGTGGAAACACTCTATTCGTTTTTCAATGGTAAATGGATGCAGATATCAAAGCTACAGAGCCAGAGGAAATCACTGTCAACTCCAGAGGAGCCAACAGCCCTAGACATCTTAGTCATAACCATCCAGGTAGTAGTTTTTTTCTGTTTACTTGTATGTGTGTAATTTCAAAGACCCTTGAACAAAGATAATAATAACAGATCTTATTTGTATCATATCCCAGTTAGAGAGCACTTCTGCACCTTTTATACCATTTGGTCCTTATTATTATCGTTGTTCCCATTTTATGGGTGGAAAAACCAAAAGGGGTAAGTTATTTTCCCAAGAGTATGTAACCGGTGAATGTTTGAGATATGATTTGAACCAAAGTATGTCCTGACTCCCAGTATTGGGTACTACAAGTCTCCAAACCAGGAGCCATAGTATGACCTCAAGAGTTGTGTGGTCAGCCAAATGAAGGATAAAAACACAGGTCACATCCCCCCCTCCCAGCACTGATCTGTTATGGGGCTTGTCTCCAACACGACCAAACCTACCCAGTGCTCCCCAGTTTTGCTTGCTCCCTCCTAACCTCTCCTCTTCTGAGCCAGATGGTAGCCATCAGGGTAGTTATTTAAATGCTATCCAAGCACTCACAAAAGTAGTGGGGCAGATGCCATTGAGAAAATTCCCTACCCTCAACATTCCCACCTCCTATCCCCTGGGTTACCTTGTGGTTTGAGCAGGCACTCCTAAGAAGATAAACTCTAACAAAATAGTGATCACTGAATAAGAGTCCTACCCCTCACCTTCTTGTTTTGTTTCAGACAACAAGTAACATGAAATGAAAAGGCGTGGATAGGTTGTGATCTTCATCACAGAGCTCATCACCTTGGCATTTACCTCAACTTACCTCTTTTCCAAATTTCCTTATTACTTAGAGGGTATCACTATCCTGCAGTCACCCAGGTTCACAACTTTGACATCATCCTCCATCCCTCACTTTTTCTCAACCTACATATCTAATCAATTACTAGGTCTTGTCATTCCTGCCATGGCCTCTCTCCCAAACATCCCCTTCTCTTCACTCATACAGCCACCACCCTAGTTCAGACCCTCATCACATCTCACCTAAATGATTTTAAAGAGTTCTAATTGGTCTTCTGCCTCAGGTCAGCCCATCTTCCACTCAGCAGCCAGAGTGATTTTCTTAAATTTCAAGTTTGGCTGTATCATTCACCTACTCAATAAACTCTAATGGTTCCCTACTGACTCTAGGATCAAATATCTTTTCATCTTTAGCTCATGCTTTTTTAAAAATTTCTATTTTGTGTGAGTTTAGCAATATAAATATTTATTATTATAGTAGCATATGACTGTGATATATAAATAAATATAAACATATCATGGTTTGGTTATTCATCCTTGGTGCTCGAAGAGGACTAAAATGCATTCTCTATGTTGGGTCGAGGTACAGTGTGTCCAGTTGTGGCTGATTAGACCAATGCTAGCTCAGAAGGCTCTACCGCAGGTTGGGACATAGGTGTACGTATGCTCAAAGATATTTCATTGATAAGGGTAAGCAATCAGAATTGTTTGGAGGCCACTACACTGTACCAAGAGCTTTAGTAACTGAATACCAAGAGTGATTTTAGTGAGTAATAGTGGAACAAGTCAGGGTGGGAGGTGGGGGAAGGCACACCACCAACTCTATATCAAGGACAGAAAACCTGCAGCCAGAATCTTGTAAGGCTAAGAAAAGAGTCCTCATTTATAATGACAGAGATAATAACAAAAACAGCCATAGTAATAGCTTATATATGTACATATATATATATATATATATAGTACTTTAGGGTTTGCAAAACACTTTATACTTATTTCATTTGATCATCACAAAAAGCTTATAAAATAAGCACTATTATTTTTTTCATTTTGCAAATGAAGAAACAGACTGAAAAGGTAAGTGACTCACCTAAGGTCACACAGGTAGTATTTAAGGCATAATTTGAATTCAGGTCTTCCTAACTCCAAATCCAGGACTCAATCCACCATGTCAACTAACTCCTTCCCCATATCTAGAAGTAAAGAGAACTGACACTGTCAGCATCCCTAAATGACTTTTATTAGGTGATAGATACCGTGCAAAGACAATAATGTGGTTGCAGCTCCTTGCCTGTCCCCTAGGAGGTCTGATCTAAGACATAATAATGAAGGCAGGTAAGTGAGTAGAGGAGTTATTACTGGCTGCAGAAAAATGACATTAAAACAAAACTGGGATAGTCTTAGGGATTTCAGTCGAGGAAGAACATTGCTTGTCATACTAAAGAGTGTCCAGAGGAGAGCAACCAGAATGGGGAAGGTCTTTGTGCCATGTGAGGATCAGGTGAAGGAACTAGGGATGCCGGAGGATTCATGGCAGCCGTCCTCAAGTATTTGAAAAGTTGTCTGGTGAAAAGTTGGTTGGGCTTGTTTTTCTTGGCAGAACTAGGGATAATGTGCGAAAGTTGCTAAGGTGCAACTTTAGACTTTATGGGAGGGGAAAACAATGAGCTATCCAGTAGTGGAGTGGGGTGCCTTGGAGTGGGGGTGGGGATGGAGGAGAGGGAAGGAAGCAGCTTCCTTCTTCTTCATTAGAGACCAGAGGTCTTTAAGCAGACTCCATATGACCAGTCCTCAGGTAGGTTGTAGAGGGAGTTTCGCCCCGGGTACAGCACGTCCTCATTCTCTGCTCAGGTCCTCTCCAATGCTGGGATTTTGTAACTCTGAGCTTGTAACTAGGTAAATAACAGTACCTGTAGGTCAAAAACAAAGGCATTGGTATTTCTCATGTACAAAGTGTCACCTCTTGTCTCTACCCCTTTGCCCTGGCTATCCTCTATTCCAGGAATGCTCTCCATCCTCACCTTCCCCTCTTGGAATCTTTGCTTCCTTCAAGATTCAGCTGAACCTCTGCTTTATGCAGGAGGCCTTTCCTGGTCCTTCTAGCTGCTAGGGCCATCCCCTCTTAGGTTCCTTTCCATTTATTCTCAATGTATTTTGTATGTTTTCCCTCGCTTCCTCTTTAAGCTTTAATTTAGAGCAGTGGCTACAAAGATGAAATAAGGCACAATTTGTTGACTGACTTTTTGGGGGGGTCAGTTGGGGTTAAGTGACTTGCCTGGGGTCACACAGCTAGAAAGTGTCTGAGGCTGAGTTAGTCAATTGATTATCCAGTCAGTCCACAAGCATCTGTTAAGCATCCAATATGTGCCCAGTACTGGGGATAGAAAAACAAGCAAAAAGAAACACATTCTCTGCCTTCAAGGAATTTACATTCTAACAAGGGAAGACAACTCATAAAAGGGATCTAAAAAGCAAAGGGGGAGGGGGAGGAAATTGGGAAAGTCATCATCCGAGCCAGAAGAGGAACGAAGGATGGCCGGCCTAAGGCCCTTCCTCAGAACCAAGATTCCAGGAGAAATTGATTGAATACCATTGATTGATTACTATTAGTCACTAATGGGAGAAAGTGACCAGTGGTGGAGGGGTGTTCCAAAGCAGGAAGGCTAGAGGAACAGTTCATTCCTGTCCTCTGGACATTTCCAACAGTGTTCTGCTCTGACACTAACATTTACTAATCTGCTTCAGTCCATTGCTGAGATCATTTTAAGGCATGAAGGACGGGATGTATTCCCCCAGTAGGAGTATGTGCTCTGAAAGGTTCTTCCTGTGGTAGAAAAGGTTTACGTCAAACCATCCGTAGGCTCGCACTCCATTCCTGCTTTTTCTCCATTCCGTCATAACCAGTAATACAAGTCAGTAAGGAGGCCCATGCAGTTAACTTGGAGAGGCCGTAATAGGAGATGGCCAGAGGCAGAGTTTTAGTTTTGATTGTGTCCGTTTTTTACCCTGCGTGAAGCTTTAAGGGAAACATAATCACTCAATCAACAAGTACTTATTAAGCACTGACTGTATGCCAGAAAAAAAGGCAGAAGCCAGTCCCTGCCTTCAAGGACTTTATATTCTCATGGAGTATGCCTAAATACATATATGTGCACACACACATATATGTACACACATATATACAGATATGTGTATTGTATATTATTTATCTTCAGTTCTACAGAAAGTATAAAAAAGTACATAGAGAGTACATAGAGAACGGGGTGAAGGAGAGAGGTTAAGAGGGAGAAAGAGGGAAAGAGAATATATATACATATATATATATATATATATATAATAGAACATAGAGCATATGTGTATATACAGAGAGTGAAAGAGAAAGAGAGAGTAGAAGAGGGAAGAGAGAGATGGAGTGAGAGAAAGAGGGGAGAAAGAGAGCATGCAAAATACATCTAGCATAAATGGAAAGGAACCTAAGAGGGGGTGGCCCTAGCAGCTAGGGGGACCAGGAAAGGCCTCCTGCATGAAGTGGAGGTTCCACTGAGTCTTGAAGGAAGCAAGGATTCCAAGAGGAGAAGGTGAAGATGGAGAGCGATAGAACAGAGGACAGCCAGGGCAAAGGGGTAGAGACAAGAGGTGACACTTTGTACATGAGAAACAGCAAATAGGCTGGTACAGCTGGATTACAGAGTGAGGGGAGGGGAAGAAAGAGTCAGAAAACCATAAAAGAATCAAATCTCTAACCTTGGTCCCATTAGCACCACTGGGTCTGCTCTGACCAATCAAGCGATCCAGCCCACTAATCTACTTAATTCCTAGCCAAAGGGGTGCCCAGTATGAGTGTGTGTTTCAATTTTTTGTTCTGTTCCTGACAAGCCATAGTGTGGGCCAGGAAGGCTAATTGGAAAAAAAACCAAAGCCTCTAGATCAGATTTTATAGGATTCTGATTCATATGAAATTGATAAAGAAGGCAGAGGAAAATCCCACTAGCCCATTCACAGACTTCTTTTTCATCATTTATAAACACATGCTCAAGGAAACATTTAAAAAATCATAATCAATTGAGCTTTTACGGGGTGACTAATACACTAATCCCCAAAGGAATAAACTGAGGTCTGGGCTACCTTGGGTTTTCAGTATTGCTCCCAGAAATACCATTCAGGCCCCAGCATGATATAATACCTGGTTTCTGCTAGACTTATTCCATTAAAAATGTGTTACAGGTGCAGAGAAATTCCAATCTGGGCAAAGGTTGTTAGAGAAGGAGACCAAAAATAGAGGCAGGATCATGTTTCCACCGAGATCCAAGTGGAAAATTTACCCCTGCTGACTGGCACATTCCTGCCTGATGTCGTTTTCTCTCTTCCCCTCCAAACCCTCCCCCCATTTTGCCCCACCCCTTTACAGGTCATTTTCTTGGGGTATAGAACCACTGGGGCAGGTTTCCAGGCAAGCATCGGCACTCCTGGAAGTGAGGTACTCATTACGTGGCAAAGGGCCCAGCCAAGGCTCAGATGTCAGCATGAAGCTGGAGATAAGGCCTAGTGACTTCCAAGATCCCAGGCAGGCTGGACAGTCTCCACAGTGCCTAACATGACTAGCATAAACTGTGCAGTTTGCCCCCACCCTAACATATACACACCCAGAACACTCCCACGAGGCTCTTAGCTACTTGCTTAGTTTCCTATTGAAAGTGTCACCAATTGTGGGTTCCATGATGGAATAGCCCTCTTCAGGTACCACAGTCTTCAATAGGACTGTTGCCACGGCCACAGTGTTGTGGTTAGTTTGATGCATATACTTCTGAGCTTCATTTTCCTCATCTATAAAGTAAGGATAATATTGGAACCTCTTCCCTCATGCATTTGTTGTGGTAGAAATTCCATTCAATTTAACAAGCATTTATTAAGAACCTACCATGTTCAAAATGGAGGCAGCTAGGTGGCACAGTGGATAGAGTGCTGGGCCTGGAGTTAGGACCACTCATCTTCCTGAGTTCAAATTTGGCCTCAGACACTTCCTAGCTGTTTGACCCTGGGCAAGTCACTTACCCCTTTTTTCCTTAGTTTCTTCATCTGTAAAGTAAAAGTAGGAAAAAGAAGGAAATGGCAAGCCACTCCAGTATATTTGTCAAGAAAACCCCAAGTGGGGTCAGGAAGAGTCAGACATGACTGAAACTACTTGACCATAACAAAAATGCTCAAGGCGTTATGCAAGGTACTAGGAATAAAAAAAGTCCCTATCTACAAAAATCTTAATTCTACCAGACCAATAAGGCAATGGATGCAAATTACTTTGTAAATGATAAAATGCCATATAAACATCCACCATGAATATTAGATGTTATTTTCTCCAAGTCTTTCTCCTTTTGTTCTTAAATTGTGATTATCAAAACTAGATACAATACTCTGCTTAGCTAATCTTTCCGGAGGAAAACTATAGTATCATAGATTTAGAGCTGGAAGGGATCTTAGAGGCCATCAAGTCTAACCCTTCATGTTACATATAAGTAAATTGAGACACAGAGAGGTTAAGTGACTTGTCCCACACATAGTAGGTGTGGATTTATACTGGGGTCTTCCTGACTCTAGGCCCAACACTCCATCCAAACTTCAATTACCATGCTCTTCTTTTGCCACAAGACCCTTTGAGAATCTTCTGCACTTAGCATAGTGCCAGGCACATAGAAGGTGCTAAATAAGATTGATTGATTGATTGAGTATGCCTGCCTATCTCCCAGGCTTCCGGTGCATTCATGATATAACCAAGTCACTAAACATCCCCCCAAACTACCATAAGAACAACCTCCTCAGGCCTGCTCTTCCAGGGACAAATCTTTTCTCCCCCTCCCACACCATACCCTTCATCCCCTCACCCTCCAGCTCCATCCCAATTGACTTGACTCACTGTGTCCCATTATGGGATAAGTTGATCTATTAACTTGATAAGTCTATCCAGTGTACAAATTTTTTTTGTTTCATCAAGGATTTCTTCCAGATCATGCTGTCTCAATCCAAAGAAATGACATCAGTGATAGGAATTTCAGACAGCAGCATGAGATCAACAAATCTAACCTGAGGGAAACTAATAGGATCCTAGATTCATGTTAGATTAGAGGAAGATGGGCTTTTCAGTGACCCTCATATTGCATGACATCACATAAGTGACTATATATAATTCACATTTACATAGACCAGCACTCCTTTAAAAAAATAGTAATAGTTTACCTGTTTGCAGCATGATACCAACCTGCTGCATCACAACCGTCACTAGATTTAGGATCAGAAGAATCCTGGTCATCACATACTGGCTGTGTTACCTTGAGTAAGTCATAGCATTCCAGGAGTCTTGGTTTGCTTATCTTTTGAATGGGGATGATATCTGCCTTACAGGATTGTTGTAAGGGTCAAAGTAGAGCTCTATGGAAATATTTTGCAAACTATAAGGTACAGCATGAATATACGATTTTAGTATCCCTTCAATTCTACAAGCCAATAGTACCTACAGTCACAGTTGATCATGACTCAACACTTGAAGACTGGCAAAGTAATTGGCATTCATTAACCCACTTGATTCTCATGACAAGCCTGTGAGGTAGGTGCTAGTATTACCCCCCTTTTATTTGAGGAAATCGAGGTTCAGAGAGACTTGACCAGGGTCCCATGCAGTGCCTAAGACAGGATTTGAACTCCATCCTGACTCCAAATCCAGTGCTCTATCTACTATGCCGTGCTATCTTGCGGGCACTCATAAGATTGCTTATTGACCCTTTGTTGTTGGCATTAGGTCAATTTTCAGGCATGTCTAACTCTTCCTGACCCCATTTGGGGTTTTCTTGGCAAAGATACCATTTCCTTTTCTAGCTCATTTTACAGATGAGGAAACTGAAGCAAACAGAGTTAAGTGACTCACCCAGGGCTGAACAGCTGGTCTGAGACCAGATTTGAACTCAGGTCTTCCTGACTCCAGGCCCAGCACTCTATCCACTGCACCACCTGGCTGCCCCATTATGTCGAACATTTAACAACCAGCTCTCATTAGAGCTGGTTTCAGGACAACCCTGGTTAAGTGACTAGTCCAGGATAACGCAGCTACTAGGTGTACCACTTAGAATTTGAAAGTCTTCCTAAGTTTAAGCACAGCATGAACTGCACCACCTACATGCCTCTCAAGAACAGAGCAAAAAAAATGGCTAATTGGTAGTTGAAACCCCAAATTAATAAGGAGATAGCAAGAGCCTCCGATGAATCAAAGCCATCTGATTCAGATGAACTACATCTTCTGGTCCTGAAAGAACTGATGAGTTTGACTGCTTAGCTAATATCAAGGATCTCTGATAGATCATGGAGAACGGGAGAAGTGCCCCCAGGTTACATTGACACAGTGCCTAGGTGGCACAGTGGATTGAGTACTTGCTTCAAGTCAGAATGACTTTCCCTAAGTGACCCTGAGTAAATCATTTCATTTCTTTTCATGAAACTTTTCCAGTTTGTAAAATGAGACTGATAATAGAGCCTATCTTCTAGGGTTGTTATGAAGAAAAATGGACATAACATACCCAAAGTGTTTGCAAACCTTAAAGTGTACATTGATTGTTATTTTTGTTCTTTATTGCCTTTCCCATTGACTGTGAGTGAGCTCTCCAGTGACAGAGACGACTTTTAGATTTCTTTTATGTAACCTTCCCCCTATGGGTCCCCATCCCTGCCTCTTCCACACAGTAGTGATTCAATACCTGATTTATGGATACAGGTTGACTCCAAGAACTCCAAGACTGTCTTCCTGATGGCAAAGACCAATCTTGTCACAGATACCTCACAGAATCATAGACTCTCAGAGTGGAAAAGGATGGACCACACAGGCCATCTAGTCCAACCTGATCCTAGCTCTGAGTCCCCTCTACAATATACCCAACCAGTAGCTATAGAACTTCTACTGGAGAAGGGACTCCCCACACCCCATGGTGGCCCATTCTTTGTAACTACACATATACTTAGGAAATTTTTCCCTACCATGTACAATTTCATTGAAATACCAAGAAACAACTGAAATCTGCCTTCCACTCTTATTTCTTCCCCCAAAGTGAAACAGAACAAGTCTAATTCCTCTTTATCTTTTCCCCCAAATCCGCCCAGCTTCCAAATTGTCCTAATATTACCAAATGTACCACTATCTTCCAAGTCACTCAGCTGGGTGGGTATCACCCATGACTCCCCGCCCACATACCCAATCTGTTGCTAAGTCTTGTGACTTCTACTTTCCCAGCATCTCTCTTAGACTCCCCCTTCTCCCCTCTGATGGTGCCACCACTCTGCTACAGGCCCTCATCACCTCACTCCTGGACCATGGCAATAGCCTGGTGGGTCTCCCCTGTCTCAAGTCTCTCCCCATTCCAGTCCTTCTTCTACTCGGCTATCAATGATCTTCCAAATGTACAAGTCTGACCATGCCATGTCCCTACACAAGCACCTCCAGTGGCTCCCTGTTGCCTAAAGGATCAAACACAAAAGCCTGTTTGACTTTGAAAGCTTTCACAACCTGCCCCCTTCTAGTCTTTAAACTTTACTTATGCTTTAATGGCCTCTACATACTCCTTGATCCTGCTCCGCTGGCTTTCTTCCTCTTCCTCACATGACACATTCCAACTCCATGACTTTTCACTGGCTCTCCCCCATGCCTGGAATGAGCTTCCTCACTTTCACCTCCTGGCGTCCCTGGCTTCTTTCAAGACTCATCTCAAATCCCACCTTCTGCAAAAGTCTTTTCCTGGTCTTCCTTCTCAATGCCTCCTCTTCCCCCCCACTCCACCTACTTCCCTAAGCAGTCACCTTCCATTTGCCCTGTATATATTTTGTATGTACCTGCCTGTTTCCATGTTATCTCCCCCACCACCACCATTAAAATGTGAGCTCCTTGAGAACAGGGACTGATTTTTGCCCCCTTTTTTTGGTATCCTCAGCACCTGGCACAGTGCCTGGCACACAGTAAGCACTTAATAAATGCTTTCTAATTGCTGTTCTGACTCTTTCACACGACAATCCTTGAAAAAATGTGAAAATGGCCATCACGTCATTCCAAAGACTACTTGTTTCTTGACTCAACATCCCAGCTCCCCAATGGATACTCTTACAGCATGATTTCATCGCCCTCCTTTTCACTTTTTCTGATTGTTCTCCAGTTTAATAATATCTTTCCTAAAATAGAGTTCCCAGAACTGAACCCAGTATTCCCAACATGAATTGATAAGGGCAAAGACTGGTGAAATCCCCACCTACCTCTTTCAGGGCACTATGACTTTCATTAAAGCCTAAGATTTCATTTGGGTTTTTTTATTTGTTTGTTTTTGTCTGTCATCAGTCAGTTAGTCCACATTTATTAAGCACCTACTATGAGCCAAGCTCTGTGCCACATCACACTATTGACAAATACCAAACTGAAATCTGCTTTTATTTCCCCCATCCTGTATCTGTTGACTTTTTTAACCCAAATGTAAGACTCTACAAGTCCCCAACAATGATGACAGCAATTTTGATTTCTCAGCCAAATTGTGTTAGTGAGCCAACCGTTCTGTGACTGAGTCTCAGCAAGGAGAAAAATCCAAACGTCCTTGTGAAACTTTTTCTTCCCTCAGGACATCTTGTCCTACCAGAAAAGGAGCCAACAGCGTCTCCCCCCTGGATTGTACCTTGGTTACCTGAAACTCTGCAGTTCTGTGGATCAGATCAAAGTCCTTGTCACCCAGAAATTGCCCAACATTCTCTGCCATGTAAAGATCCGAGACAACAGCAATGTTTCCAAGTGAGTTATCTGGAGTGGTTTGGCGGGGAGGGTGAGGGGCTCTTTCTGCCAAATCATTCATAGAATTCAATGATTAGCTATTACTGAGATGAACCATGGGCAAGAGAACTTCCCCAGGGCAACATTCAAGCTAGGTCCTCCCTAGACTGCAATAGGGGAGATGCCCTGAGGGCCTTGAGAGAATTGCCCACATTCATTGTCTTTTTCCAGGAATGAGGAACAAAAACAAGGACAGGAATCTTTTGAAAATGCCCTAGGAGCTTGGCATTGAGGGCATTTACCCCACCATTTTTTAAAAGGTTGCCCAGTTCTGGTGACATGAGCCAGCATTACAGCTAGTACCCAATTACAATTACAGTAATAATTCTCAGCAGCCCTTAGAGCACCTAGACATTTGTCACAGGTTTTGTGACTCCAAATTCAGAAATCTTTCCACTATACCATGATGCTCTCTGGTATTGAAAGGAAAAGGATTGAATCATATTCAATAGGGGAAAAAAATGAGACAGTGTACAGTGAGCCAAAAAGTCCAGTTTCTACCCTCTATAAAGGAAGGCTTTGGGAGGAATTCAATACTCCACCCTCCATCCCTCCAATCCGAAAGGAGAAGAGGCTAAGGGAGGTGGTGTCGCTCAAGGCTTGAGTTAACAGCAGGATGAGGAGATTAGAGGTGGTGAGCTTAACCTGGGAGGGGCGTCTTGTTCCATGGAGTTGAAACCAGGCAGAGTAGCAGATGCGGAGTGGAGTGAGCCATAGGCAATTAACTTTCTGTGGTCACATAGTTTATTAAATATAGCCAAATTGCAAGAAGAACTGTTAAGCCTTCTCATCGTTCATTATGTTACCCATTTGGCCCCTCAGAACTTTCTCTAGTAGCCTCTTTCCAGCATCCTCTCTTAGGATGCTGGAAGAATCATTCAGGAACACTCATTGCCCACTCCTGCCCCTACCATAGGTTAGAGCAAATATCAAGGGAAGAGGTTCCGTGTTTAGGGCCCACCTGTTGTTAGCTCTGCACACTAGAGACAAACAAGGCAAGAAGACCGATTGACTACTTGCCTTCTCATTGCCCTGGCAAGAGTATCAATAGTGACCAGTTTTGTCCTACTCTGGTCCCATCGACCACCCATGACTGTCATAGAATCATAGATTTAGAACAGAGGCCATCTAGTCCAAATGCCCTCATTTTATAAATAAGAGACTAAGACCTAGAGAAGTTAAATGATAGTGTGCCAAAGATCACATGGGTATTAAGTAGGAGAACAAGAATTTGAATTCAGGTCCTTGGACCCCAAATCCAGCAACCTTTCCTTCAGATCCTGCTGCTTCCCATCTGGCTACTCCCACTGCAACACTGGCCTCAGAATAGGTGCCATCACTGGTATGTAGCATCCTGGGCATTATGACCGAAGCAGTAATTAATGGTCACACTATCTGCCTGGTCCCCCAGCAGTTCTTTACCTCTGTCTCTGCTTCCCACGCCCAAAAAGAAAACCAACTGATATGCCATAGCCGAAGCAAATTCTTCTGTCCAATAATCAATCCGCTGATTTAGGGGCTGCCAGATCAGACAGCAACTAGTCCCCATACCTTTGCCTAGAAGCCCCCAGACACCATCTTCTCCTTCTGATTCCCAGGATAGCCATGCAAGAAGATTTCAGATCTCAAAGGCAATGGGGGAAGCATCTAATCCAATCTACCCACCATGTATAAGTTTCACTACCACTGTCCTCTTGAACATCTTCTTCCTGTCAAGAGCATGCACTGAGTATAGTTTTAAAGGTGAAAGTAAAAATAACATGGTGATCTTCAGAAGCATCTTATTATTCTTTTTTCTGATCTCAAATTACAAGTGTCACAAGGCCTGGAAGAAAATAATAATTTATGGGATAAAAGAGGAAAACATGACAAAAGAGAGAGCAGGCCTTGGAGCCAAGGAGACGTGGCTTCTAGTGCCACTTCAAATATGTACAGTCTGTGTGACCTTGGGCAAGTCACTTCACCTCCAATTGTCATAGCTAACTCTCTAAGACTGTAAGTTGCCAATCTTAGATGGTTAAACAGTGCCAATCTGCAGTAGTAGAGGGAATCTGCTCAACTTGGGGTTCCCTATACAAATAAATCACAGGTTCAGTCCCTCCACCCACCCTTCCCTACCCTGTGCCCATGCCTAGGAGGGCATAGAAGGAATACCAGTTTGATTTGTATTCTTTCTTCCAGTGTTAATCCTAACACATTTCCGTTGGTCACTAGTCACAGCTTGGTTTTCAAAAACCACAAATGCCTATCACTCTCATGACAATTCTACCACGTCACCCAGCAATGATGGTTGAAGGATGGCCAGCTAAGTACTTGATGTGCCCAGGAAAACTAGATGTTTAGTGGCAATTGTACCAACTTGGGGGGAGGAATCCTGGGGAGTGGGGGGAATGAGTCTGCATCTATGATGATATCAGTGTAGGGAGTTCCAACCATCAATGCCAGTTGGCCACTCATCTGTAGTACATCATGCTAATAGGTTTGGTGACTTGTCCATGGTCATATAGCTAATATGTGTGAGAGACAGGACCAATGTACAACATTCCCTCTCCTTGCTAACTTTTATTTTGTTTTAGGTCCCCCAAAATAATTTTGATCATTGGAACCTTTGATTTTTATAGTTCTATGTGCCAATCAAATACACCTCATTTTCAGTCTCCCTCATTACCCATAGAAGTCATGAAAGTTCATTTTCTGAGAGTAATCAGAGGCTAAAGGCATTTGTGACATCTGACAGTAAATTTAAGGTGGGCATGCACACAAATATAGTTTCGTTATCATTTGGGGCTCCTTTCTCACGGTACATGTTTCCATTCTCCTATATAGGAATTAGAATAGCCCAGTGATTATGAAAATAGAGACTTTGCAAAAGAGGTGATTGGTGAAAAGAATGTGTGCTTTCTGGTGAAAAGTTTATCCAGGAGTGGGGAACCTGCAGCCTTAAGGCCACATGTGGCCTTCTAGGTCCTTCAGTATGGCCTTTTGACTAAATCCTATCTGTTCTGTAAAATTTTGATTCTGTCAAAAGGCTACCCTTAAGGACCTAGAAGGCCACATGTGGCCTTAGGGCCACAGGTTCACCACCCTGATTTATAACATAATCAATTTGGCTCTCTGACCCACAGATTAGTGGCCAGGCTGTCATAACCTTTCACAAGGAGGCCCCACGTAGGGATTACATATGGGTGGGAAATTTGTCAGCACCTCCTTTTCCTTCTTTCTCAGGAGGGGCAGAAGGAGGGTTTTCCTTTGGGTATTTTAAGGGCATCTTGTCAGTCCTTGCAACACTAGAAAAGGAAAACAGGGCCAAATGAGAAGGTTTGGAAGCTGTGAGAAATAGGGTGGCTCCCAAGACCCCTTCAGCGATCTTTTCCCAGCTTCTTTGAACGGAAACATTTGGAGGACAGATCTTGGGATCCTAGATATAGACTTGGGAAGGATCTTAGAGATCATTTGGTCGTATTCCCTCATTTTATAGATGCCCAGAAGCCCAGAGATATTAAGTGATTTGCCCATAGTCACACAGGTAATAAGAGGCAAAGCTGGGATTTGAGCTTGGGCGCTTTGACTCCAAAACTAGCACGTTCCTCACAGGCTGCCTCCTAGGAGTGTGAGGATCAGATATGTTCCCCACCAGCATGACTGTTCTTTAACCTTCTCTACTGTGTGACTTTTGTAGATAGATGTTCATTGGGAGAAACTGCAAACCAAGCAAAATAGGGACAGTAGAGTTTGTTTGTCTGTTTTTCTTTTTTCTTTATTTTTTCAAATATGTATTAACTCTCCTTTTTAAAAAAAATTCTGCAGAGCAAACACACATTGACTGATGCTGTTGTTGAGTTGTTTTAGTCACGTCCAACCCTCAGTGACCCCATTTGGAGTTTTCTTGACAGAGATACTGAAGTGGTTTGCCATTTCCTTCTCCAGCTCATTTTATAGATGAGGAAACTGAGGCAAATGACATTAAGTGACTTGCCCAGGATCACACAGCTAATAAGTGTCTGAGGCCAGATTTGAACTAAGGAAGATGAGTCTTCCTGACTTCAGACCCGGCACTCTATCCACTGCGCCACACATAGTGCATCAAAATGAATTTGCCATTGGCCATGTTCAAAAGTGTACGTCTTATTCTGGATTTTAAGTAAATCACCTCACTGACAGGAGATGAGTGGCATGCTCTGCACTCTGTTTTATAATTGCAATCGTCAGAGTTCTAAAGGCTTTCAAGGTTGTTTTTCTCTATAATATTGTCATTGTGTAAATTATCTTCCTGGTTCTGCTCGCTTCACTCTGACTCAGATCATAGAAGTCTCCCCAGCATCCTATGAAACTGTCAAATGGGCAATTTGTAAGGATAGTTGTGCCCCTATTTTCCTCATTAAGTTGCTGGTTTGTGATTCCTCCTTTCCCTCCCCTTCCCCCCTTTAAGCATCTGGAAGAGAAAGGAAACCAGAACAGTCTCCATAGTTCCAAAGGGTCTAGAGTTGATTTGCCTCAGCTGGCACCAGAGTTCCCTATGGTCTCCCAATCATTGAACTAACCACCAAATGCCCTGAAGTCAAAGGTGGGGCTTGAGAGCTCTGTGAAGATCTGTAAGTAAAGAGCCATGGTCAAGAAGATAATTCTGCAATATTTCGAATCTAAGACCTGGGAATGTTCACACACGTAAACAAAAACCTGCCCCTTCCTAATCACATTGGGTTTGGTAGTGAAGGCGGCCTGAATGAGAGAGATCTAGTTTGGAGTTGTTTTTGAGGAGTAAACAGCTCAAGTTACACCTTCACAGATAAGTTTTCACCACCACAAATGGGTTATACCAGATTCTGCACATGTATTACTGTGAGTTCTCAGCTGTGTACTCAACTTTTGTTTTATTTCTAATTTTAACTTGACTCACCATGCAGAGATGAGTGGGAATGGATCCAGAAGCTTTCTGTCCCTGAATCTATGGAAAGTATAACTCCTACTTCTGACTGCCCCACTCAATTCTTCTCCTATGAACTCCAGATGGCAGTGAAGGCTCTCCTGAAACAGATCAATCTACCTCTGCACCAGGTAGTCTTGTTTACAATATGGATCTTCTTTGCACAAAAGGAACTCAGGCAGTCAGAACAAGAGTCATAGGTGTTTGTATGCTGTCTTGAATTGCTTTTACATATTGTTAATGTAACATCTAAATGAATAAATGTCTCTGCATTCTGTTCCTTTCCTCTTCTCATTAACTCTTACACTACAAACTTTTTCTCACCCTCCCCTCAAGGTCATCCGGTCCCTACTGGGACCAACCCAACCTAAAAAAACAAAACCAAAAAAAAAAAAAACGTGGTCTGGGTTCTGTCCAAGTGCACTTAGCCTCAACAGCATAGAAGAACCACGGACTTGTTTGGTGATTCAGATGCATTACTTCATAGCATATACACACATAGCATGTACACATACAGATAATGAAAAGCAGAGTCATAGCAAGGAATATCTGCACCAGAGACAAGTACCACAAACTGGGCATGGGACAAGCAGTGTAAGATATACCCCCAGGAGTGGAATTGTAAGAAATATGTAGAGAAGGGAGGAGGGGCAATAAAAGTAATTTACCCCCAGCTCATCATCTTTAGGTAGCTTTCTATTTCAAATATTTATTGCTGCCAACTAGGCACTAAGTTTTCTATTTCTATGATTAAAAAAAGTATGAATGCGATGATACCCGCTAAATTCAGTGTTCTCTAAATTTGACACCCTGAAATACAGCCCTAATCACCCCACCCTAATTACAGCTCTTTTAAAAGGTGGTTTTATTAGAAATGATATGCCATGGGCTCTTAGAATACTTGTTGTCAAAGGGTTTTCTGGTCCTGATCCAAATGTAGAAGTTCTATAACTTCTCATATTCAGTCTTCTGAGTTAATGTTTTAAAGATTAAGTTGACTTGGTTTTCCCCATGAAATATTCTCCGTCTTCCCTAAAGACAAATCCAAAGGATTCAGCCTATAAGCATTATTTTCCCAATAGTGGGAAAAGTATGTGGATGTGACCTTACCTTTAAAAAGCACAACATAATCATACACCTGTTGGGACTGA
Source organism: Trichosurus vulpecula (assembly GCF_011100635.1). Classification (NCBI taxonomy): domain Eukaryota; kingdom Metazoa; phylum Chordata; class Mammalia; order Diprotodontia; family Phalangeridae; genus Trichosurus; species Trichosurus vulpecula. The sequence goes on along the minus strand of NC_050576.1, from coordinate 173,128,289 downwards.
CCCACCTTGAAGCAATGAGATGAACTGGTTAATTTGGAGAGAGCCCTTCTATCCCTGCCATAATCCAATTTTAAGTTGGAACTGCAAGGTCAACATAGCACTGTCACCAGTATGGTACAGAATGAAGCCCATAACCAGAGCTTGTCATGCTCACACACAGTGCCTTGCTCATTGTGTGTGCACAATAATAAATGTGTGTTGAGTTGAAATATTTGCAGAATGGATAGACGGCTGACAGCAGAGTCATTAAGCAGACAGCTATATTATTCCAGTTGGAGCCACTCTTGGAATGACGAACTACTTCTCCTTAAGATAGTCAATTCTATTAAAGGATTTCTTTGGCTTAGCAGGTTCGAAGAGGCTCACATTTCATTGGTGACTCTCTTGGGCTGTATATACATGTTGGGAGAAGGCTGCCTAACTGCATGCAACAAATTTTTTTTTTTTGATGCTAGTAAAATTTTCTCAGACCTTGGCCAGAAACTGCATTTTTCCCCCCTAACCAACCTAAATTGAAAGTAGTGGATTTTTAATTCAATCCATTTTTGCTGCTCCACGTAATTATATTCATCATTTCAAAAACCCCACAGAATTCAATCATTTTCTGCTTTTTTTTATAACAAGCATAAATGTTGTTTTCGGGGTTTATGTGGAACATTACTGCCTTAAATCTTGATTTTATATAGCATTATTAAATGGGCTGAACCCTAATATTTATGTTGTATAAAAATTCCAAGCTTGAAGTCATGTAATTTTGTTAGATGTTTTATGCCGGGTTGGTGTTGTTTATGTAAGTGCCATGTTGTAACTCTCCTATTTTTTCTCTGCGCGTGTCCCTCTACAGGCCAGGCACTTCCGTCTCTACACACAGGAGGTGTTGGAAATGGGTCACAATGTCTCCTTTCTTCTCCTGCTCCCTGCCTCAGACGACGTCTGTACGGCCCCAGGACAGAATAATCCTTACACCCCGCACTCAGGATTTCTTAACCTCCCTCTTCAAATGTTTGAACTTGGTACATACTAGCTTATTCCACCTAGAAATAGTAACCCAGCCCCCTTCAAATTGAATCACAAAGTGATATCTGTTCCCCCCTTGTCCCAGTGGAGGACCAATAAATCACATGATAGCTTTGGCAACAGCCCTCCCTAGAACTGTGTACAAGTCAGTGAGAAAGCAAAACCCTCTGACTACGGTGTGTGCTGGAGGGGTAATTATCGAAGGCTTGCAAAGGCAGGCCAGAGAGGGGAGTCCAGACAGAAAGTTCATAGTCATCAGACTTCAGGCAGTCCCTGCTTTTCTTAAAAGGGAAAATACAAGAACCCATGTGGTCATGAAAAGAACTCCTCCCCAGCCCCCACCCCTAACACATACCACCAAAAAAATATTGAGAGTTTGCATCACTTTGGAGAAAATTTCTGCACTCCTAGATGGTCAATTTTTTTCCACCTTTCTTTTGTTTCTTTTTAAATGAAATTTGGATTTGTAAAACAGAACTCCATCCAAGAAATCACTTCAGAAATTGAGGTCTCCCAATGACTAACAGGGTTTCTTGAGATGCAATATTGTTAGAAGGATGCATATTTCTGAACATTGTGAGATCTTATCCTGGCTTTCTGAAATGAATAACAAGTCCCCAGTTTCTATGTATTCAAGAAGGCCCCTGCCGTGCACACTCCCCACCCCCCAAGCATGGGAATAGCAATGCTTTGTCTTTATTCCCATGCTTCATCTTTTTAGCCAAACCAGTAAGAGGCAATTATCAAGAGAGTTCAGTCAGTTCAACTGAATTGTATGATTTGTGAGTGGGTGAGTGAGATGAAGGTAGAAAGTCTTGGTATTACTCCCCAGCCCCCAGATTTAGAAGCAGATACAGCAGTTGCCTATTGCCCAAGTCCAGGACTGTAGCACAAAGCTTAGAATATACTCTCAATTTCCCTAGCCATCAACAGTATAATTGCCAAAATAATAATAATGGATAGTAGTTGTTTTCTAGAGAAGGTAAAGAATTCTTTTAATACATGCATCAGCCTTCTAAATCAGACCCTAGGATCCCAAGTTGTCTGTTATGTGACACTACCCAGATGGCAGGTACTTTTCTACCTTGCGACTCGTGACTAATAATATTGGCTATCCTACTCCCATAAGCCTCCGTGTGAATGTAGCTATTTAATGAGCTCCCCAGCCAAGAAGCCTTGTTATTCTAGGGCAGAATAGCACCACTGTTCTGTATTACAGTTTGGATGAGTATCCTTCTTTATCCTCCAGAAATAGAGCAGGACATCTCATCTAGAGGCCGGTAAGGATCCTACCACATATAGCCATTCCAGTGCCAACCCTGGAAAGGTAGTTCCTCTATCCAGAAGCAACGCTAAGAGGAACTCCTATATTTCCACTGAGCTTCCCAAATCCTGGGCAGCCACTCTGCAAATGGTGGGGAGGCCTCAGATTATGAAGGAAAGAGTTCTGGATCTGAAGAAGGACTTCAGTTTGAATCCTGGTTCTGACACTTTATAATCTGTGTGACAGGAATAGGGACAAAGTTGAACTTGTGATTTCCTTGGTGAATAGAACTGCCAAGTAAAGAGGCTCCCCCTAACAGGACAGATTGGCATCTTCTCAGCAAATGATAGGTCTTGGAGGCTTACCTAACACACTTGAGAGATTAAGTGACTTGCTTAGGATCACCCAGCCAGTATGTGTCAAAGGTAAGACTTGAACCTAGATCTTCCTGGTTTTGAGGTCAGTTGTTTATGAACTACGCCATGCTGCCCCCATGAGCTGTGTGACTTTGAGAAAGTATGTCCATTTGTTTGGGCCAAAGTATCCCCTATTGTAAAATGAGGGTTTTGGACTACATGCTCTATAAAACCCCTTCCCAGCTCTAACTCTTTTGATTCTTATGGATGAAAATCATCCTTGTAGACAGAACAATGTTTATTGGTCAGGATAGACATGCCCCTCCGATAGAAGTAATGGGAGTCCACCCTTCATTGTGGTGAAAATCAGGCCTCAGGGATTTAGAATTGGACAGCTCAGCTAGTCTGCCCCTCACCTACTCCCACTTCATATCCCCAACCCTTCCCTGGCTTTGCCAGGATCCAAATCAAAAAAGAACTGATGACTAGCAACATGGCCTCATAGCCCATCATTCCCTTTTTCATTTGGATTTTTAAATTTGCCCACCCCAAGTTCTTTTTGGCTTTATCTTACTTTTTAAAAGCTTTGTCCAAGGGTTAACATTCCTTGTTGATTTATACTGAAGATTCTTAATGTTCTTTGTGACATAGATCCCTTTGGCAGCCTGGCAAAGCCTATGGATCTCCTCAAAATAATATGCTTAAATGCATAAAATAAAATACCTAAGATTACAGAGTAAATCAATTATATTGAAATAGTTATCAAAGTATTAAAAGAAAACAAGTTCACAGACCCCAGGTGAAGAAGATCTGATTTATACATTTCACTTGAGTAAGCTTGCTAAATCTCTTAGGAAATGGTGATCAGCATACTATAGCCAGCTTAGATAGGAACTTCCCAGAACAAGAAATTTTAGATATGAATGTAGAGGGACCCAAAGTTTCCCTGAACTGTCCCATCAGTTCAACTGTTTTATTTATTTCTAAACCATTCCCTTACAGAAAAAAACAGAGATTCATAGATTTAAAACTAGAAGACCTCAGAGGCCATCTAATCCTTTTACAGAGGAAGAAACTGAGGCCTGGGGGGAATTAAGTGATTTGCCCAAGGTCAAATAGGCCAGAAGTGGATAGGAGAACTTTGAATCCAGGTGCTCTGATTCTAGAGCTAGGGTTCTCTCCACTGTACCACAAGGCACAAATTTTAACAAACACAGTGAGCCCAAAGCTACTGATCCTCCCTTTCCATCTTCCCAATGCCCACACCCTGCCCTGCCATCTACATCATCACTTGCAGCACCAGCATTGAGTTGTTTTCCCAGAATTGAAGACAGGTTTGCATTGATCTAACCCATATTCCCTCAGCCACTTTAAGCTCATGCATGAATGGAATGGTTGTGGCCCAGTTGGTTGTATTTGGGAGGCTAGTGTCCTGGCTTTGGTTTGCTAAAGGGCTCACTCAGTCAGCCTCTTTTCCCTGCCCACAGCTTTTGCCCTTAACTTTGATCAACCTGTGAATATACAGTTGACCCATTTGTTAGCTTTCTCTGGCAACTGAGGGCACGTAGTCTAACTAGCAAACAATTAGTAAATTGACTAGTATATTGCTCATTATATTTCAGTGTCAAGAGTAGTATTGAAAGTATAGGCTTTCCTCAACCCAAATAAGCAAGACTTTTTCAAAAGGCATTTTAATACAATTCCCTCTTTATTTAATCATCAGTCTTGAAAACATCTCTAAACATGATAAGCCCACAGTAATACCTTACATGGGAACCCCTATGGAATTGCTCTATGTGAATGTGTGTGTGTGTGTGTGTACGTGTGTGAGCGCATGAGCTTGCATGTTTATTGGGAGAGGAGGATAATGCATCTTTAAAACACAGTACCTGACATATAGTAATCATAATCACTTAATAAATGCTTGCAGACTGACTGACTAAAGAGGGTGCTAATGATTCATTAGCTGGTGGTAGTTGGGGTTTTTTGTTTGTTTTTTTAAAGGGACTTCCTTCTACCTCTTGAATATGGTTTCACAGTAAGCAGCGGGGACATGTGCTAAGTATTTCTGAGAAATGAGGGTGGGTTGTAGGGAAGGCAGCCCAAAGTGAGGAAACTCTGGCCATTAACAACATGGGAGATTTAATGGGTTTTTTAAAAGGTGTAAATCATGGGAAAATGTCCATTGTTATCATATAATAAGAGGTTTCCCTCTATTTCAATTTGACCAGTACCATTCATCCTTGTCCTCACAAAAGAAAAGGAGATTTGGTAAACATCATATTCTCATTATTAGTTTAGTGAATCACTGATAGCCGGCTCCTCAGACGTAGAAATACTTCTTTTGTATGTATTCCAACCTTAAGTAGATTTTATTAAAACAGGATTATCATGAAGCTTATTGAGTAAAGATTGGGTAGAACATCAAATCCACAGAGGATATTCCTCCACAGGTTTACTCTGATAGAGATTCTGTCATGGACCATCCATACATTTTGAATAAAGTCAAGTTATGGAAAATTCCACATTTGCTATTAAAATTAATTTCCATTCAGATAGCTCAATAAATGCAAAACCACCTTGGATAGGATAGAACTTCTCCTCCAGTAAGAGACTGTGTGTGCTTAGAGACTCACAAGAGGAACAACCAACTCTTGATCTTGGGTAAGTCACATAATCTCCCTGGGACTCAGTTTCCTTGTTTGTAAAGTGAGAAGGTTGTACCGGATGGTTTCTAAGGTACATTCCAGCTCTAGCTCTATGACCTTAGCATTTTCCAGGAGCAAAAGGAAATGCAGTAGAATGAAGAAACTTTATCTAGTGGTCTGGCATCCTGAGGGTTTACACAGTCCATTTTGAGAAGCTCGCCTCATCCTTACTCTGGAATATTAACAATTGACAGTAGAACAATGACAAAGAAAGTTGATTGGTATTGATTTCACTAGCTGTGCAATTCAGGCCAAAAGACCTAAAGGAAGGACATCTAGGTTTTTTTCTTAAGAAAAATGCTCTGTTATTCTTTTCAGACCTCTCTGCTGGTTAATATGGAATGGCATGTACTGAGTTAGATACAGTAATAATTATTGCTGTTATTATTATAGTTTGCATTTATATAGTGCTCTAAGGTCTTTGATCTTCACAATAACCCTGGGTAGAAGGTGAAATATGGTGTTGTACCTCAGCCCTCATGCTCATCAATTACCACCATCAACAGGAAAGCAGAGGCCATTCACAAAGAAATATCTAGGACATGGGGTCAGGGCCCAGATGGCATAGGAAGTAGTCATCTTCTTGGCTAGAATCCACAAGAAATCAGACAATGAATCTGATGGGAAATCAGCCAACAGATTTAGAAGAGATGGAATACTCCCAGCTTCTCTTTTCATTCATACTTTATTTAGGTTGCTGATGCTAGGACTGAAAAGAAAGAATTAATCTAACCAGGTTCTCTTTGGAGTCAACATCCAGTTTCCCAGCTCTGTCTTTTATTACAAGTGTGACTTTAGCCAATTCTTTAAACTTCAGAAGACCTGTTTCATCCTGTGCTTTGTAAAAAGAGGGGGTTGTCTTAGATGACCCTTCCAGTTCTAAACCTATGATCCTGTGGTGCAAACTAAGGACTGATTTTCACCTTCATGAACACCCTATGAGGGATGGACTTTCTCTCCTCCCAGCGCAGGGTTGCATCTGGATTCTATGGAAGTCAGGAAATCTTGGAATTGGAAATGGCCTCAAGAGATCTCCTATCCCCTACCACTGCAGTAGTTCTACACTCAAACCATCTCTAATGTCAATCTAATCTAGGACCCTTCAAGAAGAATGTTCCCCTAATCTCCCTCCTTCCTCTTCCAATGTTTCAGCCACCTTCTCCTGACATTCTATCTTGCAGCCAACTAAAGCAAGCAAGAAAAAAGAATTGGCCTGAGAGTAAGGAGGCACAGTGTTTTAGTTCTTGTTCTCCACTAACTTGTTATATATGACCCCCAGGCAAGTGACTTCCTTTCTCTAGGTCTTGGTTTCCTCCTTTGTAAAATGAAGGAATCTGACTTAATGATACTGAGATCTCTTCCATATCTAAAATTGAGGCAGCAGTTTAGGGTGTAAAAGAGTGCCAGATTTAAAGTCAGAGGTCCTGCATTCAAATCCTGACTGTGTCTTACTACCTAAATAATTTAATTTCTCTGAGCCCTGACTTCCTCAACTGTAAAATGTAGGTGTATTGTCAGATAACTTCAAAGATTCCTTAGAACTTTAACAACATGAACCTATGAATCTACAAATTCCCATTCCAATGACCCATTTGATCCTTTCTGTCATCATGGGGGAAGAGTAGAGCATGGGGAAGGGGAGCCTAATAAGGGTTAATTTTATTTAACAAATCATGTGGCATAGAGGCGATTTGATTATTGTGGTGTGATCCCAGCATCTAAATAAATGTGATTCACATTTTTTTAATTAAAAGATTCTAGTGTCCCCATACCACTCACACACACGCACACACGCACACACGCACACACACACATGCACACACTACAGCCACCAGTATTATATCATCATTAAAGCACAAAAAAGTTACTTTAACATTTATTAAGTGACATTAAAGACTCTGACTGAAAACCATGAGATCCCAGAGAGCCATAGTTGAAAACCATCATAAATTACTTGTGGAATGGCATATAGATGACATGGCCACTGGGAGATCACCCTGACCTCAAAGTCTCCTGTAGCATTAGCTACAATAGGGCAAAGTTGTAGATTTCCTGGGTTTGGGCTTTCCTTTTTTTCCTGGAGGTAATCTGTGAATTATTTCAATTGGAATTTCATTTTATATATTCATTAGTTCTAGGAAGTTATTTTCTATTATTTCCTTCATCATAGTGTTAAGGGTTTTTAGCCTGTCATCCTTCTTGAAGACCTATGATCCATAAGCTGTCTCTATGCATCCTATCTTTAAGATTCATATGTATTACTTCCATAAAGAGCATATTTTCTCTTAATGTTATTGCTTTTTCTTCTCTTCTTCTAGGTTGTCCTTCACTTCTGCATATTTGCATTTCCAATCTATTGTTCTCTAATTTGTTTCTTTAGTGAGGCTTGACATTACACAGATTCAAGTTTTTCTACTTTGCTTATTACTTTTGCTGTGCAGGACATAAATTCTGCTCTCATAATTCTCATTTCTCTTTTAAACCACTCAGGAATCAGGAATTACATATTGTGGTTCTATGTTTTTTTCTAAAATTCCACAGGGTTCCCTGTCTTATGAAGAGTTGGGTCATTTTTCTTTATTTTGTAATATTTGTTCATAGATGTCTGAACTTGTAGACTAGATCTGTAGGCCATTTTTCCTTCTATTATTACTGTTTTCCCTTTTGATTTATTTGTTTGTGTTCAAGATTTTTGAGATTTCATCTTCCTGAAATCTTTGGTCCTTTCAGTCTTCCCCACTCCCTCCTTATTTTCCTTATTACTCACTTCCTCTCCCCCTCCCTTCTTGATTGTGGTTTCCTTGGGGACTGGGTCTCAAAGCATTTTGGCCTTCTCCCACACTGAACAATTCACCATTCAATAGCCTAGGTATCTGTCCCCAACTGACTTTTGGGTCAGAACTGACCCCAGCTGAGTACTGTGTTCTTTCTCTCAAGGTTGGAAAAAATGCTACACAGACCCCCACACCTATAGTTTCCTGTCCTGACCTGTTCAATCCCCCTGTTCCTCAGTTCTCTGGCCTTGCACTGGCAATTCAAAGCCAATTTTCTCTAGCACTAATAGTTCAGAGCTTTGCAGCACTGGTGCTTCCAGGTTGCAGCCCCTAAGCAGGCTTTTTCTTCTGAAGGGCTGTGGCCAACCTGTCAAAGCCCAAACAAACTTCCTCAGCCTGGAGCCAGTTTCCATGGCCCTAGAATGAAGTAAGTAGTGACTGGGGTACAAGAGTGGATTTTAATGTAAACCTGTGTCATGTCCCCAGATTCATTAGAGCAGCCTTGTTTGCTAGTACTGTGAGACGTAGAAAAGGGGTGCTGAGTGAGCTTAGGTTCAGTGGACATTAGTTTCTTGGTTTGGTTTTTTTTAACCTTCTTCTGAATTCTGGGTGTCATAGACCATGGAAACAATAGAAGTTGTTTTATCCTTTGATACATAATTTCTGTTTTGGGAAGATTTGAGAGGTCAAAGAAAATATTTAGTCCTCTTATTGCTTGTGTGACCCAGAAGTCTAGTGTCTATTTTTTAAAGGACTTACTCAATGTTTTTCTTCTCTTTTAAGTCATTATCATAGAAATTTGTGGAATTGAGAGCTAGAAGGTACCTTAGAGATTACCTGACTCTACCTCCTCACATTATAGAAGTGAGGCCCAGAAGGGTGAAGGGACTGGCCCAAGGTTGTTCAGTCACTAAGAAGCAGGACTAGAGTTTGAAGCCAGGTCTTCTGACTCCAAATTCAGGTTTCTTTTAACTATATACTTTTTTCTCCTCTGCTTTTCTCTTTTCTTTCTTTCCTTTTTTTCTAAGAGAGACAGAGGTGACAGAAAGAGATGGAGAAAGGAGAGAGAAAGAGAGAAGGGGAGAGAGAGAGAGGGAGAGAGAGAGAGGGAGAGAGAGAGAGAGAGAGAGAGAGTATTTTTTTATTTTGGTTTGGCTTAGAAAGAGTGGCTCTAAGACATTTCATTCTCTCTCCTGCCAAAAGATGACATCTGTTAAGTGCTAACAGGACATAATCCCTACTTTGAAAAGCATGAGGTCAGATTTATGGGACTGTCTAGGGATAAAAGAAAACTAGAATGTCACAGAAATTTCTGGGGCTTATATTCTGTGACTCTACAGTAGGTTACAGACAGTCTCACAATCCAGAAAGACCCTTCAGATTGGGAATAATCTAAAACAGAGTGGCACAAGATAAAATGGGATAGAGGGTGTCCTTTGGAGCAAAGATCTAAGTGGCTTTGGCTTTGGGATAAGAGTTAGTGTTCTCTCACCTCTGCAGAGGGAACAGGGATCATTCTTTCCATCTGTTGTTGGATTCATTGGACCCCTTCACTAGACAATACATTAGATAGGTTGTTTCAGGTCATTAACTATGAAAACAGTGGCATATTCTTAAGGAAGAACCAAATGGCTTATGAAAGTTAGCATGGCCTGGTGAACAGAGATTGGTCCTTGGAATCAAGAAACCTGGATAAAAGCCTGATATACTGCCTGTGGGGATCCCAAGCAAGTCACTTAGCCTCTCAGTGGCCCCAAGAAACTTAAGTTTGCAGAGAAGTTGCCCATCTACATTCATGAAAGGAGTTTCTTCATTGGTAATTGTCTATACTGATGAAATCATAGGTTTTGTCCCCCACCAAAAAATGGCATGTAGAAGGTATAGGGGAGGATCTAACTTGCATAATGCCTAAATTAGGGTACACCACGATGGAGGATAGCCATATTAAGAGGTACAACCTCTAAAACAGTATACAATTAGATAATGGGTTAACCAGCTTACCCTAATCAAGACTGGTGAGGTCCTAAATTTCCAGGACATGAGGCTGAATTTCAGGGCTCCCATCACTGCTGCTTTGGGAGAAAAGCTTTGCCCCATCTTCTCCAATTCCCAGGGGAAAATATAAATTGTGAAGGTGGCCCTACTCTTACCTTACTGCTATCTGAGGCATACTCAGCTTGGTTGTTGTAGAGACAGAATCAAAGGTACAGCAGACAGTGGCAAAGGAAGGGAATATATGACATGATGTTGTTTAGTCCTGTCCAATTCTTTGTACCTCTATTTGGAGTTTTCTTGGCAAAGATACTGGAGTGGTTTGCCATTTCTTTCTGCAACTCATTTTACAGATGAGGAAACTGAGGCAAACAGGGTTAAGTGACTTGCCTTAGGTCACATAGCTAGTAAGTTTCTGAGGCCAGATTTTAACTCACTACATCTTCCTGATTCAATGCCTGGTGCTCTATCCACTGCACCCCCTACCCACTTACTATGTGATGTACAGTATACTCAATTATTCAGCAAGTATTTTTTAATCACCTACTATGTGCTGGGCACTGTATGAGGGGCAAAGACAAGAGCTCACATTTTATCAAGAGAAATAAACATTTTCATATATAGGTACGTATAGAATATGCCTAAGGTAAATATAAGAAAAAAAATTAGAGGAGGAAGCATTGGCAGTTGGGGGTGCTAAGAAAGATTTCATTGGAAGGTAAAGCTTAAGATGGATCTTGAAAGAAAATAGTGATTCTAAGAGGGAGAATGGAGGAAAAATTGTGTTTCACAGAGAACAGCTATGAATGGTGGTGAGAGATGGAGTGAGTAACAGTATGAAAGCCAGTCTGATTGGATCATAGCATTTGTGAAGGGGAGTAATGTATAATAAACCTCGAAAGGTAGGAGCCAGGATGTGAAGGACATTAAATGCCAAACATAGGAGTTTTATTGGACCTTTGAAGTAATAGGGAGCCACAGGGGGTTAATTATTGAGTATGGGGAGTGTCGGTCGTGGTCAGAACTGAGTTTTAGAAAAATCACTTCATCAGCCGTATGGAAAGAAGGTAGATTAGAGAGGGAAGAAACTTGAGGCAGGGAGACCAAAAAAGAAAGCATTGCCATTGCTCAGAGGAGCGGTGAGGAAGGCCTGAAGTCATGTAATGGTTGGGTGAATGGAGAGACAGGGACAGACACAAGAGGGTCTCCTTCATCCAGTCCAGAGAGGGCTCGATGCTAGCTTCTGCCCGCTGAAGGAGGGGTAGTTTACTTACTTCCAAGGGTCTGGTCCCAAGTGTCCAGGCCTCAGCCTCAGGACCAGAGATTTAAGAGGCCGCTCCCTCTTATTAACCAAACTGACCACTAACAGAACAGGAGGTAGATGCTCCCTTTGGTCCCCCTCACCAAAGAAACCAAGAAACAAATATGAAAAGGGCTACAACAGGCTGCCTAACTGGACACGCCCATCTGGAATCCAAAGCACGGACAACAGTGCAGGGATCTGCTGAGGGAGCAAATGAGGTTTCAGGAAAACGTGACTCCATGTTGCACAATGCCCAGGATTAGACAAAAGACGACCCTCGCCAGGCTCAGAGCAGTTGTCTCACCCCCTTGGAGGAGACACCAATAGGGCAAGCTTCAAGGAGTGGTCAGTCAGGGCAGTTCAAGTAAGCAACTGGGGCTTGGCTTGTTCTTCAGAGGCTGGTCAGTAGGTGTGGAATGTGGTCTGGGGCCAGCTACCCTTCCATGGATCAGGGTGGGACTACCTCCTCGAAGCAGGCTGGGCACGTCCCCATGATGCCAAGGACTCAGGCCACAGCTGATCCCTCCTCGCTCCCCATCCCCATGCCCCAGGTTGCCATTGCCCTCAGGGGAAGAGGTCCAACCTTGGCATGCCCCACTGGGAGCTCAATTCCCGGTAACTTCCAAAGAAGCTAAATGTGTTGGGGGCAGGGTGAGAAGTGTGTGAGGGGGCAGGACAGTGTAGAGGGAGGAAAGGAAAACCAGTTCCAGTCATGACAGGCTCCTTAGAGAGAGAGAAAGAGAGACAGATGGACAGACAGACACAGAGAGAGACATACATAGAGACAGATAGAGAGACACAGAGAGAAAGAGACAGAGAAACAGACACACAGAGTGAGAAAGAGAGAGAGACAGAGAGACAGAGAGACAGAGACAGAGAGACAGAGAGAGAGACAGGGACAGACAGACAGACAGACTGACTCAGGGTTTCAAAGATAGGCTGCTATAGGGAAACCAGAAGACTAACCTCTCATAATTTTTTTCAGTGTTTCTAATCCTGGCTAAAGTCTTGACATTCAGTGAAAGTCAAACTCAAAAATGAAACCCAGGTTTCAAGTTTTCTGCTGTACCTTTTTTTCTTTAAAGGGATAAGCAAACTTATTTTTCTAATTTGATGAATGTGAAGTAGCAATAAATCAACAAATAGTCATTATACACTTGCTATGCGCCAAACACTATGCTAAGCCTTGAGGGTACCACTACAAAGAACAAAACAATCATTCTCCTCTGTAGGTATAGGTGTCAATGTAGCTATAGATGCATATGTACACTTAGATTGGGTAAATATAGGCACATATGGTATGGATGGAAATGAAGAGAGATGGAGAGAGAGGTAGAGATAGAGAAAGAAGGGGAGAAGGAAAGAGAGAGAAAGGAGAGAGAGACAGAGACGGAGACAGAGACGGAGAGATGGAAATAGGGACAGAGACAGGATGAGGATAGGGTTGGGGATGGGGATGGGGATGGAGATGGAGCTAGAGACAGAGATAAGAATGGATATATGAGGGAGCATGGCATAGTGGATAAAAAGCTGGGCTTGTAGTCAGAAAGACCTGGGTTCAAGTCCTGCCTTTTACACATACTGATTTTGTGACCATGGTCTAGAGACTTAACCATTGATTGCCCTAGGCAACTTGAAGATTGTAATTTGCGGAGCATTTTCTGATTTGCATTGACAGAGTGATATTCCTAGGGGCAGACAAGTATGTAAAGTGCCTGGCTTGCCCTAGAGTCAAGAAGATCTGAGTTCAAATGTGACCTCAGATGCTTACTAGCTGTATGACTCTGGGCAAACGACTGAATCTCTGTTTTCTTGTTCCTCATCTATGAGAGAGGGATAATATTAGCCCATTTTCCCCAGGACTTTTGTAAGCATCAAAATGAGATAATAATTATAAAGGCCTTAGCATAGTACCTGGCACATGGCAAGCACTATATAAATGTTGGTTATTATTCTTATTTCTGCACCAGGAGTTTTCTACACCAATGAAATAACAGATCCAAATCCCCCCACAAAAAATAGATAGGCAGACAGACAGCTAGATAGACAGACAGGCAGATAGCAAGATATACAGATAGACAAATGTGTGGTGCGTGTACATATATATATATATATATATATACACACACATATATACATATGTGTATATATATATATACATATATAGTTTGTTCATGAGGGAAAAGTCCACATAAATTCTGGCTTTAGCCCACACCATTTCCCTGTGTCTTACCCAGGACTGGGTAAAAAACCTTAAAAGGAAAAACTGTCTGACTAAAGCCAGACAACTGGCCCCTTAAGAGCACATTTATAATTTATTTATGGCTTAATATTTTCCACTGATCGGATTAATAAATCATGTTTTCATTCAACTTGTTTTCTCCAAGGTATGAATTTCTCTATTTTGATACCAGATCTTAACTTGTTTTGTTTTGCTTGTCCATTTTCCAGTTCACTTTTGTAGCTACAGGGAGAAATTTATTAGTCTGTATTGCCGCCTTTCTGCTGTCGCGGAACTCGATTCTCTGAACACCCAGCAATCCCTGAGGGAAGCGATCTCAGACAGCGAAGTAGCAGCAGCCAAGCAAAGACACCAGCAAGTCTTAGATTACGTGCAGGTAACTGTGGGCTCCTGTCAAGGTGAAGGAGAGCAAGTGAGAGGTGGGAGATGAGAATCCAACTTACATCCTAACAGATTCCTCCTCAAGTAGAGAAATGGGGGCGGCCGGGTGATAGGGTGGAAGAAGAACTGAATTTGGCATCCCAAAGACTATGACAGTAACTACCCGGGCAACCTTGGACAAATCACATCTCTTGGACCACTGTTTCCTCATCAATTGAGTGGGGAGGGAGGGTAAGTGATCATTAGGTCCCTTCTAAATCTACACGTCCTTCTCCCCCAAACCTTTTATCCCTCTTCATTGAACCTCTCGTTGGAATCCAAAGTCATTAAGGAAAGGGGGTGTGTGTGTGTGTGTGTGTGTGTGTGTGTGTGTGTGTGTGTGTGTGTATCATTTTCTCTCTAGTGCCTATAGATGCAGAATGACTTGGTGAATAGGGTGCTGGGCTTAGCAACAGAAAGACCTGAGTTCAAGTGTTGCTTCTGATTCTTACTACCTGGGTAATGCTGGCAAGATCACTTAACCTTTATGTGTCTCAGGCAATTCCCTATGACATATCTACCAAGTCATAAACATGTTGCATATGCTTTGGTGGCTGAAACTCCCCAGGCTGAAAAAGATCACATACCCTTCTAGTTTTCACATGTTCCCAGTACCTAACATCCCATACTCAGTAAGTGTTTGATAAATAAATGCTGAATTGAACAAAAGTATTATATCCTTGAAAAAAATGTCAAATATTGTTAATATATTCAAAGAATATTCATGTGCTTTCCATAGATTTCCTATTCCATTTGAGGAAGTACAATGCCGAGGGCAGAACAAAAACAAAACAAAAAAAGATTCCTATAAGTTTCCATGAAAAACTACAACTCAGTCAGATTTCTACAGAGTCCATTCTGCCATAGCCATAGGCAATGGTGACTTCTCAACTCAAAGTAAAATGAGCAAGATAAAGACAAGTAGAACTTGGATCTTATCAAATGGCCTAGCTTATCTGCTCACTCCTAGGGATGAGTAACACAATTTATTTTTCATTGGCAGCTTTCAAAAAACAAAGTTTAAGGAAAGGTATTCCACATCCTGGTTTTCTTTTAGGGAGATCTGACCTTTTCAAGGATTGCGGACACTAGGACAGTGTCAGCATTAGCCGGGAAATCTGCTCTTTGGCCAAAGAACCAGGGAATTTCCATAGTTCTGGGATTCAGTTCTTGCTGACCTAAAAGTTAGTGTCATATGATAAAATACAAGCAGTGCATTAGCAACAGGATCCTCACAGAAGGAGCACTAAGCTCAGAGTCAAAACATTGGCCTTCTAATCCCGGCTCTGCCACTAAGGAAAGAAAGAAAAGAAAGAAAGAAAGAAAAAAAGAAAGAAAGAAAGGGAGAAAGGGAGAAAGAAAGAGGAAAGAGGAAGGAAGGAAGGTAGGAAGGAAGGAAGGAAAGAAGGAAGGGAAATTAATTTCCTCTTACTTCCTGGGTTTATATTGTGGAAAAGAAAGATGATTATTTGAAAAAAGAATAGGATAATTATGCAGCAAGAGGAGACTATAGAAGGCTGGCCCACAGTTTTATGCCCAACTATATGAGGCAATGTGGTAGAGTTATAGCAGTGGGACATCCTAGACTTCCTGAAACAGAAATGAAAGTACGCTTTGAACAAGTCTTTCCAAAACAGACATCCTTTGTCAAATCTTCCATTGTTCTCTCTTTGTTTACTACAGTCTGACCAAGAGATGGCCCTACTCTTTGCCATGGCAGTCCCTTTTATTTAGATCTTTGCTCTCATTCTCTCCTATATCCTCTAGCAATTTGCCCCTTTGATCTTCTCTCTCTCTCTCTCCCTTTCTCTCTCTCTCAATCTCTCTCTCTCTCTCTCTCTCTCTCTCTCTCTCCCTCCCTCCCTCCCTCCCTGCTCCTATCTCCTCCTCCTCCTCCTCCTCCTCCTCCTCCTCCTCCTCCTCCTCCTCCTCCTCCTCCTCCTCCTCCTCCTCCTCCTCCTCCTCCTCCTTCTTCTTCTTCTTCTTCTTCTTCTTCTTCTTCTTCTTCTTCTTCTTCTTCTTCTTCTTCTTCTCCTTCTCCTTCTCCTTCTCCTTCTCCTCCGCCTCCGCCTCCTTCTTCTTCTTCTCTTTTGTCTTTACCTCGTGCTTTACCTCATGATCCCTTTAAGTTATTGTTGCATCTCTCTTTCCCTCTCACAGCTAAAATCTCAGAAGGAAAAAAAGCCATTTGTACTTTCCCAGAACTCATCCTTCTTGTCTCTTCCTGTTTTTAAACACTCTTCTTCATAGCTTTCCTAATACTACTCCACTGGTCTTCCTCCCTGTCTGACCAGTCCTTCTCAGGCGGCTTTGCAAGATTTTCACCCTTTTCCTGTACCTTAAAAGAGGGTAGATCTCAAGGTTCTGGCCTGGGTCCTCTCATTTTCCTCTACCCTTGGGATCCAGATGATCTCAGTAGTTTCTCATGGATTAACATTTCTAAGGGGATGGCTCCCAGATCTACATATTCAGCTTTCGTCTCTATGCTGGGCTTTAATTCCAATTGAATGCCTGCTGGACATCACCACCTAAATGTCCTATAGGGAGTTTAAATCCAACATGCCCAAAATGAAACTAATCATCCTTCCCTTTGAAGGGGGTTCCCCTTCCTCCAAATTTCCTTTTTCTGGTCATCCTCAAATCACCCACGTTCACAACATTGGAGCTGTCCTTAACACTTTACTCTCCTTAACCCCTATTATCTAAATTGTTGTCAAATCTTATCAAATCTTCTTCCATAGCATTTCTCACAAACATCTGAATGTGTTTTCACCACTGACATAGGTGCCCTAGTTCACATCATCTTCTCTGGCCAGGCTTGCTACAATAGCCTACTAAGTGGTCTTACTGCTTCCAATCTCTCCCCTCTCTAAACCATCCTCCACACTGGTGGCAAAATAATCTTCCTAGAGCACAGATCTGATCATGTAACTCCCTTCCTCAAGAATCTTCACTAGCTCCCCATTGCCTCTAAGTTAAAATATAAAAATCCTCCGTTTAGCAGTTAAGGCCTCACACAGTATACTTTTCCAGGCTTATTTCACATTAGTCACCTTCACACACTCTAGATTCCAGAAAATTAGCTTGCTTGCTGTTCCCTGTCTCTAGCCTCCATGTCTTTGCACAGGCTGTCCTCCTGAATAGTATAAACTCCCTCCTCACCTGCACCTTTTAGGATTCCTAGCTTCCTTCAGGGATGAGCTCAAATGTCACATCCTACTAATCTCCCATCATTAGTGCTGTCCCCCTTCTGAAATTATTTTTTACTTTTCTAGGTACATACTGTATAACATCCCCATCCTCTAAAGGAGTAACATTTGTCAAACCAAATTAACAGAAAGGAATCTTTAAAGGTCTCTTCCCCCTCTTTTTTTCATTCTTCAAAAATGGCTCTAAGTAAGTGACTCATTGACTATTCTAGACTCTATTCACATTTTACATAAGCCACTCTGCCCATAACTCATGATGATTTTTAACTTTATATAGCACTTTAAGTTATGTCAAGGGCTTTACACAGATTCTCTCATTTGCTCATGACAAGGCTAGGAGATAAATGCTATCATCATCTCCATTTTATAGATGAAGAAACTGAGGTTGAGAGAGGTTAAGTGAATTGCCCCAAACTGAAGAGCCAACAAATATCTGAGGCAAGATTTGAACTCAGGTCTCCCTGATTCCATGTCCATGTCCAACTCTCTATCCATTCCTCCATAGACCAATATGTTTCTTTACTCTGACGAAGCTTTTTCTGTTTGTCTGGGTCCCAAATGAGTGTTCTTGCTCTGTTCCTGATTTCTGGTGTGCTCCTTACACCTGTCTTTCCCCCACTCTCATCATGTTTCTTTCTATGCCTCCCCTCTTCCCACAGTCAAGCCAATCAACCCAGGCAGCTGTTGGAAGGCAGAACAGGTTGGGAATTCATCTGAGTTCCAACCTGTTTCCTTTTCTCCTTGCAGGGAATTTGAAACACCCCCATCCTATTCCATCCCAACCCCACACCCGGATACCCTACCTCCAGTCAGCCAGGATGAAAGGATATAAATGGCTTAGAAAGAAGCCAGTTCCCAAAGGGTTAAAAACCCATCCTTTCCCACCAAAGAGAACTCAGACTCTCTTCTGGATTCCCCAGGCTCCAGGGAGTCCTCCTGCTCCTGCTGATGTGGGAACATTTCAACCCCAAAACTCTCTTTTCCCCCCAGAAAGAAACCTTGGGTATTGGGTTAGGATTATTTTGATCAGGCCTTTCCTTCACCCGCATTTTTTTGCCCCTCTCCAAATGAAAACCATCTGTAGCCACTCACCTATTGGTGCACACGTCTCAGCCCACCGCATACTGCAACCTTCAGAGGTGACCACAAGCCACGAGAGCATTTGTATGATTCCAGATCTAAGACAGTGTTGAAGTCACTACACAAACCAAACATTGTAAAGAGCAAAGGAGTCTATGTAAATAAGGTTATGAAAAGAAGCCAGCAGGCGCAGCCAGAAAGTTGGGGAATGGGGGCAGTGTAGAAAATCACAGATAAGGTCTGCGGACTCTCCAAACAACCCACCCAGAGCAGAAATTGTCAAGACCTCGAGCTTGGCATATTCTGGAGCTGCTGAGGCTGAAATGGCAATTAGGATATAATTTATATACTGTAATGCTTCAAATGCTCCTAAGCTGTATTAGAAACACAGCTCATTTAATATGACCAATCTATCATCCCCGCAGGCACCTTGTAACCAGGTTGTGAGAAAGCTGATCACCCTTATGTTTTAATAAAAATAATATCTCACCTATGTACAGTGGTGGGAATGTGGGGGGAGGGCATTAATTTATGAGTTGAAAACTGATTTTTTTAAGGCAGAGTGAAAAGAAATGGGTACTGAGCATTGTAACAAACAGATCCATGAAGCTTACAGGTTGAGTTTTTTCAGTTGTTGTTTTTTTTTAATGTGTCAGCAAGTCTTTAGCAGTTGAATATGGACCTTTAAGACCAGAAAGGATTATGTTGTCAGTTACCTTTAGATCAACAGTAGAAGGCAAAATGGGTGAAAATTGAGCGTCTTTTAAAACTACTTAGCTAAGTCACATTAAAGTCAACTTTAGGACCATAAATGTCTAGCTGAGAAAGGTCTTTGAGATCATTGGGTCTGGAGTCCATGAACTTGATTTTTAGATAGATAGATCAATTTCAATGTCACTGGTTTCCTTCACAATCCTGTGTATTTTATTTCATGCATTTAAAAACGTTCTTCTGAGAAAGCATCTGTAGGCTTCATCAGATTGCCAATCACACACACACACACACACACACACACACACACACACACACACAAAAGTTTAAGAACCTCTTATCTAGTGCATCCCTCCCATTTTACAGAGAAGACAGGTTAAGGCCCAAAGAGGCCTTGCATGAATCTCTTGGTGAACTCCCTAGGCCAGTGGTGGGAAACCTGTGCCCTTGAGGCCACATGGGGCCTTCTAGGTCCTTGGGTGCAGCCTTTTGACTGAATCCAAGTTTTACAAAGTCAATCCTTTTATTAAGGAGATCTCTTCTGTGAAGTTTGGATTCTCCCCTGCAGGCCTACATCCTTGTACCTATCTCTTTGAAGTTCCTGCAGCTGAAAAATTGGTACCATCTCTCCTCCAAGAAGAAAGACTACAATGCTAGTTCCTGGTCCAAGACCTCTAAACCCAACCCTAAGGACAGATCTACCCAACACAGGAGAATTGCAATGTTAGCAAAATGGAGGATTCAATAGTTCCACCAGAAAATCATGGACTAGAAATCAAAGATAGGAATGTTCACTTCAACAAGCATTTAATCAATGCATTTATTAAGCACATACTGTATGCAAGGCATTGTTTTAGCTGCCAGAAGTACAAAGATATAAATGAAAAAGGCTCTGCCCTCAAGGAGTTTCCATTCTACTTAGGATGTGGGAAGAAGAAGTAAGCAGGGCACCAGGTTCTCTTGGCTTCTTGCTTCTACCCTTATAAAACACCAACTCCAGCTGTCATTGCTAATTTTCTGATTTCCTTAGTACTTGATCAACTGGTCTCTACAACAGCATAGTTTCATATTTCCTTGGAGCAATAGAGGAAAACCTTTATGTCTGTGGGTCATGGAGTGATACATTTACTGGTGAATGTCACTCATTTAACAGATAAGGAAACTGAGTCCAAGAGAGGTTAAGTGATTTGCCCAGAGTCACATGAGTAGCAAAAGTCAAAGCTGGGCTTAAGACTTGGTCCCCTGGCTCCAAATTTGGGGTTTTTTCCACCATACCACCTCCAACAGTCCAGGTATTGTTAAGGGTAGACATGGAGAAGAGTGTGAAACCCTAAGGAGCTTTTGAAACTAAAATGTAACATTTCATATTTCCTTACCTTCAGATCTTGAGAGCTGGATCGGGAGTAAGGGATCCTGAATTCAAATCCCTCCTCTAATGTTGATGGCTTGTGAGACCTTGAACAAGGAATTAATTAACCTCGTTGCATTTCAGTTTTCTCATCTCTAAAACAGACTATCAGGGATTCCTAACCTGGGGTCCATGAACTTTTAAAAGAATAATTTGTTAATTGTATTTCAGTATTATTGACTTCCTTTGTGATCCTATACATTTTACTTTATACATTTAAAATCATTATTCTGAGAAGGGGTGCCAAAGGGGGACTTTGACACAAAAAGATTAAGGAACCCTAGACTAGATAATTGCTAAATTCACTTCCAACCCCAGACCTGTGATTGTATGATTTTTCTTCCTCTCTGATACCCATCAGCACCCAGGCATAAACTGGAAATAAAGGGACATTAATCTAGTATCACTCACATCTTGGCTCTCAGGAAGCCCAGTATAACCAACTGCTTTAAATGCAGGGTTTAGAGTGTAGAATCATAGATCATCAAGTCAAGTCGAGATAACAAGCACTTATTAAGTGCCTATGTGTGCCAGGCACTGTATTAAGCACTGAGAATAGGGAGAAAGGTACAGAATAGTCTTTGCTCTCAAGGGACTGCGAAGACCCTTGGTGATAGTCTAGTTAAATCTCATCTTTTCTGAAATGAGAAAACTGAAGCCCAGAGAGGGTGAGGTTACTTGTTCAAGGACACAACAAGTCATCAAAAGGCAAAGACAATAACCCAAGTCTTTCAGTCACCAAAAGGTCAAAAATAAGTGGAACTTTCTTCCTTAGGTTCAAAACTAAAACCTGGGGAAATTCACAGTTTTGAAATTAAAGACAAAAACATAACTTTTTGAAATCCATTTGATAACTCACCATCTTCTGTGATTTTGTTCCAAAGCAAATAGATGAAATTTGGCGTGAAATGAGATGGATCACAGATGCACTCCAGTATGCGAGGTACAAACAACCAGGGACCGGCTTGCCCATCATGAAACTAATCGACCCCTCCAATGAGCAGGATGAAAAGAAGGTCAATTCAACATCTTCACCTATAGACTGTCTTCCATCCCCATCCCCATCCCCAGAATCCCAGAGGAGAAAGACAGTGAGTGGTAAGAAAGAGCAACTTCAATCTGTAGATTTTTTCCAACTTTCTTATCCTTGGCCCCAAATTCTCCTGTCTTGGGCAACTGGGTGCAAAGTTTTTGTGTCACTTGCTATGAAACAGATGTCCCAAATGTACCTATTATAAACTAAAATCATGAAAGTCCTACTATGCACAGAATAAATTTAGGGTCCTTGGCAAATACTTGTTGTCCATTTTCCAGTAAGGGAGTTGGCCTGAAGCTTTCCAAAGCATTCCCATACTAGAGGGGTCCAAAGCCACCTGCTGCTTAGAATCTTAGACCACCAGAGTTGGAAAGAACCGTAGAGGCCATCTAATCCAAACTCTTCATTTTATAGAGGAAGAAATAGGCCTATAGAGATGAAGTGATTGCCCAAGGTCACCCAGCAAATTCACCACAAGATTGCTTGAAAGGAGAGAATTTTTCTGTTGTGTTTTAAGGATTTGTTTATGTTCACTCCTTGACCCAATAGCTAGAGACAGAAGATATTAGCCCTAAATAGGAAGCTTTTCCTGGTGTCCCCCCCCCCCCAGCTATTTAGTTCTCTCTCCCTCTTCTTCAAATCAAAAAGTATGTACTTATTTGCTTAACTGTTATACCCTTCCCCATAGGATAGATTGTAAGTACTTTGAGGGCAGAACCGGGTTTTCCTTTTGTCTTTGTGTGCTCAGCACCTAACAAAAGTATCTCACATTTAGGAGATACTGAATAAATACCAATTAATTTGAACTGGATTGGTGTAAAGTTACTGTCAAATCCATTCAGTGATCTTTTAAGTGTTTCCTGTGTTCCAGACACCATGCTAGGCTCTGAGAGGCACTAGTTCCTGCTCTTAGGATCCTGGTGAGGTGAGGTGTTCTTGAGATACTCATCCAGAGCCAAATCAGCTCAGCTCTACACCAGGCTCTCTCCAATGTCTCTCCAATGACAAGGAGATTTTCTTTCAGGTCAAGGTGAGCGATAGACAGTAGTGGAAGACCCATCAGAAACTACCCTCATGTTAGCTCTGTAATCAGGTCCTTGGAAAAGTAGGATTCTGTTCTACCTAGTATTTGATTTACAAAAAAAACTTGATTTTTCACACACTCTTTGAAAACTGAATCAAGGGTATAGATATAGATATTACTTGCATAATATACATGCATAGATATATATGCATTGTGTGCATATACATCGACATGTATGCATATATACACATATGTATATATACACAGCTACTTACATAATATACATATATATGTGTGTGTGTGTGTATGTGTGTAAATGTACACAAATATACCTACTTATGTAATATGCATCTACATGCACATGGACATATACCTACATATCACATACATTTATATCATGTACATATATCATATATGCATGTATATCATATTCATGTACATTATATATATATCCATCATATATACATAGACATTATTATCAACATCGACCAAGATCAAGACTGAGACATCGACATCAACATAGACCTAGACCTAGACCTAGACATAGGCCTAGACGTAGACATGGACCTAGACATAGACCTCAACATAGACCTAGACATAGACATAGACTTAGACACAGATCTAGACATAGACATAGACATAGACATAGACATAGACATAGACATAGACGAGTATATCTGAGCCAAATATTTAAGGCTAAGAAATTAAATAATAGGCATATAGGGAAGAGATTACCTGAATTTTTCCCACAATTCTCATAATTATAGTAGACAGCATAGAACATTGGAATGAAAAGTCAAGACATATGGATCTTGTGCCAGTTCTTCCTTTACTATGTGGCCTTGGGCTAGTCAGTTGGACCAGGCTCTCTGAGCCTTAGTTTCTCTATCTGTCAAATGAGACAATTGGACTAAATGATACCTAAGTTCCCTTTCAGTTCTAAATTCTATTATTCATCTACAGATTCACATAACTCCATTCTTATACACCACTGTCTCTGATGACAGCACCTGTCAAATTTCTGTTCCTCTCTTAGCCAGAATGGATGACCCATATTAATTTGCTGCTCTTCTCCAAGAGGACAGAATGTAGCATGAGAAAGATCCTTGTTCTGCCATGCAAATGTAGCCTCCTCCTTCTCTTGGAAAGCACACCAAAATGTGATGCTGTGCCCTTGGCTGAATAATCCAGTCAGTTACATTCAGATCTTATTATTAAATTTAAAGAGTAAAAAAATCACCATCCCTCTATTTAACCAATCAACAAGCCTTTAGTAAGTATCCACTACATGCCAGGCACTGTGCTGTGTACTCTAAATACAAAGACAAAGTGAAACCACCCTAGCCCTCAAGGAGCATGCACGCTATTCAAGGGGAGTCACAATACAATTTAATGAAAAGGAAATGCTGGGATATTTCCAGAGAAGGCACTAGCAGATGGGGGAGTAGGGAAGAGTGATCAGGAAGGTTTCATGTAGGAAGTGGCGTTTACTTAGTGCTTTAAGATCTTCAAAGTGATGTATAGATAGACAGACAGACAGACAGAGAGATAGATTAGATACATTAGATAGATTAGAGAGAGATGGATAGATAGATACACACGCATATACATATATAATGCATGTATATATTTCCTAGTATGATTGTGACAGCCATACAAAGTTGGTGCAATAGCACCAACCACTTGTCCCCATTTTACTGCTGAGGAAACAAAGGCTGAGACATTGACTTGCCAAGGGTCACAAACTAGTCTGGTAATTGTCTAAAGCCAGATTAAAATCCAGGATTGTCTTCCTGACTCCAGAATCCAGCACTACAGCCACTATACTCCAATGCTTTTCAATTCCTTGTTTACAGTTCAACGTATCTTGCACTTTGCAACCTTTCCCGTAAAGGAAGGATGGACAGTGACTTGAATCCTGGAACCTCTGCCCTAGCGGCCAGGCTTTGTGAGGACATGCTCAACCTTCTTCAGAGATGACCCTTACCAAGTCCTCCAACGAAAATGTTGCCCCCAAGGCAGGAGCAGCCTTTGATTCTCATAGGGTTTCATTATCAAGCTATACAGGAGGAAAACAGCATTCAGCTCCACTACTGATGGCAAGCTAGGTGGCACAGTGGAGAGAGTACTGGGCTTGGAATCATGAAGACTCATCTTCATGAGCTACTAGCTGTGTGACCCTGGGCAAGTCATTTAACCTTGTTTGCCTCAGTTCTTCATCTATAAAATGGTCTGGAGAAGGAAATGGCAAACCACTCCAGTATCTCTGCCAAGAAAACCCCAAATAGGGTCACAAAGAGTCAGACGTGACTGAAACAACAACATTAACAGCAAGCACTCCGGCTTGCACAGTACAACCTAGGTTCTGTTTCAATGCAGTCTGCTGGTCTGCTCTCCAGAGATTCCCTTTTGGAAGGTCCTTAGCCTACATGCCTAGTAAATGAATGAATGAAAGTATGCCTGAGTCCTTACTATGTGTCAAGCACTATGCTAAGTGCTGGGGTCACAAATAATAAAGCAAGACAATCCCTAGTCTCAAGAAGCTCGCATTCTACTGGAAGGAGACAATACATCTAGAAGGTTTCAGCTGGACACATCAGATGGAAAAGCCCCATGGTACTTAGGGTGGAGTGGCAAAGCAAGTTGGAATGTATCTTCTTTTGTGTTATTTCCACTGATTAAAAACCAGGACATTGAGCCACTTAATAATGACAACTTTCTTTTCTGGTTTTTCAGTAGCTATGGCTGCTGGCGGGCAGGGTGGTAGTGGGGCAGGGGACAAGCGTAGCACAGTGCCTGGCACATAATAAGTGCTATATAAATGTTCACTATAATTACTCAAATCCCTCCTCCAACACATACAGGCTGTGTGATCTTGGGCAAGTCATCTCTCTAAGACTATAAATGGCAAAAATATTTGCAGTTCTGCATTAGTAGAGGGAGTTTTGTGACCTACATCAATAAAATCCCAGGTCTATTGAAAAAAACAATATCCATCTCCAACATGAGAATCCTGGACTCATAATAGACTCTAGCCATCATGCAGTGGAAAAGAAAATCCGGGCTCTGGAATTCTGGGTACCAGTACAGGCTCTACCACCCTAGGCAGAGCTGTGTCATTCACAAAAAGCACTCCAGGCTAAGCATTAGGGGACACAGGCTCTTGTTCTTTTTCTGTCACTGACTTGGTGTGTGACTCTGGGCAGGCTCATTGCATAATCTCTCCAGCCCTGATTTCTGTTCTGCAAAGTGGGAGGTAGTATACCATAGTAGATAGGGCGCTGGACTTGGAGTTAGGAAAACCCAGCTTCAAATCCCATCTTAGACACTTACTAGCTGTGTGAGCGCTTCGCCTCTCGGAAACTCAGTTTCCTCCCTCTATAAAACAAGGGGATGGCCACTAAGGTTCCATAGAGCATCTATTAGATTGTCAGTCCTGTGTAAGCAATTGGTATTTTCGCCTTTCTTTTTCTCTCCAGTGCTTTGCATGGTGCCTTGTCTATAGTGAGCACTTAAAGGCTTGTTGACTTTCAGCTCTAAATCTATGATCCATTTATTACATAAATTAATAAAGATCATAACTACGGATGTTCCCCCAATGTAATATTTATAACAGTGTAAAGACCTCTCTGAGACTCAGTTTCTGCGTCTGTAAAATAGCAATAATAGTACCAACCATGAAGATCAAGTGAGGTCATGTATGAGAAAGCACTTTGATGGGTTTTTTTTAGTTTTTTATTTTATTTTTAGTTTTTATTTATTTTATTTTTAATTTATTTTTATTCCATTTTAAGTTCTGAACTGTCTCTGTCTCTCCCTCCCCACCCCACACTAGAGAAGGCCACCATTTCACAGAGAGAGAGAGAGAGAGAGAGAGAGAGAGAGAGAGAGAGAGAGAGGAATGGAGAGAGAGAGAGAGAGAGAGAGAGAGAGAGAGAGAGAGAGAGAGAGAGAGAGAGGGATAAAATCATACCATGCATACTTCTGTTGATTAATTCTTTCTCTGGAGATGGATAACATCTTCCTTCATCAGTCCTTCATAGCTGATTTGAATATTTGTAATATACAGAATAGCTTAATTGTCCTCAGTGATTCTTTGAACAATATTGCTATTACCGTATACAATGTTTTCCTGGTTTTGCTCATTTCACTCTTCGTTGTTTCATGCAAGTCTTTCCATGTTTCTCTAAAAGTCGACCTGCTCGTCATGTGTTACAACAGGAAAAGCACATTGAAACCCTAAAGTGCCAAACACATACAATAAATCACTGCTGGAACTGTGACAGACCCACCAGACATGAATAAGCTCTCTGAAGGCAAGGGGACTTAATACTGCAGATTATTGTATGCCCAGATTACCTAGCACACAGTAAATGTTTAATAAGTGTTCATGCAGTCCCTACTTGAAGTACTCAGTTGTTGCATCACGGTTCACAGCTGGGCACTGAGAAGCAAGAGACATGGGTATCTTCAGTCATCACCAAGAATTACAATAGTTCTGACAGAGAGCGGAAAACATGGTCACCATAGCAGCAACAAGAAGTCCGTGTTGTTTGATCATATCTGACTCTTCCTGACTCCGTTTGGGGTTTTCTTAGCAAAGATACTGGAGGGGTTTGCCTTTTCCAGCTCATTTTACAGATGAAGAAACTGAGGCAAACAGAGTTAAGTGATTTTGCCAGGGTCACACAGCTAATCAGATTCTGAGATCAGATCTGAACTCAGAAAGAGGAGTCTTTCTGACTCCAGGCCCAGCACTCTGTCTACTGGACCACCCAGCTCCTTGACTCTGAGGCTAGCTCTCTATTCCCTGTGTGAAGCTGTCTATTGGAAAAGGACATAGGGAGCAAGGTAAACTGACTTTTTCAACCAATCACCTTTAGGCCACTGCTAGGGGTGGGAGAAAGGTAGCAAAATCCAACCCTCCCCATCAGATAGGCGTCTTACAAAGTACTTAATAGTACATAACTCTTGGAGAGGCAGTGTGCTATAACAGTCAGGGAGCTGGAAGCACAGAACCAGGATGACCCGGCTTCAAGTCTCACCTCTGACAATTACTGACTGTATTACGCTAGGCAAGTCACTCATTCAAGATCCCAGAGTATATTAGAGGCAGGATCTGAACCCAGCTCTTCTGTCTACAAAGACCAAGCTGCCCCACCCTACAAGTGATAGATGTCAGAGAGACCATTTGAACCCTGGTTCTTCTTGGCCTAGATATGCCAGTGTGGCGCAATAGAGAGAGTGATGGCTTTGGAGTCAGAAGACTTGGCTTTTGCACCTGCCTCTGCCCCTCTACCTATATGACTTTGGACAAGTGACTACTCCACAGTGTCCCAGTTCCCCCCCCCCCTCCATAAAATGAAGGGATTTTACCAAATGGCTTCTAATGTCTCTTCCAGCTAGCTCTAACCCTCTGATCCATTCTATGCCAACCCGATGCCTCCAAGGACAACCTCCATCCATTATGTTGGGCTGCCTTCAAAGAGCAATAACTAATATTTTAAATTATCAATAATAACATTTTTCAAGGCACTTGCCCCTGTACAAACAATCAATATTTACTGAGGACCTACTGTGTGTGAGACACATAGACAGAGTTAAATGAAGCATGACCACTATCCTCAAAGCTTACAGTCCATTTGGGAGAGAGACATAAATGGGTGGTTAATAACAAGCAGCCCTCCTCTTCTTCACAGAGATGTAGGGCTATAGATGTGAGACACAGCATACGCTGTCAGGCTTGGTTGAAGCGTTGGTTAGTTATCCTGAACTCCTTTCTTTCCTCTCTCTTTTTTATTTTTTATTTTAAGAGGTGGTTTTCCAGGGATGGATTAATTAGGGAAAGATGTGCAATTATCCCTTCCACATGCATGGGTTAGGGACACAGCACCCCCATGATCTGGAAAAATCCACATAAATCTTTTTGGCCCTCCCTTCATACCAGAGAAGAAATTTGAATTGTTATAGTATGAAAAGATTAAATAGGTTGATATTATACAATGCTATACATAGATTTTATGCATTTCTGAGTTTCTAAACTTTTCCTGTCTCATCTGCTGGCCTTCACGTGTCATCTGCAGCTTTCACAAAACTCCCAAAAAACTCCTATTTAATTTCTTATGCCAACTCGCAATATATCAAAACCATGATGGGGAATGTCATGATGTAGAAGGGATAACTACATTCTAAAATGAAGATAACATAAAAACAAAAGATAACAACAAAGACAAATAAATATTAAAATAAAAAGAAAGCCTTTTTATCTCATTTGCTCTTCTAACTGTATTTTTGTTACATGGAAGGAGAAGACTGTACAGGGGATTACAAAGTTAGTTTAGAAGCCTGTCTGCTGCAGTGCTGAAAAGTTTATCATAACCTTCCCTCTGATTAACCTAGTGCAGGGGTGGGGAACCTGTGGCCTCGAGGCCACAGGGGCCCCACCCCTTAAGTGTATGTAACCTGGGTTTCTGGCTTTCACATTTGGGGGGCTTTTATTTTCTAATGATAGTCTCTGTTCCTTCCAGACTCCCAGCCCTGTTCAGATGAAGAAGGCTGCTCTGAGGTGTTTCTCCCCACGGATAGTGACTATGATTCCAGTGATGCCCTTAGCCCTCGAGAATTGGACTTGGTCTACTTGTCATCCCATGACATTTCCCATCAGGCCATGAGTGGCATGAGTGGCAGTGCCCCTGATGTTTTACAGGTGCATGATATGAAGCCCTGCATGGCCTTCAGGGGTGACACCCAGGGCCAGACCCTGGAACCAGATACCGACCATTCCTGTGCTGAGTATTTCAATAGCCTGACACTCTCAAGTTTCATGGCCAAGAACCCTGATAAGATGGCGGGCAGCTCCCAACAACCGGTGAGTTTCTCGGGGAGGAAGAAACTGAGCAAACACCAGCACTATGGCTACTTCAGCCGTCACCATCGCTGGCTCCGGATCCACAGTGAGACACAGTCTCTGTCCCTTTCTGAGGGAGTATACACTCAGCACCTCTCCCGGGCTGCAGATTTGTCCCAGGAGACCACCGAGGCAAAGCAGATCAGGATCCCCACTGATAGGCACCGAAGCCTACTCCTACCCCATACCTCCAGCCTCCCTGAAGAGAAGAAAACCAAGTACCAGGACATGCGACCTATGGTCCGACGCATTTACGTGGAACCTTACCCCACAGCCCTGGTGAATGATGATAAGCCATGGATTGGACTCAGCTCCCCTCCAGGAGACCAGGGTGATATGCAAAGGCCCAAGGACCAGGAGGTCAGCCCAGGGGACCAGACCACCTCTCCAGTATCAGAAATATTTAGTAGCATGCTTTAGGGATCTGGACCACCTGTTTTCTGATGCCATCCATCATTGCCATTTTCTAATCTCAATCCCAATCACTACTCCTTCATCTCCCCATCCCATTTTCAAAAAGATTTAATTTTAAAGTAGAAAAGTTAGTGGTTACCAGGTCCTTAGAGTGAAATTTAGCTACTGTCTTTTGTTCCAGGGATAAACTAGGGATTGAGTTGACAGTGTTCCCCATAAACACCTACACAGAGCCAGCTATGGTGTAAACTCATGGTGCCTCTGCTTGTTAGATGATAGCTTTACCTGCGGGGGCAGCCTCAAACATCTAGATGCCATCTGGTTGTCAGCCCAAGAATATGCTATAGGGCCAGGTCCTGGGGCTTCCGTCTTGTGGGGAATTGAGATAAGACAGTAGGGGGCAAGAGAAGGCAAGATCACAGTATTCCAGATTCAGAGCTGCATGAGAACTTAGAGGTCATCTTGTCCACCCTATCCCATTCCTCATTTTGTAGATGAAGAAACTGACCCAATAAGGCCTCAGATCCCACAGGTAGTAAATAGCAAAGCCAGGTCATCTGACTCCAAAGCCAGCACTCTTCACGCTGAAACATTGGGCTCTTCATCCCATCTCCACCACCCATGAGAATTTCAAGAAGGGCTGGAGAAGGAGCCTGAGGCATCGTCCACAGGCACAGAGCAGAGTAGGGTTCTCTGAAAGTTCTAGTTCAGAGGATGGCCTCAGACAGCTCAACTTGACCTTTTCAAACCCAGGCGTGCTTTTTAAGGCCCAGATGAGCCAATATGAATGCCTGCATTTTTCCTAGTAGGAAGACTATTGTACCTTCTGCTTCCTTCTGTGCCATGTGCCCATAACCTGAATGCAGAGCAGTGGCCAGGATGCTTTCTAGGCCCTGTGCATCCTGAGATGTGTCCTCTGGACTCATTTCCCAAATGCCTTTCTGATCACTCAGCAGGTCCTCAACTCAGAACCTGGACATGAAAATGAGTTGTAAATCATCTCAAGACCCAGGGAGAGGGCTGATGTAATAGTAGATATAATGGCTGATAATAGTAATTAACATTTATATTGTACTTTAAGGTCTGTAAAGGGATGGGGACTGGACCTGTGATTCTGCTGGTATAGGGAACTCCCAGGTCAGGAAACTCCCTCCACCAGTGTAGGTTGGCACCTTCCCTGCAACTTAAGGAGTTTCCTCAAGCACCAAAAAGTGAGAGTGACTTGCCCAGGTTCACATAGCTAGTATGAATCAGAGGTAAGACTTGAACCCAGATCTTCTCGACTCCAAGATCTGCTCTCTACTCACTGTCATATGCCTCTCACTCACTTTAATGTTTGCACAGCGCTATAAATCTATCATCTCATTTGATACTCACAACAACTCTGTGAAGCAGGTGCTATTATTTTCCACATTTTACAGGTGAGGAAACTGAAGCACAAAGAGGTTAAGTGACTTGCCCAGGGTCACACAGGGAGTAAGTCTCAGGATTGGGATTTGAACCCATGCCCTCTGACTTTAGAGCCAATGTTCTTTCCACTGCATCACACTGCCTCCATAACTCAATCTGTATTTTTCCCTCCTTTGGGATCATATCTCTGATTTAATTAGTATAGGGAACTCCCAAGAAGGAAACTCCATCCACTAATGCCAATCAATACCTTTTCAATAAGGCATGAGGTGCTGAGAGATTTTGTGACTTGCCAAGGGTCGACACGGCCAATATTCTTTAGCGGCTAGACTTGAATTCAGGTCTTCCTGACAACAAGGCTAGCCTCCCAACAACAGCATACTGCTTTGATATCTTCTTGGTGAAACTCAAAAAGATAATACTGTTCTAAGTTACCACTGTCAGTTTTCCACACTTCTAGGGATATAAATATGTGATTTCTATTTGTCAAGGTACAGATTGTGTACAGATAAAAAGAGAGAATTTTAGAGTTGGAGGAAAACTTAAACACTACCAAGCTCAAACCCTCATTTTACAGATCAAGAAACTGAGGCCTGAAAGCCAGAAACAACTTGTCTAGGATCACATAACAAATTAGGGCCTGAATTGGAAGTCTCAGTTTCATGTTCTTTCTAGAACACTGTATAACCCATCTAGAATCTGCAGGTATACTCCATTCTTGGGGTTTTTATTTAGTGGATCAACAATAATGTCTGATCCTACCTGCCTCATCCTAGAAATTTTCCAGGTGCCCCATATCTCTACTTTAAGAGTTGTAAATCAAATAAGGTGAACTCACCTTAATATTAACCTGAGCCAAGTGAGAAGCTTAAAAAGTCTCTAGGATGCAAAAAAACCTCAAATCCAGTCATCTGGAGGGGAAAGGAACTGTGAATCATCCACACTACAGTTCCCATTTATTAATCTGGATAATTCTATTTTTGTTATGAAGAAGGTAGTATATTATCAGTTTGTATAGAATTGTAGCATTTTAAAGTTGGAAGAGTCCTCAGGGGCCATCTAGTCAAGCTGTTCCCATAAGCAAGAATCCCCTCTGCAATATCCCCAACAAGTGGTCCTCCATCCTTCTTTTGAAGACCTATGTTTGTGGACTACTCACTACCTGTGGAGGCAGCTCATTCCACTTTTGGACAATTCTAGCTATTAGGAAATTCTTCTCCACGTTGAACTAAATCTGCCACTCTTTAGGGTCATAGCATTTAAAGCTGGAAAGATTTCCAGAAATCATAATGTCCAATCCATATATCTTACAGATGAGGCCTATAGATTAAGGTCACCAAGGTGATAAATAGCAGAACCAAGTGATTCCAACCCAGATCTTCTGACTGCCCTCTCACCATGTACCCTAATATCATCCTACCACACTGCCTCTACCCAACATTGTAGAGCTATTAAAAATACCTCTTCTCTCCCACTCCCACTGTCCACAAACTGTCTCTTGTCCAGGCTGAATACCCCTAGTTCCCTTGAACTCTTTCTCATAGGGCACAGTTTGATGGCCCTTCTCAGAATGTCAATTTGGACCCCAGACCTGAAAGAAATATTCCAGTGTGGCCCAACCAGGACAGTGTCGATCAATCAACAAATATTTATTAAGGATTTTGCCAGGCATTGTGCTAAATGATGAGGGCACAAAGAAAAACAAAAGTAGGCCCTGTTCTCAAGGAGCTTCCATTTTGGCAGAGGAGTTAACATGTAGATAAATAATTTACACACAAGATATAGAAAGAGCAGATGAAATATTTTCAGAGTGGGAAGGTCCTAGAAGTTTCATAGACTTGAAAAGAGTTCCCCCAGAATTTAGGATTTGAGCTGGGTCTTGAGACAATGGGACAAGGAGAACTCTCCCTCTCTCTAGACACTATACCCCTCTTTCCTGCAGCCCAAAATTAAACTATCTTTTCTGGATCTTCATATTATTTTCTTGAGGCAGATTCAATCTGGAGTCCATTAAAACCTATAGCGCATTTCATATAAATTGTTGTCTAGTCAACAGTTCATGTGAAGTATGTGAGTGTAGGGATGGACACTGGTGAGCTTGGGGTTTATTTTTTTAATATATAGTAAAGTAGGTTTCAGTGTTATTTTTTAATTAGCTGAACGATATTCAAGGCTCATATGAACCCAAAGGAAGTTTCTCACCAGAAACTGCTTGTAGAACATTCTCTAAGTAGCAGAAACTATCTTTTTCTCCATCCTTCTCTAACAACAATGCTACTTGCAGCTACTGTGGAGGTGTAAGGCCAACAACATCAGCACACAGGAGGACTGCTAGCATAGGTTCTTTAATCTGCTTTTCTAAGGAAAGCAACTTTAAGGGGTTAACAATCTTACTTTAAACATACATATATCATTCACTTAGTTCAGGGGAAAAAGTCAGCACCCTGAGCTTCAGAGAGTATACAAACAGAAATTACAAACAGAAAAATAACACAAATCAACAGACAAACTTCAAACTGTCTGACCATAGCAATACATACATAGTTACCAGAGAGAGAAGCACCAACATCTGAGTTTTCAAAGCTGGGGTGCTCCTTAACAGCTACCCAGAGTCTCACCTGGCCAAATCACATGAACACTCTTCCAATGAGTGAGCCCCAAAGCAAAATGCTAACCTCAGAGTACATATATATATGTATATATATATATACATATACATATACATATGATAACAAAGGCAAGACTCAATCAAAGGCACTTCATTGCCTTAGTGCTGAGAAGCACTCCAAAAGAAAATAACAGCAAAAAGTCCCACTTTGCTTGCCGTTACACCTTCCTAGGAAAATTAGAGAACACTAGCCCAAGAGAGAATTATACAGTAAAAAAAGTACAATTTCATTAATTCAGAAAGCCCAAATTTGGAATTGATAATAATCCAGCCAAGGACTGAGCTGATGTTTACCTCCCCAAAATCTATGAGAAACTGACTTTGTTAATGAAATTAGCAACTATTACTAATTAATCTGCCTGACTTTTCACAAATTACTTAACACCTACCTCTACCCCCCACCTTTTATACCCACTGCACCCTTACTGCTTTCCTTACATATAAAAAGAATCTTAACCAGATTCTCTCCAAGGTCCCTTCCTGCTCTAACATTTTTTGGTTCAATAATTTTTTGGATAGTATTTTAAAAAAGATTGATGGAAGCCCCTTTAGTCAATTAAAAAGAATACTTTATCCTGCTTTTTAGAGATAACCATTTACATTTTTAAAGGACGTATGCTAAGTATAAATCATTATGCTGCATCTAAAGAAAAAAGGTCTACAAGTTACTTATAGCTGTTTGTAGACCTACTCCTGATTCATTATCTATCCTCGAAAGTAAACAAGAGTACTTCATTCCTTTAGAAAATATTCTCTATTTCAGATTCTACTGATCCATACTGGCTTTCATTCCAATTAGTGGGACTTGACAGTGACTAAGTTTTTCCCGGTGAGGTATAATTGGTCATACCCCAAATCCCTCACCTTGGAGGGGCAGCTGTAACTCTAGAAAGAACATTGGATTTGAAGTGAGAAAGCCTAAGTTTAGGATGCTGCTTATGCTATCTTACCTGTATAAGTCGCTTATCCTCTCTAGGCCTCAGGTTTGTCATCTGTAAAATGAGTTGGTGGGACTAGATCAGCAGTTCCAAATTTTTTTGGTTCTTTGAACCTCTTTCAAAAACAGTGACGACAACAACAAATGAGTTTTGAATGCCCAGTTAATTTAATATGCCACTCATAATAACAACACTGATTTTCTCCAGGCAAAACATGTTGTCCTGATCTTCCTTTCCAGCATAGTTCTGGCTAGATTGGCTTTGGCCAAGATCACCCAACCTCTATCCATCATGAGATCCTTCCAGAGTTATTTACCAGGCTGGGCACCATGGAATACAAAAGAAGTAAAACAAACATGAACCCTAATCATATAGGAGCTTGTGGTATAGTTGAAGGATAAGGGAACTATCACACATTTTAGCTCCCCATAACAATCTACAAAGAGATGCTTACCTCTTTGGCCAAGAAGAGCTCAAGCTTATGTCTGAAGAATATCCAGCTGCTGAGAACAAATGAATTTCCCATTTTCACTTGTGTGAGAGAGGGCGCCCTAGAAAATGTGGGAGGCACCTGGTGTCGGTTTTATTGCTCTTTACTGACATGATGCTGGTTTACGACTGGAGGAAGGCATTAGTCTTTGAGCATTTATTAAGTACTTATTAAGTCTTGAGGTACTGGCAATACTAAGGTACTAAGCTTTAGGGATAAGAAGAAAGGCAGACAGCCTCTTCCCTCAGGGAGCTCACAATCTAATGGAGGAAGTGAAATTTAAAAAAAAAAATTTAAGTACAAAAAAGATAGATGAAAAGTATACTGGAGGTAATCTCAGAGGGGAAAATGAGTCAAGAGGTTTTGGAAGCATGGAAGAATCAAGTCCTTAAGGAGGAAGGTTCCCTTCACTTCCCTACCCCACCTAATGTTCAGTGCAATGATTGAGAAAGAGAAGGAAATGGTACCTTTTGATTTTAGAGAAGATCAGCCGCGTGTAAAAAATGTCTTGCATTTAGAGAAGGATACCAAAGCACTTTACGAAGAGCAAAAACTGGAACTTAGTTACATTTTCCCTATACCCAAACTTCCTCCCAAAAAAAGCTGGTCCTGGAAGAGCCTGGCCAATAGCATGCTCTCCACTCCCTACTCCACCCCCTCAACACCCACCCACCACCTGCCACCAGTAATCTATGCAGGACAAGTGGAAAAAGAGCACTGACCTCTCATAAATTCTTCTCTCTCCACACATGTGGGTGGCCTTGTAGATGTACCCGTTCTCTTTTACAATTTAGCCTTTTCCAGTGGGCAGAGATAGTCCTGAAGGGCCCCACCCTCTCACCAAAGTCATGCTCACTTTCTCTTTGAGAGTTAAAAAAAAATCCAGCCCAGAGAACTATGTCTAATCCATAGACAGGATGGAGGTATCCTGGGATTTTCCAGCCAAGCTGAAAACTCAAGTAGAAATCACATCCATCCGAAAATTGATTCCTCTCTTTCTGTCCACCCTGATCACTGTCATTGGATTTCAGGGTTTTGCAAATCACAACCAATATAGACATAACAAAGCTATAGCAAATCATGCTTCTCTCCTACTTCTATATATTTATATTATCAACAGAGACAATACAAACTAAAGACAAGGTCTTCATATGTGGCAAGTGGGCACTTGGGGTGGGGGGAAGGAGTGGGAAACTTGGAGTTGTATATTACTTCACTGTCCACTCTAAAGTGTAAATATTTTTTAAAAAAAATAGATCCAGTGAAACAGATCCGATATTTTCTCTTGAGCTCGCTCTCTCTCTCTTTAGGGTATTTTTTTAAGTAGAGTTGGGGAAGGAGGGCAGCATACCTCCTTACCCGGGAGAGCTTCAAGGGACCGGTCAGCTCCTGTTAGCTGTTCTGATACATGGCTTATGACTGTTAAGTAAAACTTCAACACAGCCTTACCAATAGCAAGGATAGTGTAGTTGGAATGATGCTATGCCACTTGGAAACTAAGTCTGAGATCTTAATTCAGAGTCGTTTCCTTTCGTTGTGTTCTGTTTCCCCCAGGCATTGAACTTTGCCATTAGGGAGAATTATTTTTAGAACATCTCACTCAATGTATGTGGTTTTGCCATGATTGGACCTCTGATTATTACACCATAGCATCTGGCAGAAGTTAGAATCTTCTTTTGCTGTTGTTTCTTTGGTTCTTTGATTTCAGTAAGGTCTTTTTTCCCCTTAAAAAAATCAATTGTGTTTTGGTCATCTATGGATTTCTAATTTGGTCATTGCAAAAGGCAATTGTGTTGTGTTAGGAAGTCAGCTGGCCAGATAATGAAAATTCTCTATTTTGATAAAGGAAAATAGAAGGAGGTCCTTTAAAAAATGTTGTTAGAACTTTCTCTTCCAGGGACTGGTCTATGCTTTTATTTTAATGTAACCTCAGTCCCAAAGTCTGTTGGTATGGGATTCTTTCCTTATTGGTGAAAACCAATTCCATCTTTGACAATTACGAAGCAGTCCCATATCAACAGACTTTGGGACCCAGGTTACTTTAGAAAGGCCACTTTTTAGTTTAGCTATGAATAATATCAAGTGATTAGCAAATAATGCCTACTAATTGTTCTTTCCAATTGTGAAAGTCAAGTCTGGACATATGTGGGTAAAAAGTAAAGGAGTAGTATCAATGACAGTGTACTCAGTGGTAATTTTTTTTTTAAATCTTATTATGGAAGATTTGATCTGTTAAGTCACTCTAGGCTGCTGTCCTGGGTCCCTGTCCCTGATTGGGACAAAGCCAGAGAGATCAGAATGCCATCCTGTCACCAGCACCTATTTTATAGGTGGGTTGGGAAAAGCAAATTTAAGAAGTTGGAGGGGGGCAGGTTGTCATCCTTGGAAGGAAAAAAAAACTCATCTCCTTGATGACATTCTATAAGGCGATGTTTAATCATCATTTCCTGCCTTATGTGTAAATAGTAATTTGGCTGTTTCTTGGTTGTCTTTGTTCAGATTTTATTGTATCTTGTTGCTATATATGCAACTGAGTGTATGTTGAAGTTTAAATTTTGGTACAATATATGCACAATTTTGTGTGCTTTACACCTCTGTAAATATACAGATTATTCACATATAGTATGTTAATGTTGACCTCCAAACTCTGACACAATAATATTTTTGTCATATGCACATTTGCAAACTTTGAAAAATTCAAGCAGTTATTGGAAATAACCAATAGCCTCAATAAGACAGCCATGAGAATGGATCTACCTCTTCTACCTGTTGATCTCGAAAAAGAGGTAGGAGATTCAAGAGAATTTTTTTAAAATAGTTTTCCTGATGGCAAGTATTTTTGATAATTTCATATTCATCTGATTGTCTTTGCAAGAAAAACAAAGAAATGTTAGCTCCATTGGAGTGAGTGGTTTTGTTTCTGAAGCATTCATTAATACTAGCGTTTTCTATTCTAACCTGATATTGTTGAAATCTCATTTGGGGGAGAATGAAGAAGTCATTTGTTTTGGACCCTCGAAGGATTTTCAGCTATGTAAATTTACAGTTTCTAAGCCCTTTATAACTCTCAATGCTTGGCTTACCTAAAGTATATCCTATTTCTCAACTAAGAGTGGTTAATCTTTCTGAGTTTTACTGATAACGACCCCGCCCCAACCCACTCCCTCCATTATTATGTGTAATGTTCAGACCTCAACTGGCCCTCCAGGGACGAGTCTGAACCTTACTGGTTTTCAAACATCCAAAGACCGCTTGTCCATTTCTCTTCCATGATTGTCACTGGCCGAAAACTTAAAATTCATCACTGGATTGCCCTGGCAAAGACTATTGCTGGATTGCGCCATGGAGGTTGGCCATAGAAACCTCTCTCCAGACTACACCCTCCGCATGTTCAAATGTCCAGCGCATTTTTGCATGTATCCTGTACCTCTCTAAGTTACCCTCCCCCCCACCTTTTTTAATCCTTTTAAAAAACTGGCAGAGGTTTAAGATTTCTTCTGTGTGAGAGAACATGACAAAGAGATCATTTTAATTCCAAGAACCTGGACAAAGGTTGCCCTGCATTCCAGCAAGAAGGAAACATGCTGCTTTGTATCATGTGTTGGTCCTGCACTGTTTTACAGGATACTTTTAAACAAACACAAAAGGAATTAAGCCCTTCTATTGGCATGTTTGTGATTGGCTCTTCTCAAGCCCTCAGATCTCTGGTTTGTTGTTCTATCTGAATGTGCTGTTTTCCCTACACAAATTGTTATCTTTCTAAGCAAACCATGACTTTTTTTTATCCTAATTCTGTCTTTAAATAAAAGTTTCCTTTTCCCCCCCAAACCAAACAGATTACACTACTCGTTAATGCCCTCTCTTTTATCTATCTGTGCGGGGGAAATTGGGAGGAGAGGTGATAGAGATGTTCAAATTTACACTAATAAATAAGAAATATGCCTTAATAGCACTATTGAGCCTTTCCACCTCAGTCTCACAAATGGGATACAGTGCAGACTAACACATCTAATAATAAATATTTACTTCCCTTCTCAATAAAAGGAAAAGGTCTTATTGGGAAATCTGACACTATTCAAGGTTTCTTTCCTGTCTGTTTGAAGAGGCCGTAAGTGAGAAGATCACAAAGAAATCCCCTGGCTCAGTATTATCTGCCCCTTCAGCTATAACTTCTAAATGATTTCTCAGGAGTGGAATTCCTTTCCTTCCCCATAGATTGTCCCACATCCACACCTTTATTTGATGTCCCTTGGCTAGCAGGCCAAAAGAATATGAGCCTAACTTGAATCCATGGTTTTTAGGCCTTGTACCCAAAAGGCTGTCCTTAATATTTATTAAAATGGCATTGCACCCAAAGGGATTTAAATGGATTATAATGGCTTATTTATATTTGCTTTACAATATGTAAAGTGCTCTCCTCAAGACCTACGTAGAAGGTTGGCTCTGTGATTTCATCATGGTACAAAACTCCCAGCATAGACATTCCTCCAGTGGTCTAGGTCACTGACATCTATTTCTGGTCTTAGAGCCAGGGTTTTGAATCTGGGGTCCACCACGGGTAGATTTCAGGAGGTGAGGGAAGGCCTAGAAACTTAGATGGGGGTAAAAATTACATTTTTATTTTCATTAACCTCTAACTGAAGTTTAGTATTTCTTTCCATTATGAAATTTAAAAAAAAATAAAATATTCTCAGGTGTCCATAGGATTCATAAGATTGTCTAAGGGGTCTATGACATACACACATACACACTATGATACACATACACAAAAGTCAATAATCCTTGTCTTAAAGAGGGACAGGGAAACTAGGTGGCAAAGTAGATAGACTCTTCTTCCTGAGTTCAAATCTGGCCTCAGACACCAACTAGCTGTGTGACCCTGGGCATGTCACTTAACCCTGTTTGCTTCCACATCTGTCAAATGAGCTGGAGAAGGAAATGGCAAACCACTCCAATATCTCTGCCAAGAAAACCCCAAATGGGGTTACGAAGAGTCAGACATAGCTGAAAACAACTGAATGACAACAAATAGAAAGGGACACTAGGACACTGAGAGGTGAAGTTGCCCATTCTTGTCACATACCTTGTCAAGGCAGGCTTGAACTCATCTTTCCAGCTCCAAATATTATATCACCACCACCATTTTACAGATGAGTAAACTGAGGCCCACAGAGGATAAGTGGCTTGGCCATAGTCACTGTCAGGCAGCCAGAAAGTAACTGGTGCAACTCAAAGCTAGGTTGTCTGAATTCAAGTTCAATAATTTCTCTATCATGCCACATGAGAAGGCCTTCCTAGTTAGAGGGGATTGGGCAGTCAGCAACTACCTGGATCTCTTAAAAGCAAGGCATACTCCCACTGAGCACTCCATTTCTATCTAAAACTTCTAAAAGGTCCTTCTCAGTGGACCCCTTCTAAAAACTGAAAATGGAAGACCGCAGGCTTTTATTAAAATTATATTAACTCTTCCCGTAGCAGCTAGTGGCTCTCTGGAAAAGTCAGTGTCTGATGAGAATCTACAAAATTTACAAATGGACTTCCCAGTCTCTGGTCATCCCTAAGGTGTCAGGAAAGTAACTCAGACAAGGCTGGGTTTTGCCAGAGTGTGCATCCTACGTCTTCCTGCACAAATGGTGTTAGCTTTCCGTGTTGTGTGAATGGCTAAAGAACCATAGGATTATATGCCATCTTTCCTGTAAGAGGCCCAAGAAAAGATCATTTGGTGCCTTGCTTGAATGAGTACCCTGTGCCGATCTGCACCTCATATACACATTGGTCCTCCTCCATTCCTCAGAGCCATTCCATATAAAATAGATTTAAAGCATTTAGTCCTAGTTGCCTGGGACACTAAAGTGTTAGGTGACTTGTTCTTTTCACGTAACTCATTTATGTCAGAGGCAGGCTGGAACGCAGGTCTTCTCAACTCCAAATATTCATACACGCAAGCGCGCGCGCGCACACACACACACACACACACACACACTTTTCAGAGGGGAAAACTGTGATCTTTTAAGAATGAAAGTAATTTACAGGATCATTGAATTTAGAGCTAGTAGAGCCTTCATAGGCATCTACTACAAATCCATCCTTTTACAGGGGTGGAAATGGAGTCTCAGAAAAGGCAAGCAACTTAGAGGATCATTGCATTTAGAGTTGTCTGGTACTTTATAAGTCATCTAGCTCAGCCCTGGAATCACTGGAAGTTAGGTGGTGTATAGGGTGCTGGTCTTAGAGTCAGGAAGCCCTGCCTGGGTTCAGACCCTACCCCAGATACTTCCTAGCTGTGTGACCCTGAACAGATCACTTAACCTCTCTGCTTCAGTTTCCTCATCTGTAAAGTGGGGGTATTAATAGCACCTACCTCACAAGGCTGTTGAGAGGCTCAAATTGAGATGATATATGTAAAGCACTTTGCAAACCTTAAAGCATTATATATTATTATTATTGTTTTACATAGAAGGAAACTGAGGCCCAGAGAGAAATCATGACTTGCGCATAGCTTCTGTTCAATGTCAGAGGTCAGACTAGCACACGTCTCCTGACCCGCTGAACACTCTTTTCCCTACACTCCTTAGTCTCCCTGGTCTTCCCTTTTGGTAATTGTTCCAACTGATCCTCATAATGCACACTGATCAAGGTCAGCCTACCCAAGAAGAAGGCCAAGGTCATTTGCCCAAGGGCTAGGGAAGTAACCCGTGCTTTTTCAAAGTTGAAGGAGAGGAATCAGTGCAGCGATACCCCAAGGCTCTGCACGTTTTGCTAGCAACCTATTATGCTGGAGACTGGCACAGCCAATTGTAAGGACTGAAGGTTTCAAGCTTGGAAGGGGCCTTAGAACTCATCTAGTCTAATCTTCATTAACAAATGAGAACACCGACTCCCAGGATGCTACAGTGAATCCCAGGGTGGCCCAGAGAGTAAGGAACAGAGCCAATCCCTGAACCCAAGATGTCTTGATTCCAAATCCAACATTCTCTCTGCTTTGCAATATCTTGGGCCAGCCTGCCCCAACTCTATGTTCTGGGTGTTACAAGAAACCACGATAACATCCAGTCTCTACTTGTCTTCTCATCCTCATTTTTGTTACAAAGCCTTTATTGAACACCCAAATTCAGATGTCACTATGCTAGGAGCAGTAAGAAGAGGAATTCCTCATGACTGAGAATGCCCTTGGGGACTTTATATCCTAGGACATCCTAACACTGACCCATATGTAAGGGTTATAGAGACAATCAATCAATTAAAACCCCAACTAACGAACAAAAAGACTCTTACATTCATCAGAGATAACCATGGGACTTGGTGCCTTTACTTAAATGGGGGTAGATGAAAGGCAAGAGACAAGGTTGAATCTATATTTAGACTGGAGAGTGGAAATTAGCCAAGCTCAATCAGGGCTTGGTCCAAATTCCACTATAGCACAAAGAAGGCTTGGATTTGGAGTCAAAGGTCTTGAGTTCAAATTACATCTCCACCACCTGTGTGACTTTGGGCAAGTCACCCCATCATCTCATCCTCAGTTTCCTTAAGTGTTAAATGAAAGATTGGACTAAATTCTCATCAAGGTCCTTTGAATTCTAAACCTATGGTTCTATGAATCTTGGCAAAACTCCAACTAGTCTTTCTCACTCATATGGCCTTCCCTCTCCCCTTTTCCTTCCCTACCCTCAATGTCTCCAGGAAAATTCCCATCTGGTTGTGATTTTCTTGCCCTCTATGTGCCAGGGTGCCATTATGTAAGAGGGAAGGAGTGGGTGATAGGGTCAGCGTGTCCCCTTGGGCTTTTGCCTTTAGTTCATAATTCAGAGCAGGCAGCCAACTAGACAAGCTAGAGCTCCATTCTCCACAGGGTTGATTTCTACCCCATGTTTCCCCTCCTTGACATGTGCCAGAGGAGGACCTCTCCCT
This sequence comes from Trichosurus vulpecula, assembly GCF_011100635.1. NCBI lineage: Eukaryota > Metazoa > Chordata > Mammalia > Diprotodontia > Phalangeridae > Trichosurus > Trichosurus vulpecula. The sequence continues at coordinate 173,085,010 of NC_050576.1, read as the reverse complement.
CAAAGAGCTCCTCCATTTGCCATTTCCCAGAACACACTGTGAGGAAGGCCTTTTGTCAGAATAACAAGCTTATAATGAGAACCTCCCTTTCAGAATCCTGAATTGGGGAAGGGGGTAAAGGTGCTGAAGGCAGTGTGTGGGAAGGGGGCTTAGGCTGCCTTATTTCCCAGATTCTTCTAATAACCAACCTATTGTGGAATCTATTTCAACAATAGCTTGAAGCATATTCTAACCCTCCAGACTTCAGCCATTTGAAAACCAGCTGAGTCTCGTGTGGACCATTTTGGCTCAGCCAGTGCCAAATCCCAGTCATTGTTCTAGCCTTGCCATCTCTGTGAAGTCCGGACAGCAGCGTCGTACTCTGAAAAACATCCAGTACATTTCTGCAGGTCCCCAGGGACCTGATCCTGAAATGTTTTCCTCCTCATCGTTATATTTTCCTTGGTTGAAAAAGTTTTGTTTTGGAAGTTGCTAGCCTGTCGAGGTAATGACTCAGTTTGGGAGGCCAGGCTGGTACGGAGCGGAAAATGTTGCTTGTCCAGAGTGACCAGGGAGAGAACACAGGAGAATCCAGGTGGGGTCGAATCTCTGACTCCCAAAGACCCAGGGGCAAGCAAAGGGATAGCCCTCCAACTGGGTGTTCCTCCATGGATCTAAACCGGTCAGATAACTGGGCAGGCCTCTGATCATGGACCCTACATATTCTCTCTCTGCACATCATCTGTCCATAAACCAATTTGCAACCACAGACTGGAAATCGCAGTAATGTCTTACCTGTGTATCCATAGCACTTATGGCTTACAAAATGCTTTCACATACTTTATCTCATTAGATGCTCATAACAAACCCAATGTGTCTGGGTCAGGATGTCTTAGGGGTATAAAGTCAGAGAGCCCTAGGTCTAGAGCTAGAAGAAGACCACAGGGGACTTCTAGTCCAAACCCCTCATTTCATAGATTGGGAAGCGGAGACCAAGAGAGGTTCCGTGATTTGTCCAAAGTCACACAGGGCAAGGATATAAGAATCCCAGAAAGCAGCTTCCTAACTCCTTGAAATAGACAGATTAGGGATGAAGAGGTTCATAGGATCATAAATACAGGAAGCCTTCTCTAACCCTTCAATTCCTGTGCCTTCCGTCCATCAATTATTTCCTATTTATCCTGTATATAATTTGATACATGTATATGTATATGTATATGTATATGTATATGTATATGTATATGTATATGTATATGTATATGTATATGTATATGTATATGTATATGTATATGTATATGTATACATTTGTTTGCATGATTTCTCCCCCATTAAATTTCAGGCTCTCCAAGGGAAGGGACTGTCTTTTGCCTCTTTTTGCCCTAGCACTTAGCATAGTGCCTGGCACTTAGTAGGCACTTAATAAATGTTTACCGAATTGAATTAAATCTAGAGTTGAAAGGGAAGTCTGTGGTCATCTCATCTCCATCATTTATTTTATAGATGAAGAAATTGAAGCCCAGTGAGGTTGTGACTTGCCCAAGGTCACAATACAGTAAACATCAGAGGTGGGCTTTGAATCCAGGTCCTCTGACTTCAGAGCTCGTGCTCCTTCCACTATCTTCTACTGTTTCCTTATAGAGCATGGTGCAGAGGGCAGAGCCCTGGATTTGGACCAAGTGGATCTGGTTTCAAATCCTGACTCTGCCATTTGGCCTTAGATCAGTCATTTGGCATCTCTGAAATTCTGTTAACTCATCTGTAAAATGAGAGGTTTAGACTAGATCAGAAGTGTCAAAACAGGCAACACACTTGAGTACCCCTACCAAGACTAAAATGTCATTGAGAGATATTTAATAAAATATATAAAAATATAGTAAAATATAGATAACATTGCATTTTAAAACTAAGTCAATATGCAGCCTGCAGTGATCTCTTATCTATGGTTTAGTGGCCCAGGTTTCTATTTGAGTTTAACATCACTGGATGAGATGACTTTTCAAAGTAAAAAAAAAAAATCTAAGATTATCCCCATTTTACAGATGAGCAAACTGAGAGACTGAGTGAAAGGGAAGGAGCTCCCCAGAGTCATCCAACTAGTCAGTAGTGAAGTTGACACTAGAACCTAGGTCTTCTGACTCTCTTAGTTCAGCACTCTTCAACACACACCTCTGAAGAATTGGAGGGTCTTGGGGTCTGGCTGCAAGCTGCACCTGAGTTTCATCTGAAGAACAGCTGATGAGGGTAGGGTTGTGGGGGATCTGGAGAGGCAATCATGCTCAGGGGGCCCTTTCCTTCTCACCATTACTCCATACACACTGCTACCTCTATCTGCCCACCTCCCTCCCCAGGAACTTTTCCCCCAAAAGGACAGAAAGGTCTCACATGCATGCACACACACACACACACACACACACACACACACACACACACACACCCCACACAACACACACATCTGGAGTCAAATCTCAAGACTCAAGGGCTGGCCCCCTGCCAGCTCAGAGCCCCCAGTAGCCCATGGAGGGAGTCCTGTTCTGCTTCACTTTGGGAGGTCAGAGTGAATGAAAGAGCCGTGGTACTTTTAAAAAAAAAGAACACCAGCACCTCTCATGATGGGAGGTCAGAGCAAATGAAATGGGCAGGGGAGGGGAGGGGTCTGGGGGTGGGGGGAGGTAGGGTAAGGGGATGGGGGATGGGGATGATGGGGGTGGGGGGGGCTGGTCCTCGTGCTAGCAGCTGAATTCCAGCCCTGGCCTGGCTCCAAGAGATTAAAATAGGCCTCTTAGAGTGTCCCCTCCGCAGGCCCGCCTGCCAGGGGCCAGACAATACATGGGTTTGTACTCCAACACAAGCCTCTAGAGAGGTGATGTTTTTACCCGGACAGCTAGGAGTACAGAGGCAGGTCTAAGCAATTCCAGGACTTGTTTGGCCCGCCATCGTGAAGCGGGCAGCGGCAGACAGTTTGCTGCCGGGCCTGTCAAATGGACACAGGTCCCTTCTTTCCTTCTCTTCTCTCTTCCCCCAAGGCCAGGTCACCAAATTTGCTGTTCATCCCCCCCACCCCCACTTTATGTACTGATTTATCGATCCCAAAGCACACTAGCAGCCAGATTATGTGGGGTGGGGGAAACCTTAGTAGATTTGCTCCACTTTTTTTTTTAAACTGCACAGAGCTGCTAAAGACAGCCAGCTTTTGATTAGCCTTGCTAATGGGGGACAGGGAAAGCGTGGCTAATTTGTAATACACAGATTAATACAAACGCCTCATTCTAGGCACATACCGCAAATGTTTCACCGATGGGGAGCCACACTGGCTGCTCTGAATTTCTTCTGCCCGTTTTCTTATTAGGCCCTCTGTCTACCCTTCAGTGGAGGTGCTGATGAGCCAGGGAATTGGCCAATGAGCAGGAGGGAGGAGGATGAAAGAAAGAAAGGGACCTGGTAACCTACAATGGGATAGACTGAGTCCCACAAAGCAAGGTGGGCATATTCCTGGGGATACCAAGCCCCTGGGTGGAGTATTTAGAGTTGTAAGACATTGCTTTTGTTGTTTTTGTTGTCCTGTTGTTTTCAGTCATGTCCAACTTTACGTGATCCCATTTGGGGTTTTCTTGATAGAGATACTGGAGTAGTTTGCCATTTCCTTCTCCAGCTCTTTTTACAGAAACTGAGGCAAACAGGGTTAAGTGACTTGCCCAGGGTCACATAGCTAGTAAGTGTCTGCAGCCATATTTGAACTCAGGAAGATGATTCTTCCTGTGTCCCAGCCCTGCACTGTATCCACTTCACCAGCAAACAGTTCAGATCAAGCCTCCCCTCCCAGGTCCCCCATTGTCCTTTAGGGGAGTCCCACTCTGATTTACCTGAGATAACTGAACAATCAACTGTAAATTGAGGATGGGAGTAGGGGGAGGGGGGCAGCTTTCATGACATCAGTCACAGAATTCAGGTTAAGAAGTGTTTTGTGGATGTGCCCAATTGGGTTTTGTTTTTCTTGCTTTTTCAATGAGAGTAGGGCACGAGGGAGATAAAGTGCATCTTTAATAGAAAATTAATTTAACGTTGGAAAAAATAAAGATATCAGTCAGTCAATGGGCATTTACTATGTGCCAGACACTGTGGCAAGTGCTAGGGATAAAAAGAAAGACAAAAACACCTCCCTGCCCTCAAGAAGCTCATAGTCTTAAAGGGGTGACAACACAGAGACAGCTACAAGATATATACTGTATAAATGGAGGTAATCTCAGAAGGAATATAATGTTGTATACAAAGGCATTTTTGATAATCTCAGAAGATCAAGATTCAACTGCTCACCAAGGAGCAAAAATAGAGGATCTAGCAAGAGCTAGCCCAGCTTATCATATTGCTCCCCTGCTTAAAAAGCCCCAGCTGTTCTGTATTGCCTCTAGGATTAAATACAAAATCCTCTCTTTGGCATTTAAAGCCCTTCACATGCATTTGAGCTCCAGTCTTCCTTCCCAGGATTTTCAGACATTACTTCCCTTCACACATGTTGATTTCCATCCTAACTGGTCTTCTTGCTGTTCTTCACACAACATTCCACTTCCTATCTTCATGCCTTTGATACTTTGTAACCTTCCTATCTTCATGCCTTTGATACTTTGTAACCCCCGAAGAAAGCAGAATGGCTTAATAGACAAGGCATCCCGCCTCAGGTCAGGAAGACTGGGTTCAGATCTCATCTCAGGCACTTACTAGCTAGCTGACTATATGATCCTGCACAAGTCACTTCCGTTCTCTGTGTCTCCATTTTCACATGTGTAAAGAGAGGGAGACAGCAAAGATGGCCTCTAAAGGTCCCTTGCAGCTCTAAATCTACGTGATGCTGTAATCCTAGGAGCCATGCCTGGAATGTGTCGCCTCCTCTCCTAAGCCCCCTTCAAACTGCTAACTAACTTCCTTTCTGAGTTCAGTTCAGTTCTAGGCCTGGAGTCAGGAGGATCTAAATTCAAGCCTCAGATACTTTCTGCCTGTGCAACCCTGGGCAAGTTGCTTAACTTCTATCTGCCTCAGTTTCTTCAGCTGCAAAATGTGGATAATAACAGCACCTACCTCACAGAGTTGTAGTGGGGATAAAATGAGATAATTCTGGTAAAGAAATTATTGAGTACCTGGCACACAATAGGCACTTAATAAATGCTTGTTCTGTTCCTCTTCTCTCCCTTACTTTCAGGTTTCCCTGATTTCCATAACTGCTAGATATTTCCTCATGGTAGTTTTTATATCCTCTATATTCACATGTGTGCATATACACATATGTGTGTACACCTACATACGTGTGCACATATTGTCTTACTTGACAATCCTGAACCGCTTCAGGGCAGGGATTGTTTCATTTTGTTCTATGCTTAATATAGTCCCTGGAATGCAGTAGGTGCTTAACCAATGCTTGGTAATTGATTGATTGACTAAATGAACTTGGTTCCTCAGGCCAAAAGTTCTAGTATCCATTACACAAATTGGGTCATTTTCCCACATAAGAGGTCACTATAAGTCTTTGCTTAGCCTCTTGTTATGTAGCACACACACACACACACACACACAGAGTACACAAATACATAAGTATCATCCACAGCATGGCATGATGGGAAGAACAATGGACTCAGAGTCCTTAAACCTGGATATGAATTTTGGCTCTGATGCTTTCTAGCAGTGTGACTGTGAGAAAATTACTTCACCCCCCCCCAAGCCTCAGTTTTCCTATCTGTAAAGTGGGACAATAAAAACATACAGAGACTGCTTTATAGGGAGGTTGTGAAGAAAGTGCTTTGTAATGGAGACATGGGCCATAACCATCAACACACCATCTCCTAAATCATTGCAGCCACCAAAACACAAACACTCCACCTCCACCCCATCAGAGCCTCTTACGAGTCTGGGGAGTTTTCTTCAGGAGGTTTATTACCCAAATTTTCTGGGCAAAACTACAAAAAACAAAGCCCTAGTATCTTTTTTTTTTTTTTTGCTAATTTGTATTTGTTTAAAAAGAAAACAGCAAAAGAAAAACAAAATGATTTTTTATTTGATTTCCCTATACTTGCTTTTTGTATTCTGTTTGTTTTGAATGCAGTGTCATTGTTTTTACTATTGGCATCTAGCCAGGATAGGGAACTTCGGATTATGGAAAAGTAGCCGAGCACCATTAATACTTAAAAAAAGGATGATTTTATTGGTACAAATGTGGGTGCTTCCTCCATGAAAGCAGATTTCAGCCCTCTTGCACCTTGGGAGATGGCCTATGGAAGAAAAAGAAAGAAAGAGAGAGGAAGAGAGAGAGAGAGAGAAAGGGAGAGAGAGAGAAAGGAAGGAAGGAAGGAAGGAAGGAAGGAAGGAAGGAAGGAAGGAAGGAAGGAAGGAAGGAAGGAAGGGGGAAGGAAGGAAAGAAGGAAGGAAGAGACAGAAAGAAAGAAAGAAAGAAAGAAAGAAAGAAAGAAAGAAAGAAAGAAAGAAAGAAAGGGAAAGAAGAAAGAGAGAGAGAAAGAAAGAGAGAAAAGGGGCAGCTAGGTGACGCAGTGAGTAGAGTACTGGCCCTGGAGTCAGGAGGACCTGAGTTCAAATGTGGCCTCAGACACTTGACACACCTACTAGCTGTGTGACCTTGGGCAAGTCACTGAACCCCAATTGCCCTGCTTTCCCTCCTGCAAAAAAAAAAAGAGAGAGAGAGAGACAGAGAGAGACAGAGAGACAGAGAGAGACAGAGATGGGGGGGGGGAAGGAAGGAAGGAAAGAAGGAAGGAAGGAAGGAAGGAAGGAAGGAAGGAAGGAAGGAAGGAAGGAAGGAAGGAAGGAAGGAAGGGAGGAAAGAAGGAAGGAAGGAAGGAAAGAAGAGCAATCCTAGGACTAAATTAATGCTCTCCAAATATAGCTAAAATGGACCACAGACAGACTGTGTCTTTTCAAGTTTTGTAAAACCTTACACCCCACTGGCATAGCCTTTAGGGGTCAGTTCCACCTCTTAATAAACATGTCAGTAGAATACACACACACACACAGAGTTAATGAGACTCCTTCATCCAAAATCTACTGAGGACCTTCAGATCTTCCTATGCACTAACAAATCAAGTGCCTAGAAGGCCAAACCCTACTAAATAATCACGAAATTCTGAGAGAAGGGGAGAGAGAAAGGGACAGAAAGAAGAGAATTGATTTAATGGGGAATATCATCCACATGGGCTATCAGAGACTACGGAGGAGAATCCATACATGCGCATGTGTCCCCACATGCAGCTTTTTGAGCTGAAAGGGATCTTAGAGGCCATTGAGGTGAACTTCTTTATTTTACCAATGAGGAAACTGAGAAAGAGAGAGGTAACTTGCCCAGGGCCACACAGTTGGTATCTGATGTAGGACCTGAAACCAGGTCTTCTTAACTCTAGATCCAATACCCCAATCACTATGCCAGGTCGCCTCTTCAAATACATCCAGAACAACTCCTCTATAATGAAATAGGAATTCTTACCAATAATTGTAAAGTTATGAAACATGCAATCATTTCTAAGAGGACCAGGGCCTGGGATCAGAGCCCAGGCTCTCCTGGGCCTGGTTATTGACACAAGGCCACGCAGATTTCTCAGCTCCTAGCAGGGAGAGTTGTCCAGAAGAGTCTTGTTGGTTGTTCTGCCATTTGCCAGAAGGACAACCTTCTATACACCATGGTCAGTGGGGAATTGTTTGCCACAGTTTTCCCTATGGTTCCATTCTCTAGAACACCAAAAGGATAGAGCCAAAAAGTTCCCACCAGGTAGAAAGAAGAGAATGATCCATGTTAACCTCAGAAGACCTTTTTCTTAAAGTCTCATCTCTTACTTCTAGTTAGGTCACAGCTAGCCTGAATGAAAATCATTCACCAAGTGCTTACTACATACAAAGCACAGTGCTAAGTGCCAGGGACACAAACAGAAAAGCAAGACAATCCCTACTCTCAAGAAGGTCACATTTTAATAAGGAGATCTGAGCTCTAGAAGGGAAAGGCCCAGTGGTCAGAGTTGATTCTATTCATCTTTTCACCCTCTTAAGAATTGGGGTGGGGGGGTGTGTTTAATACTATATCGTCTGCATTCCAAGTTATGCCAATCAATTGTCAAGCATTTACTAAACATCTGCCATGTGCCAGCCATCACTAGATTTAACATCAGTGGATGTAGCTTATCTTTTCTCAAAAAGTGAATTGCTTTTCTGAAACAAGGGGGTTCTCCCTTATGTAGAAAGCAGATTTCTCAATTCTCATCAATAGGCTCATTGGCCATCATTCCTCCCCTAGGCCTATTATTCTAACTGAGGCTGGGAGAAAGGGAGTTACTTTCCAAAGGGCTAGAAGGTAACAATGTCAGCATAAAAACATTGCCAGGGATGGCTAAGCAAATTGGCTTCTAATAACACATACATGTGTACACACACACACACACACACACACACACACACACAAATTGAGAAGTACACTGAGGTTGGGTAAGGACCAAGCAGTGATCCAAAACAATGCACTTCATGTGTTGGGGCACCGGGTTCTACCTTGTTTGTCTTTGCTGTATGCAAGCACACAGTGTCTTATGAAATCTCCTGCTAAATGGACAAAATAAAAATGGAAGCCTAGAGATGGGGTTGGTTTAAAAAGGAAAAGACAGTGTTTATTGAGGTATAAAATGAGAATCATTGGTGAATAAAAGCTACCAAATAAAACCAAACCAGGAGTTTAACAAAATCTTATCAAACAAAAGAAACCAGAGGCTCCTCGCTTCAACTCTCCTCAGTAATAAGCCTCTGTCTAAGGCTCCACTCATCCCAGCTTCCTCAGCTGATTCTAACGTTCCCCTCCACCCCACATCTGGGATTTTTAACCTGGAGTTCTTGAAATTTTTTTAATATTTTATTCACTGTATTTCATTAAAGTTGGCTTCCTTCATGATCTTCTGTATCTTATCTATTTGAGAACACTTTTTTCCAAGGAAGGGCCCTGTAGACTTTGCCGCACTGCCAAAAGGACCCATGAAACTCACACAAAAGGTTAAGAATCCCTGTGCTGCATGAAACCTTCTCTGATGCCCAAGGCTGAGAAAAAGACTATTAGCAGACTTCTAATCAGAGGCAAAACATCTTTAAGTGTGGTTTTTCTCTCGATACCTTCCTTTTTCAAAAAAAAAAAACCTTGCAGGTTATTTAGTAGGTATCATATATATATGTGTGTGTGTGTGTGTGTGTGTGTGTGTGTGTGTGTGTGTATACACAAGTGTCTATATATATATATATGTATATGTATATATGCATGTCTGTCTAGAGATATAGATGTGTTGTTTCCCCCCAATAAAATGTAGGCTCTTTGAGAACAGGACCAGTATTATTAATGTCTTCATATCCCCAGCATCTCACACAGCATAAGGCACACAGTAGGTGCCTAATAAATAATCAGGGGCAGCTAGGTGGTTCAGTAGAGTACAAGGCCTGAAGTCAGGATGACTCCTCTTTCTGAATTCCAATCCAACCTCAGACACTTACTATCTATGTGACCCTGGGCAAGTCATTTAACCCTCTTTGTCTCAGTTTTCTTGTTTGGAAAATGAGCTGAAATAGGAAATGGAAAACCACTCTAGTATTTCTGCCAAGAAAACCCCAAGTGAGGTCACAAAAGAGTCAGATACTACTGAACAACAACAAGAAATAAATATTAATTACTGAAAACAAAGCTTATTTTGACACTTGGGTCTCTGAATGGTTGCCTTGGCTGGATGGTCAAACTTTGAGTTTAAGCTAAAAACAGTAAGTCCTTCCTCCCTTTAAAATTACTTGGGCTCTTTAAGCCATGATTCTTCAGCAGCTGCCTCCCAGTCCTTCTTCTCCAAGCTCCAGATGGTGGACTCTACAAGCTCGTGACCATGGGAGGCTATGGAATCTTTTTTTCTAAAGGTCTCTACCAAGAGGTGAGATTTCCATCTGTTTCAAGTGGCTTTAATTTAGAAACAATTGAACTGATTCATTATGCTGGAGCACCAGCCGTGATCAGAACCTTGTACTAAAATCAGTGGGTGGCCACAAAAGAACTAGAAAATGTAGGTCTCTTGCCCTCAAAGGGCTCACAATCTAATTGGGGAAGTGAGAGCAAACTTACAGACGTAAAACAGGCAGCAATTGTAAAGTATTTGTGTTAATAATTTTAATCAATGACTTAGATGAAGATACGAAATATGGATATGGATAACAGAATTAAGATTCTAGTGATCATCTTAACGAGGCAGATTCATGAACCAAAAACGAGATTAAATTTACAATCTCACATTCAGATTCAAAAAATCAATTCCATTCATAGAGTAAAGGGGTGACCCATTTTGTGAGTAACCCTTGCAGTAAGAGGTTTGAGTATTTTTATTGATCATAAACTCAATATGGGCCAATGATGTGATGTGACCACTAATAGAGCAAACAGGATTCTAGGTTGTCTTGATGAAAGTGTAATGTCCCAGTTGGAGGAATGAAGAGTCTCCCTGTACACCGTACTAGGGCAGCTAGGTGGCCCAATGGATAGAATCCTAGACCTAGAGTCAGGAAGACCTGAGTTCAAATCCAGCCTCAGACACTTAGTAGTTGTATGGGCAAGTCACTTTACCCTGTTTTGCCTCAGTTTCCTCATCTGTAAAATGAACTGGAGAAGGAAATGGCTCACCACTCCAGTATCTTTGCCAAAAAAAAACCCAAATGAGGTCACGAAGAGTCAAACATGACTGAAAAACTATACACCAATAAGAAGAGAGAGTACAGTGTTCCATGAGGTGTGATTGTCTTCTAGTCATGGGGAAGGCTCAGTGGAGTTGGAGAATGAATCCAAATGGGAAGGAATATTGGATTTGATGCCCTGTATAATGCCTTCCATCTCTGAGTCCATGATTCCTAGTACAAAATAGTAAATACAAACTGAGAGATGAAGTCTCATTAATGGAACATAAATGTCTGGAAATTATTCCAAAGCCCATGATTTTTATCTTAAATTTTATCAAAATTGCCCCATGGGCTCTGTGAGGCACCATACCTGATAACTGGCCACCAGTGATGTCTCCACCTATGGTGTCTGGGCTAACTTAGAAAAATGAGATTCCCACAGCTCTAATGCAAACTTTGAATCACAGGAGCTCACTTTCCTCCTGGGGATTTTCCTTTAGCGGGTTTGGTTAACCTGTCCACGCCTAAGGAACACCTGCCTGGTCTATTGCGAACAACCCTAACTGCCCTGAGATGGGGATACACATAATGGGAATTAGATTAATGACATCAATGGCTATGGATTGCACCCAGAGGGGCACTAATCTCTTCTAAACTCAAGATGCATACTGTAAATATGCCCCTGCTGTGGCTGAGAATTCAGACCATATTTGCTAGGTTACTTAGCGTTTGCAAATGGGATTTTTTAGCATGGAGATGTTGAATAAATGAAATAGCTTTCATCAAAACTGAGACCACCGGCACCCCATCATTCAAACAAGCAGACTAGAATGCTAGGAAGCCAAAACCAAACTTGCCACCCACAATTCACCTCCTGCCCTCCCAACATTCATCTTCATCCTTTGCAGAGCTAGCCGGTGCCTATCTTGTGTGTTAGGAAGTAGCTGCTCAAGGAGGAAAAAAGACCAGCCTTAGATCTATGACCCTACAATCCCATGATCCTACCCAAGCATGTGAGTGCCTCTAGAACAAACCAAAGGCAGGTGAAGTATTATCAAGGATCTGAAAAATAAAATTAAACCCAATCCACCAAGATTCAGTGCTTCCCTCTCAAATCCCTTAGGATAGTAGCGTCAAACACACAGCCAGTAAGCATGACAGCCCTACAGCACTCCTGAGTTCAGTAGAACCAGATTAAAATATAGTTGGGAAATACTTAAAATAAAAATAATAAAATAATATTTAAATTAATATTAAAATAATAAGATAATAAGAATACAATAAAACATAGATAATGTTAACATGTTTTTCTAAGTCAGAATGCTGCCTATGCTTATGTAGGGGTTAGTGGCCCCATTTCTATTTAGGTTTGATACCACTGTCTTGGGCCTGTCACTTAACCCTGTTTGCCTCAGTTTCCTCATCTGTAAAATGAGCCAGAGAAGGAAATGGCAAACCACTCCAGTATCTTTGACAAGAAAACCCCAAATGGGGTCAGGAAGAGTTGGACACCAGTGAAAACTGACTGAAAAATAATTAACAACCACTGCCTTAGGAAATCAGATTGCCTAATGCCAAGCTTACTCTAAGACTCACTTTCCCATGTTCAGAGCCAGAGCAGGGGCAGTATAGTAATGGCCAAAGTTTGGGGGGAGGGTACAGGTGCATTGAAATTAAAATAAAAGATTGGAGAAAACAAGCTCTCTGGCCTAGAGAGGACAATCACCTGATCTGCAATCCTGTGGTGTGGGTGTGTATGGAAACCTTATTCAGTTAACATGCAGATTCTACAGGTGGCATGTATTTGTGTGTCTCTGTTTTAAATGGCACTTGAAGAGAAAACCACCACCTCAAGAGTGTTTTTCCTTTCATTCTGGCTCTGAGTTTTGCCAGCTCCTACAATAACATTTGGATTTTTTTTCTTTTAATAAATATTTTATATATTTTTAAAAGGGAGCATTTAGCTCATTTGAAAAGAGAATGCCTTTATTCAGCTGAGTAGGCCCAATTTGTGACTTAAGTTATTTCTTCTGAGCTAGAACTATGTACGGAGGCTGTGAGGGAAGAGGTAGAGGTGATGGATGGGAGTGGGGGATGGGGCAAAGGGGACTTGCTGAGAGTTCTAGCCAGCAAGGAAGAAGGCCTTGTGAATAGGAAAATTTTGTAATTGTCTTGCTTTGGGTATGTTCCACACCTTTCCATGGAAAACCTGCTTAACCTGCTTGGAAAAAAAAAGCTCTCAGCAATTGGAAGTTATGAGTAAGGACTGTGTGGGGTTTTTGTTCAATGGGCCTCTCCTGCAGGACTGAACAATTAGATCTCTCTTTCCCCAGCTTACCTGCCCCATGTGGGGCTCCCACTCTGTTCACTGAGCTGCCAGCCTCGACGGCTGCTTATGGATACCATCGTCTGGCCTGTCCCGATGAGGTCATCTTGTTATGCTATACATTTCTAGCTCGGCACGGATAAACTGAACCTAATTGTATGAACTACATGGCACAAGGCATTGAATTGAGCACATCACCAAACTCCGTATTCGTATGCACTTTCAACTTGACTTGAGTCCAAACTTGTTTTACCATTAGTTTTGAGCAGAAGTCTCAGGTCCAAGGCTAGAGCTCAGTGCTTGCTTTAGATAAAGGCGACTGGGGGTGGTGGGGGAATGAGTGGGCTGCAGAACATCTGTTAAGTGAGGGGATTGGACAAGATAACCTCTCCTATCCCTTCCAGGTCTAATATCATGAGGATCTAAATGTTACTCATCAGACATTTATTCAGCATTTCCTGTGTAGCAGGAATTATGCTGGGGATGCATAGAAAATGGGGGGGTGGGGCACGGAAATCCCTGCTCTCAAGGAAGTCACAATCTAATAGGGGAAAAATATGCAAATAACTATGTACATACACGATGTATGTAGTGCACATGGAAGGCAATGTCAGAAAGATGGGAGGCAGGGAGGCATATAGCAGAAGGTGGGAAGGAAGCCAGGAAAGCTATGAAGCACAGATAGAGAAAGAGAGCATTCTAGGTGTGGGGAACAACCATTGCAGATGCATGGCATTGGGAAATGGAATATCATGTCTGAGGAAAACCAAATAGACCAGTGTAGTGGCATCATAGAGTGTGTGGAGGGGAATAGAGCATAAGAAGGCCAGAAAGGTAGGAAGGGACCACATCATGAAAGCTTTTAAAAGTCAAATACTCAACTTCATATTTGATACAGGCACTAATGGGGAGGCCTTGGAGTTTATCGAGTCACCTAGACATCTGTCCCAATTTCCCTTTTTTTTCCCTCTAAGTTCCAAATGAGGACAAACATAAAATAGGAGAAACACTCCACAGTCTACTGCTGCTCTTTGCAGGGACCAGAAATTTAGGATGGGCCCAAGTTACGGGAATCACTCTCATTGTCAATGAAATTCAGTTCTCACCCTCTTTGAGCTACTGACCCCAAAGCCTTCCAACAACACAGGCTACTTCCATGTTCTCCCAGGAAACAATTTGGTGGGAACCATCAGCCAGAAGCATGCAAGGAGGAAATACAGGCAAAGAGAACAAATGGATTCACTTTTAACAAAAGTCTAAAAAGTACTGTAAATATTTGAGTTCCCTCAGTTATCTGGTACCCAGAGTCTTAGAAATTGAAATAAGGGCCGTCCCTCCCCACCTCCCCACTCCAACCAGGGAAAACTACCTGGGATAAGTCACTTCTCCTATAGGACCTTAATTTCTTCCTCTGTAAGTTAAGGGGGTTGAACTTGATGACCTAGAAGATTCCTACCTGCTCCAAATCCCCAAATCTTCTAAGTTACTTCCTCTCTCTGGGCCCTGGTTTCCTCCCCCATAAAAGCAGAGGATTGGCCTCTGAGGTCTTTTCCAGTTCTGAATTATGATCCTATGACTTCACTGGTAACCAAGCCACATTAGTTATAAATACTTCAAATATACACAGAGACGTATGAGCACACGCTCACCCTGAATGCTCTGTTATCAGGGAATTTATTGCTGTTGTTGTTTCAGTAGTTTCGACTCTTTGTGGCCCCATTTGGGGTTTTCTTGGCAGAGACTAGAGTGGTTTGCCATTTTCTTCTCCAGCTCATTTTACAGTTGTAGAAACTGAGGCAAACAGGGTAAAGTGACTTGCCCAGGGACACACAGCTAGTAAGTGTGTCTGAGGTCAGATTTGAACTCAGGTATTCCTAATTCTAGGCCTGGTGCTCTATTCACTGCACCACCTAGCTGCCTCCATCAGGGGGTGCAGGGCTTCAATTAATTCGGTATTCCAGTTCATAGAGTTTATAGAGCAATAGATCTGGTGTCAGGAGATCTGGATTCAAATATCTTAAGGTCTATGTGGCATTCAGTAAGTCACTTCTCATTGGGTCTCAGTTTTTTGAAAACACAGGGAGGAGGGGAGGGGAGAAGTAAGGGGTTTCACTACATCAGACATTCTTAACCTGGGTTCCATGGACCCCAAAAGTGGTAGATAAATTTCAGGATTTCCATGAACTTAGATGGCAAAAAAAATTACAGTTTTATCTCTCCACCCTCTAACTGAAATTTATCATGTCCTTCAATTATGAATTGATGTTAATTTGCTTTTTTAATGATTCTGAGAAGGGATCTGTCAGCTACACGAGACTGCCAAAGGGATCCATGCCACACACACATACACAAAAGGTAAGAACCCCTGGACTAGAAAATCTATAACCAGCTCTAAATCCAATGATACTACATCACTTCCCCTCTGTGGGACTCAGTTTCCATCTTTGTAAAATGAGGAGATTCAGCTAGATGATCTATAAGGCCTCTTCCATTTCTAAATCCTGTCATTCTATGACCTATGACTCACAGCATCAATGTCAGGAAAATGTTACTGCTTGGATAAACAAATCAGGGATAGTTTCATTAGGGAAAATAAGATGTGTAGGGCTTTTTTTTTCTTTAACATCATTCATCCTGAAGAACTCTGTCCTCTGGTTCCACCAGACTGGAATAAGAGAGTCCAGAGTAGAAGCTAATTTTGTCCTGTTCGATTTGACCTTTTTCAAGGAGCATCCCTGATGCATTTCCTCCTGACTCTCATTTTCTCGAGTTCCCTCCCCCGTAGGATAAAATGGTTCTTTTCCTCTGCCGGTGGGGGTGTCTCGATGCAATGACGATGTTTGTGGTGAACAAACTTCCAGAGCTGGGGATGGAAAGTGTTTCCAATGCTGGACCAGAGCAGGCCTCGGACAGCCAGTTCTACTTTGCTGTTGGCAAAGCCAAAATTCCTGCCGCCTTGGGCCAATAGAAACCATCCAGGAATCACCAACCTCAGCTGGTGAGGAAGCCCCAGGAGAACTGGCTTGTGAGCAAATTAACCAGAAAAATGACCTCTGTACTTGATCCTCAAAGGCTTGGGGAGAGAAGGCAAACTATATAAATCTTTATCGGGTCCCAGCACCACTGCCCACTGGGGGCAGCTTCAAAGAGAGAGAGAGTGGAGTGATGGATTTTGTAAGAGAAAGAAATGATTTCCATGGAGTGGTAATGACGGCTGTCACTTATTCCCCATTTTTTCCCCTCTACTGATGACTTTTTTGTGTGTACTTGCCACCCAGCTGCAACATTTCAGGACCAAAGCCTACACCTCAAAGAAATGGACTTTTTTAGAATAAGAGTCTCTCATGGGTTCATAGGTTGGGAACTAGAAGGACCTCAGAAGTCAGCTGATCCAGCTCCCTTCACTTTAAGGAGGAGGCAGCTGAGTCACAGAGAAGTGGGGTAACTTGCTCAAGATTATATGAATAGGACTTAATATGACCTCTTTCCATTATAGTACATGATCTCTGGGAGTCCCATACTTTAAAATTAATCTGCTAAAGGTGAGGAGGAAGGTAGTTGGGCTCATGTCAGCCCTTTAATTCTTGATTCTTGAGTAGTAAAAATATAATGGGGGAGAAAAAAGGAATGAAGAGGAAATTGATGTGTTTCCTGTGGGTCTGGGCTTATGATTTCATTGGAAAGCTAGGTGGCTCAGTGGATAGAGCACTGGGCTTGGAATCAGGGAGATTCATTTTCATGAGTTCAAATCTGGCCTCAGACACTTAGTAGCCAAGTGACCCTGGAAAAGTCACCTAACCCTGTTTGCCTCAGTTTCCTCATGTGTAAAATGAGCCAGAGAAGGAAATAGCAAACCACTCCAGCATCTTTGCAAAGAAAACACCAAATGGGATCACAAAGAGTCAGACACAACTAACAGCAACAATCAGAATTCCCTAGAGAGGAAACTCCCTCTACCAATACAGGTGGCACCTTCTCTGAAACGTATAACCTTGCAGAGTTGCTAAGGACACTGAGAATTTAAGTGATTTGAACCAAGTTTGTCATGACACCAAGACCAGTCCTCTGTCAACTATGATTATAACATGCTACCTTTCTAGCATATTAAAAGCAACAATTCACATTTACTTAGGCGTTGAGATTCGCAAAGTATTTTACCTACATTCTCTCATTTGAGCCTTGCCACAAAACTCCGAGGTAAATGCCGTTTTACATATGAGGAACTGGGCACCGAGAGGCAGAGGTCATATAGCTAGTAAGAGTCTAAGGTAGGATTCTGCCTCAGTTGGGTCTTCCTAACTCCAAGCCCAGAACTTTAGCTACTACTCCAAAATCACAAAGATCAAAAGAACCGATGGGCCCTTGAGAGATCTAATCTAACAGACAAGGCAACTACGGCCCAGAGAAAAGGAAATAGCTTGTTCAACGTTCCATAAAAAGTCAAAGGCAGCACTAGGATTTGAATTCGAGGTCCTTTGACTTCCTTCTTCACCATGAAAGTTGACTAAGCAAGGAGAGATGAGCTTTACAAGTTAATTTCTGCCTTGTCGGTTGGTTGGCAACTCATGCATGTAATGAAATGTCTTGCTTTCGAGATGGTCAAAGGTTCAGTTTGTTAAAAGAGCTCAAGTACAAGCAGAAAAATATACAGAAGGGAATAAGGAATGAAGCTATTCTTTAAAAAAGATACTAGTAACAATGCAATTTATTCATCCCAAAAAGGACACGAATCATATGAAGATAACCCAAGAGGGCTTAGCCCCAGCTTCTTTGACTGACTTGGGCAAACCCACTCCATCCCCAGTGGAGAAAGCATGGTGTTGGGGAAAGAACACAAACTTTGTGTCAGAAAAAAACATAGATTAAAATCCTGCCTCTCACACACACAGGACAAATTACATCCCCTCTGGGGGCCTCAGTTGCCTTATCTACAAAATGGGAATGATAATAATGTCTGTAATTAACACGCATATTGAGAGGATCCAAAGATATAATAATTAATTGACACCCTCACCTTATATTAAGCGTATATTAGGCCCCAAAATCTGAACTCTGCAGCTAAAAACATAAAGTCCTAGCCCTCAGAGCATTATATATCATCAACTGGAGAGAGAATTAAACAAACCTAGGCCATGACATCAGTCAAGAAGACTCATTAACTGCCTACTAAGGTGAAAACTAACCCTGCCCTCAGCAGCTTACGTTTGATTAGATTCTATTTCATCTCTGTACCGGAGTGTCCTCATCTATGAAATAAGGGAATCGACTGATAGACAAGATGGCCTTGCATTAGAACATAAGCCCCTTTTAAGTAAAAATTGTTTCATTCTTTATAGTTGTGTGCCCAGTGCCTAGCACAGAGTAGGCTTACTAAATGCTTATTGACTGATTCATTGAAGAAACTATATCCCAGCTGAGGCAGCTAGGTGACTTGGTGGGTAGAGCATAAGGCTTAGAGAACCATGTCTTAGATCTCTTCTATATCCCCAACCAGGACAGTGCTGGACACAGAGTAGATGCATATTAGAGAAATCTTGCCAACTTTATCTCCACGACACTTTTGTATTTCCTTCCTCCTTTCTTCTTCTCTGGCTCTCACACCACTGTAGTTCAAGCTCTTATCACCACTCACTTGCCCTATTGCAAGAGACTTCTAATCAGTCTCCCTGCCTCGTCTCTCCCTCTCCCATCCATCCTCCACACCACTGCCAGTGATCTTAAAACTCAATGTCTCACCATATTGCTTCCCTAATCAATGAACTCCAATGACTCACCATTGCCTCTAGAATCAAGTATGGACTCTTTTTTTAAAGCATTTCATAGCTAGGCTTCAATCGACCTTTCTTTTTTATCTTAATTTTAATTTATGGAATAAAACAAGCATTTCTATAACATAGTATGATTTTTTAAAAGATGATTGCACATGAAACTGCAAATCTAGTTTTACAACTTGCCATTCCTTTTAAATACACAACAAAGTTATCATGTAAAAATTTTCACCCTTTTTTTTCTTCCCTCCACTCCCCTGCCCTAGAGATGGCTACCATTAGACACAAATATGTATGTGTGTGTATGTAAAAACCATCATATACATACTTCTATTTATCAGTTCTTTCTCTGGATGCAGATAGCACCTTCCTTCATATGTCCTTTTAGTTAATTTGGGTATTTATAATAGTCAAAATGAATTATTTGCTCAAAGTTGTTCTTAAAACCATTGCTGTTACTGCATACAACATTCACTTAGTTCTGCTTATTTTGCTCTTCATTATTTCATACAAGTGTATCCATGTTTTTCTAAGATCATAGAGCTCATCATTTCTTATAGCACAGTAGTATTCTGTCACAATCGTATCCCAGAACTCGTTCAGCCATTCCCCAATTAATGGACATCCCCACAATTTCCAGTTCTATGCCACCACAAAGAGAGCTGCTATAAAGATTTTAGAATATATAGGTTCTTTTCCTTTTTCCGTAATCATCTTTGGAAATGGACCTAGTAGTAGTATTGCTGGGTCAAAGGCTATAGGCAATTTAGTAACTCTTTGGGTATAATTCCAAATTGCTCTCCAAAATTGTTGGATCAGTTCACAATTCCACCAACAATGAATTCGTGTCCCAATTTTTCCACATCTTCTCCAATATTTGTCATTTTCCCCTTCTATCATTTTAACTGATCTGATAGGTGTGAGATGATATCTCAAAGTTGTTTTAATTTGTATTTCTCTAATAGATAATGATTTAGAGCATTTTTTCATATCACTATAAATTGTTTTGATTTCTTTATCTAAAAACTTCCTGTTCATATTCTTTGCTCATTTGTCAATTGGGGAGTATTCCCTTCTCACACTCTACTATCCAGCCAAACTGATCTTCTCACAGATGATGCTCCACCTCCCATCTACTTGTTTTGTACCCCATGCCTGAGATGTACTCATTCCCCACTTTTCCTCCCAGGCTTAGGTCAACTACTAGTTTCTTTGTGAAGGCTTTTCTGATCCCCTCACCCACCCAGCTCCTAGTGCCCCTCTCATAAAATTTACTTTGGATTTATTTTGTATATCTAATGAAGTGATCATAGGAACCTCCTCCCATTCACTCAGGCCAGAATATATCCCATGTAGCGCATCTGATGCTAGGCCCCTTCTTGGGACACATTGCCCCTGCTCCTTTCCAATAGATCATTTATGCTTGCTCACTACTTAAAGATTTGGTGTTTGGAGAAAGGGCAGCAAACCCTGGGTGGTCCCTTTGTCCCTGTCATGGCAGCAGGGTGAGGTAGCTACTTCAGAAAGAATTGACCAGGAAGAACCACCCACTTGGTAAAAGGAATGACCTTGCTCATTAGACCTCCCTCCCTGCCTATCTGCCTAATATGTCTAGACTCTTCATGCCTCTCCCCGGAGGTACAGAGGAGGGTACCCTCTCCTCCTCTGGAAGGAATCAGGGTCTGTTCACACAGGGCAGCTAGCACTTGTGGTGGCCAACCTGAGCATGAGACTAGATCTCAAAACTGTAGCTACCATTCTTTTTGTTCTTAAACATAGGTGACTGAAAGGTGATCCTGAAATGGATGTTTCCAGATTTATCAAAGAGGAAGAGAATGGGAGCTTCTGAATCCTTTAATCAGTATTAGCTATACTTTAAGAGGTGCCCAAGATCTTCTTGGAGAAAAAGATGACCATCAACAGGAAGAATCTAACCCCTGGTCTGGCTTGGCAGCAGTTATCATCCTTGAGGAAGACGGTGTAAAGCTGAATTGAAGGTTAAATGCCAATTCAGGAGACCTACAAAATGTTTCATGCTTTATGTATCAATCTCCTGGGAGAGCATAATTGTAGTTGTAAATTACTACTGCTTGTTTAAGTCTTTTTCAAAGTGTCTTGGGAGTATTTTGTGTGGAGGAAATAAATAGCTGTCCTATACCTCATCTATGTTGTACAATAAGTACATTTCTATTACACCCCTCCCCATTTTGGGGAAAGCTTAGATGTGAGCCAAACCTAAGTTTAAGTCATTATCCTCAAGACTTTAAAATTAGTGCATAAGGAGCCAAAGAGTTTATTCAAGAAAATGAGTCAGATTCCTCTCTTTAGAGACCAAGACTCTCCAGGATGGAACCTCATGAGGGTCCAGACCTGAGGCACTCATTAGTGGGGGAGGATGAGCACCAGTTCCCTGGAGCCCAACAGGGAATCTGTGTGTGTAGTTATACTTGTTCCTCTACTCTGCCAAGGAAAGGTGAAGAGTCCTGACATGCTAAGCAAACAGAAAGAAAGAGAACCCTTTAGTGCAAGCGTTCTTAACCTAGGGCAAAACATTTTTTAATATTTAGATAACTATTTTTCAATGTAGTTAGACAATGTATGCAGTTAGGTGGTATAGTGGACAGAGTTCTGGGAGTGAAGTCAGGAAGACCTGAGTTCAAATGTGGTCTCAGACACTTACTAGTTATGTGACCTTGGGCAAGTCACTTAACCTCTATTTGCCTCAGTTTCCCCAACTATAAAATGGGGGTAATGATAGAATCTACTTCACAGGGTTGTTGTAAGGATCAAATGAAATAATACTTGTAAAGCATTTAGCACAGTTCCTGACACGTAGTAGATTCTATATAAATGCTAACTATTAATATAATTGGTGTCATGTATAAGCCTATGTATTTTATTTTGTACAGTTAAACACATTGCTCTGAGGTGTCCACAGATTTTGTCAGACTGACAAAGGTGTCCATGACACACACACGAAAAGGTTAAGAACTCGTGATCTAAAGGCTGAGGTCACTTCCCTTTAGGATGTACTGAGTGGGTGTCTCTTCCCAGCTCTTCGACTGATCCTCTCTGAAGCAGCCATGCCAGGAGCAAATGGACCATTCAAGGCTCAATGTATCAGCCCAAAGTACCAAACCTTTCAGCAGTGAGCCAGCCCCACACGGCCACTGGAAAAGATCACGGGAAATACACCATATGACAAGGTCCAGCTGCTGGCATTGTCCATGGGGTGTACTCCAGCCAGAGCAACTGGGAATAGATGGAATATTCCCAATGGTACCCATTACATAGATAGTTCTATATGTATATGTATATGTTGTTTCTCCAGAGAGAATATAAACTCCCTGAGGGCAGGGTATGTGTCATGTCTGCCTTTGCATCCTAAGGGCCTAATACAGTGCCTAGAACACAGTTACAAGGATAGGGAATAGACCTGTGATTTCAATAGTATAGGGGATTCCCAGCTGAGGACATTTCCTTTTCTAATCTGGATCAGGTTTTTCTCAGAAATGTATCATCTTAGAGAGTTGCCCAGAACACTAAAAGGCTAAGTGACTTGTCCAGGGTCACATACTCACTGTGTATCAGAGACAGGATTGACATACACATCTTCCTGGCCCTAAAGGCAACTCAGTATCCCCTAACCACACTGCTTCTGGCACATAATTGGGGCTTAATAAATCTTTGGTAATTGGTTGAATGATTGATTGATAGAAAGCATTTTTCTACTGAAATATATAGATGTACAGATTACACAGAATCTCAAACAAGGCCAATCCATACCCAAATAGGAATTCTCTCTATTAATATCCTCGACAACCTCTTCTTGAAGCCCTCCAGGAAAGGGAAGCTCAGTACCTTATGAGGTAGCTTGGTGCACTTTGGAAGAGTTCTAGTCATTAGGATGTTTTTCTTTACATTAAGCTGGAATTCTATCTGAAACTTTGGTCCACCACTCCTGGTTCTGCCTGATGGAGCCATACCAAACAAGACTAATCTCTCTTCCTGAAGAGAGTCTTCCAAATACTAGAAAAGAGCTATAGAGTCTGGGCTAAGGTTTCTTTGCTCCTCACATAGATACCAATATCTGTAAGTATGTATAGCATATACATATATTACATGCACATTGCTGTTTACATATGTGCATGCATGTCATACACATGTAAATGTCTATCTTCATTTACATCCATGCATAGCCAAGGTGTCCCAAAAGTCTTAGTGAAGTTTTAGCTATTAAAGTTTATATTATGTCTGTATATTATAGATACACACAAAGAATTTGTCAAAAGTTGCTTTAGGATCATAGAATTGTAGATTTAGAGTCTGAGGGAACTTAGAAGCTTCAAACCTCTCTCCCATCTTCACCTTTCTCCCCAGTTATATCACTACTACCCTGGTTCAGGCCCACATCTCCCATTTTGTGGACCTGTCTCCTCATTGGCCACCTTACTTCCAGTCTTTCCCTTCTCCAATCTATCCTCCACATAGCTGCCCAAGAAATATCTCTAAATTACACTCTGATTCTATCACTCCTTGGCTAAAAAAAAAAGTTCCAGTGACTCCGTATTTTCTCTAGGATAAAACATAAGCTCCTCTGACTCTAGCCTGATTTCCAGGCTTCTTGTACTAAACATTCTAGCCAAAAATTGGTCCCCTTGCTAAACATATGTGAGATTCCATCTCTCATCTCTGTACCTTTTGGTGTGTGTGGGGTGTTCAAGGAAGGCTAGCACCTCTAGTGTGAGAACTTGCCGAGCTTGCTTCAGGGCTGCTCAACCACCTTTGGTGTCCAACTGCCACCCGACCTCAACTGTGGCTCCAGAAAGTTGTGAAAGGCTGAGCGTCCATACCCCAGTAAACCATTTCAGCAGATGAGCTAAACCAGATCCCCTGGCAGAGTGAGCAGATGAGAATTATTCATTCCAATGACCATGAGGGTGACTGAAATTGGTGTTGTGGTACACTTAGAACTTGGTCAGACATCAAAGATGCCAAGGTCATCCATTGCATCCTGGCCCATTCCCCATCATCCTGATTTTTGTCCTGCTACAGAACTTTGATGGCTCCTGGAGAGAGGGGGAGGCTGACAACTTTGTGCAACTCTGCCTCACTTAAATCCAATTCACTTGAGAGTCAAGACATCACCCCCTGATGTCACTGGTCCTCTTCAAAAACAAAGGACAAAAACAACTCTTGTATGGGTTGTCCTCTATTCCTGAAATGTAATTCCTCTTCCTCTGGGCCTCCAAGATTCTCCAGCTTCCTTCAAAGCTTGTCTTAAATGCATCTCATATAAGAGACCTTTCTAATCAACCCAGATGTTAATACACCCTTATCAAATTTACTTTGTACAAAGTATCTCCAATTAATGCTTAAAACTGAACTAAGACTTCTGGGATGCCCTTCATTATACACACTAATTCCCAAAATTGTGTATACAGGATGAGTCATTAAAGCTTAAAATTGCATTAAGATTTCTGGGACATTCTGTTTCTTGTCCGTGTTAAGCCATTAAAGCTTAAAACTCCACAAAGACTTCTGGGACAGTGTGTATCTAATCTACTTATCTGTATACAAAGATTTTATATATAATCTGTGTCTGTATATACAATATTAAGTATTAGTGTGAATAATTAATCCTCTGACGTAGTCACAAGTATTTGAATTTACCCCATTCTGTTTTAACAACGTAAAATATGATCATTGGTTCCAGCCCAAAGGAAATAGATAGTTCAAGTTCAAATGACGCAGGACCACTTCAGGGGATTCATTATTCACACTAATCAGAACTAGCTGTACATTTCTCATCCCTCTATCCCACTAGAATGCATACTTCTTGAGGGCAGAGACTTTCATCTTTGATTCTGTTTCCCCATTGCCTAACAGTGGTGGGCATGCAGAAGACACTTAATGAATACTGATTGATTGACTGATCTTGTCCAAATACCTCATTTTGCCAATAAGCAGACCAAGGCCCAGGGCACAGTTAAATAAATCATGGTACTGCCTCTGAATGCAACAGGAAGGAATATAAGAGAGGTCAATACGTGATGGAGAAGGTGAAGAAGGCATTGTGATTTGCCCAAGATCACACAGTGATAAGTAGTAAAGCCAGTATTTGAACCCAGGATTACAGACTCCAAATCCTTATCTCCAGTTGAATAATAACAGTCAAAGATGAATTGCATAATAACTGCTGGCTGAGCCTCTGCATGTGCGTGTGTGAATAAAAACAAGAAATAATGTCTGAGGCTTCCTTTACAGCATCTCTAGAAGTGTATCCACACATCATGGAGTCCAACCTGCCTGTTTTCCCTCTGGCTTTCAGTATGAGATGCACATTTTTAATTGGTGCCTTTTTGACTTCATTATGGAGGGGTCCTTGCCATTGGAGCCCTCCAATACTTCAGTAAATTGGCATGCTTTTGTATTTACTTGTACTCAGCATGGGTTCCCCCTGCCCCACAAACTTGACAATTTCAAAATTGAATGAATAAATAAATAGACAAAAATATGACTTGATTCTTCCTTCCCTGCTAGCTACTGAACTCCCCCCTTCTTTCACATACCACGGCTCCTCCAGTTGATGCCTCCCTGCAGGACAGTAATTTTCAGCTGAGGCTGAAACACTTTGCTCACATGTGATGCTCAAATGATAATAGACCATATTTAGGGATTTGTTTTTTTCTGGGTGTAGATGTTGAATTTAGTCTCAAAAAAACAATTGTATCTTCTCCAGGTTGTGAATGGAAATAAAAAGAAAATTGGTAGAGGAGACCAGAGAGCTCTTGGGAAGAGGAAGAAGAAGAAGAAGAAGAAGAAGAAGAAGAAGAAGAAGAAGAAGAAGAAGAAGAAGAAGAAGAAGAAGAAGAAGAGGAAGAGGAAGAGGAAGAGGAAGAGGAAGAGGAAGAGGAAGAGGAAGAGGAAGAGGAGGAGGAGGAGGAGGAGGAGATGAAGAAGGAGATAAAGAAGGAGGAGAAGAAAGAAAAG
The DNA here is from genome assembly GCF_011100635.1 of Trichosurus vulpecula. Classification (NCBI taxonomy): domain Eukaryota; kingdom Metazoa; phylum Chordata; class Mammalia; order Diprotodontia; family Phalangeridae; genus Trichosurus; species Trichosurus vulpecula. Next base: position 173,059,282 of record NC_050576.1, on the reverse strand, counting down.
AAGAAGAGGAAGAGGAGGAGATGAAGAAGAAGATGATGATGATGAAGAAGAAGAAGAGAAGAAGGAGGAGGAGAAGAAGAAGAGAAGAAGAGAAAAAGAAGAGAAGAAGAAGAAAAAGAGAAGAAGGAGGAGGAGGAGGGCATCAGGGTCCTCAGCAGATGAGAGGAGACCCCTTCCCATGTCTCAAAAGAGCTTTACAAACAAATGTACCAGGGCAGCAAATGGGGACTTACCAATAATGAGGAGGGACACCAGTGAGAAGGAGAGAAAGATTGATGTGATGGAGAGGGAAATTGACACGGATTAAATAAGTACTAGGGGGTGGGGGAGTGGGGTGGGGTCAAGTAGGACCAGAACAGATAGCCTGGTAACAGCAGACTGAAGATAGGGAATGAAAAGACTGGCAATAGAGGGTAAGCACAATGGAAAAGGGCTTCTTGCCAAAGAGGGCAGAAACGACCCCGGTGGAGATTTAAGTCTTTGACTGTTGTCACCCTTAGGGTAATGATGGGGACATGGTGTGGTTGGGGAGGGAGGAAGCCAGAGGAAGCTCTCACTGCCACCCTTCCCAGGGTCTAGAGTAGTGGGGCCATTTTCCTGGCCCTGGGGAACCTACAAAAGGACATTTTAGATAGTCTTTTAAGAAAGAAAATGGGATTGATTTTACTTTCCAGAAACCGGTACCAAAAACCACTCTGTAACAATGACAGCCAAAAGGCACTTTCCAGGAAATCTTAGCCTGTGAATCTTCTGCTTCTCCCAGTTCTTTTGCCACATGAACATCTCTTGTTTTGAAACAGACCAAATCAGTGGGAGAAATTGCAGACCTGGGAGTTCTTTTTTGGTTCCCTATCCAGAGACAAGAAGAAAAGCAAAGACAGGAAGGACATTCTGTTTCCCTCCACCCCAGTTTCATCGCAGCTTTCAAACCAGCTCTTTGTCACTTCAAGCCTATTTACATGGCTCATGGCCTGTTGATGTATTATTCATATTCTTCCTCATCTTGGGGAAAGTAGTGAAATGAGGAATAAAAATCAATTAATAAAGGCAAAAACTAACTTGGGGATGTGGTACTCAGGAGCCAGGCGGGGATGGTTGGTGTACAACCCAGGAAGTCAAAAGTCAACTCATATTAAAGCACCATCATCCACATTACCATGACAGACCAGAATAACTCTGAGGGAACCATTATGGTCCATTACGAAAATAACATTCATTTGCAAAATGAGGAACATACTGAAATGCCAGTTGTTCCAGTTCTTTCAGCTAAATTACATATTAAGTATGCAGACTTCCTCTTCCAACATTTTGAAATGCTTTAATATGCATTCAGACTGGCCAGAACATGGATTTTCTAAGACTGCATTTAATCAACAGCCACTAAGGTGAAGCTTAGAAAAATGAGGTCTTGACTGGAGGAGAAGATGTTCAAAAGCTCCTGGGATCCTAGATTGGAGAGTATTAAAAGCTTCTTGACTGGAGCTTCTCCCAGAGATAGGGCTCAAACTCCAGAAAAGACAGAAGCAACTAAGCTTCTCCATAGGTCTGTAACTGAGGAGGGACAATCTGAACTTTGCCCTAGGGCACCAAATTTAGAGGGCACTGAACTTAGAGAGCATTAACAGTATATTTGGCCAATTCAGTAAGTACTTTAAGTGTTCATTATGCCTCAAGAACTGTGCTAGGCACTGAAGACTCAAAGGCGAAGAAGAAGCTGTTTCTCTCTCTGAGGAACTGTACATCAGACAATGGGTCTTAGAACTAGATTTGTAGGACTAATTAGTTAAAAGAGAAAGCCCAAACTGCTTTCATTTGGGGGTGAGGGGGAAGAGAGAATTCTTAAATTCAGAAAATCAAAATAAAATAAATGAGGAAGCCATCAAATAGTGGTTAAGGTTGAATTCCTCTCTATCCAACCAGCCTCTCACCAGGGTTTGAGGGTCTCTGTCATTTATATTGATTGGCCCAGGTGTGGTTAGTGGTATTTTCCAGAAGACATTTCTGTCTAAAGGTGATGACCTCCAGTGGTTAAAACATAAGACTTAATGAGGCCGAGGTCCCAGATTTGAGCACCAGATGTATCAGTTAGCTTCACATGGAGGAAAACCTGTTCTGTAGCTACCTACAGACTTCACTCCTGACTCAGTCAAGCATCTCACAAGTGTGGGCTAGCCTTCATGAGGGAGACTGGGTAAGAAAGTAGAGATGATACCAGTATAAAATGGTGAAACTGGATCCTTTACCCACAAAGGAGGAGGTGGAGAAAGGTAGAGAGAAATAGCTAAAATACTTGATACAGTGGTATACTGGAGTAATTCTCCCAAACTCCTATGTGTATCCTTATCTAGCTTACTCATAATTAGTGCATTGAAAGCTACCTGAGGTCTCTTTACTCTAAATCAGATACTGAGTAAAGGGTCCAGTTCCCTTACATATATATACATATATATATATTATACATGTATATATATACACATACATAATATATATATATATATACATAATATATATATATTACATATAAAACAGCACTACCTCTAACTGCCACTCAGACCTAGCATGAAGTTCTAGACAGGGATGGCTTTCTTGTGACCATTATATAGATTATTTTGCCTATCAAGGACCAGAATGGACAGCAGAAAAAAAAATGAGTGATTGGTAAAGCTGATTAACACATGTATCCTTTTTCACATGTCTGTACTACTACTATTTACTATCAGTAAATTCTGTGGTTGGTTAGGATTGTGAGGCTGTTTTTCTATTCCTTGAGATCAAGACTGATACAAAGTCATTGAAAAATCATCCTCCCTACTGGGGCAGGGGGTGCAGAGATAAGACTCCAAAGGTGCCTTCTACTGATGGTGTATCAAAAGCATCACCTCTGCAAACAAAAGGCATGACATTCCAAGAGATTCTCTCCCCTTTTACTTAAAGCAGGAGCTCTTAATCTGGGTCCACAAACTCCTTAGGGGCTTTCGGATAGATTTCAATGAGTCTGGGAACTTGGATGGGAAAATAAATTGAAGAAAATATCTTTATTTCCATATAATTGGCTTCCTTCATAATCCCTTGTATTTTATTTTATGCATTTAAAAATGTAATTCTGAAAAGCGAAGGTAGGGAATAAGCGTTGACACAGTGTCTACTATGTACTAAGTGCTGTACTAAGTACTTTTTTTAACCAATATTATGTCATTTGATCCTTACAACAACCCTAGGAGGTAGGTGCTATTATCAGTGGTGTCAAACTCAAATAGAAACAGGGACCATAAGAATCATTGTGGGGTGGGCTGCCTGTTGATTTAGTTTTAAAATGTAGTATTATCTATGTTTTATTCTATTTCCATTTATTTTCTTAAATATTCCCCAATCATACTTTAATCTGGTTCTGCAGCACTCAGGAGTGTTAGAGGCATGCTGCCCACAGGGCATGTGTTTGACACCTCCAATTATTATCCCTATTTTATGGTTGAGGAAACAAAGGTTAAGTGACTTACCCAGGGTCACACAACTGGTAAATGTCTGGGGTCAGATTTTAATTCAGATCTTCCTGATTCTAGGCTCAGCTCTCTATCTACAATGCTACCCACCGCCTCTAGGTGTGCATAAGTTTTATCACATTACCATGACACAAAGAACTTTAAGACTTTCTGCTCTAGATGGAAACTTTTCAGTTGCTGAGGCTTCTTCTCTTGTAGCATCTCCCTATTCCTTCCTATTATGGGATTACTACTCCATTATGTGAATTTTTTAGTCAAAAACTTCCAATAGTTAACTATTGCCTTCTTCATTAAATCTGAATTTCCTCTACCCAGCATTCCTGGTCTTGTTTAATCTGGCTCCATCCTATCTACCTAGCCAAATAATAATAGCTAGCAATAATAATGATAGCTTCCCCAAGCCAAATAACACTAGCTCGCATTTGTATAGTACTTCGAGGTTTGAGAAACTCTTTACAAATATCAGCTCATTTTATCCTCATAACAACTCTGGGAGTTCATTGCTATTATTATTCCTGTTTTACAGAAAAGGGAAACTGAGGCAGGCAGACATTAAGTGACCTGGCCAGGTTTATACAACTAGTATCTGAGGCCACATTTGGACTCAGGCTTCTCCTTACTCTAGGTCTAACACTCTTTCTGTCGCCTACTTTGTACCAGTCAGTCTGCACTATCCCTCAAGCACACTAAGCTCACTATTGCCTCTAAACAAGAACCTCAGCCCCTCAGACTTGCCCCCTCCAATATCTTTTCTTCCCTTTTTACCCTATCTAAAATGTAACCATATTTCAGACCCAAACCAAGTGCCCCTTTATCCATGAAGCTTTCCTTGACGACTCTAACCCACACTGATCTGTAGTAATTGGACTCAATCACCCACTACCTCAACTTACCCAACAATGCCACGCGTGTATGTTTTATCTCCCCAGCAAGAGTCTAAACTCTTGAATGTCAGGTGTATACATTATACTTCTTGAGCATCAAACAGAATACCACCATAACTTATAGATCCTGGGTATCATAGAGACCAAATGAAGGCTCATAGGATAAATCATTTTTAAGCAAATCTCAGGTTCAACTCACTCTGAAAAAGTAAAGAATCAATACATAAAATATCTGAGTGCCAATCAACTAAAATACCCAATGCTTGATAAATAAAATGGCAAAGTCTTCCTTAAAGAAATGACGAATAATTTAAGTGGCTGAAGGAATAGTGAGTTTTCGTGTCTGGGTTGTACCCATACATAAAAGTGTCAATACTAACCCAATTAAATTTACAGATTTATGCCTATCAAACTACTGGGACAGCTAGGTGGTACAGTAGGTAAAATGCAGGGCATGGAGTCGAACAGATTCATCTTCTTGAGTCCAATTCTGGATTCAAGCACTTATTAGTTGTGTGACCCTAGGCAAGTCACTTAAGCCTGTTTACCTCAGTTTCCTCACCTGTAAAATAAGCTGAAGAAGGAAATGGCAAGCCACTCCAGAACCTTAGCCAAGAAAACCCCAAATGGGGTCACGGAGAGTCAGACATGACTAGGGGAAAAAAAAACAGAACTATCAAACTACTAAGGGGATAGTTCATAGGACCATATAAAATAATAATAAAATTCACTTGGAAGAACAAAAGATCTAGAATTTTAGGAGAAATAAAGAAGGGGGAATGGCATGTCTAGACTTCATAGTATAACATAATTCAATAATCATCAAAATCATTGGGCACTTATTAAAAATAGAAAAGTAGATCATTTGAATTGACTAAACAAGGAAGAATCAGAAACAGTCAAACTTAATAACTCATTCTATGATAAACATAGAAACAAAAATTATCTGGGAAAGGACTCCCTTATTGATTATAATTGATGGGGAAACTGCAAAGCAATCTGGCAGAAATTAGGTTTAGATCAACATTTTGCATGATATATACAATAAGTCAAAATTAATATATGATTTTAATATTAAAGACTGCACCATAAAAATTAGAAGGGAAGCAGATTATATAATTTTCACAGGTAGGGATGAGAATAGAGAGAGAAAAAAAGATTAGAATGATGATTTCATTTGTGTGGAGACCCCTAAAATTATGAAATTCCTGCTACAAATGTAACTTGACACTAATCTTAGAGAGTTAGTTGCCCAGAGCACTAAGTTAAGTGACTTGCCCAGAGTCACACAACCAGTATGTGTCAGAAGCCAGAATGAACTTTAACCAATAGGGGATGGAAGCAATTACAAAAGAAAAAATAGGTCGTTTAAATTACTTGAAATTGAAAGACTTTTGCATGAACAAAATTAATGCAACTATGATGAAAAGGGAAGTAGTTGACTGGGGGAAATTTTTTGTATCATCTCGTGCCTTCCCTCTGCTAATTATTTTCTATTTATCTTATATATAGTTTGCTTTGTATATGTTTGTTTGTAAATTGTCTCCCCATTAGATTGTAAGTTCTCTTTTTGTCTTTTTTTGTATTTCTAGTGCTTATCACAGTGCTTGGCACTTGGTAGGTGTTTCATGAATGTTTATTGTTGATCTGACAAGGCTCTCATATCCTATATATATAGTAATAACAGGAATATATAAGATAAAAACCATTGCCTAATAGATAAATAAAAGGATATGAACAAATAACAGGCACTTAGTAAATGCTTGTTCCCTTATCGCTAAAGAAGAAATGCAAACTATTTACAACTATATGAATGAATGTCCCAAATCACTCATAAAAAAAGAGAAATGCAAACCAAAACAACCTTCATACCTGCAAAATAGGCAAAGATGACAAAAGATGGAGGAATAGTCAGTATTGGAGCGATCGGGGAAAGATGGGCACAATAATGCATTGTTAATGGAACTGTGAATTGATCCAAACCATTCTGGAAAGCAGTTTGGACATATGTAAAGAGAGTCACATAGACATTCCACTGACTGGCATATGCACCAAGAAGATTAATGACAAAATGCAAAGTGCTTTATACACAAAAATATTTATAACAGCACTTTTCATGGTGACAAAAATTGAAAACAAAGTAGATGCCCATGAACTGGAGAGTGGCTGAACAAACCGTGGTACATTGACATGATGGAATATGTCTGTGCTGTAAGAAACGATGAATGTGATGAATATGGCACCAAGTATGGAATGAGTTATGTGAACTGAGGCAGAACCAACAAAACAATATACAAGATGACAATGGAAAAAACAACCACAAAACAATTCTAAGTGACTCCTGCAAAATTATAATGACCCAGGATGGCCTCAACGAAAAAATATGGGAAGATACTTTTTTCTCTGCTTCTTTGCAGAGGTGGGAGAAGGTACACATGTAGCATTGTATTTACTATCACAGTTTTTCAATTGTTTTTCAGATTTTGCTGAACTTCATATTCTTCTCTTTTTTGGAGGGGATATTTTGTTACAAAGAATGGATTTATGGGAGGGTTGGGAGGAGGGAGACATAAGGAAATCTAGGTGATATAAAAACAAAAGATAGCAAGAAATTTTATTTTTTAAAGAAAGAAAAATTAAAGAATTTTCTTCACTACTTTGACCCAGTTATTTCTAGAAAAGTCTTTCTTTCTCAGAATCGGGCAATGGGATTGTCCCTACCAGCTCATCCCAAACAACCTCCCTGGAATTCAACCTTCCCTCTCTCCCTGCCCACACACACACATGTAGTTTCCTCTGCTGAAATGTAAGAGGGCAGGAACTGCTTTATATTTTCTTTTATATCCTCATCCAGTGTCTGGTACACAACAAGTGCTTAATAAATGCTATTGATTAATTGATTGACATGGATTGGACTTTCACAATCATTTCTACTTCTTCTTGATTCATTCTTACCTCTAAGCCCTTACCCTGATAAAGGCCTCTTTCACAGTTCCTTTGGTCACTGATGAAGTGGATTTATTTCAATCTGGGTCCAGATTTCAGGTTGAAACTGCTCCCCTCAATGCTACCTTGACTTAGCAGATCTCTCTATCTGTAGGGGAGTAACACGGAAGAGAAAAGGCAGTTTGGAACAGTATCATGAGCCCTGACTTGTAGTCAAGGAGGCCACCATTGGACTAGAAGTGAACCAAGTATTTTAGATAATTTCTTGGATCTCCAGGTTTGACATCAAATATTTAACATGCTAAATAGAGTGAAACCTTCCCTCTGATTAAGTGCAAGCAAGAAATTAAGGACTTTTGATGCTAAGCCTCTCTGAGGCCCTGAAGAATCAGAATTGACCGGGTTGAATCAGGCAAATAGCAAACTGTCAAAAAACTTTTGAACTGTTGAAGCACAAATGAGACAAAAATAAGTACTATTTTAGTTAATTAAGTGATTGAATTAATAAATAAATTTGATTTCTGGATTCAAAAAGACCTGAGTTCAAATCTGACCTCAAACACTTATTAGCTGGGTGACCCTGGGCTAGTCACTAAACCCTGTTTGCCTCAGTTTCCTCATCTGTAAAATGAGCTGGAAAAGGAAATGGCAAACCACTCCAGTATCTTTGCCAAGAAATCCCCAGTAAAGTCACAAGGAGTCGGACATAATAGGAAGAAAAAAACAGCAACAAAATGAGAGTGATAAATAATATTGACTCTACCCCTCCTGAGGTTATTGTAAAGAATATAGCTTTGGAGCTGGAAAGGACCCTGAGGCCACCAAGTCCAACCATTTTACAGATGAACACACCCAAGCACAGAAAAGGTATGTGATTCACCCATTGTCGCACAAGAGACAGAGAAAATCTGAATTCAGTTTCTCTGACTCCAAATCCCACATTCTTTCCCTATTCCATGCCTTGAAGATCTTAAAGTGCTGTGTAAATGTAAATTATTCTCATGCTTATGTCCTGAATGTCTCTGAATTCCCCACTTCCTAAGCAGCTCAGCTTGACTGTGGTCTTCTAAAGCTTCCGCATTCTTTTTGAACCACCCCCCCCAAACCCTTTTCTCTCAAAACCAGCCTGTCTGGGAAGGACACAAAGCTTTTGCCTCCCTTCCTAGGTCTCATCATCTTCTCAATCCTTTAAGAAAAAAAAATTGTTTTTCCTTCTCAGGAGCCCAGACCAAAATGACTCTCCATCCTAACAGCAGCCAAAAATTCTCTCCAGGAAATCAGTGCTGTGCACACTCGAATTCTCTCGGAGGCTGACAGCTGGAAACGATCCCTCTCTTTTGATCTCCTAGCACTTTATCGTCCTCTCATACACCCTGTCATCCTCAGTGTACAGGCTCACAAGAGCCCCTGTATTTGTGTTCGAATCCGTACTAGATTATAAGTGCCTTCGTATGAGCAATTATGTTTTTGTATCCCCATCCCTAATCCAATTCTCTAACTTTACAGAGGAGGAAACTGAGACCCAAGGAGTTTAACTGGGACCCAAGGTCAAGTAGTTAGTCATAAGTATTTATTAAGTGCTTACTATGTGCTAGGCACTGTTCTGGATAAATGTTCATTGACTAACTGATGTCCTGGCATATAGTAACTGCTTAATAATTGCTCATTGACTAACTGCCTGACCTTGGGTATCTCTTAATCTCCCTGGGCTTTACTTTCTTTACCCATAAAATGGGACAATTGGATTAGATGGCCCCTGAGACATTTTTTCCCCCTTGTCCTCTTTCTCCTCTCCCTCTACACTCTCTTCGCAATGAGATCAGCTCTCATAGGCTTAACTGTTATCTCTACGCAAATGACTCACAGGTCTATATATCCAGTGCCAGTCTCTCCCCTGAGTTTCAGTCCTGAATTACCAACTGCTTATTGGACATTTCAAACTTCATGTCCTATAGACATCTAAAACACATGTCCAAAACTGAACTTGTTATCTTTCCCCTATTACAAATTTCCCTATTTTTTATCAAACGTACCACCATCTTTCCAATATCCCAGATTCATAACTGCAACAATATCCTCAACTTCTCACTCTCCCTCACCCAACATATCCAATCAATTGCCAAATATTCCCCTTTCTGCCTTCATATCTCTCCCCTTTGACCCTTTCTCTCCACTCCAATAGCCATCATGTATAGTTCATGTCCTTATCACCCCTCACCTAGATTATTTCAACAACTAAGTCTCCCTGCCTCAAGCCTCTCCCCATTCTCGTCATTCTCACATATTGCTACCAAAGTAATTTTCATTCAATGAAGATCTTACCAAATGAGTCTTCTTATCAATTTCAATGGCTTCCTATTGCCCCAGGATCAAATATAAGCTCTTCTGCTTAGCTTTTAAAGCCTTACTCAACGTGGCCCCAATTTATCGTTTGAGTCTCATTGGACATTACTCCTCCTCTCACACTTGGTGATCCAAACTGGCTTTGTCTCCGCTCTTCACACATAACACTCTATCTCTCATCTCTTTGCCTCTGCGTTGGCTATATTCCAAGCCTAGAATACACTTTCTCCTTACCTCCATCTCCAAAAATCCCTCTCTTCTTTTAAGAAGCTCCTCAAACACCATTTTCTACAGGAAGCCTTTCATACTTCACCTAATTGCTAGTGCCCTCTTTCCCAAAATGCATCCTACTGAACTACTCTGTGTATATTTGTATTTATTCACCCTATATTTATGCTAATATTTTATATGAATTTGTCGTCTCCCCCACTGGAATCTTGTTTCATTGTACTTGTATCTCCTGGACCTAGCATAATCCCTAGCTCATAATAAGTGCTAAGTAAATATTGATTGAGTGATATATACAAGTAAATGCATGGTAATTTGAGGAGGAAACAAGCATGACAATTAGAGCTAGATCAGGAATGGCTTCCCACAGGAGGTGGAACCCCAGCTGAATCTTGGAGGATGCTAAGGATTATAAAAGGCAGAGGTCAAGAGGGAATCTATTGCAGGCCACAAGAGATGGGATGCTGGTTTCAGAAAGCAGCTAGTATGCTAATTTGCCTGGTATGGAGAGTGTGTTGCTATAGTCAAAGAATTCTCCTCTAAGTGGCCATTCTACTGGTGATAAACCTCTCCGATCTTAAATAGGCTGGTCCTCAGGAAGTAGACAGACTATGTTGCTGTGACAATATTAGAAGACTTCTCAGTATGACAGAACTTGTACTCCACTAGCATAACCTTACAAAACCCAAGATCAAACTCCATGCTACAAATAGACATCAGCATAGCACATGGTGATAAGAAAATAAGGAATAGCCAATGGACAGCCCATATTCAGTGTCAAGAGAATTCAAGGAAGGTTCTCAGCATTATGGATGATTTACAGGAGAACATGCATGAGAATTACACAGGGTGAACAGGAATGAAGAAATGAATATATGAATGAGAAAATGAATGAGAAGATACTTTTTAATATTTACTATATGTTCTAAGCCCTGGGATAAAAGTAGAAAGGTGATAAAGTCGCTGATTCAGGGATGTCATATTTTAATAGAGGGAGATAGCCCATACAGGAAGTTTCAGGTACAAGTCAGATGGAAAGACCCAGCGGTCTTTTGGGTGCAGCAACAAATCAGGTGGCAATGCATTTTATTTAATGTCATTGACATAAGGCCACCTCCATTTCTGATGTCAAAAATATAGCAGTGCCAAGGATTTGGTGTTGAGAAGTTTCTGTTTGCCAAGTCTTCAGTAGCTGTGACTGCAGCCACTGCAGAGGCAGTCACCAGGGCTCATATCCACAATGGTTGCTTCCTTGGATGGTGGCTGGAGGGTGGTGGCTGGGCTGGAATTAGTCCAATGATCTGGGATGAGGTGCTACTATTTCCGAGGATCCTGAGTTTAGCCAATCATTGGTAGCAGTTGTTCAATAGTTGGCATCAATGGTGGAAGAGAAGGCAGACCCCTTCACTATCTCCCTTGGAAGATGGCTTCAGGGGCCAAGCTGAAATCAGGGTTTGGGGGTGGGGGCTTAGGGAAGGGAACTGCTGTGCCCAGTCCTCTTGGGCTCATCTGCTCAGTGGTGGCAGTAGGTCAGCATTTGGTATTGGTAGTATCAGGGAGAGAGGGCCCTTCTGCACAAGAGATGCTCCTCTGGATAATCAATCATGGATGGGTTGTGATCTTCCTTGCTGGTAGGAGTTCCCACATGGATGAGATTACCAATCTGTTGGATTTAAAGTGGGTAAAGAAGAGAGATATTAAACCAATATTTTAGGACAACTCAAACACATCCATAAATCCTTCACTTATTCTCCTGGTTAATCATAAGTTTCTCTCCTTGGACCTCACATGGCCCCCATGGGCCTCCTCAAAATCAAAGGACAAACACAACCTATAAGTAAATTAAGCTGCTTGAATGGGGACCCAGCTAGTTGGGTAACTCAGCTCGTCCTCTCCCTCTCCCTCTCCCTCCCCTTCTCCTTCTCCTCTCCAAAGTAAGGAAAATTTTGATGGCCAGAAGCTGCCCACTTAACTTGGGGTTTGCTGGCTAGATTCCTTCCCTCCTTCCTTCCTTCCTTCTTTCCTTCTTTCTTTCCTTTCTTCATGCCTTCCTGGCTTCCTGCCTTCCTTCACAAAACCTTTAACCCAGTTCATTCTGAAGCTCATAGATTGGACCACAATGGGTCTCTGCCCAGGCTTCATTTAATGGCTGTATTTTGAGCCCTCCTGGCTTGGAGTGAATGTAAATGGTAACTGTTTCTCTTTAGAACAGCAACCCTGAGGGTCTTCCCCTCCCAACTTATTTTTTTTCTTTTTTTCTTATTAAAGGGGCCATCCCTTGACTCACTTCTTTAAAGAGGTCTATTCACTGAATGGGCATTACCTCACTCTAAGTGAATACATGAAAAGGCCTTAGCCTAAAAGGGCCAAGGTCTCCCATTGCATCCTGGGTCATCTCCAGTGGTCCTGGTGAATATCTGGTCACTAGATTCAGATGGCTCTGGAGGAGAAAATGAGGCTGGTGACCTTGCACAGCCTTCCCTCACTCAAATCAAAGTCAACTGCAAGTCATGTCAATCATTTCCCTGATGCCATGGTCCTCTTCGAAAACAAAGGGCAAACACAACAATCTATAATGAACTTATCATGTAATATTGTTTAATAAGATCACATGTGTTGGTGTCTTATCTCCACTTACTAACATATAAGCTTCCTGAGGGTAAGAGCTGAGCTCTGTTTCAACCTCATATCCAACCCTCACTCCTAACACTTAGCACAGACTACACACAGTAGACAATGAATAGTTGTTGCATTGTGGTAGGGTATACTGTTATCTCAGTCCCTGAAGAAGAGATGGGGAGAGGAGAGAGGAGCCCCTGAGGAATTTCCCATATTTCATTGTTTTGTCATCAAATCCCAATTACCCTTCAACTCCATCCATTCCTTTCTATCTCCCCTTCAACAGCATCACAATTGTTCTCCTCTTACCCACTTTCCCACACTCACATTTCTTTGTAAAATAAGATAATATTTCAAAGGCTCTTTGCAAATCTTAAAGCTCTATATCATTGCTAGTTGTTATTAATTGTATCCCCAGGCTTAGCATAGTACCTGGCACATAGTAGATGCTTAATAAATACTTACTGAATGGCTGATGGAATAACCCACTCTCTTCCCTAGCAGATTCCCCTAAAACAAGGGTTCTTAACCTTTTTTGTGTCCTAGGTATTGTTGGCCATTGGGTCAAGCCTGTGGACCCCTTTTCAGAATAATGTTTTTAGATGCATAAAATAAAATACATAGAATTACAAAGGAAATCAATTATATTGAATTACAGCTATCAAAATATTGTTTCTAATCCAAGTTTACAAACCCCTTAAAATCTATTCATAAACTTCTCTGGAGTCCATGGACCTCAGGATAAGAACCCCTGCCCTATAATTAAAAAAAAAGAGTCAATGATCCAGGAGTTCTAAGGAGCAAAAACCTGAGAAGAGGGATGAATACATATCGTCTTCCTCCTTGCCCTACTGGCATCAGAGTATATTTTTTCATTCCTTATTCCCCACATACATGTTAAACAGCACCCCTAGATCATCTACAGTATCTTCAGATTGGGGATGTGATGCCTCAGGACTCACTAGACCAATTCCACTACGCTCAAACAGTTGGGGTAGCCGGTAGAGTACTTAGAGTAAACAGAAATTCCTAATGCTTAAAAAGTAGAAGAGATCTGGGCTTGATTCATTCTATCTTTGTGTTTTCAAATGGTGAAGAAACTAGAAAAATTATTATGGCCTGATGAAGTTGCCATGGTAATAGGAAATTTATGCTTCCAAGGAGCTGGAACCATAGGCATGCTTGGATTGTACATGTGGGTCTAAGAGAACCTGGGTGAATCACATGCAGAATTCTGACAAGGAAGGTGTGGAGAATTGAATGGGGTGAGGGGAGGAGGAGCTTCCTTTGACACATAGAGAGTATTCTTTCTCATTTTCCTCCGTTTCACCATCTGCAGACTAAAAACTTTATTTTAAATTAAGGTCTTTTTAACCACAGACCAGGACCTTGCAGAATTTATGGCCTCTGCTAACAAATTTTTTTTAAAAAGTGTTACCCATGAGAGGTGGAATTGAGACCTTGAACAACCCAGGTTTTCCAAATCTGTGGATGTCTTAAGAGACTTGATATCTGGACAACAGGCAAGACTATCTATGACCTAGAATTTCTCTCAAGTGTCCAAATTCCAGGAAGAATACAGACAGTGAGTTCCAACCTGGGAGCCAAAGATTCCCAAGGGGCTGTGGAGTTATTGTGAGAGCTCCAAGCATATGAGTGACCACGAAGCAGTATCTTCTGGATCTTTTATCTAGCTCGAACAAAATATGCCCCATGATTCAGCACACCAAATAAGCAAACATGCCTTTGGAATACCAAATAAATGATGTGTTGTAATACATGAATTATTATTTTTCAAAGGAAATCCTAATGACATTGAATCCCATTTATATAGTGCTTTAAAGTTGGCAAAGCACTGTATAAACATGATCTCGTTGGGGCCTGTGAGAGCTATTATTGATCCCATTTCATAAATGAGGAAATTAAAGCTGGGATGTTAAGTGACCTGCCCAAGGTCACACAGGTATCATAGCATCAGAGAGGGCATTCAAATCCATGTCTCCAACACTGTGCTCACTATACTGTGCTGTTGCAATAAAAAATATCACTGAATCTACAGTAACTTTCTTGCCATTTTGATTTTCTCAGTCATGAGGAACGAACACTATATCTATTGTGTTGGTGTTAGGGGGATATTTTGGCATAAAAAGAGGGTGCTCATATCCCTTGAAAAGGCTGAGAAAGTGAAATGAATAAATAAAAAATAAATTAATTAATTCATAAAATGAATGGTGAGCAGCATACTAGCCATGGAACCTACACCATTTTACAATATCAACATCATCGGTCACTCAGTTAGTAAGCATTTACCCAAAAACATTTAGTAAATGCCCGGCCTCACATGATACTGCATTTGCTGCTAGCCAAAGAAAAATGCCCAGAACAGGTTTCTGCCTGCCTAGGCCAACTGGGAAGTAGAGGAGGAGAAAGAGGAAGATGAGGAGGAGGAAGAAGAGGAGGAGGAGAAAGAGGAAAAGGATTGAATGAACGGATGTGGAAATATTTTTGATCATGCATAGGTCAGGAGGAAGTATGCTTTTCGTGTGGAGACAGAGTGAGTACCTAATTGGGCAGGGAACAGAGAAAGACACCATAGGAGTTGTTTCATTCAAGAAATATTTAATGAAATACCTACTAAGTTCCAGGCACTGAGGCCAAGCAGTGGGGATTCAAAGGCCAAAAATAATAGTCCTTGCCCTCAGGAAGCTTATAGTCTAATGGGGGGGGGGGGTAACATGCACATAAATCAAAGAATCAAAGATTTAGAGTTGAAAGAGACTTTAATCCAATTCTCTCATTTTACGGATGGAGAAACTGAGGCCTAAAGAGGTCATATGATTGCCCAATGTCATACAGCTGGTAAGTTAGATAATTAAGTATCGAAGATGTAGAAAGTAAATGCAGGGATGAGAAGGGTGTCTTTCCCCCTAGAACTTCTCTTCAAGAACTCTGGCTTCATGTACACTGGATTCAACCCTGGAGACTAGGCACAAAGGGTCATTATGTCTGTTTGACTCTTGGTCCCACTCTAAAGTTTTATTCCAGGAAAATCTCTGGAATAAAGTTGAGGCATAGCTTAAGAGACTTGCCCAGGCTCACACATCTAGTAAGTGTCAAGTGTCTGAGGACAGATTTGAACTCAGGACTCCAGGACCAGTGCTCTATCTACTGTGCTACCTAGCTGCCCCTAGGATTAACTCTTTTAACAAGACTTCATCCCCCAACTCTTAATTCACAGCCCCAGTTCACTGGGAACCCAATCATAGTGGTTCTCTATGCCCACTTGTTTAGGAGCCAGAATGTATGACCACCTACATGGGAGGTTCCACTCAAGCAAAAGTCCATAGCCTGTAATTTCGTCAAGGTGATTAGGATCTACGCTAGTCAACTTCCCTTACACAAAATAATTTGCAGTAACAGTTGGGGAGGGAGTTAAGAAAGACCTCAGTGTAGGTCGGAGTTAGCACTTAATCATGACTATACTTAATCAAGACATATTACAAGAGGCTGCTGGAATTAAAGGAAAACATTATCTTGAAGGGGGCTAGAGATTCCCAAGAGGTGGAAGGAGGTACAGACTGGGAAGAGGCAATAAGGCAGGAGAGGAGACATTAGGTATGGGGAACTACAAGTAATGTTTCACTTGGCAGGAATTTCATATCCTGGAAGGGCAAAAAATGGAGAGGAGAGAAGGGAAGCCAACAGTTCCCCCCGAGTGATCCAGGAAGTTTTCATGGAAGAGGTGAGATTTCAGAAGATGGGAGAGAAAGAGGAATGCAGCATAGAATACAAGTAGATAGTGTGGTATGCTGGAAAATAATAGGCATAGAAAGTCAACAGACTTGGGTTCTAGTCTCAACTCTATCATTAACTAGCTCTATGACTTTGGGCAAGTCACCTCATTCATTCTGTCAATCAGTCAAGAAGCACTGGCTGAAGACAGAGCATTATTCTTGGTTCTGAAAAGGCTACAGGGAAGAGGTGGACATAGTCCTTGCCTCATGAAACCTATAGTACAATAGGGAATAAGGTATAGGTGGAGAATAAGCTAGGTGGAGCAGTGAATAGAGCACCAGCCCTGGAGTCAGGAGGATCTGAGTTCAAATCCGGCCTCAGACACTTGACACTTACTAGCTGAGTGACCTTGGACAAGTCACTTAACCCCAATTGCCTTTCCTCACCCCTCCAAAAAAAAAAGGAATAAGGTATAAGAAGTACATGCACAACTCCAAGGGAAATGGGCTCAGGCAATAAGAGGGAGACAAAGTATTTGGGTAGTTGAGAAAGGAGAGATCATATTCACTATCTGGCTAGAAGGAGCAAGGAAGCCTTCATAGAAGAGGTGACCCCTGAACTGGGCCTCAAAATTAAGCCAAGAATTAGGCAGGCAGAGCTTGGAAAAGAAGGAAGGACTCAAAGATATTATTAGGTCAGCTGGGAAGAACAGTGTGAGAAAAGCAGAGAGGGAGGAGGCTGCAGGGGCAGAGATGACTGGGGCACCAACATTTAGAGGTAGGGACGGTATCCACATGCCTTTTATAGCACAGAAAAAAAAACTAAACATGGGATCTAGTTAGCAAGAAGAATTAGTTAAAACAGAGAGTTATCCAGGACATACTTCACAGCAGCAATCTTTCGGTGTCCTGAGAGCCCTGGCTCCTGAATGAATGAATGAATGAATGAATGATGAAAAACAAATAAATGAATGAAAAAATGAGTTAATTAATAGATGAATAAAAAAGCATTTATTAAATGCTTATTTATAAAAAGCACTGAGGATACAAACAGAGAAGCAGAGGCATACAAGTCTCAAGAAGCTCACATTCTAATGGAGAAGACAGCATGTGTCCTCATAGAATAGTGTACCAGATCCCTCTACATGCCACCAATTTGCCCCAGAAGACAAAATTGCTAATTACAACTCCTCCATGAGCACATTCAAGGAATAGCAAATAGAAAAATTTAGTCAGAGCAAAGGTCCATGGCAGGGAGGGAAGGGGAAGGAGGAAGAGGAGGAAGAGGAGGAAAAAGTGGAGGAAGAAGAGGAAAAGGAAGAGGAGGAGGATCCAAATGGCAGTTAGGTGATGCAGTATAGAGCAACTGCTCTGGAGTCAGGAGGACCTGAGTTCAAATGTGGCCTCAGACACTTACTACCTGTGTGACCTTGAATAAGTCATTTAACCTCAATTGCCTCAAAAAAAAAAGAGAGGATAAAGACGCGAATCACCTACCAGTCAAAAAGCTCTTAAACTCTTACCTCCTTGGGGGTGGAGCCAAGATGAAGGCTGGAAAGCAGGGACTTGCTTAAGCTCCCCACCAGCTCCTTCCAAAAACCTATAAAAAATGGCTCTGAACAAATTCTAGAGCTACAGAACCCACAAAATAGCAGAGAAAAGCAGGGCTCCAGCCCAGGACAGCCTGGAGGGTTGCTGGGAAGGGTCTATCACACAAAGCTGGTAGCGGAGGGGAGCGAAGCCCAGCGTGGGCTGAGCTAGGACCAACCAGACCGGGAGCCGGGCAGAACAGGCCGTAGGGCCCTGAATCATTGAGCTGTGGCAGTTACCAGACTTTTCAACCTGCAAACACCAAAGACAACAGAGAAGGTTAGTGGGAAAAGCTGCCGGAGCAGAGTGAAAGGAGTTCCGCCCCAGGGGTGGCAAAGGTGGTGCCGCTCTGAGGCTGCTTCTAGAGCTACAGCTGCAGTTGCTTCCAGCCCCAGGCCCACCTGCTGGGAGGAATTAAGTGGCAGATTAGAGCAGGAGTGCAGAGCCTGCTTTGCCCTGCCTGGATCTGGGCTGTAATCCTGATTGGCAGTTCTTGGGGGAGAAGGAGCGCTTGTGTGGCAGAGCTTGTGGTGTAGAAGTACCTCTGAAAACAGTAGCACAGCCCCTAAAGCTTGGGACAAAATACCCTCTACTCTACAAGCAGTCATACCCCAACAAAAAGCTCAAGGGTCAAGTAGTTGGCTGGGAACATGAACAGGCAGTGAAAACAGACTCAGATTCAGTCTCAGACTTTGGAATCTTTCTTTGGCGACAAAGAAGATCCAAACATAAAGCCAGAGGAAGTCAACAAAGTCAAAGAGCCTACATCCAAAGCCTCCAAGAAAAATATGAATTGGCCTCAGGCCATGGAAGAGCTCAAAAAGGATTTGGAAAAGCAAGTTAGAGAAGTAGAGGAAAAATTGGGAGGAGAAATGAGAGCAACAAGAAAACCATGAAAAACAAGTCAATGACTTGCTAAAGGAGACCCAAAAAAATACTGAAGAAAATAACACCTTAAAAAACAGAGTAACCCAAATGGCAAAAGAGCTCCAAAAAGCCAATGAGGAGCAGAGTGCCTTGACAGACAGTATTAGCCAAATGGAAAAGGAGGTCCAAAAGACCACTGAAGAAAATACCACCTTAAAAATTAGATTGGAGCAAGTGGAAGCTAGTGACTTGATGAGAAATCAAGATATTATAAAACAGAGCCAAAGGAATGAAAAAGTGGAATACAACATGAAAGATCTCATTGGAAAAACCACTGACCTGGAAAATAGATCCAGGAGAGATAATTTAAAAATTATTGGACTACCTGAAAGCCATGATCAAACAAAGAGCCTAGATATCATCTTTCAAGAAATTATCAAGGAGAACTGCCCTGATATTCTAGAGCCAGAGGGTAAAATAGAAATTGAAAGAATTCACCAATTGCCTCCTGAAAAAGGTCCCCAAAAGAAAACTCCTAGGAACACTGTCTCCAAATTCTGGAGCTCCCAGATCAAGGAGAA
Organism: Trichosurus vulpecula; assembly: GCF_011100635.1. Lineage (NCBI taxonomy): Eukaryota > Metazoa > Chordata > Mammalia > Diprotodontia > Phalangeridae > Trichosurus > Trichosurus vulpecula. The sequence goes on along the minus strand of NC_050576.1, from coordinate 173,039,990 downwards.
AATACTGCAAGCAGCCAGAAAGGAACAATCTGAGTATTGTGGAAACACAATCAGGATAACACAAGATCTAGCAGCTTCTACAATAAGGGATTGAAGGGCTTGGAATATGATATTCCTGAGGTTAATGAAGCTAGGATTAAAACCAAGGGTCACCTATCCAGCAAAACTGAGTATCATGCTCCAAGGCAAAATATGGATTTTCAATAAAATAGAGAACTTTCAAGCTTTCTCAGTGAAAAGACCAGAGCTGAATAGAAAATTTGACTTTAAAACACAAAAATCAAGAGAAGCAGGAAAAGGTAAATAAGAAAGAGAAATCATAAGGGACTTACTAAAGTTAAACTGTTTTGTTTACATTCCTACATGGAAAGATGATGTGTGTAATTCATGAGACCTCAGTATTAGGGTAGCTGAAGGGAATATACATACATATATATATATATATATACATATATATATATATATACATATATATACATATATATATATATATAGACAGAGGGCACTGGGTGAGTTGAATATGAAGGGATAATATCTAAAAAAATAAAATCAAATTAAGGGATGAGAGAGGAATATATTGAGAGAGGGAGAAAGGGAGAGATAGAATGGGGTATATTATCTCACATAAAAGTGGCAAGAAAAAGCAGTTCGTTGGATGGAAAGAGGGGGCAGGTGAGGGGGAATGAGTGAATCTTGCTCTCATCAGATTTGACTTGAGGAGGGAATAACATATACACTCAATTGGCTATCTTACCTCACAGGAAAGGAGAAAGGGGATAAAAAGGGACAATAGAAGGAAGGGCAGATGGGGGAGGAGGTAATCAAAAACAAACACTTTCAAGAAGGGACAGGGTGAAGGGAGAAAACTGAATAAAAGGGGACAGGATAGGAGGGAGCAAAATATTGTTAGTCTTTCACAACATGAGTATTGTGGAAGTGTTTTGCGTAATGATATATGTGTGACCTATGTTGAATTGCTTGCCTTCTTAGAGAGGGTGGTGGGGAGGGAAGAGGGGAGAGAATTTAGAACTCAAAGTTTTAAAAGCAGATGTTCAAAAAAAGTTGTTTTTGCATGCAAATGGGAAATAAGATATACAGGCAATGGGGCATAGAAATCTATCTTGCCCTACAAGAAAGTAAGGGAAAAGGGGATGGGGAGAGTGCAGTGACAGAAGGGAAGGCTGACTGGGGAATGGGGCAATCAGAATATATTCCATCTTGGAGTGGGGGGGAGAGCAGAAATGGGGAGAAAATTTGTAATTCAAAATTTTGTGGAAATCAATGCTGAAAACTAAAAATATCAAATAAATAATAAAATATTTAAAAAATTGCAAACAATTAACAACCACAGGAAAAAAATTCTTACCTCCTTTATAAGACCACCTCTAACCTCCCTCTGTTAAAACAGGAAAAAAAAACACTCAAAAAAAAAACAACCTAGTTTAATCATCCTATAAAATCCTGTAAATCATCTGGCACTGTAGTAGAGTGGATAGAGAGCTGGCTTCAAATCCAGGAAGACCTGCGTTCAAGGCCCACCTCTGACACATACTAGCCCTGGGCAGATCACTTAACCTCTCATTTTGTTAGGTCATCCTCTAACACTACAAGGTTCAGTTGTCTTGACCTACATCTTGCCACTGTACTCTGATGACTCTGGAAGAGAGAGTGAGGCTTATGATTTTGCACAGCTCTACCTCACTTAAATCAAAGTCACTTGCAAGTGAAGACATCACCCTCCTGTTGTCATTGGTCATCTTCAAGAACTAAAGACAAATAACAAGAAGAAGATGACAATTTACAGAGAAGGTGCCAATTGGTAGAGAGAGCTTTCTCACATGGGATTCCCTTATGCTAACAACCTAACATATTCAGTTTTTATTTCAAATAGGAAAAAACATATTGGTTCAATGGGAAGAAAGAGCAGTGGGCAGGGAATCAAGAGACCTGCATTCTAGTCCTGACTTAGCCACTAAGTAACAGCAAGCGTGACTTTGGGCAAATTCCTTCACCCCCTCCGTGGTTTTATTTGCTTATTTGTAAAATGAGGGGGTTGAACCTGTAATATAAACAGACTCAAGGCTATTCCACATGTGGACTGGTTAAAGTAACTAGGAATGTTTAGCCAATAGAAATTATCTTGAAGTAAAAAGGGCTTCCTGGGGAGGTACCAGGCTCCCCCTCACCAAGGGTTTTCAAGCAAAGGCCAGATCTCCACTCGTCCGGGACATTGTCTAAGAAATTCACATATTCGATAATCTTGTAGTCAGTTGAGATTTGGAGAATCTATGATTCTTTTTTTAATTAAGATTTTTTATTTTTTAGCTTACAACTCTCAGTTCCACATGATTTTGAGTTCCAGATTTTCTTCCCCCCTCCCTCCCCAAGATGGCATGGAATATGATGTATCTTCTACATATAGCTTCACATTAAACTTATTTACACAATAGTCGAGTTGTAATGAAGAATTATGACCAATGGTGTGAATCATGAGAAAGAAGAAACAAAACCAAAAAAAAGAGAGAGAGAAAAAGGAGAGCAAATAGTTTGCATCGATATGCATTCAGACTCCATAGTTCTTTCTCTGGATGTAGATAGGGAGTTGTCTTTGCACCTTGTGTTGCTGAGAAGAGCGAAGTCTATCAAGGTTAGTCATCACAGAATCTATATATCTGCGGTTGTGCACAATGTTCTCCTAGTTCTGCTCCGCTCACTCAACATTATATCATGTAGGTTTTTCCAGGTTATTATGAAGTCCGTATCTTCCCCATTTCTTATAGCACAATACTATTCCATTACATTTTTATATACCACAACTTGTTCAGCCATTCCTCAATTGATGGGCATCCCCTTGATTTCCAATTCTCTGCCACCACAAAAAGAGCTATTATAAATATTTTTGTACATACAGGTCCCTTTCCCACTTGTGTGATCTCTTTGGGATACAGCCCTAGAAGTGGTATTGCTGGGTCAAAGGGTATTGAACAATTTTATAGCCCTTTGAGCATAGTTCCAAATTGCTCTCCAGAATGGCTAGATCATTTTACAACTCCACCAACAATGTAATAATGTTTCAATTTTCCCACATCCTCTCCAGCATTCATCATTTTCCTGTTTTGTCATTTTAGCCAATCTGACAGGAGAGATGTGGTACCTAAGAGTTGCTTTGATTTGCATTTCTTGAATCTATGATTCTTTAGGACATTATCACCAAGTTCCAAGATTTAATGAAATTGATCCTGCTTCACCTTTTATGCGGTTCAATCTAATTCAACTCAACTCAACCTAATCCCTGAAAAATCAATGGTATGCTAAGCATGGGAAAGCAGACATTGAAACAGTCCCTGCCTTCAAGGACCTTCCATTCTAATTGAGTAGATACAAGGGGAACAAGGATAAGTACATGCTAGACAATTTGAGAAGGAAGGGAGCCCCCAAAAAAGGGGGCAGGGGAGATGAGGCAAACTTTACAGAGAAGGTGGCTCCTAAGCTGGATCTTAAAAGAAAATGATTACAAGCAGCGAGGAGCAGAGACAATGTATATTCTAGCATGCGATCTGTGTGAAGACAGATGGAGGGTGGAATGAGGGGGTGCGGGAACAGCAAGGAGGCCAGTTAGCATGAGCTACCGTGACACTGTTTGGATTTATGCTATATTTCTGCTTCTCTTCATCCGCAAGTGCTTTCAGTCCATGCACCAGGGAAGAGTGCTCACAAATGCTTCCCAGAAAGCTGCTCATCTCCATGCCCTAATCGCACTCTTGTATGCATGGCAGCTGGGTGAGCCTAAGGAGTGTGATCAGTGCAGATTTACCCAATCAGATTAGCCTGCCAGCTTCCTTCTCCCCTGGACAAATCCTCCTCGCTGCCTGGGTCTGAGTATGCCACTGAGCTCTAGCCGCTTGGGTAGTGACACTAAGCATGCTCGGATTCTAGATCCTATATTTATGGTCCCTCCCTTAAAAGCTTGCATTTTACAGATGATTAAACTGAGGCCCAGGGAAATTAGGCAGCTTGCCCATGGTCACAAGGGTAGCAAGTGTGTGCCAATCACTTTCATATCTAGTGTGATGGTCTGCTCAAAACCTGAGGGTTCTGTTATGCAATTTATTTAATACAAACTTTCAGCAAATTAACCAGACAAAAGCAGTCAGCTGCTGTTCAGTTGTGTCCTACTCTTTGTGACCCCATTTAGGGATTGTTTTTTTTTCTTTTTTAGCAAAGATACTGGAGTGGTTTACCATTTCCTTCTCCAGCTCATTTTACAGATAAGGAAACCAAGGCAAAAGGGGTTAAGGGACTTGACAGGGTCACACAGCTAGTAAGTGTCTGAGGCCAGATTTGAACTCAGGAGGATGAGTCTCTGTGACTTCACGTCTGGTGCTCTGTCCACTGTGTCACCTAGCAGACTTCAGAGACAAAAGCAATCCACGAGACAAGTTCTTGGGGTCTCAGGAACTCCCTACCAGAGTCCTAGAGCTGTTTTAAAAGACTTCTTACCCAAATGACCCACAGATGGGCCTCATGTCAATCCTCTCCCACAGTTGCTCCACCACTGTCTTGTCTCACTCCAACCCCAGTTGCATTGGCATGTGAATGTAACTCAACCCCACCATGGTTCCACTAGCATCCTGGCTCACAACAAAGTCAATGATACAGGATTTAGATACAATTCCTCCATCTCTAGAGCTCCTTTTCCTCCAGCTATACCATATGGCTTGCTATAAGCAGGTTACACTCACAGGCATACAAACAACAGGATTAATCCATCTCAACAGAGACTATTTGTAACTAGATAGTGCAGCGGATAGAATGCCAGGCCTGGAGTCAGGGAGACATAAGTTCAAATCCAGCCTCAGACACTTACTAGCTGTGTGACCCTGGCCAAGTCCCTTAACCCTGATTGCCTCAGTTTCTCCATCTGTAAAATGAGCTAGAGAAGGAAATGGCAAACCAACCCAGTGTCTCTGCCAAGAAAACCCCAAACGGGGTCATGAAGAGTCGGACGTGACTGAACAATAACAAAGAGCTTATATGAGATTTTAAGTTACTAAAGGGCAGGGGTAAAGCCTGTGTTGACTCAGTCGACACTGTGCTCAGCAGTACAAGTGAGAACCAGATAGATAAAATGCCACCACAAAGGGATGTAGCCTCCACTAGAGTCCTTCTTCAAGACCTCATGGAGTCATGGAGGTTACCTTGAATTTTGAAAGGTTATTCAAGGAGAGAGAAGCCTTGGGAAGATCCTACCCCCAAGCCTGAGATGATTGGAGTATTGGCCCAGTAATGCACTGGGAATTTGTTGCCCAGAGGCCAAGCTGGATAAGTGAAGAGGGGCTCAGTTCCCTGCCAGAAACTGGGCCAACTGGTGACTCATTATTTTGGTCATAGCAGCTTCTGAAGACCAGCTGAGGCTGAGCTCTCCGCACTGGTTGAAGGAATCCCTGTACCAATGAAATCATGGTCAGGGTCGTTCGACAGCAAAGTGGATAGCATGGTGGACTTGGGAGTTATCAAGACTTCCCTAAGCACAAATCCTGCCTTAACCACTTACTAGGTTTATGATCCTAGGCTTAATTTCTCCCAGCCTCAGATTCCTCATTATCCCACAAAACAGAAACAAGAACTCCTACATCAAAGGGTTGTTGTGGAAAAATGAGATAACGTGTAATAAATTTTGTGAAATTTAAAAACCTGCATAAATTCTAGCAGTTACTACTAGCAGTATGATAATATGAATAATAATGATCGCGTTTATATAGCTCCAACTATGTACCACTTTACAAATATTATATTACTCGATCCTTGGTAGCCAACTCGGGGAGGGGGGGTGGGGCACAAAAGGGAAGGGGAAAAAAGGAAGTTACATGATAATTTTGTTGTATATTTGAAAGGAATAGTAAGTTGTGCATAGTAGATTTGCATTTTCATGTACAATGATCTTTTTAATTATACTATGTTATGGAAATGCATGTTTTATTCCATAAATTAAAAATAAAATTAAAAAAAAACAACCCTGGGAAGTAGGTGCTATTATTATCCCCATGTTACAGAAGAAACTAAGGCAGGCAGAGGTTAGATGATCTGCCCAGGGTCACACAGCTCCTCTCACGCCAGATTTTAACTCAGGTCTTCTTTTTTTTTTTTACGCCAAACACTCTACCCATTGCACCACCTGGCTACCTCAATTAAATTTCAGATTAACTTATAGTGGCTCCAAGATCTCATTTGGAGGCTTCTCTTCCCTTCTCTCTTCTCTTCTCTTCTCTCTCTCTCTCTCTCTCTCTCTCTCTCTCTCTCTCTCTCTCTCTCTCTGTCACACACACACACACACACACACACACACACACACACACACACACACACACACACACACCTTTGTCTTCTTTTCATCCCAGACTGGATGACCTCCTCCAGACCAGGCCTGGGCTAATCCAGGAAGCCAGGCCACAGGGCTTTCAGTCCCTTCAGTCCCCTGCTGCTCAACCCACTGTGAGAAAAGTACATGGGCTGCCCCAGACACCACTGGGCATGTGTCTCATTACCTGGAGGGGAATTCACCCTCAATTCTAGGACTTGGAAAAACACTGTTGAAAGCTGGTAATGGTCAACTCGGTCCTAAGGCCTTCCTCAAACACCATTTCAAAACATGTTTTATTGGTGCTTTCTTTCATAGATCTAAACTGGGGATTCTCGACCTGGAGTCTGTGAACCTGTTTTTGTTTTAATTAGATAACCATATTTCAATATTACTGGTTTTCTCTGTAATCTTTTTATTTCATTTTATACATTCAAAAACATTATTCTGACAGGCTATGCCAAAAAAGTAGTGTTTACCTATATGACGATAATGGCTACCACTTATGTAGTTCTCTAAGATTACAAAAAAAACTGGACTATGCCAAAGGAATTTATAACATAAAATAAGTTAAAAATCCCTGGGCTGAAGCTAGAAAGGACCTTAGAGGCCACTGAGTCCAAACCAGAATTTAGTTGCGCTTGCTTTAGTTTCCCTCCAAATAGGACTCTAGGTTATAAATCTTTCAAGCCCTGCCCCCCATTCCCTTTAATGTCCACAGTCAGTCATTGACATGGTGCCCAGGCCAAAGCTCTAGCAACAAATTCCTCCCATGGGCCTCAGCAGAAGCATCATCAGTTATTTGCTCGGATGCCTCCACAGAGTGGTCTTCCTCAGAGCCTCCGTTGTGCCGGGCACAGAGCACCAAGCTAGCCACAGACAGACTCACGCCAGCAACGATCAGCACACAGGGACTGGGCCCAGGCACGGGGCCGAATGTTGTGCCATCTCCGAGCTTCTCTAAGGTACAGTTTCTGCCAAGTACTTATCATCAGACCCTGACATTCACAAAGCTTTCTCGGATAGAATACTGGTAAGGCTTGTCTCACCTAGGCCTCTTTGCTACAAGGCAATTTGCTATCCACTGAAGTCCCCTCTGCATTCAGGGCAGCTGATCAACAGTACTTTGTCAGCTACAGGGCACCTTTCAGGGACTAAAGTGCACACTGAATGAGAAGGCTGCCGAGGGCCTGGCCTGGCCCTCTCCGCTGCTGGGTTTGGGTAAAGAAATATGCAGGCTCAAGCAGTGGTAATCATCAAACCACTGGGCTACAATCAACATAAACCCAGCCAGGACACAATATTTTCTCCTGATTTACAACACATTCATTTACTTGGGAATTTCTGTGCCAGTGGAGGAGACAGGGCTTTGACAGTAGAAGAGCTGTCTTTGGGCCAAGCATAAGAGAGGCTTGCAACTGCGCTCCTGTTCTGAGAAGGGATGCTCGAAAGTGGTCAAAGGCAAAGGAGTGGTTCTGAAAGAATACCCTTCAGTGAATGCTTTTCACGGCAGCCCGGGGAAGGGCTCCTTGGGCAGTGGCCCAGCGATGCCCCCGAACTGACTGACTGGGGAGCAGCTCCAAGGCCAAACTCGCCCACGCAGTGAGGGTGTGGAGGGCTCGGCCTTCCTTATTTTAGTAAAGTAACATAGGATTGTGAGAGCATAAACCGAGAGCTAGGATAGACCTCACAGGTAGTCTTATCCAGTTTCTTCATTTTACAGGTGATGGAACTGAGGCCCAGGAAGGGATACAGCAACTAGGTGACACAGTACATACATGTTGGTCTTGGAGTGAGAAGGGCAGCTAAGAGGCTCAGTGGAGAGAGTATCGCTAGACTCATCTTCCCGAGTTCAAATCCTCCCTCAGATACTTACTAGCTGCGTGAACCTGGACAAGTCACTTAACCATATTTGCCTCAGTTTCTTCATCTGTAAAATGAGCTGGAGAAGGAAATGGTAAACCGCTCCAGTATCTTTGCTGAGATAACCCCAAATGGGGTCATGAAGAGTTAGATACAACTGAAAAGCAACAAAACTTGGAGTCAGAGAGTCCTGAGTTTAAGTCTACCCTCAGATACTTACTAGCTATGTGACCCTGGGCAAGTCAATTAAGTTCTCTCAACCTCAGTTTCCTCATCTGTAAAATGGAGACAGTAATAGCTACCTCCTAGGACTGTTGTAAGGTTTGAATGAGAGTACATTAAAAGCTTTTTTTGTAATCTTAGAGAACTGCAATGCTACGGAACTGCTTGTTTTATTCCATGAATTATAAAAGCCATTATTGTCATATAGTAAATACAACTTTTTTTCAGATGTTTTACTGATGCAGGTTTTTTTTTTAACATAGATCCATGAATATAAAGCTGGAAGGACCTCAAGGCTATCTTATTCTATCCCCTCATTTTACAGGTGAGTGAATTGAGGGAGGTTAAGAAACTTGCCCAAGGTCATACAGGTAGTAAGCATCATAGGAAGATTTGAACCCAGATCCTCTAACTCCAGAGTCAGTTTACAGCCCTGTCACCCCACAAGGACTGCCCATCCCATTCCCAGTTGAGGCCTCCCTTGTAACAAACTGTAGTTAAACAACACCAATCAATACCCTGGCCAATACTAAGAATATTAATAATAATAACAATAGCTAACATTTATATAGCACCTACTATGTGCTGAGCATTGTGATAAGTGCTTTATAAATCTGACAACATGTGCCTCTTTTCATACCTCTTTGCCAAGACCACCAGTCCTCTAAGAACATGGTTGATCCTTGCGTTAACCAGAGCTTAGACATCTTTCAACCTTGTTTTCCTTTACATTATCCAAGTTATCACGGAAATTGTCCCACTAGTTCTGCTTACTTTTGCTTTGTATCAGTTAGTATAAGTCTTTCCAACTTTCCCTGAATCCTTCAGATTCATCATTTCTTATGGCACAATTATACCCCATTGTACTTGCATGCTACCATTTGTTCAGCCATTCCCCAAGTGATGAGAACAATCAGCTTCCTGTTTCAAAATTCCAGGGGAGGCAGAGGAAGGTGAGAGCTTCAGGGATCACTCCTCTCTTTCTAGCAGAATTTGTGACCATGCCTTTATAAAAAAAATATAATGTAATTTTTTCCCCAGGCTAGAAGACATTGTAGAATAGTGAGAAGAGTGCTAAGTTTGGAGTTAGGGAGACCTGAGTTCAAATTTCACCTCAGATACTTATACTGACTAATTGTATGATCCTGGACAAGTCACTTAACCTCATCTGTTGAACCTGATGAACTATAAGGTCCTTTCCCAGCTCTAAATTGGTAATTCTATGATCTCAATCATTACGGAGGGTTGGAGAGTCCAATGAAGTAGAACCCTTGGAGGCTCAGAACTCCTCCAGAGAATGAACTAGATAAAAGGGTCTAGTAAAGTTGGGATCATCATCACCCCAGAAAACACTGACTGTCCCCCATGTCTGCAATGTTCTCTCTCTTCATTTCTGCCTCTTGGCTTCCCTGCCATCCTTCAAGTTCCAGCCAAAATGTCACCTTCTATAAGAAATCCTTCCCGATCTTTCTTAATTCTAGTGCCTTCCCTATGTTAATTACTCCTGTTTGTCCTGTGTGTAGCTTGTTGCTATACATAGTCATTTACACGTTATTTTCTCCATCAGACTGTGAGCTCATCAAAGGCAAATACTGTCTTTTGCCTTTCTTTGTATTCCTAGCATTTAGCACAGTGCCTGGAACATAGTAGGCATTTAAGAAAGGTTTATTGACTAACATGGAGGTTTTAAGATTGTTCCTATTCAAACCATAGTAAGAACCCACATTTCTATAAGACTTTAAAACTTTACAAAGGGCTTTTCTCATAACAGCCCTGTGAGGCAGATGGGATGAGTTAGCATCCCCATTTTATAAATGAACAAACAAAAGCATGCGAAGTGAGATCCCAGAGAGTGGCTAGCAGAGCAGGGACCTGACCCTAGGTCCTCTGCTCCCAAGGCCAGTACTCTTATGCTTCGCACTAATGTATAGTTGTGGGGGTGGAACTGCCAAAGTGAGAGCCAATTAATTGGTCTAATCTAGGGAAGACAGTGGAGTTGTGAGAGAAGGTAGGAAACTAGGAGACCTTATTCCTTGATACTCCAAAGGCTGAATAAAGACCCTGTGTGATAGCCTCTGCCCAGGGATCACTCAATGTTAGAATTGGGAGAAGCTTTAAGAGATTTGCAGTTCTATGTGCAATCATCTTTTTTCATTATACTATGTTACAGAAATGCTTATTTTATTCTATAAATTAAAAATAAAATAAAAATGGTCCAAGTAAAAGAAAAAAAGAGATCCCTTAGTCTAATCCTTTCATTTTCTACATGAGGTAACTGAAGCCCAGAGAAATAAAATTATTTACTCAACATCACTACCCCCAGACAGTGAAACAGTGCACAAATTCGAACCTAAAACTTATAACCTACAAAATCAGAAAAAAAAGACACAAGTGAACCCTGATTCACTTCATAAGCAGTAGAGCCCTGGACCTAAAATCTTCACCAGAGAGTTAGTTGTCAGTTAGTCAGCAATACCTATCCAACATCCCCTAGGCTTCACCCCTAACCATAGCCAGATGTCTCCCAAAGGAGTCTTAGGTAAGGGAATGTGGACTGCTCAAAACAGCTGTACCCTACTAATGGTGGGAGGAGAATGTCTGCCTGAATCCCAATGACAGTGGGTCAATGGTGTCATCTTTTTAAAAAAAATTTAATTAACAAGCATTTATTTTCTCTCTTTCCACTACCAGTGTGGGGGGTAGGGCAGGAGAAAGAGAGAGAGACAGAGACAGACAGAGACAGACGGAGACAGAGAGAGACAGAGAGACAGAAACAGACAGAGAGATGGAAAGAGAGAGATAGAGGAGGGAGACAGAGAGACAGAGAGAGAGAGAGTGCAAAAGAAAAACAAAACTGTTGAGACAAAATATACATAGTCAGGCAAAACTAATTCCTACATTGGCCAAGTCCAAAAATGTATGTCTCATTCTGTATCTTGAGTCCATTTTCACATACAAGAACAATCTGTACTGAGTTTTCACTGAGTGCAAAGTTCTCTACTAAGCAGTATAACGAGAAAAAAGAGGAAATAGAAGACATGCTCTTACCCTCCAGTGGTTCACAGTCAAAAGAAGGAAATGGGATATATGCCCATGAAACTTAACTGAAGTCTTGTTAAATATGTATACAAATGGGTACTTTATACTGCAAAAGAGATACCTAAATGCTGAGGGGATATGGACTGACCAGAACTGGGTGGGATTAATCAGAGAAGCTTTTCTGGAAGAATTCCACTTTGAACAGCAGTGTTAAGACACCAGGAAAACTGGCCACTCACCAATGCCACCTTGTTTAGTGTGTCTGCAGCTGTTGAATTTAGTTTAGCCAACGGAGAGATATGATTTTAAAAAAAGACATTAACACAAAGGGGCTAGGAAAATTAGAGGCAGGTAACTGATATCCTTAAATTCTTCACTATTACCCCTTAACCTTCCTTCCTATAGGACCCTAAAGGTCACAAATATGTTAGTATTTTGTCATAAGACTGTGGAATGCTAAAGTTGGAAGGAATCTTCATGACCATCTAGTTTAGGTGCCTTTTTGTGCCATGAACCCCTTGGGCAGTCTAGGAAAGCCTTTGGATTCCCTCTCAAAGTTACTGTTATTAGTAATAATAATAATTGAAAGAAATGCTAAATTTTAGTTAGTTGTTAGTAAAAATCAAAATGTAATTTCTCGTGCAAGTTCATAGATGCCCTAAAATCTACCTACAGACCCTTTGGTTAAGAACCCCTGCTCTAAGGGGGCAGCAAGGTGGCAAAGTGAGTAGAGCAACGGCCCTGGAGTTAAGAGGACCTGAGTTCAAATTAGACACTTGACACACTTACTAGCTGTGTGACTTTGGGCAAGTCACTTAGCCCCAATTGCCCTGCCTTCCCCCGTCCAAAAATAACCCTGATCTATCCCAATCCTCACAGTATAGATGGGAAAACGGAGGTATAGAAAGGTATAGTTATTCGTCTGGGATCACACAGTAAGATATCAGCAGAAACCAGATTTTCTCACCCCTACTCACCCCTTTCTACTATACCACATAAATGTCCTACCTTGCCTGTCTTTCTCTTTCTTTTTTTCTCTCTTCTTTCTCTTTCCCTCCCTTATTCACTATCTCTCTCTTTCCTTCTCAACTTTCTTTGACATCAAAGCCAGAGGAAATGTTTCAGTAGACAGTGCTTAGAGAACAATTCTTGGCCATACCCTTTCTCTTGCCAACATATGTGAGGAAGTGTACCTTCATATATCATGCTCCTAGTTATATGGGCATGGACTTTCCCAAAGAATCTGGGGCTCCATGTCTAGCAAAATTCTTTTCCATACTTCTTTCAACAACATCCAAGTACGGGAAGGTTTGTGAAGGCTTTCACTTTTTCAGATGAATGATTCAAACCTTTGAAGGCCCATAGGTATAGGGAATGGTGGGAGGCGGGAGCATTTTTAATCCCTATCCTCCCCCCATGGTTCACTGCCACACTTAGTAGGCCATGGTGATCCAGCCGTGTGTTTCACATTAATTCCATTGGCTCCCGCTGGAGATGTAGTAGTCGTTTTCATGCCAAATTAAAAACGACTTGGATATGTGTGTTGTGTTCAGGGGCTTGGCCTTTGGAAAAGGGAATAAAAACTAGAGGTTGAATTTGTAGTCCATCTGCTTTGAGGCAATCAAAGTACCCTACTTCTGGGGAAACAGAAGGCAATCACTTTTGTCTGCCCTTAACAGACTGGGTTACATCCCTGTTATTTACCCCCAGGGTGAGATAAAGAAGGAACCACGGAAGGGCTAAAGTCTCTAAACTGCCTTAAACACTCATCAAGCAGGTTAGAAACATCCACTTTCAGCCAGCTTTACTAGCATTATTTTCCACTTCAAGTCTGTTATGATAAAATGGCAGTAGAATTTATCACTGCCAAACACCACCTTATGTAAAAGGAGATCACATAAGTACCTGTGTGACCTTAAATAAGGCATTTAAATCTTTCTGATCCTCAGTTTCTGCATCTGTAAAATAAGGGGGCTGGCAATTTCTAGTCTTGCTCTAAATCCAAGAAGGGACATTAGAAACCATTTAGTCCAGCCCCTTCATTTTACAGATGAGGAAACCGAGGACCAGAGCAATTAAATGATTTAGCCAAGATCACATAGGGAGGTTTCCCTCTGACATTCTGGTAGGATTTCTTCTGCTTCCTCCCAACCACCTTCCTCATGAAGCTAGTTGGTTGAGAATGATTAGTGCTTTGGCTGATCAAATAGTCTATTTAATCAGTCATTGAGTCACTGATGATACTAAAGTTCCAGAGACAACCTATTGCTTAGACTCCTTTAGGTCATATAAGGACCCCTTCCTACGGCCCTTCTCAGGTGGCACACAATCCCCTGGTGGTCTAATTTACTATCTGCCCAGGGTGAAAAGAAACAAACAAATAAAAATGATCTGCTTGTTTGCTGACCAGAAGTGGAGGGACTTCTGGAAGGAACAGACATTAAGTTCCCAGATCACAAGACCTTCGAAGCTGTGTGGGGTCAAGCCAGGCTTTGCTGGACACCTCCACTGCTTCCCCCTACTCCCAATGGTAGTTAAATTAAAACAGCAGGACTCAGCCTGCAGTCTTCTTGTCTCTGCTCCTGCCTTCCTCATTAGCCTGGATTTGGCCCAACTTTAGGGTGATTTTCATGCCCTAAGTCAGGATTTGAGTCATCCTTCCTGGTGCTAGATTTTAAAAAAAGAAATAGGAGAGAAGATTCCCTAAGGAGACAAAGAGGAGTGATGATGGATGGAGGCTGGGAAGGAGAGGAGGTTATTAGAGAATAATTTTGAGCTCAAATTGCTTTTTCTTTGCAACTATTCTGGGTCTACATCCTTCCTGAGGTCTCAAAATGAGGGTGGAGATTATAGCATTTTTTTGTGTTTCTATTCCCAGTCAACCAACAAGCATTCTTTTTAATGCCTACTATGTGCCAAGCATTGTGCTATGTCTCAAAAAATAAAATCCCTGCCCTCAAGGAACTCACATTCTGATGATAGAGATGGCATGAAAATAACTATGTGCATACATGACATATATTTATATGTGTATATTTACATATATATTATATGCATATGTGTGTGGTGTGTGATGACAGATATTTAGATAGGTAGATTAGATGATAGATGGTAGATAGAGAAATAGAGAGATATTTAGAGAGATAGATATTTAGATATATATTTAGAGAGATAGATAGATAGATAGATAGATAGATAGATAGATAGATAGATAGATAGATAGATGATAGATCAGATAAAAGCAATCTCAGATGAAAGGCACTAACTGGTGGGGAGGGAAGAAGAAGGTAAGAGGAGAGAATTGGAAAAGACCACCTGCAGAAAGGTGAGATTTTGAGCTGAGACCTGAAGGAAGGAAGCCAGGGAAATCAGTCAGAACAAGAAAGTGAGGAGGGAGATCATTCTGGGCATGGGGGGCAGGCCATGCAAAACATGGAGTCTGGAGATGAGCTGTGTGTGATATAGCAAAGTAGGACAGTGTAGCTATGTCATAGAGTCTGTAGAAGAGAGTAAAGTAAAAGAAAACTGGAAAGGTAGGAAGAAATCAGGTTGTAAAGAGTTTTAAGTTCCAAATAGAGCATTTTAAATTTGATCCTGAAAGGAATGGAAAGTCCTTGGAGTTTCTTGTGTAAGTGGGGTGACTGACACAACCAGACATGCTCCAGGAAAAGCACTTTGGCAGCTCTGTGATGGATGGACTGGAAGAAAAAGACTTGAAGGAGGGAGAGGTTATTGTACTTTATGAGATTATTGTAATAGTCCACAGAAGAGGTGAAGAAGGCCTGAATGAGTGAAGTAGAGATGGGAGTGGAAAGAAAGGGACGTAACCAAGAAATAAAACCAAGAAATGTCATGAAGGTAGAAAGGACAAGACTTGGAAGCAGATTGGACATATTGAACAAATGTGATTGAGGAGATAAAGATGACACCAAGGTTGTAAACCTGAGTGGCTAGGAGGATGGTGGTGTCCTCAATTAGTAATAGAAATAAGAGGTACTTAATTCGCAATGATTAAAGGGCTATCCTCTGCAGCCCTCAATATTCCCTGAGTCCTTAATGTCCAATATTTAGCCATTCCTTCAGTCTTTCTCCATTGTTTTTAAATTCAGCAACCTCCCCTCTTCTCAGCCACTCTAGGGAGGCCCATCAGGGTAATTGTAACACCCACAAGGACAAGTGTTATTGGTAAGATCTCATCTTTCCCTGCCCTATCCCACTACATACCTATCCTCTCTGTCCAGGATAACCTTCTCATAGGACTAGATAAACATATCTCATTACCTTATTTTAGCCACACCCACCCCTCTTCTGACTTCCTGTTTCTCTTAAGGGCATCACCAACCTGCCAGCTACCTCAGTATCATCTTTAACATTTTACTCTCATTTTCCCCACAAATCCAATCAGCTGTAAAATCCTGTCAACCACATGTCTCTCGAGTCTTTCCCCTTCTCGCCATTCTCAAAGGCACCTCCCTAGTTCAAGCCCTTGTCACTTGTCACCTAGACTATCGCCAAGAGTCTCTACTTGGCATCCCTGTCTTGGGTGTCTCCCACTCCACTCCATCCTCCACTCAGCTGTAAACGATTTTCCTAAAGCACTATTTCTGACCATATGACTCCCCTAATCAACAAACTCCAATGACTCCCCTCTGACTCTAGAATGAATATATCTGCATCTCAACCTTTTTCAATGTCTATTTTTGTGTTTTAGAATGTAAACAACAGTAAGATGGCACATATATACTTTATAAATTATATATACTTCACAAATGTGTAGATATCCTTATAAATACTTTGTAAACTCTGTTGTTATTCAGTTATATCCAACTCTTTGTGACCCCATTTACAGTTTTTTTGACAAAGATACTGAAGTGGTTTGCCATTTCCTTCTCCAGCTAATTTTACAATGAGGAGACTGAGGCAAACAAGGTTAAGTGACTAACCCAGGGTCACACAACTGGTAAGTGTCTGAGGCCAGATTTGTACTCAGAAAGATGAGTCTTCCTAACTCTAGGCCTTGTGCTAGCACTATTCACTGTGCCACCTAGCTGCTCCACTACACACAATGACTACAACATAAATAGAAACAACAACAAAACAAACAAAAAATATATGCTATGAAATGATAATGAACTAAACTTGATCCCATAAAAGAGATATAAGAATGCAATTCTCTTCGTTGCAAATGTGGGGAATTTAGGGTGTGGAACACTACATATAATGTCAGACCTGGTTGGTGGGTTGGTTAGTTTTGTTGAACTGTTTTATTTTCACTTTCTTAATTTGTATTATAGGAAATGAATCTCTGGGAGGGAACAAAGATATATTGAGGAATATGTGTGGTATAAAACCAAAATATATCACTAAAAATTAGAAAACTAAATTTAAAATAATTTTTAAATGAAGGGGTTAGATGACATAACTTCTAGGATCCCTCCCAGCTCTTCATCTATTATTTGACAAGGCTATAAATTTAAATTAGCGGCACACAAACAGGTAAGCTGGTTTTAATACTCAACATAAAAGCTCCATTCTACCCTTAAAAGACAAAAGTTAGGAAATTTGAAGCTGGGAGTCAAGTGGGGGGTAAAGATGGGAGCACCAAAGGAGTACTATCCTCTATTTAAGAGGCAGCCATATTGTAGGGGAACAAGCCCCAAACTAACTGAGGACTGACTTTGGAATCAGAGGTCCTGGGTTTAAATACCAATTCTACCACTTACCACCTGAGAAACCTTGAGCAAATCACATCAACATAACCTTCTTGAGCCTTCATTTCTTCCTCAATAAAAATGACTGGACTGAACCAAAGTTGACCCTCCTAGCCCTAAATCTATGATTAATTCAACAAGTATTTAATTATCATCTACTGTGTGTTAGGTTCTGGCGACACAATGTTCTACTGTGCACACTCAAATGGATGTGTGATCTCATCAGTATAGATGTTCCCCACAGCAATACAGATGACAGCTTCTCCTTGTTTTCCCATATTTTGCCACATCTTGTCCACATCCTCCCATAAGTCGACAGAGGGGATTCACTCAAAATTCAAGATATCTTCCTTGATTTCACTTGACTTCTTAACAGTACCAGGGGAACACTCTAGCTTTCTAGCCATCATCCTTCACTCATGCCCCATGACCAGCCTGCAATCTCTTCCTCTTCCTAGTACTGTGCCTGGCAAACAGCAGGCATTTAATAAATGTTTGTTCACTGAATGACTGATACTCATACATGTACATACAAAATAAAAATGCAAAACACATGCTACGTAATTTCTGAAGGGAGAGCATAGGTCTAACATGAAAGTCAGTTTGTTAACAATAGAATAGGATATCCATAGGGCACAATGGAAGGCTATAGTAGAAGGGGATAGGAATCCTAGTCTTTGAACTAGACAGCTGATGATAGAGAATCATGGGGGTAAATTATTTGATCCTCTTTGGACTGACTAACTCACAGGAGATAATGTAAGGAAAGTCCTTTGTGAATTATAAAGCAAGCACATGTAAATGTGAACTGCTGTCACTAATTGTAGCCCTTCATCCTCCCTAGTCAGCTGTAGCACTACCAGATGGAATAGGTGGTGCCCCGGGAACAAGTCCTATATCCAGAGGTCTGTAGCTAAGCTATGCCCTTTCATCATGCTTATGCTTGGTGCAGCTGTCATCACCTCCCTCCTTGAGCTCCTCCAGGGAAAGAATCACACCATCCATTGCTTTTTACCCAACCCTCCTCTACCCATAGATGACATTTGTATCTTACATTGCTACTGTAACATAGAATTTACAAGGCCCTTCCACATGCATTATCTCATTAATATCTTACATTGCTACTGTAACATAGAATTTACAAGGCCCTTCCACATGCTTTATCTTTACATACATATTACTTATTGTAAAGCAGCGTAAATAAGTATGGTCACCTATAATTTGCACATGAGGAAACTGAGATTTAGAGAGAGGTAAATGATTTACTCATGATCATATAGCAATACAGAATTCTGTTTTATAAGATCATAGGTTTAGAGTTAGAAGGTACCTTAGAGTATACATATTCTGATACCTTAATTTTACAAAGAAGGAAACTGAAGATCAGGTATGTTAAATGACTTAGCCAAGGTCACACAAGGAGTAAGTGTCAAAGGCAGAGACCATAACTTTTTTCTGGTGATATTGAACAACCAACTTTTTAATTTCCCAGATCTTAGAGGCTAATTAATAGGAGTCATTTTCAAATGATTTGGTTCTGTTACTTTAGGTAGGAAGCTAGGGGAAAGGCATGGGAGGAAGGTAGCAAATCTTAGGACTCGGAGTGATTTCAACTCTCTCAGCCTCAGTTTCTTCATCTGTGAGCTGAGAGGGTTATTAGCAAATCAGGAAAGGTAATAAATAATGAGAATGGTCAATGTTGGAGGGACTGCCAAAATGCCCAGTCACTTTTTTTTTCTGGCAGGGAGCAGCAGCGAGAGCAACGTTCAGGGAGTGGTGGATCCAGCAGAGAGTGTCGTGATGACGTCAGTAGAAGACATCAATAGCTTTGTAGTATCACGGGCATGAGCTGTCACTCCAAGTCTGTGCCTTGGACATATGTCCCACACATGTGGATGCCAGGATTTATGGGGGAATGTTCTATTATTATTTTATTTACACTGCTACTTAGTCAAGTGTATTTTTAATAAACAATATCCTATGTTTGGCTGATAAAACACATTGGTGGGGGCTCATGAGGTTTGGAGAGGATTCCTAGAAAAATACCTAAAACCTAACTGAGCACTAGAGTGATAGAAGACCCCAGGTGCTATATTTTCTCTTGCTCTCCTTTGACCATGGGTTAAAACACAAGATCCGATACACCTCTGATTCTCCCTGTCCCTCAACCAAACTTAAATATTCCTTTGAGCTAATTTTTTAAAAGATAACAAGACAGTAACAACAACAATAATAACTAGTATTTATATAGCTCACTATATGCCAGGCACTGTTCTAAGTGACTTACATTTATCTTATTTAATCTTCACAATACTTGGGGGAAAGGGGAGGTGCTATTATTATCCCCATTCTATGGCTGAGGCAACTGAGGTAAATAAAGGATAAGTGACTTGCCCAAGGTCACGCAACTAGTAAGTGTCTGTTTTGTACTCAAACATTCCCGACTCTAGGTCCAGTGCTTTATCCACTGTGCCACCTAGCTGCCCCTGCAGTTCCACCTTCGGAAGACATAAGATTGAATGAGTTTAGATTCTGGGATCCCAAATGAAAATCATCTAGAATGAGACTTCCCTTAAGGAATTGAGTCTCCTATTAGATCGTTAACTTGTGGCTGAACTAGTATAGAGGCCTAGCTCAGCTATGGCTGCGACGCTCTCTTTAGAAATGGACACCATGTGTTCTTCTTTGCAAACAGAATGCCACATCTCCTAAAGCCTCAAGTATTTCAAAGGCAGCCAGGAATCTCTCAACATATCTCAAACTTTTAAAGAATTTCCCAGAGTACAAAGGAATATGATTCATAAGCTCAGTAAGACTGTGGCATTTATGGGCATTGTCTCATTGGTGGGGAGAGAGGGAAAGGGCTGGGCACCCAAACTTCAGCAGGAATCCCATTCCCCTGTCTTCTTATATTCTGACATGCCTTAGCTTTGAAGTCAGAGAATCTGGGTATGAATCCTGGCTTTTGTTAATAATTACCTATGTGACCTGAACTTCTCTGGGCCTCCATTTCTTCCTCTGAAAAATGAGGAGGTTGCACAAAACGATCTCCAAGGGTCCTCTCCAGCTCTAAATCTATGATCTTTCTTCCTCTTGGTACAAAAATAAGGAATTACTATTGTTAGATAAAGTAGCTATGTTGGATATTTTTGCTTAATTATGTTTCTTTGTCATAGGGAGGGTCTAATAATGGGTGGGAGGAGGGAAAAGGGTAATTTCCAAAAACTGCAATGATTTTTTTAAAGTCACCAATAAAACTAACTTTTAAAAATGATAAAGAACTTCCTGCCCCTAAGATCCTACACTAGGAGCTCCTGCTAGAAACGACAATAATAACAGTAGTTAGCATTTATGTAGAAGGTTTGCAAAGTGCTTTGCAAATACTATCTCATTTGATCCTCACAACAAACCCCTCACAATAATCCCCATTTTACAGATGAGGAAACTGAGGCAGGCAGCAGCTAAGTGATTTGCCCTGGGTTGCACAGTTGGGAAGCATTGGAGGCTGGATTAAGACTCAAGATTTTCCCAATTTCAAGCCCAGTGTTCTATCCATCCACTCTACCACCTAGCTGCCTAACTGAACCACTTTCACCAAACTGAAGCGACTTAACACCAAAACGTAAAAAGTAACTTGCATTAATTTCATCAGAGTATACAACTAAATTCTAGGTATAACATACCACCCAAGCATCTCCTAATTCTCAGGAACCACTACAGGAATGATTTTAGGATCCCTGAAGCATAGACATATGTAAATAAAATATATTTCAAGAAGGAGAGAGTGTTTTCAACTGGCGGGAAGCTGGGAAAGTATCACATAGGAAGGGGCGCCTGAGTTACAATAAACCAAACATTTGTGAAATGTTGACTTGATGGCTTGGGGTGGAGAAGGAGGGGGGAGAAAAGTTTCTTCCTCCTTCAAATAAGTAAGTTGGATTAGACATCCAGGCTGGATAAGAACTAAAAGGTACCCTAGAGATCATTCATCCCCAACAAAGGGCCCACAGAGGTGAATGGATTTGCCCAGAGTCAAGTAGGTAGTTAATAAAAGAGTCCCAGCTTCTGACTCCAAAGCCAATATACCCTTTCCACTGCCTCTTTAGAGTCTTGGTTCAAGGTCACATGATCGATGAATTTCCAAGATCCATGTTATATTTGGGGGGGGTGATATATTTTTTAGGTTTCCTTCTGGGAAAATCTTGGTTTGCAAAGGCTGTGCAATTGTAATGATTCAAGTTGGCTCTGGAAAAATGTCAAGAAAATATACTTCCCTCCCTTCTTTGAAGAACCTATAGTGGTGGAATGCTAACTACGCTATCAGACACAGTTGATATGTTGATTTGTTTTTTCCCTCTTTTTTTTAAGTTATGGGAGCATAGATTTAGAGCTAAAAGAGAATTTTGAAGTCCACTGGTACAACCTACCTAATTTTACCTAGGAAGAACTAAGGTCCAGAAAAGTTCAGTGTTGTCCTCTAGGTCACAAGGTAGGAAGTAGCAGAGCTAGAATTCAAACTCACGTTCTCCAGCTCCAGATCTAACACGCTTTTCACTGTACTACGTTAGATGGATCTTCTGGGAAAGGAGAGGAGTGGGGAGAGATGCTCAGAAGTAAAAGTAACAAAATTTGTTAAGGAAAATGAGATCCTCAAAAATTAAGTCTTAGTTTCTCTTTCTTTTTATCGAAAGAGAAAGGCAAGTGGACATAACCACTGATCACATTTCCACTTATTTTTCACAGGTCTTAATTCCCTGAGTTTGATGCCTGACCAATCGGTAGAAGCCACATGTGCTGATTCTAGCATCTAGGATAAGGTTCCCAAAATGTGCCTCAGGCAAAGAAGAAAGGTGCCCTCAAATCAACTTTTTAAGATAAATTCAAGTGGTTTGGGAGAGAAGACCTTGAAGAGACAGTAGCTCCTACAAGCAAAGACATCACCCCCATCCCAGCCCCACCATACATACACACATGTACACCTCACCAAGCGACTTTCAGGAAGGCTACAGCTGGGGAGGAAACAGGGCATGATCAGTCCTGGAGAGAGTTCACCAGAGGAAAAAGCACACCACTATCAGGTAGCTTGTTATTTTAACTAATCATTCTTACTAACTAGGTGCTAAACTCAGTTTTTTCTACCAGCTAAAGGATTAACACTCTCTAAATTTTGATACCCTGGGGCAAAGCCCTAGTCACCTTGTCCTAGTTATGGCTCTGTGGACAAATTGTACCAGGAACCCACTGGGTACACAGTCCTATTATTGGGCACAGTGGAGAAATATAAAGTAAATGGAAATAGAGTCACTCTGTTCAGGGAATTTGGTTTAGTTTGGAAAACTGAACTCACTCAAAAGAAAATAACTAGAAAACATTGAGCATAGCAACATTCATGCATTGGCCGCATGGTATAGTGGGAGACAGTCCTGACTCTGGAATCAGGACATCTACATTTGAACCCCTGTGTAACTTTGAGATAATTACGTCCCCCTCTCAGCCTCAGTTTCCTCACCTGTAAAACAGGAAAATGAATACTCATCCCCCTACCTCACAGGGGTTGTCTGTAAGCAAATTCTTTGTAAAAGCACTGGATCTGGAGCCAGAGAAACTGGATTGAAATCCCAGGTCTGCTATCGACTATCTTTGTGTCTTTGGGCAAGTCATTCTCCATCTTTGGGCCTCGGTGTCCCTTAAGTGAAAGAAGGATGGATCAGGTAATCTCCAGGGCCCCTTCTGCTCGATATCTCTGTGACTAAACTCTGGGCTTGAACTTCCTTGCATATGAAGGAATTGGACCAATTGATATGGAAGTCTCCTGGCTCACTGTCACACAATGATGAAACCTTAAAGAACTACAATAAGTTTTTTGTTGTTGTCTTTTTTCCTGAAAGTCCGTGGGTAGATTTCACAGGATCTGTCAATTTCAATGGTGAAAAAAATTACACTTTTATTTCCACTACCCTCAAACTGAAATTTAGCAATTCCTCCAATTATTCAAAAGTATTCTTCTGAGAAGAGGTCTACAGGCTTCACCAGTCTGCCAAGGGGGTACGGGTCTCTCTCTCTCTCTCTCTCTCACACACACACACACACACACACACACACACACACACACACAAATACAGAGAAAGACCCCTTGCACTATACATCTGTGTATGTATGTATATGTATAATATGTGTGTATACCTATACATAAGAACTATCGTGATTGTTACTAAATGAAAATTAATAAAGTTCATCTCTCACCCCCAAAATAGTCCCAGCAACCAATGAAATCTGTTGTTTCTGCACTCTGCCTCTGCAACAACAAATCAAAAATCAATACTGCCCTTGTTAGGAATCACAATCTGTGTAAGACAATCCTCCCTCCCTCCCTAACCATCCTCCCCCCCCCACACACACACACCCTCACCAGTGGCCATATCCCAAACCCAGGCATATCCGTGAGCAGAGGTCACCCGATAGTAAGGCAAGTACTGTTCTTGTTTAACAGTAGTTTTGTTTTGTTTTGTTTTGTTTTTTAATCCCAAGGTTAGTTTTGGGGGCTTTTAAAAATAACTTTGGAGTCCAGTGCTAGAAACTGACCCCAAAAATGCAAAAAGTCTGAGATGAACAAAAATGTCCTTGATATCATCAGCTCTGAGGAGAGAAAGCAAGGCAGGCATACAATACAATCAATCCCTGTCAATCCTATACCACCCATTCCTGTTCTCTGAGCCCCCACTCACTCATCCCCATGAGCCCGTTGTATTTTATTCATTGCTATGGTGAGAATTTTCTGAGACCTAATAAGGGATTTGGGGAAAGTCCTGGATGTCATTTGGGGTTTTCTTTTGATTTTTTCAACTCACTCAGACTGACTGTGAGAACCCACATTTGCCCAGGGAAATCTATTTCTCATCCACATTCTCACTTCGGAAGTGGAAAAGCGCCCCTGAGCTGCTGGTAGCAGGCAACATGCAGCCTCCTAAAAACCCGTGAGAAATGCAGCTGTCACCAACAAGAATGCATTGGAAGTCTGTCTCTCCACCCCAACCCCCCCCCACTTTTTTTTTGCAACTTAGTTTTAATTGTCCTGTCAGTTCTAAGGGCTGCTAATTGATGCCTTTTATTCCGAGTTAAAGCTGCTGAAAAAAAGAAAGCAGCTTGTGGGGACCCTAGAGCTGGTAGAATCCGCCAATTTTGCATGCTTGTTTCCCTGGGAATAGAAGAAGGGTGCTGCTGGTGATGGGGGGGGAAGGGGGGCATGGAGGGGGAAGAAGGGCAGGGAGCTGGGGGGAGGGGGAAGAGCGACAGGGAATTGGGGGGAACGGAAGAGGGGCAGAGAGCTGGGGGGGGGCGTGGAGAGTGGGGGATGGGAAGGACTGGAGCGGCTATTTTTAGTGAGGGTTTTATAGAGTGGATCCCCGTGGCTTGGCTCCACACTGAAATATTGTCCCAGTCTCAATGGCATAAACACAGGGCAGCTCGGGGATCTTGGCGCCAGCTCTGGCCAGAGACTCTGAATGAAAGAAGCAGTGGGATCCAAGCAAGAACCCTACTGTAATTACGGATAAATCCCCACCCTTTGCTCTCATGGCTCACTTAATACTGCAAATAGCGGCCGCTTTTGTGCAAATAAGATGAACTTAAGTTACTGAAAGATCTACCAAGAGGCAGCTAATGGAATAATGACTTAGGTAAGCTTAGGTTAAAAAGAGGGGGAGCTAGGGAATTAATTAAACAGCAATCCTCATCAGTTAAAATAGGCAACCGAGGAAAATCTTGAAAGGCCTACTCTGGCTCCTGGAGCAAATCCAGGCGATGTCTTCAATCACAGACTACTAATGGTCCAGTCCTGGGGCAGGATAAATTGGACCCAATTAGTATTGGGTCTTGGTAGGATTCTTTGGAATCCCATAGCCCCTGACACTATGGGGAATTTCATCTCAGCCAAAAAGTCCAGAAAGGGAGCCTGGCTGGGGTTGGGGCTGGGGTTGGGGGCCTGGAGAAGGGCGGTTTACAAGAAGGGGTTATTGCCCTGGCCTCCTGCTGACAAGAAGATCCATTTTTCCACAGCAAATTTAAATATAGCATTGCTTCACTCATATTTTAATCCCAAACCTCATTTTTATCCTTGGGGGCTTGGGGATGAGGGGGGAGGGGAGAGGACATGGGATTATTTTTTTTCCTCCTCCTCCTGTAAATAAATAAAAGATTACCCAAATTCCATTTGAAGTTGTCAGTCTCTGAATGGAACTTTCATCCCATTATGAATTTCATGGATGAGGCCGTTCAGACTTTGAAATGTGGCTAACACCTCTATTGAAATAGTCTAATTGCAGTTGTAGGCATTCTGTGTTTGCAGACACCACATACTACATACATCGCATTCCTCTGGAGACAGAGCATCCTAGGAAAGGCGAGTTGGAGCCATCCCTCAACCTGGGGAGGAGTATCAAGGTTTTTCTTAAATTTTAAACCAAGGTTCCCCAATCGAAGGGCCGGGGGGGAAGGGGGACTAATTTAGGATTCTGAGGTTCCTTGGATTTGCTGCTTCTTACAGGGAAGCTACTATATACCAAGGGGATGGTTGGAGTTGGGTTTTGGCTACAGAGACTAACAGGAAAAGATCCTTTGTACCTAAAAGAGGTAGGATACTAAAGTGTACTTTTTTACATTTTTTTAGAAAACTTTTGAATGAATTTCCTCTGGCCCTGAATGAGTCCATGAAGAGGGACTAAATCTATGATTTCACTGATACAGGGAACCCCCAGATGAGGTAAGTCCCTCTACCAAAGAAGGTCAGCACTTTCTCTGCAATTTATAGCCTAGGGTTAAGTGACTTATCTGAGGTCACACATATATATCACAGGCAGGACTGAAGCACTTGAAAACAGGTCTCCCTGACTCTGAGGCCAACTCTCTATCTATTAGGCCACACTGTCTCTCAGTCAAGCTTGGCAAAAACAGAGCACTCAGGAAACCAATATTGGATGCAGAGTACCTCAAAATAGGGTTTACAAATAAACACTCATCTAAGGCTAGAAACAACCTTGGCTAAAAAGGAAAGACTGCTCATAGGGCACCTTATGCTTAAGGATCTTTCTAATCTTCCCTAGCTGGTGTTGGTTTCCTTCCTGTCCCTGAAATCACTTTGCATATATTTTGTTGTTTCACACATACACACACACAGTAAGTTCCTTGAGGGAAGGGGATTTTTTTTTGTCTTTGCATGTATAGCGCAAT
The DNA here is from genome assembly GCF_011100635.1 of Trichosurus vulpecula. Lineage (NCBI taxonomy): Eukaryota > Metazoa > Chordata > Mammalia > Diprotodontia > Phalangeridae > Trichosurus > Trichosurus vulpecula. The sequence goes on along the minus strand of NC_050576.1, from coordinate 173,013,572 downwards.
GCACAATTGCGGTGATTTAAAAGAAATGTGAGATGCGCAAATTTAGAGACATTTCCACTCCAAATGTTCACATGGACTATATGTGCCTGACCTATGGTAGAGCCTTCCAAACTCTTATTGGTCTGATCAGCCACAAGACACACTGTACCTTGACCCCAACATAGTGATATCATTTGAATCCTCTTCAAGCACAAAAAACAACCACCACCATTGCCTTGACCACAGCAGACAATCAATAAATGTTTCTTTCTCCATCACAGATTTAGACCTGGGAGGGATCTCAGAAGCCATCCAGTCCAACCTCTTCATTTTACAGATGAGGAAACTGAGGCCCAAGGAAGTTAAATCATTTACCTCAAGGTCACACAGATAGCAACCTTCAGAGGCTGGACTTGAACACTCCAAGGTCAATGTTCTTTCCACTTTTTACCAATCTGCACTTCTGTGAAATAAGAGGATTTGACCCTTCTAATGCTGAACCTGTAACCCTAAGCAACGGTACCCAAAAAAGTCCCTGGTCACTGTCTAGTACCTCTGAGGTTTGCCAATTCAATTGATCTTCTTTAGGGAAAGTTTATAGACTTAGTCCTGGGCACTCATGGGTTGAGAACCTGTAATGCAATAAATTAGCCAACTGTTTGCACAAGAATGTAGCCCTGGGATTACCTTCTTTGTGCCAAATCTAGACAGCACAGAATGATGTGGTTGGTATTGGTCCCAAAGGATTTCTTGTTGGTGGTCAATCCAGACACCCAACCTGTTCAAGTCCTAAAAAGAATGGGGTGTGTGTGTGTGTGTGTGTACTTAAGAGTTTGGCCTAAGTTTTCTGGAAGACTCTAGCAGAGTAGAAGAGAACTCAGAATATTCTGAAAGCAAGCTCTGGAGAAAATGAGCCTGATTCTGGAAAATGTCTAGTTGGTCTGGAGAGCGAGCCTAGTTTATCCAGAGAATGGGTCTCAAGGGCTACAGTACAACTTGCACTTCCCCAAGGGAGAAGCAGCGCCACATGAAAGGAGACGGGAATACCTCGAGTGAGGCCCGGTCCCTTGGTGTCTCAGGGATTGAGAGGGGGAATTAAGGGCTTTCCCTTTCCAAAGGCAGAAGCTGAGTTTGTCCCCTTGTGTCATTGGCAGCTGTTGCCTCAGTAAAATGAGCTCAGATCATTCAGAGCTCTACCCCCCACCCCCCACACCCAACAAACTGCAGTTTTCTGGGATAGAGTCAGCTCCCCCAACCCCTACCTTTGGCTTCTTTCTGCTGTAAAAAGTAACAGACCCTCAGGATTCAGGGTTGTGCTTTAGGGCATGTGCAAAAAACTGAATCCATCTTGTAGAGAGTGGCTCACCAGCCCAACACCGATAAGTCTTGATTTGAACCAAAGAGTAAGGAAACCAATTGGCTGTTTTGCTTCTTGTGTGCCTATGGGGAGAAAGTTGGATGATTTAAAAGATATAGCTAGATGATGGTTAAATATATAAACAATAGACAGATGCAGACAGACAGACACATAGATACATAGAGATGACAGATGGATACAGACAGATACATAGATGCATATAGATGATAGAGAGATACAGACAGACAGATACATAGAGATAACAGAGAGAGAGAGAGAGAGAGAGAGAGAGAGAGAGAGAGAGATAGACAGACAGACAGGTAGATAGGTAGATATGGCAGAAAGACAGATAGTCATACAAACAGATATTTGCGTAGTCTATATGTGTCCTGTGTCCCCAGGCAATTTAAGACCATAAGTTAGAAGTAAGTTGCTGATCTGTTTCAGTAGAACCAGTTTCTACACGAGGAGTTTCCCCACACAGATAAAATCAGAGGTGTGAACAACAACAAAATGTATAAACATCAGGACAAAGAGAGAGAGAGAGAGAGAGAGAGAGAGAGAGGGAGGGAGAGAGAGAGAGAGAGAGAGAGAGAGAGAGAGAGTGTAGCATCACAGTGGACAGAGAGTTGGCCTTGGAGGAAGAAAGACATAAATTCCAGTGCTGCCTCTTATGATTTGAATATTGGAGGAGGTTTCCACATCAATGAGAGGATGGGTTCATCATCACAGTGAAGTGGAGATAGATAAATATATATATATGCATTTGAATGTATATATGTATATGTACTTGTTATATACTTATATTACATATATGCATATCTTGTATATATACACATATACATACATGTATTTATGTTTATGTATGTATGCATATATATGCACTTATATACATATGTACATGTATGTACATATTTTTCATGGATTATGCTAGTCAAAGAATCTTCCCCCAGTGGCTAGCCTATTGGTATTGATCTCCACCATGCTGAATTATACCGGTCCCTCTAGAAGCAAGCATCAGTCTCTACAGGCACTATGTTAACTAAGACATCAGAGAAGAGGGGCATGCCCCCCTCTACACCACAGTCCCAGTAGGCACTGCTGCCCAAGATCCTCCTATGCCAATCGCAAAGCACATTGAGACAACCTCCACCAGAGATATGTTTTGAACCTCACCAACCTCATTTTGCATGAGACTAGGTACTGACATGTGCCTTCTATGGTATTTATCATCTTATCTCTGTAACATTTAAATCAACCATCTGTTCCCTGGCAAGTAAACAGGAAGGAAAATAACCCAAGGACCTAAAAATGGCGTCCTCATTCCCCAGCTTGAGATTTGTCAGGTCAGGTAAGTGAACAGACTGGTATTTTGAATACTCACCAAGGAGCAGTCCTGAATCTTGAGGTCTCCTGGTTCCTACCACAGAATGAAATCAAAGCAAAGAGGACTGTATCCCAGAAAACTGTAGTCTGTTGGGTGTAAGTAAGAGGGTGGTCAAATGCTTTATGCCAACTACCCCAAAAGCTGATGGCACTGTTGAAATATTTATAAGAGGTGTATTTCAATAACAGACAGTCAGCCTCAGAACAAGGAAGACCGGGATTCAAATCCACCCCTGACACATACTGGCTATGGATCCTCTCAAATCATTCAACCTCTCAATGATCTAAGCAACGCTCTTAAATTCTAAGCCGCAGAGGAAGTTCCAACCAGGCTTGGCAGAGGTGGTTTCCTCACCTGGGAACTCCCTATAATATAGGCATATAGGGCCTATATCAATGACATCACAGGTCCAGTCTCTAGCCTTCTTATTTAAACGATCAGTATGACACTGGCACCATCTCAAAAGTAAACATTAAAGTTGCTAAATAACCTAGGCTATAGACATTTTCACTGAAACACAGCTGCCTGTCCTTTTGGGGGCCTGAAATAAAAGCATATTTCTATAAAATATGATCTGCCAGGATTTTCTTACCCCTGGTTGAATTTTTAAAAGCTCATCCAGAGAGACTCAAGTCCTTAAAGAGGTAAAAGAAGCAGGCCCACATTTTTCCTCTATGTGCTCAGCTACTCCTCCACTGGTGATCCACTTTTTAAAACAATACTGAATGGAGTCGAGACCCCAGAACTACCACCTTCTCCCAACTCCCACCCCACTTCACCCCTTTCCAGCCCCAGCAAGAGGCCCTTCTCAGAGCATTTTAGGGATTATCGCCACGGTTCTAATCAAGCTTCCTATTAACTAGTTAACATGATTAAGCCATTCTGTAAAGAACAAGGCCCTGGCCTAAAATTACAAAATTGTACAATGCTTTCAATTGTCGGGAATTGGGGAGGCCAGGAGTCAAACCTTCATTGCAACTGCCCATCCCCCGCCCACCCCCAAATGTTACTTTGTTTATAAAAAATTTGATCCCTAAAATCATTAAATATTATGAAATATTTTTAGTATTATACGCCCACATAACCACATTGGTGAAGCAACAGCCAAGGAATCTTTGTCCTATTAAATAAAAGAGTGGAAATGCTGGGGGTAGGCAGGAGGCTGTGGGTGGTTTAATGGGAAAGGGAGAGCTCTCCTTTGGAACTTAGAAGGAATGGTTTACTTTCATCACTCTCCTTCACTCTCTTGACCCAATGCTACTATGTTCTTCAAACTATATATTTTTTAAATGGATTGGGTATTTTTTTCTTAATTGAGGGCATTTTTAAATGAAGATGGGTTAAGACACCCAAGACGTAACCCTAGATATAAGAAAAATAAAAGCAGTTGGGGGTTTCTGAGACATTGTTTGTCTTTAAAGTGATGAGAAGAAGCTTGATCAAAAGCCATGCTTTACGACAGTCATGCTTCATTATGAGGAGGTGAGGCTGAGGGAGAGGGGGACAGGGAGGAAGATGAAATGAGGCCTATGCCCTACGTGACCAGGTTGCCAGAGGAGCCACTGCTCATAGTGAAACTTCACTCAGCTGCTTGGCCTGAGGAATCTCCAAATTAAGTCAAATATGAATTCAAAGAAACAGAAGGCAGCAATGGACCAAAAAGCAGATGTCCTAGGAACCTAGGGAGTAAATGAGGCCCTGGCAGTGTCTGAAACTGAGAAAAGTCTGTAGCATCAGAGGCCTCCTAATGCTCTCTCTAGCCCAGGAGTTGATTTCTTACTTCTCAGCCTAAGGAGAATGAACCTTATTCTGGGCCTCACTGACTCCCAACTCACTCCAGACATCAGGCCATGCAGCATCATTTAAATAGCATTGATTTTCTTGGAGAGAAAGAATTGGAAAGTAAAGACAAATTATTTGAAAAAAATCAGTGAAAAAAATTAATGAAAAAAGAAAGTGTTGGATAATAAAACTTAGCATTGGGTAAAACATTCAGTTCAGGTAACATGTATTTAAACCATATACAATGTGGAAGGTACCATGTTGGGGACTGCAGGAAGAGACTAGGATAAATAAGCCATACTCTTTGCCCTCAAGGATCTTCTGATCTGGTACAGGGGATGTGACTAGTGCGTGAATAACTGTAGTAACAGTTCAGAATATGGTTAAGTGCTGTTCCAGGCGGGTCTAGTATCATAAATTTAGAGCTAGAAGGGTGGGAGATAGCACAGCAAGTCAGAGGGAATCTGGAAGGCTTCATGAAAGAGGTGGCACATGAACTGGGCCTTGGAGGAAAAGCAGAGCTGTGGCAGTCAGAAATGGGTGGAGAAAATGTTACCTGTGGGACAAACTGATGAATTAACTCCTCACTCCCTGTTTTGAAGAAGTTGGGAATTATAGGTGTGGAAAATCACTCCTTTTGCAAGACTCAGTTGACATCTTGGTTATTTTGGCTGGACCACTACTCCTTTTCTTCCTTCTTTTTTCCTTCTTTGTTATGTGGAATGAATTTCTAGACAGAAAAAGATGGAAATTTTTTTTGGAAGTGAAAATGATATAAAAAAAGAGATTAATAAAAAAAATTTAAATAAATGAAAGTGAGGAAGGGCAGAAAGACTGAGAGAATATTTAGAAAATACATAGCAGTGGAGTTTGGCTGCATACCCAAGGGGGTCATGGGAAACAGGTCGGGAACATCACAAAATCTCATAGTCGGATGAGGCCTCAGAGATCATTGTGGTCGAGCTTGTGTAGGAATAAGAATTCCACTTTACAACATGGAAGGCCCAGTGCTGGGTTTGGAGCCAGAAAGATGTGAGTTCCAGTCCAGCTCCTGAAACTATGTGGCCAGGGGCACATTAAGTGGGCCATGTAATGGAGAGCCTTGAATGTTCAGCTGAGAAGTAGGGACTTTTCTCAACAGGCAACTGGGAGCCATTAAAGGTTTCTGGGTAGGGAAGGGATATGATCAGAGCTGTCCTTTAGATAAGACGATGTTGTCATTATCGTTTTGTTGTGCCAAATTGTGTAGGGTGCGTGTATTTTGCTGCAGTTTTCTGATAAGGGTATATATTTTCTATGAAAGCAATCACATTTTTCCATCAAGTCCTAAGACATGCAATTAAATCACCTTGAAATAATGTGGGTGACTTAATATGTGCATCACACACACACACACACTTTAATTAAAATAAACCATCATGTCAATAAAAACCAATATATAAACCACAACTGTTTTCTCTTTATTTTGCAACCAAGTCATCCAATGGAACCAGAAATGAAGAACACCTGGGAGGAAAGTGTGCCTCCCCCTCATTTCAGAAACTTACACAGCCCCCTAAAATTACTTTAACTCACCTTTCCCCACCGTAACCAACATCAGCAAATGCTCATCTGATGCCCGTTAACAGTAGCCACAGAGGTGGCTACAAAATTGCTGGCTGGAGGAGTTGGTATTTCCATTTTTATTCAAATCTTTACTTTTCCCAGGGTCTTATTTCTTTTAGACACAAACCTAAGCCCTTCCAACGCCTAAGCCTGTGGGCCTAGTGCCCCTTTGCAAAGTTCATATATTCAACCTTTCCTCCTCCCCTTTTTTCCAAGGCCTCATCTGTTGCTCAGCATGCAAAGTTGAATACCAGAGATCCACACCCTGACAGTAGGGGTGGAATCATGGAGGATCAAAAGATGCACCATCTTCATTCAGCATGAACCCTTTCCCAGTCTCCCAATTGTTAATGCCCTGCCTGCCACTCTACCTGGTATTTAACTACTTAGTATATGTGTGTGTGTGTGTGTGTGTGTATATATATATATGTATGTATGTATATGTATATTTATATGTGTATACACACACATATACATGTATATGTATATACACACATATACGTATATGTGTGTATGTATGTATATATATGCATTATGCTGTATATAGTTCTATAAGCACTTATCCCCTTCTTTAGAGTGTATGCTTCCAATGTATATGGTGGGCACTTAATAAATGTTCACTAGTTGGTTGATTGATTGATTTAGCATCTTGAATGACGGGCAATTTCAAAACCAACAGCCCTTGACACCAAGGAAGCAACCATCAGAAACTAACAACTAGCCCTGCGAAATCTCCTGGTTACACAGGAGTAGAACATAAGAACATTCTAAAACTTGGGTCTTAGAGCTGAGAGAGAAGAGATTTAGGAATCTATGGGGTTAATTGAGAAGATATAGATTGAAACATTCCCTTGGGCATCAGTTGGGTGACCACAGGCAAGTCACCTAATATTGAGCCTCAGTTTCCTCATCTGTAAAATCGGATCAGTCTTTACGTCACAGGTGCTGTGAGACTCAGATGAGTTCAGTGGTGTCAAACTCAAAGAAATGGAGGGGAGGCCAACAAACTGTGTATAAGGACATTGGGGCATTTTCACATCCACAGCAGAATACAGAAAGAGGATTGCACAGGAAACTATAAATCGCCATTTCATACTGCTTCCTTTAAAAAGAAAAGTCTATATAAATTCTCCCCATCACTTTCAAAACTGTCCTCCTTATCTCAGCTTCTTCCTGCATGTGTCAAGTGCTTTGCAAACTTCAAAGTGCCGTATACATGTCAGTGATGACAATTTGTGCTTTTTCTACCCTAAGGTCTGAATGAGAAATTAAACTTGCCTAGATTGAAGTCTAAGAGGTTTAAGTTAGAGTAGAAAGATTAATTTCATTCCTGAACAAGTACTGAAGCAGATAACCACTGAGGTACACAGTCGTTCTTCTGTCTCTTCCAGTCTTAAAAACACCATCATGGGTCCAAAGTGGCTCTGATGCTCTGACCCAGATGAAGAGTAATCACCAAGATGACCTCTCAAGAATGCTTTCACCTCTCAGTCTGCAGGATTCTGCTTTATATCTCCAGTTATTGGCTCCTTCTGAAAGTCCCAGAATCTTAAATCTAGAGCTGAAAGGGACCTTAGCGGTATCTAATCCAACCCTCTCCTTTTACTGGTGGGGAAACTGAGGCCTTTACTAAGAAGGGTAAGGGCCTACCTCAAGATAATATTGGTCTGGAGATGTCACACATGTAGGGAGTGTGTGTGTGTGTGTGTGTGTGTGTATGTGTATGTGAAAAAGAGAGAATCTGTGCATGAGATAAAAGTGATGAAGACCACCATACAAAAGAGTTAGATAAACTCTGATGAGATCCTGATTTTTTTCCCACTTCCAGAAAAACTGGAGGAGGAGGAGGAGCAGCAGCAGCAGCAGCAGCAGTAGTAGTAGTAGCAGTAGTAATTAATAATGATAATATTTATAAAGCACTTAAAGGTTTTCAAACTGTTTTACATAAGTTGTCTTATTTGATCCTCACAACAACCCTGTGAGATAGACACTAGTATTATCCTTGTATCCTCACATAAGGAAACTGAGACTCAGACAGCTTATGTGACTTGCCCAGAGTCACAACACTGGCATCTGAGGTAGGATTTGAACTCAGATTTTGCTGATTCCTAATCCAGCACTCTATCAATCCACTGCACCAAGTAGTTGAGAAAAAGAAAAGGAAAAATGAGTTTGTCCTTTCTAGCAAAGCTGTCATCTATCCTAAGCCCTTCCAACAATGAGGACCCCCCCCCAAAAGTACAGTGGGTGGCCCCGTCTCTGGAACAACTCAACCAGAAGTTGAATAATCACCCATCAATGACTTCAAAAGAGAGTGCACCATAGACATGCATAGAGAGTAGGCTGTATCTGCCTTAGTTGTTGACACACGCTAGGACAAGCATCAGCAATGGCCTTTTCCCTTGGGCATACTACTTGCCTCTAGGGTATGGTGGCCCATGAACCCATGCTTTGTACACCTATGATCCCATCATGAAGAATATACTAGATGACCTCTGAGATCCTTTCCAGTCCTAAGATTGTGAAGATTCTCTGGTATTATTAGACTATTAGCATTAGAAAGAACCCCAAATTTGGAGTCCGAGGGCTTAGATTCAGGCTCCGTGTGTGGCTCAGTCAGGTCTTTTCACCCCAAATTTATTAAATGAGTAACCTCTATGGTCCCTTCCAGCTCTCAAGCCTATGGCCCTATTTCCTGGAGGTGGGCCCAAGGACAGGGGGGATGAGTTCTAAAAAAGAATGTTGTTAGGTCATTATGTTAGATCATTCAGTAGCTGGAAGCAGTAAATAGCCTCTTTCACCTAGGACATGGATGGTTTTTCACTTTCTTTGTTGCTCTATGGAACAAACCTCCATTGTTGTCTTTAATTTTAGAGAGGAGAGGTAAGGAGGGTTAGAGATGAGGCCACCGTATTTCAATAAACATTTGTTTTAATCAGCAGGCTAGAAATGGGAAGCAAAGAAAGGAAAACTGATGTTCAGACACAAGTCTATATATGAGTTTTCCAGGAGGCTGTTGATTCAAATAGGGTTGGCTCTGTGTGACATCCTCAGAACGGTCAGGTTGGGCAGGGGCGCCTGTCGATATGACAGTTTAAAAAAATGCCCTAATCTTCTTTGTGATTGAGGAAAGGTAGTGGAAGAGAAGTTAAGGGAGAGGCTGTGTGTGGGTGGGGTTGGGAAGAAGATCTAGTGAGTTCAGATTGGGGTGCGGGGGCTTACTTTTTGTTTGGTTGGTTCTTATGGGGTGGTTGTTCAGTCCTTTCAGTTGTGTCCGACTCTTTGTGACCCATTTGGGGTTTTCTTGGTGAAGTGGTTTGCCATTTCCTTCTCTAGTTAATTTTACAGATGAGGAAACTGAAGCAAACAGGAGTAAGTGACTTGCCCAAGGTCACACAGCTAGTAAGTGTCTAGGCCAGAAGATTCTTCCTGACTCCAGGCCTAGTACTCTCTCTACTTCACCACCTAACTGCCTGTTTTATGGGGTAAGGGGGTAAAATCCCAGATCCTTAAAAATTTGGCATATTCTCTGCCCACCAAAAGCTCTTCCAGTTCTATAGCTATGATTTTCCAGAATAAAAATGTCCCCAGGAATAAGGTGAGAACTCCACTTTCCATTTGATTGTAGATTTGGGCCTCTGAGAGCATAATTCTGAAAAGCAAGGAAGTAGATAATAAAGGTGAAGAAGAAGGAAGGAAAGAGCAGTGGTTTGAGATGGGGGCGGGGTGGAATAGAGCTTCAAGGAGGAGAGGAAGCCTTGCTTCTCTGTAAGAGCTCACTTCCATGTTCAGATCAGGAGTTGTAGCAAAAGGAAAAAGAAAAAAAACCTACCATATAGGTCTGAATGTAGGAAAGAAGTGAAGTCAGGAGTCCATGAGCTGAAGAGGTAGGTAGGGGGAGGAAGGGGAGGGAGATGATGTCCCCTGCCTGACATCTCCCCCTTCTACCACCCACCACCCCGTGACAAGCTAAACACACCCAGGATTCTGTCTCCAAGGCTGGGAGAGAGGCGCCCTCCTTAAATCTCAGATAAACAGTTTATCAGGAGATGAATGAGCGGACCGACTCCGGAGACAGTCTCCCCCTTCCCCAGCAAGGAGCCAGATGGGGGGTTGGGGAGCTGGACAGGGCAGAGAGTTAGACAGGGGACAGAGGATAGGAATGTACCCAGGCACCGAGCAAGCCAATTCATCTTTTTTTTTCTCTTGTCTGGACCTTTCTTTTCTCAAAAGTTCATTTCCTATTAGCTTCTTTCCCCACCCCTCACCTTTAGGGGTTCTCCCTTCCTTTTTCTTTCCCTATTCTCTTCCCCATAATACCTAGAACCCCATTATTAGCAGGGGATGGGGGGGCTTTCTTTAAAACTTCACATGGTCCAGAAGCAAGAGAATTTCAGGAATGACACTGGAACCCAGAGACAAATCCGCTTTCCGAGGCTGCCTTAAACTTAGCCTCCTTTCATTCTCCAGCCAAGATGGATATGGGTTAACAACCCTCGTTCTTCTCTTGCTTTGTTTGCCTGAACCAAGATATGCTATCTCCACCATGCCATGCCTGGATACAACACCTACCTCACCTCTATTATTGCTCTTTCTAGCTTAGCATGGGGGCTACCTTCTCCATAAAGCCTTCCCCAATTGGTTGAGCTGGAAAGGATTCCTTCCTTTATAAACTCCTTCGTAGTAAACACTGTTTCTGGATTCAGAGGTCCTGAGTTCAAATCTTGCCACTGATGATTATAACTTGTATGGCCTTGGGCCATACAACTTCCCTGGGCTCCAGTTTTCTCATCTGTAAAATGGAGGTGGGGTGGCCTCATTGGCATCTGAGGTCTCTTCCAGCTCAAGATTTGCACTCCTAAGAAACTCTATGATCCTACATTCATTTGTGTTCCTGTCATCACCTGTACTGTAAGCCCCTCAAGGACAGTCTCTGTACCTTATTTATCAATATATCACCAAACCAAGTACAATATCTTGGCAACAAAGTAAGATGCTTAATCAATGTTATCTGAATGAACACATAGATACCATTGAATGAACTGACCCTCCAAATGAAACCCCCTTGGTGCCATTAAGACCTGTCAGAATCCTACTGTGACCACTCTTATACAGGATTGGGCCAGATTTTACCAGAAGACATTAAAGAGATGACTCCTTGAGCTGCCATCCAGCCCTAGGAGTCAATGGTTCTCTGACCTCCTGCCATAAACACAATTCCAGGAGCTCTCAAAGATGAATAGGCTTATTCATAGCAGCACTTTTCTTGGTAGTGGAGAATTGGAAACAAAGTGGGTACCCGTACACTGAGGAATGACTTAACAAAGTGTGATTTAGAAATGCAATGGAATATCACTGGGCTATAAGAAACAGTGATATGAGAAATTCAGGGACAAATAGGAAGATCTGAATTCCATTAGAATGCTCCTTAAGGACAGGACCTGTATTTGCCTTTCTCTTTATCCCCAGCCCATAGCATAGTGCCTGGCACATAGAAAGTGATTCATTAAATGCTTGTTAATTGGTTGACTGAAGGAGTAGATGGATGAATGGATGGATGAACGGATGGATGGATGGATGGATGATCTGACACAAAATGAAGTAAACATAATAAAAAGAAAATATACACAATTTCTACCACAAAGTAAATGGGGAAATCACCAAAAGGAAGCTGAAGTCTGAGTGATTTTTTAGAAAGCAATCACTGTCATGGAGAACAGGCATAATGAAACATGTTCTCCTCTTCTAGATAGAGTGGCAGAGGACCACAGAGCAGATCACTGCATGTTGTCAGATGTAGCTTTTGCTTAATTGTTTTTTTTTTTTTTTGGTCACAAGGGAGTGTTCAATCCTAGGAAAGGGAACTATCTAGAAAGTATTCTAATGTAAGGCAACAAGCCAAGCTGACAAGCATTCATTAAGCACCTACCAAGTGGCAGGCACTGCACTAAACACTAGAGATACAAAGAAAGGTTAATAAAAAAAACCTATCGCTGGTCTCAAGGAGCTCACAATGTAATGGGGGAGACAACATACAAACAAGACGTATTCATGATAAATTGGAAGCAATCTCTGTTGGAATGCACTGAGATTAAGGAGGGAAAGAAAGGGTATCAATAAAACTTATTTAAAAGAGAGAGAAAAAGAGAAAAAAGCCATGAAAGAAAGAAGGAAGGAAAAGAAGGAAGGGAGGAAGGAAGGAAGGAAGGAAGGAAGGAAGGAAGAAGGAAGGAGGAAGGAAGAAAAAGAAAAAAGTAGAGAAAGAGTGGAAGAAAGAGAGAAAGAGAGGAAGAAAGAGAGAAAGAGAAAGAAAGAAGCAGAGAAAGAGAGGAAGAAAAAGAGAAAGAGAGAGAGGAAGAGAGAGAGAAAGAGAAAGAAAGAAAGAAAGGAGGAAGGAAGGAGGAAAGAAAGAAAAAGAAAGAAGAAGAAGGAAGGAAGGAAGGAAGAGAAATAAGGAGGGAAGAAGGAAGAGAGGAAGAAGAAGGAAAGGAAAGAAAGAAGAAGAAAAGAAAGAAAGAAAGAAAGAAAGAAAGAAAGAAAGAAAGAAAGAAAGAAATAAGGGAGGGAAGAAGGAATGAGGAAGGAAGGAAGGAAGGAAAGAAAGAAAGAAGGAAGGAAGGAAGGAAGGAAGGAAGGAAGGAAGGAAGGAAGGAAGGAAGGAAGGAAGAAAACAGAATAAACCCACTATAAATATTATTTCTAAGTTCTTTTAGTAATCAGGTCTTCTCATACTCTCATATATAGCATACTTCAAATCCCACTAGAATCCTGCACAGATGCCCCAAGAACAATGGGTTCTTGAAGACTGCGTCAGCTCTCTGTAAAGTGTTGTGATCTACACGAGATTTACATAGGAAGAAATAGTTTCTTTTAAAGTACCGAAGAATTGTGCACTACATTGTTATTTTTATATCTGTAGTTAGCTGCATATATATTTCCGTGCTTCTTTACCTTTCTATCATAAGACAAAAAGGGGAAAGAGAAGGAGGACTGTGACAGGAAGGGAACAAGGCCAAGAAAAAGAATGAGGAGGAGGAAATGGAGAAGAGGGAGGAAAAGAGAGAAGAGGAAGATGATGAGGAGGAGGAGGAGGAGGAAGAGAAAGAAAAGAAGAAGAAGAAGAAGAAGAAGAAGAAGAAGAAGAAGAAGAAGAAGAAGAAGAAGAAGAAGAAGAAGAAGAAGAAGAAGAAGAAAGAAGAAGAAGGAGAAGAAGAAGAAGGAGGAGGAGGATGGGGGAGAAGGAGGAGGAGGAAGAAGAAAGAAAAGGAGGAAGAGGGGGAGGGAGGGAGAGAGAAATTAATAGAAGTTTAAAATGCAATTCCGGAGCAATGGGACTCTAGATCTTTGATAGGGATAGGCATAGAAAGGGAAAATAGCACAATGACTTCTCTGTAGAGTTCCCAAACTTTTCTCTGAAACTGAAGGCCCAGGTCATCTGCACTAACATGGAATACCATAAGGGAAAGGAACCCTATGTCGTCTCTGTGTTTGTACAGAGTGCCTGCACCAAAGTGCCTTACGCTGCCTTCTTCCCTCTCTTCTTTAACGAAGCAGCTCAAACACATTCTTCCAACTACAAGAAGCCTTTCTTGATTTCTCCTTTCCTTCAGCTGCTAGTGTCCTTTCTTCCCAAACTATTGGCTCTGTTATTGCTTCATTTATATTTGTACCCACTTCATACTTATGCCATATATATCTATGTGCTTGTCGTCTCCTCCATCAGTATGTAAGCTTCTTTAAGTAGGAATTGCTTCATCCTTTGTATTTGTATCCCCACTATCCAGGACAGTGTACACAACAGGCAATTAATAAATACTTGTTGATTGGCTGACCATACAGAGCAAATACACAATAAAATTCCAGTTAAAATGTATGACTGAAAAAAATTCAAGACCATCTTTCCCCATCTTTTCTCTCTATCCATGACAGATCTCCAAAATGAAAGAAGGCTCCATCTGCACCAGGGTTCAGATCCAAACTCCACCAGTTACTACTTACCACCAGGTTTGTTGTAAGGATAAAATGAGATTATCCTTGTAAAGCACTTTGCAAACCTTAAATCATTATTTAAACGCTATCTATTTTTATCAACTAGAATGCCTGACTGAATGAGCCACTGCTCGTGACATTTGAAAGATCATGGTGAAGTGGAGAAGGGCCACAGGTTTGGAGTAATGTAAATGTTATGCTGATTTTCAGAAAAGAGAAAAGAACAAAGTCCAAAAACCATAGTCCAGGGAGCTTGACTTTGATTCCTGGGAAAATTCTAAACTAGATCATTAAAAACATTATTAAGTGCCTTGAGAAAAAGGAAGAGATGATTACAGAGAGTCGAAATGGTTTCTTGAAAGGTAAGTCTTGAGAGGGGCAGCTAGGTGGCAAAATAGGTAGAGCACTAGGCCTAGCTTGGACCCAAGAACACTCATCTTCAGGAGTTCAAATCTGGCTTCAGACACTTACTAGCTGTGTGACCCTGGGCAAGTCACTTAACCCTGTTTGCCTCAGTTTCCTCATCTATAAAATGAGCTGGAGAAGGAAATGGTAAACCACTCTAGCATCTCTGCCAAGAAAACCCCAAATGGGGTCATGGAGAGTCAGACACAACAGCAAAGTCTTTCCAGATTAACTTTTTTTTTTTTTATTTTTTGAAAAGGAAACCAAACTGGCAGATTACAAGAATGCTATAAATATAATTTACCTAGACCAGGGTTGGGGAACCTGTGGCCTCAAGGCCACATATCGTTTTCTAGGTCCTTGGGTTCAGCCTTTTGATTGAGTCCAAGTTTTACAGAACAAATTCTTTTATTAAGGGGATTTGTTCTGTGAAGATTGGATTCAGTCTAAAAGCCATACTTGAGGACCTAGAGGGCCATGTGTGACCTCAAGACCACAGGTTACCCACCCCTGACTTAGACTTTAGCAAAAGCATTTGATAAAGTATCTCATCTAATTTTTGTGGAGAAGATGGAGAGATACGGACTAGACGATAACACAATGAGATGGACTTATAATTGGTTTAATGGCCAAATTTAAAGGCTAATAAGTACTTGCTCAAAATCACCTTGGTAGGTGGTCTCCAATGGAATGTCCCAGTCATAGAAACATAGATAGTATGCTCACCAGATTTACATTTGATTAAAAAAACTGGGAAGGATAGCTAATTCTGGATAACAGAGTCAGGATCTAGGGAAATCTTTACACGCTAGAACATCATGTTAAATCTAGTAAGATGAAATCCAATTGAGATAAATATAATTGTATTAATTGTAAATAATGGATTGGGGTTCAAAACATCAATATACAATAACAGAATGGGGGAGATTAGACAGAAGTTTTTCTGGAAAAGATATAATGAACTCCCAAATTTGACATGAATCAACAGTGTGATGTGGGGACCTCTTGGCAACCAAAAAAAGAGCTTGATTTGAGTTAAGAGGTAGCTTTCAGGAGTAAGGAGGTGATAATGAGTTAGTCAAGCAGCAAGCATTGATTAAGCACTTTGTATATGCCAGGTACTCTAACAGATGCTGGAGACACAAAGACAAAAATGAAATAATCTTTGCCCTCAAGGAGTTTAAATTCTATTGGGGAAGAAAGCATGTACACATATTGGTATGTAAAATAGGAAAGATTTCATCTAGAAAGTATCATTTGATCAGAGATTTGAAGGGAAAAAGAAGCAGAGGTGAAGTGGGAGTCCTTCCTCAATACAGAAGGCACCCAATACAACAGCATATGTGAAGAACAGCAAAAAAGGCCAATTTGGCTGAACCACGCAATGAGAGAAGAGGGAAATTGTGCAAGTTTAAGAAAGGTAGCTTGGTACCAGGTTGTAAAAAAGCTAAATAGAGTAGCTAGTATTTGATCCTTGGGGTGATAGGGAGTCATTGTAGATTACTGAGTAAGGGAGTGACATAGCCACATGTGCATTCTAAGAAAATCACTTTGGTAGCTATGCAGAAGATGAATTGGAACAAAGACAGAACTGAGACAGAGAGTCCGGTTAGAAAGGAATTGTAATAGCCACGATCGCCGAAATTCTTTTATTTGAACATAATGATTTATTATTCTTTTTTCTCTGTATTTTAAGACCTCTAACCCTGTTCTTTGTCCTCACTGTGACATCTATTGCCTCCATCCCTCAGTTTCCCAAGCCATCATCCACGTACTGACCACACTCTCCCCCCTTCCCCATTATCTTGATCCCTTGCTAAAACAGTTTAACTCTCTAACAACCTCTAATCTCAATTGTCTTGCCCCCTTGTCCGATCACCTTGCCAAACTACAATCCTATATTATTACCAGCTTCTACCTCCTATGCCCCTATCTTTGTATGGCAGAATAGAGCTAGAGGAACCACAAAACCATGCTGATTGGTTCCACTACAAATTTACATCATGTTATCTCAACTGAGTACTCACTGCAACAAGCCAATCTTACTAATCAATTTTTACTGATCCTTACTTATGAATTTGCTGTCCCACTCTCCATAACAGCTAGTCCAAGCCTTCTCTTTTCTCAAGACACCCACTGCAATGCCTCTTCCCAATGTCTCATCACTTCACACTTCATAGAAAAAAAATAAGGACACTTGCCAAGTTCTTCTCTCCTCCTCCTTCTCCTCATCTCACATCATATAGAAAAATTCCCCCACTATCTCCACCACTCCTGACTCTGATCAAGAATTGGCTCTTCTCCTTGCCAAAGGCAATCCCTTGATTCTCTTCCCTTCCATCTTCTCAGGAGAATGCTCCCACTATCATCATCATCATCATCATCATCATCATCCCATCATCATCTCTCTCCCTTCCTCTCCCATCTTCAACCTCTCCCTATAAACTGATTCCTTCTCTACTGCCTTCAAACACACCCATGTCTTCCTAGCCTTAAAAAAAGATGAGGACCTTTACTGGGATGGTGACTGTGAGAATGGAGAGAAGGAGATATATATATGTGTATATATATATATATATATATATATATATATATATATATGTGTGTGTGTGTGTGTGTGTGTGTGTGTGTGTATGTGTATATATGTATGTATGTATGTATATATGTATATATATATGTATGTATGTATTTATGTATATATGAGAGATTTAATGAGGCTAGAAATGGCAATCTACCAGCCCTGCTAGCTAACACCTCAGATCTCTCCTCTCTGGTAATGTCAATAAGAAAGCTGTCCTCACTAGGTGCTTCTACTTCTTCTCTTCTCACTCTTTCCTAAACACTACAAAGTCTTCTAATCTCATCATTCAACTGAAACATCTCTTTCCAAAGTCACCAACAATCTCTAAATTGTCAGACCCAATGGCCTTTTCCTCAGTTTTGATGTAGGCTCTTTGACTTTGTTGACTTCTTCTGGCTGTATATTTTGGTGTTCTTTGTCACAAAAGAAAGCTTCCAAAGTCTGAGTCTGAATCTGAGTCCGTTTTCACTGCCTGGCCATGTTTCCAGCCAACTACTTGACCACTGAGTTTTTCATCGGTGCATGACTGCTTGTAGAGTAGAGAGTAGTTTACTCCAAGCTTGAGGGGATGTGCTGTTGTTTTTGGAGGTATTTCTATACAACAAGCTCTGCCACACCAGTGCTCTTCCTCACCCAAGAACCGCCAACCTGGACCACGACTCAGATCTTGACTTCTCTGTGACCTTTGACTTAACCATCTCCTGAATACTCTCTCATCTCTAGGTTCCCATGACATTGCTGTTAGTTTTGTCTCTCTCTTTCTCCTTTCCTGGATCTTCATATATGTCAAGCCCGCCTACTATGGATATCCCCCAAGCGTCTGTTCTGTGCCATCTTCTCTTTTCTCTCTATAATATCTGGTGGTGATCTCATCAGGTCCTATAGATTCACTGATCATATCTGTACTAATGATTCCCAGATCCATATGTCTAGCCTTGGTCCCTCTCCTGAGCTCCAGTCCCCCAACACCAACTGTGTTTTAGACATCTGAACTAGATGCTCTGTAGGAAGTTTCAAATTCAACGCATTGAAAATAAAACTTGGAGCAACTAGGTGGTGCAGGGGATAGAGCACTGGCCATGGAGTCAGGAGGACCTGAATTCAAATTTGGCCTCAGTTGCTTGGCACTTACTGTATGACCCTGGGCAAGTCACTTAACCCAATTGCCTTGAGCAAAGTCATCTTTTCCCAAACACTTTCTCCTCTACTGAACTTCCCTATTATTGTTGAGAGCACCACCACATCTGCCCAGAAACTGATTCAAGAACCTTATTATCATTCTCAACTTTCTACTCTTCCTCAACCTACATATCTAATCATCTGCAGAAGTTTATAATTTCTACCTTCATTAAATCTCTGGTGCCTCCTTCTCTCCATTCACACAGCCACCATCCTAGTTAAGGGTTTCATCACCTCTCATCTGGACTATTGTAAGATCCTCCTGATGGGTTTCACAACCTCAGACTTCTTCCTACTGCAATCCATCATCCATTTAGCAGATTTTCCTAAATTGTAGGTCTAACTATGTCACCCTGCCTACTTAGTAAACTCCAGTGGCTCCTCATTACCTCCAGGACCAAAGTTCTGTTTGGCATTTAAATGTCTTCACAACCTGGCCCTTCCTACCTTACCAATCTTCATCTACTCACTCCCCTCCCTGTACTATATGATATAGCTAAATATGTGTGTATATATTTTCATTTATCTCCAGTTCTGCTTATATATATTTGTCCCTCACATGTGGCACCCTATATCCTGGTTTCATGCCTAGAATACTCTCTCTCCTCCCCTCTGACTCTCCGTTTCTCTGGGTTCCTTCTAGTCTGAGCTGAAATCCCAGATTCCAGAGGCCTTTCCAGTTCTCCTCCCTCCACTGCAGCTACTAATGCCTTCCCCTCTGAGACTACCTTCCCTCTACTCTGTATATCTCTTGTACAGAACAAGATATTATTCATATGTGGTCTGCCCCATTGGAATGTGAGTTCTTTGCAGCCAGGGACTGTTTTTCCCGTTCTTTGTATACCCAGGGCTTAACACAGTACCTGCCACATTGTAAGCACATGATAAATGCTTGTTGCCTGATCCACTCACTGACTTAATAAATTATAATTAATTTATCATAAATTGCAATTTATAATTTTATAAATTATAATAAATACATTTATAAATAAATGAAATGAAGGCAAGAAATTGTGAGATTTTGAACTGGGGTGGTATCTGCATGAGAAAGAAGAGGATGGAGTGGAGAGATATTGTGGAGATGGTTGTTTGTTCAGTTGCATCTGACTTCGTGACCCCATTTTGGGACCCTGAGAGTAGGGCCTGTCTTTTGACCTTTTTTATATCCTCAGCTCTAGCATAGAGCCTGGCACATAGTAGGCAATCAATAAATGTTTAATGACTGACATTATTTCATATATATAGAACTAGGAGGCAGGTGCTATTGTCATAACCATTTTAAAGATGAGTATACGGAGGCTGAGAGAGGTTAATCGACTTGCCCAGGGTCACACAAGTAAGTAAGTGTTTGGGGTGGGATTTGAATTCAGGTTTTCCTGATTGCAAATCCAGCACTCTATCCACTGTGCCACCTAGCTGGCACATGGCCACTTGTAGTTTATGTTACAGTGGGAATTCCCTTTGTATGGATTTGGGGCTAATTGGCCTCAGAATTCTCTCCCAACTCTAAAATGTTGCTATTCTATGATTTTATGGAAATGGTTTTGTGAACTTTGTAGCATTATGTAAATGCCAGACATACATATTATGGAGAATCGGAGCTTGGATAAATCAGGACTCCAGAAGGAGAGTAAGCTATTTCATTCAATTACCTCTCTATACTAATTCCATACTTATGTATATGTACTGATTGTCTCCCCTCCCGATTAGAATGCAAGTTCCTTGTGGGTAGAAACTGTTTCAATCACCGTATTTGTATCTCCAGGGCCTAGCACAGTGCCTGACACATAGTAATTGCTTAATAAATGCTTGTCAACTGATTAATAACTCACAACCCTTCTCCCCAATGCCCAGTCAAATTCAGAAGTGGCAATCATAGAACAAGGTGCTAGGCCAAATCTTCAAACAATCCCATCTGTGCAAGAAAGATTCCATAAGCAAATTAAGGATCCAAATAAGATTGCCAAGGGATATTTAAATTATATGAGAAAATCATCTATTTCCAAGAAGCTTATGCCTAGAGATTTCCAGAATATTAGGAAGCAGAGAGATCTCCAAATCCCATACTCTTATTTCACAGAAAAGGAAAATGAGTCCTCAGATAGGGTAAAGCTGGCCCAGTGTCATTCATCTAGCAAGTGACAAGAGTTCTAACTAGAAACTGACTCCAAGACCAGGGGTCTTTGCAAAACAATCCCCAAACATTTCAGAAGTTTCCATTTAAACTCATTATTGGTGTCCTTCCCATTCACTGAAATGGGCCTCTATTACACATTTCATTAGCCTTGTTTTAAAAACCATCAATACTTCAAAATATCAAAATCCCATTTACTTTTGAAAATGTATAACTCATCCTGGCCTTCTTCCAATATGCCTGAATTTTTTTGGTCCCAATCTATGATTTCATCAGTGTGGGGGAAATTCTTTCTAGTAATTCAGACCATAGAGCACAGATTTGGAGTTGGAAGGACCTTAGAGACTGTTCTAGTCCAAGCCCTTCGTTTTACAGAAAGAGATCTTGAAGTCTAAAAAGGTTAAGTGACTTGTCAGTCAACTGGCAAGTATTAAGTGCCTGCTGTATGTCGGATACCTTATTAAGCACTATGGTCACACAGGTAGTAAGAAGCTAAGACAGGATTTGAATCCAGGTTTTCTGATTCCAGAGGCAACGCTCTTTTCGCTGTACCTCACTACCTCCTAATGGACAACTCAGCTGGAATTTATGGTCTAATTTCTAGGAGAAGTAATAAGTGAAGTAATTTGCCCAATGTTGGGCAATGCCTTATGAATAGGATTTTAAAAAGCCAGGCACCTGACTTTAAGCCACTCTATGCCACTCCTGATACAGTAAAGTTATAGTGTATGGAGGTAGATGTGACAGTACTGACTGCTGAGACTAAGATATAATATGACACGATTTGACATGATATATGACTATACACACATATATACACATAATATAGTCTTCTTTAGAGAGATAATAAGAGATATATATATGTTTTAACATGATATATGACTACATACATTATAAACACACACACATACATACACATACACACACACACTGTCTTTGTTAGATAGTAAGATCGAGAAAGGGAAGACAAACCTTTGGAGATTATCTGTGGAAGGAAACTCCCTTGTAAAGAGAAGTCAATTTTTTTTTCACTAAGGTGAATTTTCACATTGGGAAGTTCCCAATACCCCTTCTGTGTGATTGTATACTACTGAGAAGTTTACTCCCCCTCTGGGGTCCTGATATACCTACCTTCTGCTTCCCCAAAATATGTGTCCTAACCCCCAAAATCACACCGTAGAACAAAAGTAGTAGGCCCTGGGCCTTCCGTCCTTCCCAGAAGGGAGAGTGCTTCCCACCTAGCTGCCTCCAAACCCAACTACGACATTTTTTGAAGTTGCTTGAATCCAATGCTCTCCCCCCGAGACAGGCCTAAGAGAAACTGAAGAGAACCCTTCATCAGGTTAGTTCTTTTGCATGTTGGCTGGGGGACTGAGCCATAACTAGTAGGGGATAAAAAAAGGTTTCGCCTCAAGGCACCAACATGGAGAAACGGTGCTACCTTGAAAAGACCACCAATTTGACTATTCTCGGCCTTGATGCCATCATCCCCAGCTGTTTCTGCCCCAGGAGAGAAACTGTTCATTTAGCCCTAGGGGGAAGGGGCAAGATCACTCAATCAACAAGCATTTATTAAGCCCCTACTAAATTCCAGGCACTGTACTTAGTGCCAAGTTTATGAAGGGAGAAACGAACCCTTTGCTGCCATCAAAGAGCTTACATTCTGTAGTCCATTAGCATGAGCTGAGGAAAAGTAAATTTCCTGAAGCGTTTTTCACACCAACGCTGCACTCACTTGCCGGTTAGTTGCCTTCCCTGCAAATGAAAGAGGAGGTGAGTATTCAAAAGGTTAAGAACAAGGCTAGCAGCCCAGGCACCCTCACCTCCTATAAGCAATCGCCCTGAAACACAAAGGTGAACATAAGCGCGCACATAAATACACAAGGACAGGCACTCTGTCAAAGTAAACCCCAAAACACAAGGTCCCCTTGGGCTCTTCCTCTGGCTGCGGCCAGCTGCAAGGTCACGGAAAAGCCAGCAGAGGGCGCCCCGCCCCAAGGGAGAGGAGCCACCGGGCGAGAACCTAACGTTTAGGAGAGGGAAGGCTAGGCAGAGTCAGACGCACCTCCGTGGCTCCGCCACTTAGGGCGCAGAGTCTACATAGGGCCAAGAAAAGTAGGAGGGTGCAGAGACGACCGCCACCCTCCTACCCCCCCCCCCGTTGGCCCGGGGACCAGGCAGGAATACTTCCTAGGAATTACATCACTCCCGTGCCGGGCAAGACAAACGCTGGGCGCAGTGGACCTCCGCTGTTGTATGGGTGCACAGATGTGTATATATCTAGTGGGAGAGGGGGAAAAAAAAAGCAAGAAGGGTGACAGAGGGCCCAGTGCAAGTACTCACTCCATCCATGCACATTTTTTTTTTTTTGCTCAGACTCCACGCGAGAGACAAACCTCAGAGGCCGCCCAGCTGCGCCTCTCCCTTTGCAAAGCTCACAGCAAGAAAGGAGTCATCCTTATCCCTCTAGTCTCCCACCCTCGCCCCCCCACTTGCCAACTCTACACCCCTTTGGCCGGTCCCCGCCGCTGCAATGAGCTCCCCCTTGGACTGGACCTGGCGGGACGCCTAGAGCCCCGGTTGCATTGCCCTAGGAGAAAGGAGGGGGGCGGTGCATTTTGCAGGAGGAGGAGGAGGAGAAGGGGGGTGGGGGAGAAAGAAAATTACGCGGAGACCTGCCAAGCGCCACCACCGCCGCCGCCGCCACCGCCGCCGCCGCCGCCACCGCCGCCGCCGCCTCTGAGCTGAGGCGAGCAGCCGGACTGTCGACTGACTTCCCCGGGCATCTCCGTCCAGCGGGTCGCAAAACTCGGCGCAGCTTAAGCCGCCGCTGCCCGGAGCCTGCATCCAGCTCATTCGGCTCCTCGGGGGTGGAGAAGTGGGGGGGGTGGGGTTGTTTGGGGGGAAGAAAGGGGAGGGGGAAACGAGAGAGAGAGAGAGAGAGAGAGAGAGAGAGAGAGAGAGAGAGAGAGAGAGAGTCAGTGGTTTCCATGGTGATGGAGCTGAAAGTGCAGGAAATTTAAAGGCTTGGACCCTTCGAGACAGACAAACCGGTGCCAACGTGCGAGGAGCCGCCGCCGCCGCCGCCGCCGCTGCTGCTCTCGCTCCTGCTCTCGCTCTCGCTCCTGCTCCTGCTCCTGCTCCGGCTCCTGTTCCTGGTCCAGCTGCTGCCTTTGCCACCGCCGTTATCGCTGCTGCTGCTGCCGCCGCTGCCGCTGCCGCTGCTGCTCCTGCCCTTGCTGCCGCTGCCGCTACTCCCGCCACCGCCGCCGCTGCTGCTGCTGCTGAAGACTGCCCTACAGAGCACCGAACACCAGGCTGGGGGGAGCACCCCCGGGACCCCTACACGGGAGTCCACTCACCCTGAAGCGCTCCTGCCGAGAAGCAAGGCAGCACTGTGAGCAGGAAGCGAAGGAGGAGAGGGAAAAGCCACGCCACCGCTACCGAGCGAGACAGGCGAGTCCCCGCGCCCCGCGCCTCCTCCAGTCGGGAGAAAGGAGAGACGAGCCAGGGACACCCCAGGCACGACCGCTGTCCTTGGAGTCACTTTGGATGCGCCCCTTCCCCAGCTAAAAAAGAGAGGACGAATTAGAAGAAAGTTCACCCACCCCTATCACCACCCTCGGTGGGAGAAAGGAGGGCAGAGGGACCAGGATTTTCTCCCATGCTGCCGGTCCTCCGCTACCCTCGGTTTTGGTGAGCTGCTCCCGAGAGGGAAGACCGCCTGAGGGGGCTTGGCGTGATTTTCGTCCGGGGGGTGGGGAGGGTGGGGCGGGGGACCCAGGGAAATCGCTGCAGCTCCAGCCCCGCGCCGGAGGCATGGAGCGGTGCCCCAGCCTGGGGGTCACCCTGTACGCCGTGGTGGTGGTACTGGGGCTCCGGGCGGGGCCGGCGGGCTGCCAACACTACCTCCACATCCGCCCGGCCCCCAGCGACAACCTGCCCCTGGTGGACCTTATCGAGCATCCGGACCCTATCTTTGACCCCAAGGAGAAGGATCTAAACGAGACGCTGCTCCGCTCCCTGCTGGGGGGTCACTACGACCCGGGCTTCATGGCCACCGCGCCTCCAGAGGACCGGCCAGGCGGGGGTGGAGGGGCCGCCGGGGGCGGCGAGGACCTGGCGGAGTTGGACCAGCTGCTACGGCAGCGGCCGTCGGGGGCCATGCCGAGCGAGATCAAAGGGCTGGAGTTCTCGGAGGGCTTGCCCCCGGGCAAGAAACACCGGCTCAGCAAGAAGCTACGCAGGAAGTTGCAGATGTGGCTCTGGTCGCAGACCTTCTGCCCAGTACTCTACGCGTGGAACGACCTGGGCAGCCGCTTCTGGCCCCGCTACGTGAAAGTGGGCAGCTGCTTCAGCAAGCGCTCTTGCTCCGTGCCGGAGGGCATGGTCTGCAAGCCGGCCAAGTCGGTGCACCTCACTGTGCTGCGGTGGCGGTGCCAGCGGCGAGGGGGGCAGCGTTGCGGCTGGATCCCCATCCAGTACCCCATCATTTCGGAATGCAAGTGCTCTTGCTAGAACTCGGGGTCTCTCTTGCCCAGACCCCAACTCTCGATCCACCTCCTCGCCACCCACTCCACCCCACCCCCATTCTGCCATCCTCCCAAATCGGATTCAATGAACATTTTTTTTTTGGCTACAGAGACATAGCTTTCTGGTTCATGTAATGCACTGTTAACTGTGTAGGAATGTATGTGTGTGTATATACGGTCTCAGTTTTAATTTACTTATTAAAAGGTCAGTATTATACGTTCAAAGTTACCGGCTTCTACTGTATTTTTAAAAAAAGACAAAAGGAAAAAAAAAAGCAGAGAGAGAGAGAGACTGTTATTCTGGTTGTTGCTAATGTTACCCTGCTATTTATATCCAGAGCACTTCGCCTGGCGAAGCAGAAAAAGTTATTTTTTTTTTAAGTACAAAGATGGGGGGGGGGGAAACTTTTTTGTAGAAGGACTTTTAAAAAGAAGAAGCTATTTTCCATTCTTCGGAAAGTGTTTTTGTTTGTTTGTTTTTTGTTTTTGTTTTCCTTGGACCTCGCAGAAGCTATAGAGTTCAATGTTATTTTACAGTTATTGTAAATAGAGAGAACAAATGGAATGACTAATCATTGTAAATTAAGAGCACCTGCTATTTATTCTTTATAATATCATCCCGTGTAGCAAAAGAGAGAGAGAAGTGCAGAGCAGAATTAAAGTCAACCACTAAAACCGACTCTGCGCCTGGGCACTGCCAGTCTATTTGTTGACCCTCTTTCCTGGCTGAGGGGGGTGGATTGGCCGGCGGGCGGGTGTTGGGGGAGGTGGGTAGTGGGGTGGGGGGATCCTCACGTGGGTTTTCCTTGAATGGAGAGAAGGAGCCTCTCCAGCTCCCGGGACTCCCCTCCATTGGGGGTGAAGAAGAGGTTATCACCTCCTAATGAGTTTCTCAGCGGCTGCTGGCGGGGGAGGTGGGGTGGGGGCAGGCAGTGCGGTGAAGTGAGGAGGGGGGCTCGGTGATCTCACACCACCTCTCTTTGGAATCACATGGCTCCTTCCGAACTCCAGCTTTTTTTTTTCCTCTCCCTGTTACTAAAACTCCATCTCGTCTTGACCTCGACACCCAGCCGGCCTCCCGGAGCTGACCCTAAGCTGGGCTGTGGGGCGGGGGGCGGGGAGTGGGGGGGAGACAGCCGCTTTGTCCTGCCTGACAGGCTGTTCACAATGGGGACACGTGTCTTTCACACCTACCCTGGGGGCGGAGTGCAGCTGAAACTTGACCCCCTCTGAATGGGAGGGGGAGGAGGGGAGGAGGGAGATCTGAGCGCCCACCCAGATCCCAACACCCCTCCCGCCTCTCCTCTACCCCACCCCAAGATCTAGTCCCCGTTAACCCTTTGAGCGCCTAGAAAACAACGGAGGAAACGCTGCCAAGGTGCGAGTAGGAGTAATCTGTTTTAAACTGGCAGAGGGGTGTTAAGGCCATACACACACACACACACACACACACACACACACACACGAGTCCCCTAGACACATAACCCCCCTTTCTGTACCACCAGAGCTTGTGTGTGTGTGTATATATATATGTATGTATATATATGTATGTATGTATATGTATATTCTTTTTAGCCGCAGGCTAGAGATATTTAAGAGTCTGTCCTAAAGATCCAGGTAACCTCCCCTCCAGTCTTGTCACATATCTGTAGAGACCCCTCGGGGTTTGGACTAGGGCGGGGGAGACTAGTTCCCTGGAACTTTGCAGCTCGGGTCTCGGTGGCGTGGGTGAGGGGGTGGGGCGGAGACTAAGGAAAGCTGCAGCTAAAGTCGTCTTTTAGCAATTTCACACCAATACACGCCTTGGGGTGGGGGTGGGGGCGCGGGAGGGGAGGGAAAGAGTTTATTTCCAACACGATTTGCACCGAGGACTTTGGAGCAGGATGGTTAGCCTTGAGGAATGTTCTTTTCTGTATCCCATGCTTCTGATTAATGGATCAATAGAACTCAGAGAAAAAAACTTACCCTTGTCCCTTGTTTCCTCCCTCCCGCCCATCGGCACCCACCACTGTCCCCCGCCCCCTCAAACTCCCTAAAAGACACCCCTCCTCCCCACCCCCATCGCCGATCTGGTGTTGCGCTCCTCCCCTAGCCAGCTCGGCCAGCCGCAACATAGCATGGCATGGCATCTAGGTCTCTCTCCGTTTCTCAGGCGGGCGATACTGAGCACACCCAGCGCTACCCCTCCACGTGGGCCAGCTACCTGACACTGCGGCTCAACACTCCCTTTATTTATCTTGGACTCCAGAGCTCCTCTCCTTTCCCTGGCTTCCCTCCCTTCGGATGGCCACCCCACCCCCCTGCCACCTCCCACCCCCCCCACCCCCACCCCCTCCTTGCAACGCCTACTCCCTCGGCTCCCGCCGGGACTCTCCCAAGTCACCGAGAATTCACGCTAATTATCTCCAACCTCCGTTGGGTTCCCCTGTGCCGGGTCAACCTCCCCATTCCCCCACCCCTGCCCCGTCCCTCCAGCCCAGCCCGAGGATTTCTTCCCACCCTCCACCCCAGGCCCAGCCTCTTTGGCTCCTCGTTTCAATAGCCAGCCCCCTCCCCTTCTCCGTCTGTCTCTGTCTCTGTCTCTGTGTGTGTGTGTGTGTGTGTGTGTGTGTGTGTGTGTGTGTGTGTGTGTGTGTGTGTGTGTGTGTGTGTGTGTGTGTGTGTGTGTCTCTGCCTGTCTCTCTCTGTGTGTCTCTGTCTATCTCGTCGTTTAGGGTATTCATTAACTGAGTGCCAAGGAATAACGGCATTATTCCCCCCCAGAGAAGGCACCCTGCCCCCGCGACTATCTGAGGCTTCATTGTAAAAGGATTAAAAGTTAAAGACCTCCATCTTATGATTCTTCCATTTAATCTTCGTGGCGCCTGGGAGACATGCTCGATGGATGATGGCTTTTAAAATATTCCTAATGTCGGCTACCTTTTAAGACTCCAAGCCGAGCAAACAAACGTAATTTATTTCCAGAAGAAAGGGGATATTGAGATGTTTAAGTTTATGAACTGCCGTCCCCATGTATATTTGTTAGATTCTGACAAATACCCAAATAACATTAAAATCAGCCATTCATCACTTATGAATTTATGCAAAACTTTCTGCGCCCCGGGCCAATATTTTTTTAGACAGAGTTTCACTTGCAAAAGGGGCTGACGGGGCGGCGGAGGGGGGCAGGGTGGGAGTCTCAAAAAAAAAAAAAGCCGAAAGCAAGAATTTTCATGCCTGGTAAACACGCGAATTATGCGAAGAGAGTTATTCCCAGCTGGGCCCGCAGCCAAGGTTCCAAGAGCCGTAGCGAGTGCCCCCCACCCCCACGTTGGAAATGTCATTGGATTACAATGCGAGGTCTTCCCCCTCGGCAAGAACCCCCTCCCCTAAGCCGGTCTCCCTCCTCCTCCCCACCCCTTTTCATTTGGAAAACCCTCTTGCAGCCGGAGAGCTTCTCCTTTTTCACCTCCTCTCCCTAAGTGATCCAGGGAGGCAGGAGCAGGGCGCAGTAGTGAAAAGTCAAACAAACAAGAGAACTCTGGGCTAGGGAGCAGCCAGTGGTTCTCCAAAGCTACTCGTTGGCGTTCGCCCCAGAAGACACTTGCCAGGATAACGGCTGGACAGGGAAGGTGGTCATAGGGGAACCTGGACGGCTGCTCTTGGGGGCTGGGGCTTCATGCTTAATCTTTCTCCAACGAGTCACATTTTTTAATAAGACTAATAGCAATCGGACTGGTAACAATAGTTGACTTCAGAAAAAAGGAAGGCTCTCTGGTCAGATAAACAGAAAGGACTGTCCTCTCGGGTCAGCTAGTGCCCATCTCCTGCCAGGAGGAATATTGATCTCTGTAGAGTCTGCTGCCTTGACAGCCTGTCTCTCTGGATTTATGCAGCTGCTCGGAGGGACACTGCAGTGCAGAGAGAATGGAGATTTATAACTGCTATAGCTCCAGAAACAGGGCAAACATGAGTTACCAAAAATAATAATAACTCATGAAAAGCTCCAAAAGCCCCCACACACTCATATCCACACACCGCTTACACTTGAAATGATTAAATGGACCCATCCATCAAATGTGAAATCTGTGCTCAGCACACACACACACAAACACACACCAATACACACTCCACCCTACCCTGCCCCCTTACTAGAGACAAAATGAGAAAGGCCAAATGTCCAAGAAAAACCAGGTTCCTTTCTCAACACCCTTTAAGAATATTCTGGGAATGAGATCTGTTCACTGGTATATTTCAGGCTTTATAAATTCAGACCTCAGCTTCTTCAACTGCTGGGGAACAGGGTTGAAACTTGGTGGCAGCTGCAATAAGAAATTGACTGGGTGATATTAACAGCACTCTGGATGGAGTTCCTGCTGGATGAGGACAGCAGCATGGGGGTCTCAAGTGAATGAAAGGACAATAGAAATTCTGCTGGACATGCAGACTGGAAGAGATCAAATCCTGGCTGTTCCAAAGACACAAACTCTCTGAGCCTGTTTTCCTTATCGGTAAAATAGGTATTTGTATTATCATAATAATGCTGGCAACAAACAGGCAGCTGTCGCAAATGTGCTGCAAAAGAAATGCTCAATGCTGGAGGGACTGGGAGAAGATAGGCAAACTAATAAAAGCACTGTTGGTAGAGTTGTACGTTGGTCCTCATTAAACAATAGAGAAAAAAAAGAATTATGGCATTAGTATCTAAGAGTAAAAATTGTATCTTTACTGTTTTCTTTTTCTCTTCTTTTATTTTCCCAGAGAAATCTTCTGGAAGTTATCATAATTGGTCAGAAACGGCCTCAACTAAGCTTACCTGTCATGGAAAGAGTACTACATTCAATGAGAAAACTTGGTTTTGAATCCTGTGCCTGCTATTTGCTGCCTAGGTGACTTGCCTGTGCCTTAGTTTTGTTTTTTATCTGAAAATGGAGAGGTTGAGTAGATGAGCTCTAAACTTCCTAGCACCTCCAACTCTATGATACTATGGGACATTTATTGATTATTTATAAACTGATTTACCAAAGGAATTGCAACTTGCCTTCTTAAAGGAAGTATCCCACCCATCCCCCGTACTCCCCTATGAAATCACAGTATCTCAAAGTATTGAAGCATAACCCCACTCCCTCCCTTCAGATAATCTCTTCGCCCTTGACTTCTAAAACTGCTCCCCTAGTTTTCTTCTTATCTTCCTCAGTTCCTTCTCATTTCTCATTTCCTTAGCAGGATTCTCATCTTTCAGGCCTCTAATCATCCTTCCAGTGCCCTTCAGGTATACATGGATTTATCCACCCACCCAAGATTCTATCATAAACCCTTCATATCTTTCTACAGCTCCTTGTGGATAATTCCATCAGCCTCCAATTATCACATGTATGAAGTTGAATCTCAAATCTATGGGTACGGCTTTAATATCTGCTCAGAATGCATTTCCAATTATATTTTGGATATGCCCATCTGAACATCAAATCCACCAAGATCTTGAAATCAAGATGTCCAAAATTGAGCTTATCATCTTCTCTCCTAAATCTGCTTCTCCTAATTTCCCTCTCTTTGATGGCGCCTCCTGGTAGTTCTGATTCAAACCCTCTGAGTTATCTTTGACTCTTCCCTTGCCACATACCGCCCCCATCCCATCAGTTGCCAAGACCCACACATAACTGCCTCCAAAGCATCACTCACATCTGTTCCCCTCTCTGTACTCGTGGCTTCCACCCTAGTTCAGGATCTGATCACATCTGGCCTGGACTATTGCAATAGTCTCCTAATTGAGCTCAATGCCTCCAGCCTCTCTTTTTCCCAATCCCTTTGTGAGCCAGCCCCTAAATAATCTTCCTAAAACTTAGGTCTGACCATATTTTAATC
Organism: Trichosurus vulpecula; assembly: GCF_011100635.1. Classification (NCBI taxonomy): domain Eukaryota; kingdom Metazoa; phylum Chordata; class Mammalia; order Diprotodontia; family Phalangeridae; genus Trichosurus; species Trichosurus vulpecula. The sequence continues at coordinate 172,982,798 of NC_050576.1, read as the reverse complement.
CTTGTCAAAACCTTTCATTTGCTCCCTGTAATCTATAGGATAAAATATATATATTTCTCAGCCTGTCCTTGAACTCCTTCGCAGTTTGGCTTCAACCTCTTTCTGGCCTAAGTGCACATAAAATTATCGTATATATAAAGTACACATAAAATTACACAAGAATAGTAGCTTTTTAAGCTACTCTCCTAGGAAAAGTCAAGATTTATCCTGAAGGATCTATGAATAGTCAATTCTTATAATATCAGCTTAGAAGAGTGAAAAAAGAACACTGATTTGGGAATCAAATGACTTCAGTTTGAATTTGGGCTCTCCTTATTTACCAAGTGCTACCTAGGACCTGTTACTTCAACTCAAATCAACAAACCTTTATCAGGCTTCTATTATGGTCAAGACACTGTATGGGCACTAGAGATACAATGATAAAAAATTAAGCAATCCCTGATCTCAAATACATTACATTTTACAGGGATGAGATAAAATGCAGGAAAGTAAATGAAAAGTAATACAAAATAATTTCAAAATGGAAGTAGTGCTAATGCTGTCTTCCCCATTCAGATTAGTCTCCTCTCTCTCTCTCTCTCTCTCTCTCTCTCTGTATATATATATATATATATGTATATATATATATATATATACACACACACACACACATACATATATATATACTATGAGCCTAGTTACATACATGTTGTCTCTTACATTCAAATGTATGATCCTTGAGAACAAAGACTTCATTTTATGGCTGTTTTTTGCCTTTCTTAAAATCCCTCAGTTTTTAGCACAGTCCCTGGCAACTTAAAAAGTGCTTGTTTCCTGCCTGCTAATGGTAGGAGGAATCAGGAAAGGCCTCATGAAGGAGGTAGCCTTTGGCATGTATTTTGAAATAAGGTGGGTATTCTAAGAGATGGAGAAGAAAGAGTTTGTCCTAGAGAAGAGAGACCACATGTGAAAAAATACAGAGGCAGAATATGAAATATCGTGTACTTTCACCAGCTACCAACAGGGCGGATGAACTGAATAGAAAGTGTATGAATGGGAATAATATGAAATAAGACTGGAAAGGTAGGTGGGAACTAAACTGTGGGAAGCTTTTAAGTGCCAGACTGGGGATTTTGTAACATAGCCTAGGGGGCAAAGAGGAACCACTGAAGATTTATTAGTAGCAAGGTGATCTGTTCTAGAAATATGATTTTGACATCTATATGGAAGATGCATTGGAGAGAAGAGAGTCTGGAGCCAGGGAAACCAATAAGAGGTGACTACACTAGTTGAGGCCAAAAGTGATGAGGGACAGAACTAGAAGTTGTTCTAGTGCAAAGAAAAGGATATCAAGAGATGTTGTTGTTTCAGGATCTCAGTTTCTTTCTTTGTATAAAGAAGACTTTTGGACTACATGATGTATAAAGTCATTTTCTCATCAAAATCCTATGATCTATAGGCCTCTTGAGTACCCACATTTAAGTGAATTTATGATGTCATAAATTAAAGAGTTCTTTCCAGCCATGAAAATCATGACCCATCCATGTCTGTGCTTCCTGTGATACCTTTATCCCTGTTCTCTCAAATGCTCATTACAGAAAGTTTACTCACTGTGCTAGAAATCTTCCTCATGTTCTCTTGATATCATGAGAGTATCATTGGCATACTCTGACTGTCCATTGTCATCCTTCACTCTTGACATATGGCCTGCCCATATTCTCTTCCAGCCATACAAGGAATTTCTTGATGACATCCTTTATTTCCTTTTCTTCTTCAGAATTCTTGGTTGGTTATATGTTGCAGCCTGGCCACACCTACCATGAGTTTATTGCCCTCTATGTTCTACTTGTTGTTAGCTCTTCCCATGCTGGGGTGCTATATAGCAACACATCTTTTTGCCATATATCTTATTCTCATATAGCAACTGGAGTGGCTGGAATGAGCTATGTCTTGCTGCCACACTAGTAAAATTTTAATATTAAAAAGATGGGCCTTTGCTTTCATGTGAAGCTTAGGTTCAGTAATTGCTTTGTAATTTTCTAAAAGCAATTAGCCCCAGAAGCCTTCCCGATAAGATCAGGTGTGAAACAAGGATGCCCATTGTCATCAATATTATTCAATATTGTATTAGAAATGCTAGCAATATCAATGAGAAGAAAATGAAATTGAGGAATCGAAATGATCAACGAGGTCATAAAACTATCTCTTCTTGCATATGATATGATGATATACTTGGGAAATCCTAAAGATTCAACTAAAAAGCTAGTAGAAACAATAAACAACTTTGGTACAGTAGCAGGATATAAAATAAACCCACAAAAACCATCAGCATTTCTGTATATCACCAATAAAACCCTGCAAAAGAGATAACACATTTAAAATAAATGTAGACAGCAAAACAAACAAAAAAAACAAACTATGAATATATCTACTGAAATAAACCCAGGAACTACATGAGAATAATTTGAAACTTTTTTATACAAACAAAGTCAGATTTAAATAACTGGAGAAATATTCATGGGTAGGCAGAGCCAATATAATAAAAATGACAAGTTTACTTAAACTAATCAATGTATTTAATGCCATCCCAATTAACTTAAAAAATAATTTACTGAGCTAGAAAAAATAATAACAAAATCAATTTGGGAAAACAAGAGGTCAAGAATATTAAGGGAATTAATGAAAAAATATAAAGGAAGGAGGTTTAGCAGCACAGGTCTTAAACTATACTATAAGGCAGTAATTATCAAAACTATCTGGTACTAAAATAGAAGGGCAGATCAGTGGAACAGAGTAGACATACAATATACAGTAGCAAATGATTATAGTAACCTTGTGTTTGACGAATGTAAAGATTTAAGCTTCTGGGATAAGAATCCATTATTTGGTAAAAAAAAAAAAAAAAAAAAAAAATTATTGCTAAAGTTGGAAAGCAGTCCAGCAGAAATATTTTACACCATTTACCAAGGCAACATTAAAATGGATATATGACCTATACATAAAGGGAGATATCCCAAGAAAATTAAAAGAACATGGAACATATTACCTATTAAACTTAAGGATAGGAGAACAATTTATCAATAAAGGAGATAAAGAGGATTGTGAGGTATACAATGGATAATTTCATTTACATTAAATTAAAAAGCATTTGTACAAATAAAATCAATGTAGCCAAAATTAGAAGGAAAATAGAAAATTGGGAGAAAATTTTTATAGAATATTTCTCAGATAAAGGTCTCATATATCACAAAAATATGTAGAACTTTGTCAAATTTATAAGAATATGTCATTCCCCAATTGATAAATGGTTAAAGGATATGAACAGGCAGTTTTCCAATGAAGAAATCTAATCTGCAGTCATATAAAAATGCTCTAAATCTCTAATTGATTGGAGAAATGCAAATTAAAACAAGCTATCATCTTATACCTATCAGATTGGTTAAAATGATAGGAGAAAATGACAAATGTTGGAGGGGATGTGGAGGTAAACGGGACACTAATTCACCATTGGTGGAACTGTGAACTGATTCAATCATTTTGGAGAACCATCTGGAATTATGCCCAGTTATAAAATTGCATATACCCATCTACCTAACAACACCACTATTAGGTCTGTTTCCAAAGTTATTAGGGAAAAAGAAAAAGAACTTATATGTTCTAAAATATTTATAGTGGCGGCAAAGAAATTGAGGGGATGTCCATAAATTGGAGAATGGCTAAACAAGTTGTGGTATGTGATTGTGATAGAATACTACTATACTATAAGAAATGATAAGCTGGTTGATTTTTAGAAAAACATGGAAAAACTTGTGTGAAATAATGAAGAGTGAAATGAGCAGAACCAAGGGAACATTCTATACAGTAATAGCAATATTGTTCTAAGAACAACTGAACAACTAAATCATTCTGAGTATTATAAATACTCAAATCAACTACAAAGGACCAATGATGGAAGATGCTATCCACCTCCAGAGAAAGAACTTAATAAACAGAAGCATGTATAGTATGGTTTTGTATATATACACATATTTGTGTCTAATGGTAACCTTCTCCAGGACAGGGTAGGGATAGAGGAAGAAAAAAAAAGTGCACAGCACATGACAAAGGAAAACTTAGAACAGAGCGCAGAAAAGCGGGGTAGCTTTGAAAACAATGTGTAGTACTTATTACATAGTTTTTCCCAAAAATAAGTAAACTGTGAAATGGAAATTTGTGGTTTTATATTGAATCTTCTTTTTATGTTGTGCTGTATACATGGAAATGTCCTCTCTCTCTCTCTCTCTCTCTCTCTCTCGCTCTCTCTCTCGCTCTCTCATCTTTTTGTATTTAAGTTCAAAATGAATAAATATTTACAGGTGGAGGTACAAGTGGAAAGCTGACAGAAAACATAGAAGGGCCCTTCAAGATCCAGTCTCAACCACTTAATTTGTGGAAGGGTCCCACCAAAGTAGTGTGATCTAGGTCATATAGTAGTTAGTGGCAGAGCCCAGATTAGGATCATAAAATCATAGATTTAGAGCTAGAAAGAACCTTCAAAGTCATCTAGTCCTTATTGTTGTTGTTCAGCTATATCTGACTCTTCAATCCCCCATTTGGGTTTTTGGTTTTGTTTTTTTTTTTTGTCAAAAATACTGGCGCAGTTTGTCATTTCCTTCTCCAACTCACCTTACAGATGAGGAACCTCTGGCAAACAGGGATAAGTGACTTGCCCAGGGTCACACAACTAGTAAGTGTCTGAGGCCAGATTTGAACTCAGGAAGATGTTTCCTGACTCCAAGACTGGTATTCTATACACTATGCCACCTAGCTGCCCTTCATCTAGTCCTACCTACTTGTTTTTCAGATGAGGAACCTTTAGCCCAAAGACACAGAGTCACTTGTCCACAATCTCACAAGTAAGCAAGTAACAGAGCCTGGATCTGAACCCAGGCCCTCTGTCTCCAGATCCAGAGCTCTTCCCACTTCTTCCCCAGAACTAGAGCATAGTTATCTTCCTTCTTAGTCCACCGCCTCTCCCTACAGTTTGGAACAGGAAATAATTCAAGCCAATTTAACAAGTATTTTATGTGCTTCCGTAAAATGGAGGGGGTGGTCTAGATGATCTCTTTCTGCCTCCCAAAGAACTACATTATAGGCAGGTCTGTGCTGGGAAATGTTTAACAATTGATTCTTTGAGAAGAAGAAAAGCACCAACAGACTTACATTTATTCCGCATCGTTAACATTTTCTCCATCACTTTCTCGAATCTAGACAATCAACAAAACAATAAATCCTGCCCGGATGTGAGACAGATGTCAATATCCAAAGTGTAAATGTTTATATTGAAAATTTAACAATCACCTCCGGCATACTCCTGATTATGGAGTACTTTAAAGCTTATAGAACTCACACTATCCAGCTGGGTAGTCAGAGAAAGAACTACTATTTCCATTTTTGTGATAAGGAAGTGGAGGTGGAATGAAGTGTACTGCCTTGACCAGGGTCCCATAGTTAGCATCATGTCAGCCATGTCTCCAAAACCAAAGTTTATTTGTTTCCATCACATGACTCTGACTCTCTATAGGGCACCTCTATGACTATGACCAAAAAAAAAAATGTCCTCTACAGACAGCTCTGGAACTTAGAGGAGGCAGAAATCAGTGTAGGCTGGAAGAGCTGGGGCGGAGTGGGGGGGGGTTGGGGGGGGGAGGGGGAAGAGGTAGAATTCAGGTTGTTTTCTTTCCCTTTTGTCAAGGTTTCAACCCTTCAGACTACAGTAATGCCTACTTTACATTAAAGATTTCCCCTGATTGCTTCAGGAAGAACCTCAAGTACAGAATGAATGTAATGAATGAGTGAATGAATGAAAAAAGCATTTACTAAGCTCTTATTATGTCCCAAGCACTGGGGTTCTTGTCTTCCAGGAAATACCTTTTGCAACTAAGCAAAGAGGAAGAGATCAAGACAAAGCAAAGGATAAAAAGAGATCACAGAAAATAGAATGGATAATTTTGATTATGTGAAATCGAAAATTTTTTGTACAAACAAAATCGATGCAATTAAAATGAAAAGAAATAGTTAAGTGGGTGGAGGAAGGATACTTTTTTAATAAATTCTCTTTTTTTAAAGTCTAATATCCAAGATACAAATGAGGAACTGGTTTGACAAAATAAGAACAAGAGCTATTCCTCAATAGATAAATGGTCAAAGGACATAAAGTCGTTCTTAAAAGGAAGAATTCTAAGCCATCAACAGTCATATGAAAAAATGTTCCAAATCACTGATCTTTAGAGAAATACAAATTAGAGCAACTGTGAGGTTCCCTCTTATATAGAGTGACAAAAATGACAAAAAAAAAAAGGAAGATGGCAGTCATTGGGGGGCCTATGGAAAAACAGGAATACTGATGTACTATTGATCAAGTTATATGAATTTGTCTTCTAGCCATTCCAAGAAGAAATTTGGGACTCTGCACCAAAACTTATTGAACTGTGCACACTCTCTGACCCAGTGATAAGTTTTTTATTGTTGGCTCAGTCATGTCCAACTCTTTGTGACCATGTGAACCAACTATCCATGAGGTTTTCTTGGCAAAGATACTAGAATAACCATTGCCATTTCCCTCTCCAGTGGATCCTTTTGTTAGGCAGTTTTGTTACCCAGGGTCACACAGTCAGTAAGTAAATGAGGCTAGATTTGAACTCAGGTCTTCCTGACTCCAGGCCCAGTGTTCTATCCACTGAGCCACTGGCTGCCTCGGTAATTTCATTACTTCTCCTATACTCTCTAAGAGATCAAAGAAAGAGGAAAAGGATCCAGGCATGCAGAAAATAATTATAGCGACTTCTTGTTGGATGACAGGACTGGAAACAAAAGAGGTACCCATCATTCGGGGGATGGCTAAACCATAGTGGTATTTGAACGTAATGGAATATAACTGTACCATCAAAAATAACTAAAGGAATGACTTCGGAGAAACCTGAGAAGACTTACATAAACTAAAACAAACTGAAGTAAAAAGAACCAGGAGAACAATTTATACCATAACAACATTATAAAAAAATGCTTTTTGAAAGATTTAAGAACTCTGATCATTGCAATAACCAGCTATGTATGACTACAGCAAAGATGGTGAGGAAAACTACCCCCCTCCTGATAGAGAAATGATAGACTCAAATGCAAAAAGTAGCAAAGAGAAAGGGAATGTGTATGTATGTGTATACATATATATATATATATATATATATATATACATATATATATATATATATATATATATATATATATATATACCCACATATTTATGTGTGTGTGTGCAGGTATATTTGTATGTAGCCTACTATGTGCCGGGTACTGTGCTAAGCATTTTACAACTATCTCATCTGATCTTTATAATATCCCTAAGAGTGCCATGCTCAGGTAAATTTTATTATTCTCATTTTACACAAGGCAAACAGAGATTAAGTGTCACACACTTAAGTGTTGCTCGGGGTCACACACCTAGCAAGTGCCTAAGGTCTAATTTGAACTCACATCTTCCTTACCCCACACCAAGGACTTTCCACTGAATAGACATTTTCAGAAATGGGCAATTGATGGATTTTCTTGGGGGGGGGAGGGAAGAGGAGGAGGGAGGGGATTATGCATATCTGTTACAAGGGTTTTATTTATCTCTTTTTTTAAGGAAGAGGATTTGAAGGGAAATGGGAGGGAGGTATTACCTGCCACCCCATCATCAAAGAAACTTAGAAAATGACATGGTGAATTTATCATATCTTATTTTTTAAATCAAGCTCTATGTAATAAAAATTATGGATTAATATATAAATAGTATTTATGTTCTACTGTGTTTACAGAAATGATATTTTTTTCCTCCTTCAGTGTTGCTAAGTGCAGAGTTTTAAAACATTACATTTAAAAGAAGAAGGCATCAGACTAAAGTGAAAATGGAAGTAAAACCATAATAATCCACATTTACATGGCATAGCATTTAAGGTTTGCAAAGCACTTTGCATATATTTTGTCATTTGATCCTCACAACAACCCTGAGAGGAAGGTGAACTTTTTGCCCCCATTTTACAGTAGAGGAGACTGAGACCTGAGAAGTGAAGTGACTTACCCAGGATCAAAGAGCTAGGAAGTGCCTAAGGCAGGGTTCAGACAGCTAGACAGCACAGTGGGTAGAGCACCAGGCTTGGCGTCAGGAAGATTCAAATCCGGTTTCAGATGCTTCCTAGCTGTGTGACCCTGGGCAAGTCACTTCACCCTGTTTGCCTCAGTTTCCTCATTTGTAAAATGAGCTGGAGAAGGAAATGGAAAATCACTCCAGTATCTCTGCAAAAACAAAGACAAACCAAAAAAAAAATGGGGTCATGAAGAGTTGGACATGACTGAAAACTCATTCAACAGTCTCTCTAAGTGCAGTGTTCTATCCACTACACCACTTAACTGGTATAAGAAGACAAAACAGAAGGACGAAAAGGATTAAGCCAGGGTGGATAAAGTTGGGAACTAAGCTGAGGACTATCCCCCCAAAAGAGCAGTAGGAGGGAATCCAGCCCCAAAGAATGAATGAATGAAAAAACATTTATTAACACTTACTACGTGCCATAGTGAGCCCTGAGGACACAAATGGAAAAAGGCAGAGACGCTGGTCTCAAGATCACTGTAACTTGGAGGAACAATTAAATTAATACTGAATGATTCCACTCCTAGGGATGTTTAAGAACCTGCTAGCCCTCAAGCTTCACACAGCCAAAGTAAGGCTTCTTTTGGAAGACTGTCACTGCAGGAGGCATCCTATCACATTCAGAAGACTCACTGCACTTTAAAACAGAGAGATGTCTTAATGACCATCTATTACAATCTCTTCATTTTACCAGGGGGAACTTGAAACCTAACAGGGGAAAATGACCTGTACAAGGTCACATGGGGATTTACTGGCTTATATCAGTGGGTAACTGTGCTCTGGGCTAGGTTCATTCACTCAAGAACATTGGTCCGATCTTCTCCCCCCAGGCATAGGGTTTGAGGTCCTCTCCAAAACAAGATGGACATATCCCCATTAGACCAGATCCATAGACTGGGTCAATGAACTAAGTCAATGCTATTTCTTTACCTCCCCTCCCCTTTAAAAATACAAAGAGTGAACACTCACCCACAGTTTCCTGCGCATGTGCCTCTCATCCTATGGGATAGTCACTTCTATCCAGGGTGAGGATGACTTCAGAGTATCAGAAGATCTGCATCCTAATGCTAGTAGCATCCCATGGAGTGTCTGCATTAGGACCAGGGAAGAAACTAGGACACGCAGAGGAAGGAGAGCTTTAAGCCTCTACAAGGAGCCCAGCGGAGAACGTATACCATACCAATGCCAACAACTTAAGGACTCCAGCAAAAAAAAAAGGATTTATAGGAGCAATTATTTTGGGGGGAATAGTGTGTACGCATATGTATGCATGCATATATATGCATATGGGCATTGTGTATATGATTGTATGTATGTGTACATGTATGTACACACATACACATCTGCGTGTGTGATATGTGCACATGTATGTAGGTGTAGTGTATGTGTATTCAAGTCCCCTTTCTCCCGGACTCTGCTTATACTTTTGAGAGAATATGTCAGAGGCAGTTCTCTTTATCCAGGGGGTTGGGGTGGGAAGATATTTAGTTCTCACTCTTCTTTTTTGACCACCTTGGTAAATATCTCTTTCTAAATGTTAAGTAAGTTTAACTAATTGGTAATAACTGATATCATAGGCAAAGCACACTGGTGGAGTCTTGTGATCTATATCATCATAAAGATAGATGCAGCTCTGCAGGGACTCATGATGAAACATGTAATCGACCTCCAGATAGAGGACGGATGGATTCAGAATACAGATTGAAGAACATTTTCTTCTATTTCTTTCTATTTCTTGCTTGGGGAGGAAGGCAGGGGGGAAATGAGGATGATACAAAAATGTGTTTTGCATGACTTTTTGCATATTTGTAATGGGTTCTATTTTCTTCATCTTCGCAATGGGAAGGGAAGGAGGAGAATTTGGAACTGAAAATAAAATTGAATCTGATGGCCAGTACAAGTTGAGGTTGGGAGAGTTGACCCTGAGTATGTGCTACATTTGGGAATTCATCCAGGATGAATATTGGGCCCTTTGCATTTGCAGAGACCCACTAGAGAGTGTATCCACATGGGACTTTTATTAATGGATACTCTAGCTTTCAGTATTTTTCTCTTTGATTTTAGATTGCAGTTGCAGAACAGTTGACATTCTGCTAGGTTTCCTTAAAAACCAAACCAGTTCCTTTTTTATTAACTTTGGCTTGTTCGAATATTTAGGTATCTATATCTATTGTATTCCTGAAACCCAGTATGAGTATTGCAACTAATGTGAGAAATGTGGATTTCACATCCTTAAAATATCAGTGCCTAGTGGTTCACTTTGAGCTCATGATGACAGCCATAAGTATCCATATTTTTCTTTTTTACTTTTTAAAAAATTAATATTCTCTTTTTTACTTTTAAAAGGACCTAGAATGCTTGTCCAATTGTAACAGGAATCCTGATACCTTGTCTGAGTTCCTTATCCATAGGATAAGGCTTACTTGCTGGCCAAGAAACCCTGAATAATCAACACGAAAGTGCTTAATCCCTTTCGAGAAGCAGGGTCTGGAGTCAGGAAGACTCATCTTCTTGAGTTCAAATCAGTGAGACCTTGGGCAAGTTACTTTCCCTCAGTTTTCTCATTTGTAAAATGAGCTGAAGGAAATGGCAAGCCACTCCAGTATCTTTGCCAAGAAAACCCCAAATGGGGTCACAAAGAGTCAGACATGACTGAAAACGACTGAACCTTGGGCAAGTCAATTAACTGCTCTGCACCTCAGTTTCTGCTTCCATAAAATTAGGGGGATGGACTAGATGGCTCCTGAGTTCCCTTCTAGCTCTACATATGCGACCCTGTGGCCTACTGAGCACTTGTCAAATGTCAGAGCTGAAGATACAAAGAAAAAGGAAGAAAAATAGCCCCTGCCCCCATGTAGCTTACCTTCTAGCACAGGAACCAACACACGCATAAACTGGCCTATATAAGATACACACATAATAGATGGAAGGGGGCCTTAGAGGGGAAGGCACTACCAGATGGCATGATGGGAAAGGCCTCCTGAAGATGACATTTTAACTGATTCTTAAAGAATTTCAGGGAATCTAAAGAGTGGCGGTGAGGAGAGAAAACATTCTAGACATGAATGATAAATCAGAGACTGAAGACAGAGAGTAATGACACAAATAATAATGATGACCCTGATGATGGTTAGCATTTTTATAATGCTTACTGTGTGGCAAGTACCTTTAAAAATATTTTGTCACTTGAACCTCACAATAGCCCTGGTTGGCAAGGGTTATTATTATTGCCATTTAACAGTTGAGAAAACTGAGGCAGATAGAGGTTAAGTGACTTATTCAAGGTCATATAGCTAGTAAATATGTAAGACCAAATTTGAACTCAGGTCAGCCTGACTCCAGGTCCATTGCTCTATCCATCATGCTACCTAGCTGAAGCATGTTTGTGGAATAGTGAATAGGCCAGCATGGCTGGACCAAATTGTGTGTTAAGAAAAGTAATATATGAGAAGCCAGGTTGGGAAGAGTTTTAGTAGTCAAACAGATGAATTTATATTTGATCTTAGAGGTAATAGGGAGCCTTTGGAGTTTATTGAGTTGTCACACCGATGTTACTAGCAGCTGCTGTGGAGCTGAAAGACCAATGACAAGACCAACAACACCGGCACACAGGAGGGCTGCTAGCACAGGTCCTTTGATTTGCTTTTCTAAAGAAAGCAACATTAAGGGGTTTACAAATTGAGCATACATATATCAGTTCACGGGGAAAAGTTCAGAGGGAAAAGCCAGCACCCTGAACTTCAGAGAGAATACAAACAGAAATTACAAGCAGAAATTATAAACAGAGAAAATAACACAAATCAACAGACAGGCTGCTCTGTGACCATAGCAATACATACATAGTTACCAGAGAGAGAAGCACCAACATCTGGGTTTTCAAAGCCAGGGCAGGGTTGGAGGCGGGGGGAGGCTCCTTAACGGCTATCCAGAGTCTCCACATGAACACTCTTCCAATGAGTGAGCCCCCCAAAGCAAAATGCTAACCTTAGAGTATATATACACTTTTTCAGGGTCAGATGGCATCACAACCATGTGACTCAAACTCATGTGACTTAGGCTTTCTTGTGACTTAAGTAAGTCATCAAAGACTTTTGATTCAATCAAAGACTTTTGAATGAAACAAAGGCAAGACTCAATCAAAGGCCCTTGATTGCCTTAGTGCTGAGAAGTACTCCAAAAGAAAAAATAGCAAAAAGTCCCACCCTGCTTGCCACTACACGAGTAGGGGCAACTGTGTGAAGAATGGGTGGAAATGAGGAAGAGCCTTGAGACAGAAAGATCAATTAGGATACTCTTGCAATAGTACAGACCAGAGGTAATAGGGGTCTGAACTGGGCTTGGGGCTGTTTGAGGGGAGAGAAAGGGAATATTTAGACATGTTGTGGAGAAAGAAAAGATAATATGACAACTGATTATTTGGGGTAAGCGAGGATGAGGAGTCAAGGAAGGTGCCAAGGTTGCAAACCTGTGTGACTATGGCAGTAATAGTGAAGTTCAGAAGAGGGGTAGATTCTGGGGAAAGAAAAATAATTTTATTTAGAATATGTCAGGTTGGAGATGCCTATGGGACATCCAGTTAGAAATGTCCAAAAGGTGGTTGGTGATGGGGAGCTGGAGTTCTGTAAAGAGACATATAAATCTGGGGAGCATGAATATAAAGATAAGAACTGATGAGATAACCAAGCAAGATGGTATAGAGGGAGAACAGAAGAGGGCTCAGGACAGAGCCCTGGGGTTCGTCTGTGGTTAGTAGGCATGACATGGATGGAGAATCAGCAAAGAGGCTAAGAAGGAAAAATCAGGTAGGAAGAAAGGAGAGGAGAAATCCACATTTCTCATACTAGCTTCAATACTTATATTGGATTTCGAGAATACAAGAGATATAGGTACCTAAGAATTCAAAAGAGACAAAGTTAATTTTTTTAAAAAAAGGAACTGGTCTGATTTTTAAGAAAATCTACTAGAACACAGTAAATGAGAGTAGCTTCATGAAGACCCAAAGAGGGAGACTATCCAAGAGGGTAAGGCAGTCACCAGTGCCAAACGCTGCAGAGAGGACAAAAAGGATTAGGACTCGGGGAGCAGGGATAGGAGAAGGGAAACAGCTATTTGACTTGGTAATTAAGAGAGCACTGATTGAAAATCAAAATAGATGGATAAATGAATTAACGAGAGAGTACTGGTAACTTTGGAGAGAAGTTTCAGTGGGAACGATAAAGTCAGAAACGAGATTGCAAAGGACTTCCGAGGAGTGATATGATCGGAAGGGGAAGTACCTAGTGTAGACAGCTTTATCAAATACTTTAACTGAGAAGGGGAGGAGAGATATAAGACAATACCTAGGAAGGATGACATAATCTAATGATAGATTTTTTAAGGATGGGCAGACTTGGGAGCGATTGTAGGCAACAGGGAAGGAACTAGTAGATAGGGAAAGACTAAAGATTAGAGACAGAGAGGGAATGATAGTGGAGACAATCTGCTAAAGAAAATGGTAGGGCCTGGGATCAAGGGCACGCGTTGGGGGGGTGGTTTAGACAAAGAGAAGGGCTACTTCATTAGAGACTGGAGTGAAGGAGGACATAATGGGGAGTGATGTTGGAAAATATGAGAAACAAAAAAAGGGAGAATGAGTCATCAATTTTTCCCATGAAGAATGAGGCAAGTTGGGCAAGTCACTTAACCCCAATTGCCCTGCCCTGCCCTCCCCTCTTAAAAAAAAAAAGAATGAGGCAAGTTTCTCAACTAAGACAGTTAGGAGAGATGGGTGCCATGGGAAGTTATAATCTCTTCTTAGAGAGGAAAATGAAGAAAAGAGGAATGTGTATTGTGATTTAGTGAATAAGCATTTATTAAGAACCTACTATGTGCTAGCCACCAAGTTAAGTAGTGGGGATACAAAGAAAAGCACAAAACAGTCCCTGCCCTCAAGGAGCTTATAGTCTAATGGGGGAGACATCCTGAAAACAACTGTGTATAAACAATATACAAGCAGAATCATTGGGAGGTAATTAGCAGAGGAAAGGCACTACTATTAAGGCAGATATGGAAAGACTTCCTGTAGAAGGTAGAAAATGGAATTTTTAGTTGGCACCTGGAGGAAGCCAGAGAAACTTGGAGGTAGAGATGACGAAAAAAGAGAATTTCAGGAATGAGGGACAGCTATATACAGTAAGGAGATGGAAGGAACTTGAAAGAGGCCGGTCATTGGACTGCAAAGTACATCTGAGTGAGTAGGGTATAAGGAAAGTAGAAAGTAGAAGGGGTCTAAGTCATGAGGGGCTTTGAATGCCAAACAAAGAATTTCATATTTGATGCTAAGGTATAAAGGAACCTCTAGGGTTTATTAAATGCAGAGGGGAGGGATGGAAAGGGTCGACAGGGGAGGGGACATGACATGGCCAGACCTGCTTTTAGAAAGATTAATTTGGACAATCAATTGGCAAACACTTAACATGGGCAAAGCACTTTGAATTGCTGTTGTCCAGTCATTTCGGTCATGTCTAAATCTTCATGACCCCATGGGGATTTTCTTGGCAAAGATACTGAAATAGTTTACCATTTCCTTCTCCAGCTCATTTTACATATAAGGAAACTGAGGCCAACTTGCTCAGGGTTACATAGCTAGGAAGTATCTGATGCCAGATTTGAATTCTAGAAAATGAGTCTTTATGACTTTTAGTACTCTATCCACTGCACCACCTAGCATCCTCAAGAATTGTGAATACAAAGACAAAAACAAAATAATCTCTCTCCTCTGCCTTCATGGAATTTATATTCTTAAGGAGAAAATAGCACACACACACACACATATATGCGCACACATATACACACACACATACATATATAAGTATATATATACACACATATACATGTATATGCAAATACAAGATAGATGAAAAGTAAATTGAAAGCAATTTCTGTGGGTTTTGGTGAAGCATTAGACAGTAGGGGGATCCAGAAAACTGTCATGTAGAAAATGAAGCTTGAGTTACCCTTTGAAGGAGGCCAGATATCCTAAGAGGTTGAGTTGAGAAAGAATGAAATTCCAGACATGGAAGACAATCTGTGTTAAGTCATGTATATGAAATACAGATTGTCTGTGTGAGGAACAGCAAGTTGGGTAGTTTGGCTAGAATGTGGAATGTGTGAATGGAAGTAATGTTTAATATTCATTCGGGAAAGTAGGCTGGAGCTAGATTTTGAAAGACTTGAAATATCAAACAAAAGGATTGGTTTTTTTTATTCAACAATCAGTAGGGACTAGAAAAATAAAAACAAAATTCATCTGGAAGAACAAAAGGTCAAGAATATGAAGGCAATGAATGAAAATAAAATGTGAATAAAGGTGGCTTAGTTGTACCAGACCTGGAACTGTATTACAAAGTGATACACTTTGTAATCATCAAAACAATCTGGTCCTGGCTAAGAAACAGAGTGGTGGATCAGTAGAACAGATCAGTATATGACATACACTAGTAAATGAACAGAATAATCTGGTATTTGATGAACTCAAAGATCTAAGCTTTTGGGATAAGAACTCACTATTTGACAAAAATTGCTGGGAAAATTGGAAAGCAGTTTGGCAGAAACTAGGTATAGACCAACATCTCACACTACATAGTGAGAGAAGGTAAAAATGGGCACGTATTTAGACACAAAGGGTCATTCCATAAGCCAGTTTGGGAGCATGGAATAGTTTGCCTGTCAGATCCATGGATAAGGGAAGAATTTATGACCAAACAAGAGGTTGAGATCATTACAAGATGTAAAATGGATAATTCTGATTACGTTAAATTAAAAAGGTTTTGCACAAACAAAATCAATATAGCCAAGAATAGAAGGAAAACAGAAAACTGGGAAAAAAAATTTTGCACCAAGTTTCTCCGACAAAAGCCTTATTTCTCGAACGTATAGAGAACTGAGTCAAATTTATAAGAATGCAAGTCATTCACCAGTTGATAAATGTTCAAAGGATATGAACAAGAAGTTTTCAGATGAAGAAATTAAAGCTATCTATAGTCATATGAAAAAATGTTCTAAATTACTATTAATTGCAGAAATGCAAATTAAAACAGCTCTGAGGTACCAATTTACACCTATCAGATTGGCCAATATCCTAATATATACACATGACTTGCCTAGATGACTTGAGCCAGTGTTTGAGGCCAGTTTGAACTCAGGAAGATGAGTCTTCCTGACTCTAAGCCTGGAATTCCATCCACTGCACCACCTAGTCACCCTAGCTAATAAGTTCCTGAGGTCAAATTTGAACTTAGGTCTCCCTGAATCCAGGCCCAGAATACTATTCACTGAGCCACCTAACTGCCTCTGCCTTCTGGAGAAAAAAGGATTAAGGACAGAACCCACCCTCCAGGGAGTTAGACGTAGATAGTGAACTAACAAAAGAGACTGAAGGGAGATCAGAAAGGAGAACCTCAAGAGTAAGGTCATGAAACTCAGAGACGAAAGAATATCCAGGAAGAGAGGGTAGTCAACAGTGTCACAGGAAGCACATAGGTCAAGAAGAATTAAAAACTGAGAAAAGGCCCCTGGATCAGGACACTTAGAAATCATTGGTCCATTTGGAGTGAGTAGATGATAGGTGAGGTCAGAAGGCAGCATTGAGGAGTGAGTCAGAGGACAGGAAGTGGGAGTAAGTTGGGCAGCCAGCAACTTATATGAGGTCAGCTGGGAAATGAAGGAAAAGTATAGGGCAATACCTTGATGGGGGAGTAGCGTTAAGTGCGGGATTTTTAAGGATGGAGAGAATTAGTTATATTTGTTAGAAGCAAGAAAGGAAGTAGTAGATAAAAAGAGACTGAAGACTAGAGAGAAGGAATAATTGTAGGAGTAATCTGTGAGAGATAGAGGGGGTGGATTCAAGAGTCCAAATGCAGGGAAAAGAAGAAGGCCCGTTTTCTCTTCAGAGACTGGAGTTAAGGAGGAGAGAATGAGTGATAATGTAAAAGAGTTTTGAGCTGTAGCAAAGAAGAGAAGAGGGAACTCCCAAAGAATGTCCTTTATTTTTCTCAGAAAAGAATGCATAGAGACTTTGGCTAAGAGCATGGGAACAGGGATGGTATTGAGGAGTTCAAGGGGAAAAGAGAAAATTCAGAATGGCCACTGTGGAGATGATACCAGTCAAAAAGAAAAGAGGACAGTGAGGGCCCAGCTGAGATTAGATAATGTAAATTTGTAGTGGACTTAGGTACCTTTGCTGAGACTTCCTAACACTATTGGGCAGCAGGAGCAGAGAGGATAGAAGGTGGGGCAATCCAGTGTTGTGGTTTGGTGAGTGATTAAAGTAGGCCAAGGGCCCAAGGGATTTGAGAGTAGAAGACAACATAATGCTAGTGCTTAACAACGGTGTGAAGGAAGGAATGAATCCAGAGAAGAAGTGATGGCCTCCCAGAGAACTAAGGGGTGGGGAGATTGGAGGTCACTGCTGAGGTGAAGAATCTGGTTAGTAGGAGTGAAGCCAAGGCAGAGAGAGTGATGGGAGGAATCCAGGCTATGATAACACAGTTAGCTGGACAACCCCTAAGGCTTTCATCAGTCTGGTCCAGCATCTTAGCTGTAGAGGGTTTGAAGATAAATATTAGGGCCAGCAGAGGTGGAGAGATAGGGGGTAAGTTTTGAACTTAAAGCAAGCTTATGCGGTCACCTAACCCATTCATGAAGATGGCAGCCAACCTCTGAAGGTTGTTATTTACACTAGACCTATATTTCATAGACCCATAGATCCAGGGCTGAAAGAAACTGTCAGAGGCCAGATAATTCAAGCCCCTCATTTAGTACATAGTAAGTATTTAATAAAAAACATTAATTAAATTATTAACTAAATTTATAAATTCTTGTCATATTGACTTCATAGAGAAAGAACCTTCAGCCCAAGGATTTAAGTGATTTGTCCAAGATCATTCCAATACCTTTCAAAAATTTCTTGGCATGGTGGCAAGTGACACTTGAAATCAGGTGTCCTGGGTTTAAATGTGACTTAAGAAACTTACTAGCTGTGTGACCAAGGGCAAGTCATTTAATTCCTTTAATTCTTAGTAATAAAATTATTATTTATTTACAATAAACAAATTAAAACACAGTTATTTAAAATAATGTGTTAGTGATTAACAAATTAAATATTAATAATCAATGAATAATTGATAATAAATTAGAAGTTATAACTATACCCTAACATGATATGAAGAAAATATTTAAACACTAAAAAATTGAGTTATTATCACCTACTTCACAGGATTGTTAAACCAATAGCAAGCCCCATTATGTGCAGAGCACTATGTAAAGTAATAATTAATATCTCTATTACACCATATTAAATGATTAGTACCTCAAAGAGGCACAAAAAAGTGCAATGTGAGGAGAAGGTTGTTACCAGCAGGAAAATCAGAGAAGACTTCATGGAGGAGGTGGAATTGGTTGTTCTTCTTCAGAGTTGAGCCTTAAAAGATGGGAAGAAATTCATCAGGTGATGATACAGAGATAGGGTTCCTCAGGCCTAGGAAGCAGCAGGAGCAAAAGCACAGGCACATGAGACAGGAGGGCGTGTTTGAGAAGAAGTGGAGAGTGCTTGGTAGGGAGCAATTTGAGATAAAGCTGGTGCCAGATTTTGGAGGCCATTGGTCACCAGGCAAAAGAGTTTGATCTTTGTGGCAGAACTGTAGAGATTTTTGAGCAGAGGACTGACATGACCGTATTTATGGTGAGAAATATTATTCTGGCTATGGTGTAAAGGATGTATTGGAATAGAATGTTTGGGATAGAAAAAGAGGGCAAAAGAAATTGAGTTGGAATGATAAACTCCACCCTCTGCTTCCCAGACAGCAGCCCAGCTCCCACCCAAAGGCTTCCGGTTTATGACTGATGTATGTTCACCATATTTAGCCCAAACTCAACACCCTCCCACCCAACCATTTTTAACACCATATTGGAGTATATGCAGCCTTCCATTTAGCTTTAAGGACAGTTCTCAAACCAACGCTACAATTCCTGAAGAGATGGTATTAAATCAATTGTCCCATTACTCTACTCATCACCCCTCTGGCTTCCCAGACTAAACCCCCACCCCACTCCACCTCTGGCCTGGCCACCACTTCCTTATATAGGGTATATTCAACTTTTAGAATGTAAGTTTCTTGAGTGAGGGGACTGTCTTGTGTGTGTGTGTGTGTGTGTGTGTGTGTGTGCGTGTGTGTGTTGGTAAAGGAAGTAAGGAACAGACTAGCCAAGAGAGACCCAGTCCTCAGAGAATGTACAGGGAAGTTGACCCATCAAGCAGTGTCTGCCGTGGATATTCTGAGGACAGGGCCCCTATTGACCAGTCTCCCATTAGACTTCTTTATATTTGTATTCCTAATGTTTAACATAGTGCTGGGCACATAGTAAGATCTTAATAAATGCTTTTTCATTCATTCTTTCATTCATGTTTCAATAGTCATAAACAGAAGGTAAGGAGAACCTAAACTTGGGTGATGATAGTGACAATGAGGAAAATTCAAGATAGGAGAGCTGTTAGCTTGATGGAATTAACAGTCCCTGACAACTGTTTGGATATATCTTAGGACCACAGATTTAAAGGACCTAAGAGGCTGTCTAGCCTAACCCCCTGATTTTACGGCTAAGGAAGCTGAAGCCCAGAAAGATGAAGTGATTTGTGTAAAGTAATACACAAGCACACATCTGAACTCAAGACATTTTACCCCAAATCTAAATCCAGTACACCAAAGTGAGAAAAAGGAAAAATCTAAGATTAAACCGAGGTTCCAAGCCCAAGAGCCTGGGTGAATGATCTTTGTAAATATTTAAAGGGTTCTGTCCATATGAAGCGGGTGCACCACTGTTTACTAAATACATGGGAGTGTGTGTGTGCACACACATGCGTTTATACACATTTTTCCTACTCTTTGGCTTCCCTTCCCTTGGTATCCATAGCAACACATCCCAGAAGCCATAGGGTTATGACACAGTGATTTTCCCCATCGCTACATCTTGCTGATCAAGGCTGTCAATCCAGCATAAAAGTGCAGAACAGAGGCCAGGGCTTGACTCTCCCAGAGGGCAATAGGACATTTTCCCAGCAAGTAGAGGGTGGGAGGGAAGGGGAAAGATTGGTTGCAAGAAGGAGGAGTGGGAGAGTCTGAAGCAATCTGCATTCTTTTTTCCCTCTTTTTTTTCCATTCTTTTCCCTCTCCCTCCCTCAGAGGTAGGGAGAGAACAGATCAGCCTGAGTCCCTGGACATTTGGCCTGTCTGAGGAGTTTGTCATTGAAGAAAGTGTCAGAGGTTAGCTGTTTCTAGGACAGCCTTCACCCATCACCATAGCTGGCTTAATATGTCAATGGATCCTGGATCCCATTAATGTGGGGGTTCCCCAAAATAGTGATGATTGTAATCCACCCAGACCTTCTCATCTTGTGCAATTCTTGTCCTCGTCCTTCCCTGAGTTCTTAGAAGATCTCTCCAGTGTAACCCAAGGCCATCCTTGGGGTCTTAAACATTGAACGGGTAACACTGCAACACTAGGGCTGACCATCTGTTATTCCCTCACTCTCCCTGTCACTACGTCGCTAGCCCATCTCTTTTTCTGATTACATATTTTTTGTACAATGTCTTTTATATCACTTTTTTTGGAGACTATCTCACCCAGGCTTGAAGTGCAGTGGCAGTTCAGAGGTTTGATTCGAATACTGATTGACATGAAAGCCTCCTCCACTTTTCTGAACTGGGTTGGCTCTCCTCCAATACCCTGGGGACCCTCCATTCCACCAATATGGATCTCACCATATTGGTGCCAGGTTTCCTTTAGACAACGGCTCAACTTTAATCTTACTGCAGCTCAAAACTCCTGAACTCAAGTGATCCACATCCTCAGCAGCAAGTACTATGGGCACATACCACCAGTCCTTGCTATACCACTTCTTGCACACAAAACATCATGGGGGTCCTATGGTATAAGGGCATCTTTGAGATACAAGGACAAAAAGATGAGGTCTCTACTTTGAGAAAGCTTACAATCTCATTCAATTCATCCAGCGTATATTTTTATTTTTTCAAATACATTTTACTTATGTTTTTTGTTTTAGTTATTGCATACATTTCCTACTGTATTTCCCTCTCAGAGTGCTTTTAGGAATTTTTTTGAAGGAAAAAAAGGAAAATAATTTTTTCAAAACTAACCAACATACCAAAAAAATTTTTATGCTGTATACAGCATCCCACAGTTTTGGTCCTCTGCTTTGGCCAAGTATCAGGGTGGTCGTGTCTTCTCATATCATCCTTTTTTTAGGGCCAAACATGGGTCATTATCATTTCCAGACTGCAATTTCAATTGTTTTATTGTTATTTCTCTTCCCATAGTTTTAGAGTGTTTCCCTATGTCTACTTATTTCACTTTGCAGCTGTTCATATAAGTCTAAATCCTTCCAAGCTTTTCGACATCATCATGTTCATTATTTCTTACATCACAATAGTCCATTGCACTCATGTAGCACAATGCATTTAGCCTTTTCCCAATTGATGGGCATGTACTTTGTTTACAATTCTCTGCTAGCACAAAAAAGTGTTTCAGCAAGCATATATTAGGTACCTGGAGTAGATGGGGTGTTTAGAGAGGACAAGCACCTCTGGTGTGAGGGCTTGCCGAATCCTTTTCAGAGCTTCTCACTCAGCTTTGGTGTCCACCTGTCACCCAACTCTCACCTGTGGCTCCAAGCACACCCCAGTAACACTGTCTCAGTAGATAGGCCAAACCAGGTTGAGGTTAACTGACAGGCCTCCACGCTGTTGGTGAGTTAGGGGGGTGTCTACCCCCAAGCACATGAAGGCTTCCTCTGGTGGAATGGGTGGATGAGAACAATTTGTGTCATCAGCCATGAAGGTGGCTGGAGAAGGCACTGCAGAGTGCTTGGTCAGACATCACAGATGCCAAGGTCATCCACTGCATCCTGGGCCATCTCCAATTGTCTTGACTTTTGTCCTGCCACTGGAATTCAATGACTCTGGAAGAGACAGGGAGGCTGACGACTCTGTGCAACTCTGCCTCACTTAAATCCTTGAGTTAAGACATCACCCCTGATGTCATTGGTCCTCTTAAAAAAAGAAAAGAAAGAAGGATCGGCAACATTGGATATCTACTTAATGCTAGACTCTATGCTAGGTCATCAAAAGACAAAGACAAAAACGTAAATAGTCTCCTCGAGGAGCTTACTTCTACCCAAGAAATTTTCTTTCCCTTTAAGAGACAAAGCATTAAAGAATCAATCAACAGGCATTTGTCAAGCACCTACAGTCAGGCACAATGCTAGACCCTGGCAATACGAAGCCAAAAATAAAAGCAATTTCTACTCCGCATCTTGCCTATATGAGCTTGAAGGAATCATTGTACCTCTCTTGGTCCTCAGTTTCTCCTCAGTTGGATCAAATGATCTATGAAGTTCCTTCTAACTCTAAATTTATGGTCCTAATATATCGAAACTTATTTATGACTAACATAAAACTCTCTCTTGCCTCTCAGGTCACCCATAATTTTAAGTCTGGTCCTGGCTACTCATAAAACAGAACAAAATAACAACTGCTCAGATTTACATATTACATGAAATTTTCAATGCGCTTTTTACATACATTATCTCACTTGTGATTCACAACTAACCTAGTAAAAAGCTATTTTTAGTTCCATTTTGCAGATGAGGAAACTGGAGCTCAGAAAGCTTAACTGACTTGCTTGTGGCTGGTCACATAACTAGTAAATATTAGGGGAGGGATTCAAATGCGGGTCCCTCTTGACTCCAGGTCTGGAGCTCTTTTCATTACACCGCTGGTTCTCGAAGAATGGTCTGGGGACCTCTCTGAAGACCCTTTCAAGGGGTCCTCCTCAAGGTCAAAACTATTTTTATAATAATGCTATGACATTACAATTGCTATTATGGTGAATATTGATAAATAGAACCAGGGAATGCAGAGCAACTAGACGGTGCAGTGGATAGAGCGCTAAACTCAGAGTCAGGAAGACCTGAGTTCAAATCTGGCCTCAGACACTTACTAGCTGTGTGACCTTGGGCAAGTCACTTCACCTTGTTTGCCTCAGTTTCTCTATCTGTAAAATGAGCTGGAGAAGGAAATGGCAAACTGCTCCAGTATCTCTGCCAAGAAAATCCCAAATGGGTTCACAAAAAGTCAGAACAACAAGTGCTGGATTGTTAAATTTTTAATCCAGCTGAATTGCCAATTGTTACACTTCCAGTGTGAGCATTTACATCTCAGAAATCAGCAAAGACTACAAAATGAGACTTCTTTTATTATTTAGTTGTTTTCCATACTTAAGAAAGTGATGGAGAAAATATTAATAATGCAGATTAAATTTATAAGTGTGTCCTGTATACATTTTATTTTTCAGAGTACTGGTTGTTAAATATTTACCAACACATCTATGGATATGATGTACATAAACAAAAGTTCTTGGGTGGGTGGGGTCATCAATAATCTTTAAGAGTGTAAAGGGTTTGGGGCAGCTAGGTGGTGCAGTGAGTAGAACACCAGCCCTGGAGTCAGGAAGACCTGAGTTCATAATCCAGCCTCAGACACTTGACACACTTACTAGCTGTGTGACCTTGGGCAAGTCACTTAACTCTGACTGCCCTGCCTTCCTCCCTCAAAAAAAAAAAACAAGAGTGTACACTACCAGGAGTGTAAAGGGTTCCTGAGACCCAAAATTTTAAGAACCACTTACCCTATATCCCGCTGGTTTTCTTGGTTTCTCAGTCATCGTGGCTATGGAAGCATGATAGTCAGGCCTTAAGAAAACAGGAAAACCTCATTCTAACTCACCAAATATTAGATGGATTAGACCAAATATCTCACTCCCAAGCAACAGGAATGTGAAAGTAAAAATGTGTCAGCTAGTTCAATGTCTTTATTTTTTATAAATGATGAAACAGAGCCAGCAAGAAGGGGTTTGCCCATGGTCACAACAGAGCTGGAAGGTGACAGATTGAAGACCATAGTCCCAGTCTCCTGACTTCCAGTTCCACCTGTCTTCCACTATGTCACTGTTGCATGCCTTCTAAAAGTTCTTCTTGTATAGTTGTTTTCAGTCATGTCCGACTCTTCGTGACCCCATTTGGGGTTTTCTTGGCAGAGACACTGGAGTGATTTGCCATTTCCCTCTCCAGCTCATTTAACAGATGAGAAAACTGAGGCAAACAAGGTTAAGCGACTTGCCCAGGGTCACACAACAAGGCAAGTGTCTGAGACTGGACTTGAAATCAGGTCTTCCTGACTCCAGGTCCAGTGCTCTATCTACCGAACCACCCGCTGTTTTGCATATGGGAAGCACGTTTTTGTTCCATTTTTGTTCAGTCATTTTCAGTCATGCCCCACTCTTCCTGACCCCATTTGAGGTTTTCTTGGCAGCAACACTGGGGTGATTTGCTCTTTCCTTCTCCAGGTCATTTTACAGATGAGGAAACTGAGGCTAACAGGGTTAAGAGCCTTACCCACAATCACACAGCTAGTGTCTGAGGTCAGCTTTGAACTCAGGTCTTCCTGACTCCGGGCATAACACTCTATCCACTGCACCACCTAGCTGCCCTGTATCTATTTTTAATATAGTTATCCCTTCCACATTGAGACTTTCCCCATTACAGTTTCAATATATTGTGGGTCAGCATAAAAAATCAAATGGGAATCTGCGGGGGGGGGGGGAGTTTTGTGGAAGCTGCAGCTGACATATAAAGGCCAGTAGACAACACAGAATAAATTTAGAAACTAAAAAATGCATAAAATATATGTATAGTATTATATAGCATCTTTGGGATTAATTCAGACTTCTTCTCTGGCACAAAGGATGGGCCAAAAACTTTTACTTGGATTTCCCAGATCACGAGGGCGCTGTGCCCCTAACCCATGGAATGTGGAAGAGATAACTACATACTTCTCCATATCCATGTCATTTTCCCCAAACAGAATGTAAGCTCCTTGAGGGCTTTCATTTTTACCTGTACAGCCCTAGTGCCTAGCTCTGTGACTGGCATTTAGCAAGCACTGCATTGAATTGAGCTGGATGGTCTTAAAGAAGGCTGTACAGTCTAATAAGCTGTCTGTCCTTTTGCTGCATAGCATAGCAAATAGGAAGCTGGCCTACCAGTCACAGAGACTCTGGGTTCAAGTCCTGCTCTGGCACATACTGGCCGTATGAGCCAGGAGAGGGTCACATAACCCCTCGGTGTCCTAAGCAACTCCCTATGATAGATTGTATAATAGTTGCAGATCCACCCTTGGCAGAGGAAGTTTCCTAAGTGGGTATTGATTGGATCACAGATTTGTACACGGGATAAATGAAGAAACTGAGTTTCGAGAAGGTTACATGATTTTCCCATGATTACACAGCTAGCAATATGTCCAGGCAGGATAGGGCACTGATCCTTTGTGCCCACTCAATATAGCCTTCTCTTCCTAATGTGGAGAACAGGAGCCAGGAGAAAAGTCTAATTGTAATTCTCCTTCTGGAAGCCGAGGGGAACAAGTGACCTTCGGTTTGTTCTGGTCATTGGCTATCACCTTCCATGTCAACAGGAATTCATAACAGGTTTCCATTTCCAGGTTTAGAGATTATTTTATATTGATTACATTGTAGGTCAGGAGGCCCCTTAAATCCCATCAGCTAGCTATCTACTTGCAAGTCTCACTTTGCCTTTGGAGATAGCTTGGGGCACCTCTGGGAGGATTTCCTGGAGCCGTCAGTTAATCCCATCTGTAATGGATAGATTCTTCAAACTTCAATCAGAGGATGTGCCATTCTAGCCCTGGGTGTGTCTGGTCATCTTCTTGGTTCACCTCATAGGATCTTCAGCTAGAAGGATCTCTGAGGCCATCTAGTCCTGCTCCCTCTTACATTAGAGTTTGGGTTAGAGCACATAACTGTCTCGCCTCATACCCACTCCCACCCCCAATCTCCACCCCGACTCCAAGCCTACCTAGGTAGAGAATGTTGTTACAGACTTTGAAATCACAAGACTGGCTTTAAATCCTACCTTACGCTTCTAGTTATCTATCTTAGGCAGTCACTTATCTTTCTGAAACCCAGTTTCACAGACCATAACCAATTAAAACTATATGATGGGAATAATGCTAACCATAGTACCTTCCTCATACCATTGTTTCAAGGATCAAATGAGATAATATATGTAAAGCATTTAGCAAAACATAAATGCTACAGAGAGGCAGTGCTTCCCAGTGGTTAGGGGGCTGACTTAACAGCTCTGCTTTGAAATCTCTCCCAGGATACATTTTGGCTGTGGGAACCTGGGTAATTCACTCAACCTCTTAACTGCCCCCAGGTTACATGGGTAGAAAAAATTATTTTCCAAGGACACCCTAAATCAAAGAAATCATTGGTCCAGTTCCTATCTCTGAAGTGCTATATAAGCGTAAGTTTTATTATTACTTAATCTAACCCCCTCCCATTTTATATGTGAGAAAACCAAGACCAAGATTGGCAAAGTCCTTGCCTGAGTTTACAGAAGTAGTAAGTGGTAGATTGGGAACTTGAAATCATTGCAGCTCAATCGTTTCAGTCAATCCGATTCTCCTTGACCCCATTTGAGGTTTTCTTGGCAAAGATACTGGAGCAGTTTGCCATTTCCTTCTCCAGCTCATTTTACAGATGAGGAAACTGAGGCAAACAGAGGTAAGTGACTTGTTCAGGGTCACACAGCTAGTACAAGTCTGAGGCTGGATTTGAGCTCAGGTCTTCCTGATTCCAAGCTCTTCACATCCTTGTCTGCTTCACCACCTAGCAAAGTGGATCACCTCTTACTACAAATCTAGGACTCCCCACTGTGCCATCCTGCCTCCAGCAGCACCCTCTTTTATAGACTCACCATACCCAGAATGTATTTCCACAGTAAAGAGAAGCAGGATTGTGGAAAAGAAAGGTCATTGCCTAGGGAAGAGCTAGAAACAAAGTAGAGGTGCACAACTGGGAACTGCTAAACAAGATAGGATATGTGAATGTATTGGAATGTTACTGGGCCATGAGGAGGAAAGGAATCAACACTAATAAGTGCCTACCATGTGCCAGGCACTGTGCTAAGCACCTCACAAATATGATCTCATTCGACCCTGGGAGGTAGGTGCTATTGCTATATATACTGAGGCATATAGAGGTTAAATGACTTGACCAGTGTCACACAGCCTGAGGTCAGATTTGAATTCCAATCTCCCTTACTCTATCTGCCGTACCACCCAGCTGCCTGCACAAGAAACAATGAATATAAAAATAAATATAAAGAATGCAGAAAAACTTAAAACAATCTAACAAACTGATATAAAGTGAAGTGAGCAGAACCAGGACACTCAAGAACTTAAAGAATATCGGACCTAGAAGCAGCCTTAAAGAATGTCTATTCCAGGTGTTCTTAACTTTTTTTGTGTCATAGATCCCTTTGGGAAACAAATGTGCTGGAACCATCTCAGGCTGGAGAGCCCATTGTTAAATGTTCAGTGTGAGCATTTACACCTTGGAAGCCTGAAAACCAACTGGGGTTTGCTCAATCGTTTTGTTAATTGTCTAGAGCCTTATGAAAGTGTTAAGAATGCAAATTAAACTTAAAAGTGTGCAGTGGGTATTTTGTGGTTCAGTCATTTCAGTCGTGTCTGAATCTTTGTGACCCATTTGGAATTTTATTAGCAAAGATACTGAGTGGTTTGCCATTTCTTTCTGCAGTTCATTTTACAGATGAGGAACTATACACATGTATATGTGCATGTATGTGTACATGTATGCACACATGTGCATATACCTGTATTTATAGATATGCACACCTGTATACTTATATGCATCTCTACACATGTACATATATACACAGAGATATGTAACATATACACACGCATTTATAGATATATCTATGCATATACACATACACAATAGATATATGATATACATGCATATGTGTGTGCATATATGTGTGTGTGTATACATACACACACACATATGTGAGGTGAAACAGTCAAACATTTACCAGCAAACCACTGGGTAAAAACCTATGGACTCCATAGAATAATGTTTTTAAATGCATAAAATAACATATATAGGATTATAAAGGAAATCAATTATATTAAAATATAGTTATCAAAATGCTTGAAAAACAAAAAATATTTAACAGACCAGAGGTCAGGAATCCCTGATTTCTAATCTAACCCCTGCCTCCATTTGTAAGTGACAAAACTGAGGCCCAAAGAGGGTCCATGTTAAACAGCTAAGGCCTTCCTTCCTAACCAAAATCCGCCCCTCTTAGCACTTATCAATATGTTGCTTTCTAAGCGTCCTTTAGTTTCTTTTAAGGTATCCACCCTGCAAGCACGAGGTCTCCTCTCGCCTCCACCCCCACCACCCCAGTACCTAACACAGAGTTGGCTGACTGTCTGACCAACCACAGGCTGGGAATCTAGCTCAGATTTTGGAGGAAAAAAATTTCTGTGGCCAGAAGGTTGGAAGAATTTCCTGAGACCTCTGTGAAGCCAACATGCAGCCTGAGTGGGGCAGGGGAGAGTAACCCGGGCCAGACTCAGAACTCTCTCTAGCCAAGTACAAATTAGTGCCAAGGTCAGCTTTGGCACAGAGGGTTCTGCAGAGCTCAAGTAAGATAGCAGATAGGGCCTGGGTCCCACCTTTGTCATCTTCTGTCTGGGGACTTTGGGTCCCCATTGCCTTTAAGAAATGGAGCAGGAATCTCTTTCTAGGACAATGTATTGCTACCTAAACATAGGCATCAAAGGTAGCTAGATGGTGCAGTGGGTGAGAAGGCTGTACTTGTGAGTCAGAAAGACCTGAATTCAAATCCTGACAGACAACGGGCAAGTGACTTAACCTCTCTGATGCTTAGTTTTCATCTCTGTGGAATGAGGACAGTAATAGTAGTTACCTCACAGGATGTTGTAAGGATCAGATGAGATAACATATGTACAGTGCTTTGCAAACCATAAGGCACTGGACAAGTATTAGTTGGTATTATTAAATGGCCCTCTTTTATGTCTCTGGTACAGCCAGTACCGACCTGCATTGGTAAAGAGAGTTTCCTTATCTGGGAGTTATGCCAATGGCTCAGCCTCTACCCTAAAACCTAGAATGGCATTCCACTTTAAAAACATCATCAGAGGGGCAGCTTGCTGGTGCAGTGTATAGACCACTGGCCCTGGAGTCAGGAGCAGTTGAGTTCAAATCCAGCCTCAGACGCTTGACACTTACTAGCTGTGTGACCCTGGGCAAGTCACTTAACCCTGATTGCCTCACAAAAAAAAAAAATTCATCAGAATCACAAAACACTGGTCCAAGCCCTCCTCATCTTATAGATAAGAAAGCTGATATCCAGAGAAAGTCACTTGTCCGAGGTCACATATAGCTAATAATAATCGCTAGTGTATCGGTAGGACTTTAAGGATTGCAAAGCGTGTTACGAATATGATTGATTTCAGTTTATATTCACAAGAACCTTGGGAGGTAGGCACTATTTTCCCCTCCGTTTTACAGATGAGGAAACTGAGGCAGACAGTTAAGAGATTTCCCTAAAGTCACACAGCTAGTAAATGAGGTCAGATTTGAAATCACGTCCACCTGACTCCAGGCCCAGTACAAGTGCTATCCATTGCACTGTCCAGCTGCAGTCCAGCTGCAAGTTAGTGACCAAGTCAGAATCATTACCCAGGTGACCTCATTTCCAGTGAAGTGCTTTTTTCAAATAACAAAACCCATTTTATCTAAAACCTTATGATGGAGATAATACAGTTATCTGCTATTTTACACAGTTGGACCCTCCAAGAGGCATGGGGCAACTGGGAAGTGCAGTAGAGTACTGGAGTCAGGAAGACTTTCCTGAGCTCAAATCCAGCCTCAGATACTTGCTAGCTGTGTGACCTTGGGTAAGCCACTTAACCTTGTTTGCCTCAGTTTCTTCATCTGTAAAATGAGCTGGAGAAGGAAATGGCAAACCACTCCAGTATCTTTGCCAAGAAAACCTCAAATGGGATCACGGAGAGTAGGACAGGACTAAAATAATTGAACAAGTGGCATAGTCACACTCTCCTAGAAGCTAAGTTACTCACTCAAGGACACCTAAGGCAGTACCAGAGCTAGCATTTGAACCCAACTCTTCTGACTCCCAGACCCACAGCTATTTTCTTCATGTTTTAGCTGATGCTAATTAAAAAGGGCCCTTTTCCATGAGTCCATACTTTAAAGAAAGGAAAAACAAATCCACATGCAAAGAGACACATAGAATACCTAAAATGGTAATGGCCTCTCTCCTGTCCCCATCCCCACCCTCTCATAAATTTTTCTCACTTTCTTTATTTAGGATTTGTCCATTTAACTCGGTCCTGTGTCTACAATCCTGTGCTGGGATGTGGTGAACTAGGAGAGACGAGGCAGGGGTTCGGTTCCTGGCTCTGACGTTTATAAGCTATGTGACCCTGGGCTAGTCACTTTAAAAGGTAAAGTGGGACCAATAATACTTGTCCTCCCTCCCTCCCAAAGCTATTGTGAGGAAAGTGCTCTGTAAATCTGAAAGAGCCACGTGATCATGAGGGCTTTGTTTTGTCTATTTTTCTGGTCTAGGACCCTAGGTTTCATAGGTGTAAAGGGGCTGTGTGGTATGGAAACTTTGCCCACAAACATCAGCAACTCACCTATAACCTGTGTCCAGTCCTCTCGATGTTCCTCCCACACTGTAACGCTCCATCTCCCACAAACCCTCAGGCCTGAAAGGCCCTCCCTCTTCGGCTGGACCTCTTAGAATCTGCAGCTTCTGTGAAAGCCCAACTTAAGCTGTTAGCTTAAAGGCCTTCCACAGGAGGCCTTTCCTGATCTCTCTCTTCTCTCAAGTGAAATAATGCATGTAAAAGTGCTTAGTTCAGTGCCTGGTACATGGTAGGTGCTTAATAAATGCTTGTTTCTTTCTTCTTCCTTCCCCCTCAAAAAATTACCTTGTATTTATTTTGCACCTAATTATATGTGCACATGTGTAAATACATCTCTCTTTAATCACCATCATCATTATTATCACCCCCATTTTTCAAATGAGAAAACAAAGGCTAAGAGACATAAAGTGATTTCCTCCAGGTGTCACAGCTAGCAACCATCAGAAGAAGGATTTGAACCCAGATTTTCCGGAATCTAAGCTCAGGGTTCTATCCACTGAATGACTTTGTCTCTCTACCTTCCTCTAGTATGTTACATATGAAGGTCACTGGGGGAATGGAGCAAATGGCAGAACAGAGATAAAGATATAGACATGGATATAGATATCGATATAGATAACAGATACGGATGCAGATACAGATGCAGATATAGATATAGACATATATATGGATAGGTTTAGATATGGATATAAGTATAGGTATAGATATAGATAGATACACACACATATATACATGCATACACACATATATACATATACATATATTAGGTGTACATAAACATGTACATACATGTGTGTATATACACGTGTGTGAGAATTGTGTACATATATACATGTGCAATATGTATGTGTATGTATACATGTATAGGAGTTCCTTGAGGGCAGGGCAATTTCATTGTCTCTAGGAGTGCCTAGAGAAGTGTCCAGCACAAAGTAGGCACTTCATACATGTTTGTTAATTGATTAATTGATTAGAGTTTCTGGGGCCCTAAGAAATTAGTACTTGCCCATTGGGGACAGTTAGGATAGAGGTGGGAACCTGTGGCCTTGAGGCCACACGTGGCCTTCTAGGTCCTTGGGTGCAGCCTTTTGACTGAGTCCAAGTTTTACAGAACAAATCCTTTTATTAAGAGGATTTGTGAAGTTCTGTGAACATATCCTGAGTGAGGATATGTCAGGGGAAGGACTTGCTGACTTGCTGACATGCCTCTTGCTGACTCTAAAGTCAGCAGCCCTCCTAGGCATGCTGCATGTCAATCGCAAATTATTCATCACCGATGAGCATAATGACTTCTATGTGAATTAATTCAGTCCTGACAACAGGGCCACAACAAAACTTTCATGCATCTAGGAATTGTCTGAAAGTTGTGCATCCTGTAATTTCCTTTCCACTGAAGGCCTTCATTGTGACACAGGCATTTCATTTAGCCCACCAAAAACTTAGAAGTATTCTTTAAAAATTATTATTGTAAATAATTCTTCATTGCGTCTTCTACATGATGTGCTCTAGGCAGCTGCTCACATACCTACCCCTAGTTCCACTTCTGTTTGTCAAGAAAGACCAGCGTTTGGTCATCTCTGTTTCCCAGTAAACGTCAACATTACTCCAAATCATATCCCTTTTTCTGCAAAGGACCTGGTCAGTGCTAAAAATGGCTCTTCTGCTTCTCTCAGAGAGGCTGCTACTCTCTACAAAAGTGCTACTTCACTTAGTTATCATATTTTTCTCTCCAGAATTCCATTCCTATGAAAAAACTACAGTATGTGTTCATTTAGAACCTCATTCATATGGCGACGAAAAGACCGTCCCCACTAGACTAGAAGCTTCCTGAGGGCCCAAAATCTTCTTTTCCATTTTTATGTGCTCCTTGGGGCAAGAATACTCTTGTTCTGCCCTTGATTTCATCCCTCTAATGACCTTCATAGGCAACACACTAGAGAAATGTAGAGAGGCAAGGTCACAGAGTGGATAAAGTCCTGAACTTAGATCCCAAAAGATCTGGGTTCAAATCCTTCCAATAGTTGCTAGCTGTGAGGACTGGGGGGAATCACCTTATGTCTCAGCCTCAGTTATTTAACTTGTGAAATGGGGATAATAATAGCTCCTGCTTCACAAGTTTGCCGGGAAAATCAAATGAGACAATAAGGCATGTAAAATGTTTGGCGAGCCTTTATGCATTATATAAATATTAGCTGTAATTATTATGACCCTGAGCTCTGCTGTGGGGGAGGAATAAGGAAGGATGCCATTAGAAGAAGCAATGGGTCCATTGTCCCTTGAATGGTAGGGTGAGGGCCAGTGAGTTAAACGATTTAAATCAACAAGCATTTATAAAGTACCTACTATGTGGCAAGCACTACATTAGGCTTATTTATCATACAAATAAAAGAAGAAAACAGCTTTTGCTCCACATCTTCCTGATAGGGGGGTATTCTTCTAAGACATATCCTGGAATGCCACTCCAGGGAAGAGGTCCAAAAATGGATATGTCACTTAGCATCAGCCCTGAGGTTTCAAGGGGAGATGGGGTCACCAAGCTATTAGCATTTAAAAATATATTTTTCCTCCACCTCCTCACCTACCTCCATTGTTCTGTTAGGGCAAAGTCTGGCATAATCCAGCAGGCAGGTCAGAGTGGAGAAAAGGGGAGCAAAGGTAGGTATTCTAAGTCACTCCCTCTCGGAAGAGCCCCTCATAATGCCCTGTAATAATCCCTCCCCACCCTTCTCCTCCTCCCCCTTCCCACTTGACTAGTCCTGTTCCCATGCTGGGAGCAGGCCTGCAGCCCGCTACATGGGCTAGGGGTGTGTAAAATTTTGCCTGAATAGGGCCCTATGTTCCCATAATTTATAGTGGTAAGTAATCTTATTTGCAAAGCAAGCCCTTACAGTTATAAAAAACAAGTTAATTGACTTGCATAAAAATCAAACATGTAAAAGTTTTCCATCTTAACACAAGCAGCACACTGGGCCCATTTGTACAATAGTTCTGATGTAGGGAGGGTTAGGTCTGGGCTACCTTCGGCCTGGCATCTTTCAGAGCCCAAAATGGAATTTTAAACCCTGTCAGTGGCACATACCAAGGGTAGTGACTGAATTTAGAGGCAGTCACTCAACTAATTATACAACGTTTTATTTTTTCCTTGTGTCAATAAACACACTGGGGCCTTACTTCTGACACTGGGTCCTAGAAGCCAATTAATAGGCGCTCCCAACGTATGACAGGACTCACAGACAAGATGTCTTTTCTTGGAAAAGTGGACATCATGTTTCTTTTAATGAGTGTGAATATATATATATATATACATATATAATATGTATATGTGTGTGTATATATATGTATGTATGTATATGTGTGTGTGAGTTTCTTAATCACTGGCAACTTCATGGTGGGGGAGGGGGCAGGGAGGTGTCAGAGAATTCACTGGCTCCCAGCTGAGTTATGAACAAGGTCCAGGCTCTTTATGGGGTTTTTATGATGGCATCCTCTGGTTTGGGTCTGCAACAGAGACTGAAGTATTAGATGCAATGGTACCAAAGATCAGATGGGAAAATGCTAGAGTTAGCACCCTGAGGAATGGGGGTTGGGTGGGGGTGGAATGATGGGTTTTGGATAGACAGAGTGGCCATTATAAGTCCATTAAAAATTCCTTACATTTAATACTTTTCAAAGAGTTTTGATATCCATTATCTCCCTTATTTGGGCATAAAGTCATAGATTTAGAGATGGAGGAGACCTTGGAAGCCAATCTAGTCCTCATCTCATTTTTGAAGATAAGGAACTGAAACCTATTAGCGTCAAGGGATTTACCCCAGATTACAGAGATTGCAAGTGGATGATCATGCCAGATGATCCTCACAACAATTCTGGATGTAAGAAAAGTAGTTATCATGAGACCCATTTTACAGATGAACATATCAAGAGGTAAAAGTGGTTCTCCCAAGGTTACACAGCAAGGGAGAGGTGGAGTCATGATAAGAATCAATATCTTCTGATTTCAAATTTGGCATTGTTTCTACTTCCACCATGCCATTTTCTCTTTTTTTCCATTTTCCTTAGGGAAAGGGAACAGTAGCCTGAGTCACATTGGGAATTGTGACAAGTGATGAATTTATTGGATTTATGGTAGCATGAAAATGATAAACACAGGGAATTCAGAGAAACTTGGGAAGACTTATATGAACTAAAGCACAGTGAAATGAGCAGGACCAAGACAGCTTGCACAATGAATGTGATAATGTAAAGGAAAAAACATTGAAAGATATCAGAACTCTGATCCATATAGTGCCCAAAAGAGACTTCAAAGGACTGATAGTGAAGTATGCCTTCCATTAGACTGGGGGCTCCTCAAGGGCAGCAACTACCTTTTACCTTTCTTTGTATTTCTAGAACTTGCCTAATACATGATAGTTGCTTAATAAACATTCAGTGACTGACTGCCTCCCTCCTCTCATGAGAAAAATGGTGGACTATTGGTGCAGTATAAGCCATATGTCATCAGACGTAAACAGTGGGTTAATTGGTTCTGCTTAATCGGGTTTCTTTTTTATGTTGAGAGGGGACGGACAGTCACTGGGAATTGACAGCTTTTTTTTTTTGAAAAGCATAGTATTTATTTGAAAAAAAAAGAAAGAAAGAAATCATGGTAGGTGATCAAATATCACTATTTAGGGTCAAGCCTTTTCTGGAGTGTTTGGAGTGGGTGGCATATGGAGATGGTCTCATTAATGGACAATGTTGTAATTGTCAGGCTATAAAAGACAATAGATGCAACCAGGGGAGCCGGGAGCACCAGATAGAGCCTTTCAAGTGGGAACTGGGAGGCCTGGATTCTAAAACTGGCTTTGTCATTTATTGGCTGTGTGGCCTTGGGCAAGTGATGTCAGTTCTCTGTGCTTCGGTCTCCTCTTCTGCAAAAGAAGAAAGTTTGATTAGATGTCCCCTAAGATCCCTTTCATTTCTAAATCTATAAACCCCTGATCCTCTGACCCTATGCCTAGTTGGTTGTCGTATTTTTTTGTGGGGGGAGGGTCTTATTCTGCCATCTGTCTTGGTCTTGACTCGTGTTGCTGTTTCAATGTGTTACTTTCTACTCAAGCAATCAGCAGACTATGAGATGAAAGGGCCTCGAAGGCAGAGTCCTCAATCAGCAGAAGAGGCATCCTTAGATTTCTCAATTAAGTGAATGATTTCTGTCCTTTCTCCACAAGATGACAGGATGGAGATTAATGCCAACACACAGCTCGCTGGCCAGAAGTGTAAGAGTACCACACAGGCTGTCATGACAAACGGCTTCTGCTGCTTACCCTGCATTCGCTGGGGACACCTCACTGGCTTCATTAGCTCACCATGGCTCACTGATTTTCATACTCACATCACTACTTTCATTTGCTTTTGCACAGAGGGTAGGTCCCCATTATTTATGTTTGGAAAATGCATTCGGGCAGTTCCCAGAAGCACTTACAGAGCACTTATTTTATTGCTGGTTTATAAACTCAGGGCTCTGAAAAGTGAGGGATTGATGGCACTGGCTGGCATTTGGAACAGCCCAGGAAAAGGCAGGCGGGGAGAGAGTTTCCAGGAACGACTCAGGAGATGCACTCCAGTGCAACCTTACAGGTCTGGACAGCCCTGGCCTTCATCCAACTTTTGCAGGACTATTCAATCCTGGTCACTTCTACCAGGGGCTTTCAAGTGGAAGATGCTAGACTGGTCACTCCCTGCCTCTGCATGATCCTCTTTACTTCTATTCCACTCCTCTCCCATTCCCTAGTTAGGCAAATTCTGGCCAACAATTTGGCCTGGGAGAAGCCTCATTGGCTCACTGATAAATCTGCTTCACTTAAATCTAATTCATGCACAAGTTAAGACATCACCCCAAGATGTCATTGATCCTTTTTGAAAACAAAGGACCAACAACAACAACAACATGGAAACCAAGTTCAAGAGCAGTGAGGTTTAAGTGAGAGAGGCCTTAGGTTCCCTCGCCATCCCATATACTACAAGACAACAAAATTCCTATCTTGAGTGGGTAGGAAATCCAAGAAAATGTATAGCCTTATACTACTACGTTTCTCCAAAACAATGCTTTGTGCCCAGAACCATAAGCAGAGATCCAATGCTTGGAGCAAGAAGAATGGAACCTGGAGAGAGACCAGCTTTGGCAAGGGATCAGGGTGGGACTCAGAAGAGGCATGGGAAGCCCTAAGGATTGCACATCTGGGTCTATCAACCTTCATATTTATTGCTTCAAAGGTGATGTTTTCAAATATGCTGCTATTGTAGAGTGAAAAAATAATCTTAATGGTATTCATGAAGGAAAAATGAGGGGCCCATCAGGAAGAAGCCCTGACTGTAGGGACAAGTAATTTGGGAAACATAAGGACAATGCCATTGGTGGTCTGGCTGTCTTAACATTAGTTAAATTGACATTAGTTAAATTGTCTATGACCACCAACTACAAGATGTTGTGCACCACCTGAGGAAAAGCCCTGTTTGTCTCACCTTAGTTCCTGAATTGCCTTTGCCTCCCTCTCACCTCTCCAAGCCACGTATTTCCTATCCTTTGTACGATTCTGGGTGAAACAGAAACAGCTTTTTATAATGTCTTCTGGGAATGGTGAAGGGATAGTTGCTGATATCTGTCTCTACATAATCCTAATGGGGACATGGACATGTCGCTGCTAATTTCCCCATTCTTTACCCCAACTATATCCTACCCTGAACCCTTGTTTCCTTGTCTCAGAATGCACTTTTCCTAGATCTGTGTATGATCTCACTATTAACCAGCCCACATATATCCTGATTTAGTAGTTCTGTTCTGATGCATGTATGTTCTTTACCTTTGAGCTTGTGGCAATGTGTCCTGAGCTGGGGAACAAGAAGAGAGAGTCAGGAAGGGTAGAAAAACCATAATAATTTTATTATCTTGGTACAGCACAGCTCACCAAAAAGGGACTTAACAACAAGTATTTTTTCACGGTGGTGGCCAACTTCTATTTTGTCTTGGTAAGACAGAAATGTTAACTCTTTTTAAAAATAGTATATCACTAAATTACATCGATAACTCTTTTTTTGAGGGGGGTGGGCAGCAGGGGTGGAGGGAGAGGGACCTGATCCAGATCTACATTTCCACAGGTATCAGGAATTTCCAATGTAGAAACTCTTTCCACCAACAAAGAGGAGCAACTCATCTGTCATTTCTAGCCTTAGTGAGTTGCCTGAGATCACTGGGAGGTAAATTTTCTTGCCCATGATCACATCACTAATATGTTTCAGAGGTGGTCATTGCATCCAAGGCTTATGCCTTCCTCTCCTCTCTGTACCATGCTCCTTCTCAACTAAGGTTTTGTAGTTGTTATTGTCAACAGCAATATTAATAATTCTATAATAAGTTATATATCATACTATGATATGTAAATCATATAATGATATAACAACTCATAGATCATTATATCATGTATTGTATAATTACATATTAATTATAATAATAACTCTGAAGTCCAACCGCCTATTCTATTAAAGGTAGGGGGAGATAATGGCAATGTAAAAAAAACTTCAAGTCAGGCTGATGAATAGTAAGGACTTCATGTGCACTGACACCATTATGGCAGCTGTGAAGGCCTGGCAGGAAGCTAGAAACACTGGCATTAGACTTTTGCAATATCACCACATGGATTAGCACCCTGGTCCATGTGATGCAATTGCTTCTAGGAACCAGAGAAATAGATGGGTAGCGCAGGGTGGTAGGCAGATCCTACTTGAAACCACCATAGTAATCTACTTTCATGGAAGACAGCAGAACAAATGATACTGCTTTGTGCCACGGTGCCACAAGAAAGCAAGATACACCAGAGTAAATCAGAAATACCCCAACCCCACCTGCTAGAAATGCTTTGCTGCAGATGGTACTAACCACTAAAGTAGACCTACCATAAGAGTGCATGAAATGGACTGAAGACATGAATACTTTCATTATATGCTAGTACTATATTGGTACAAATTGGAAACAGATCCTACCAATTACAGGCAAGAGCTCCATACTAGATTCTTTCCCCCATTTTTTTCCTCACTTTCAAGTCACATAACAATATATAGCCAACCAGTACAGTGAAATAATAAGAAAAAAACTTCATCTCTAACTCTAGATCAGACAAAATAAAAGATGAAATTAAAGGGCAACTACAATCTGAAGAAGGAAATTGACCTGGGAGTCATTGAAAATCTTGATGACACAAAGTAGGTGAAATTCTACCAAATAACAATGCAGGTGACAAATGCAAACCTAGTGTCTCAAACAATTTTGAAAAAGAGATGGGCACACTTAGACTGGAATTTCTAAAAGCCCTTCTTGAGATTGAATCATGGCAGGAATTCAATTAGTTAACCAATTACACCAATACAGAGCAATTTTAAAAAGTTGGTGTTCTATAGCTATCAGGGATGATGGATCATGAATCACACTCTCCCACAGTATTGGAAGTGTGAAAATATTTCAGGAACAATATAGAACAGTATATATGGTGGCCATTGCAGTGGTAAGCACCACAGGAGGAAAGATGGCACTATCAAGGAACACTCCTAAGGACAGGGAGCAAACACTACCACAGCAGAAGTGATTGGAGAGACTAGTAAAGATCTGAGTAAAGCTTAGACGATTACATCAACATGTAGCTTGTATACACAGTAGAAAGCCTGAACACCATATTATTCAAATAAAGACCACACAAAAGAAAGAATGTGGAATGGAATCTGGACAACAGAAGCAGAGCAGAAATTCTAGACTCCTTTAATCAGTAATTAAAAGCAAAAATAAAAGGTTACGGTGATATGAGAACTCAAAGCAGGACAAGTAACAAAATAAATAATTCAATATCAGTCAAACACTTTACTGCAGAGGCTTGAGAAGCAAAGAAATCAGAAGAGAAAAGGAACCCCTGAAGAAGGAGGATTTCTGGTCATCTATGTGGTCACAATAAGTACAACATAACAAAGATGTAATTTGGATCCAATAAGAACAAAAATGTTTGGGTAGTATAACAAATGACAGAAATTAAATCAAGGAAGGTGGCTAACATTCTATTCTAGTTTTTCTGAGATACTGGGAAATCACAGGCAGTCACAGGGAGCTCATATAAATCTCATAATATTTGGCTCAAATACTTGAGAATTATTAGCAAAAAATATTTATGTATCTTATATAAAGCATTTACAGCTTCTATTACAAAAAATATTAATACCTACAAGAAAACAATATATTGTCTAAAGTGATTAAGGCAAAGAAAATGGGGGGGCAGTATCAAAAGTCCCAGGAATATAAAAATCAACTTATTATTAATTTAGTAAGTATTGAACAAGCTGTCCAAAGTGCCATAACATTTACACTGCCTAAAGAATTTGACTCAGTTCCATATTCATGGTTTATTCATGTACTATAAATACATATGTGTGTATTAGAGCCAAATATAATAAAGATGCTAGAGTATTTGGTATCCAAATATTCTCTACCTAAAACATGTCATCAACAAAATAAAATCAAGACTATGTATGTTTGTTAAAAGTATTTTGTTTTTCTTTTTTTCCACAGAGATAGGAGAAAGAAGGAAATAAAGTTTTATTAATTAAAAAATAAAATTTTAAAAATAATGTTAACAGCGATGAATAAAATATGGTATTTTTTCAGAGAAACACATTAAGTCCATTATGGTTATATTTAGCCTTGAATGAATTATCTTCTCTCCAAAACAAAGCT
Organism: Trichosurus vulpecula; assembly: GCF_011100635.1. Lineage (NCBI taxonomy): Eukaryota > Metazoa > Chordata > Mammalia > Diprotodontia > Phalangeridae > Trichosurus > Trichosurus vulpecula. The sequence continues at coordinate 172,942,195 of NC_050576.1, read as the reverse complement.
AAGTGTGATGTCCAAGTTAAAGAAGGAATCAAAGTAAAACATATTATTATCACTTGCTGTATATGGATGACATCAAGCTATTTGGCTCCACTGAAAAACACATTAAACAGCTCCTTCATCTTGTGGAAGTATTCTCCAGTGATCTCAAAATGTCATTTGGATTCAATAAGTGTAAAATTCTCAATGTATGCCAAGGCAAGATAGAGACCAAAGGCTTCAAGCTTGAATCCAGAGGCAAAATTAAACCTCTGTTCAAAAACAATCCTCAAAGACATCAGGCAGGATAAACTAAGAATAAAGCTATCAAGGAGAAGTTGTGGCTGAATATGTTAAGAGACTTATTGGCATCCTGAAACCAAAGCTCACTGGAAAGAATAAATTAAAGAAATTGACTCCAATGCAATACCAGTCCTGATACACACCTTCAGAACTGTAAGAATAGACCATAATGGATTCGGAAAGTGTCCTAACAAAAAAAAAACCCAGACAATGTTAATATAACACAAGGCTCATCACCCTTAGATGTGACCCTAAGGAAGATTGTTACATCACCAAAGAGGAGGAAAGGAATTGATAAACATTCTCAAAACAACTTACAAATAGGTCAAAATCTATAGAGATACTTTTAGAACAAATAGATATCACTTGACCAAGAAATAGTAAAGACTGGTAACAGGTGTACCTACCATGGGATTTTCAACTGTAACTGAAAGTAGTGGTTTATCTCTGAAATAGATTCTATCCAAATTTATAATCAAAAGGCCCTCCCTGGATGATATCCACAAGAATTCAGACAACAAATATATCAACAAAGAAGTGTAAATTAAATGACTGAGTCCCATGGATTTTTTTATAAAAACATGATGATAGTTCAGGATGAACTGATCTTTATGAGAAATTACAAAAGGGTTATCCTTATGCAGACTGGACTTAATAAGCAATGAAGATGATGCAAGAAACCATGCAGGAAAATCACTACATGCTGCAAAAATTTAGCATCTACTGAATACCTAGGTTATTTTACAACCTAGTAGCTAGAATTGTACACAAGAAGCTTACTATCTTTCATGGACCAACAAATGACAAATCTCCACCCTGCAAATATCCTTGAGAATCCAACCAGTGATGGAGCCTTATCCCAGACCAAACTGTTACCCACAATCATCCCAACATACAAATTAAGAAAAATGTTTTAAATGGAATTCAATATACCAAAATATGCATAATCTCTAGGAAAGGAAAGCTTTTAAAGTATAAAAACCTAGCAATAGAAATAGAATAATGTGGGAATGGGATAAGGTATGTATCATCTCTGTCAATCTGTTTGATATTGGAGATGCCTCCAGGGAGCTTAAAGAAGATAAATTTATATCCAAATATTTTATTCAATTGCAAAAAGGAATTATTATACTCTCTCTGTGCAATAGTCTTCAGAACTCTGGGTATGAAAGAACAAAAGCAAGATAGAAACTTGTCCTCTGGCAATTCATGTCTGAACCCTAAAGAAAAATATGAAAACAACAAAATAGTAGCAGTAATAATAGTAGTGGTGGTAGTAGTGGTGGTGGCGGTGGTGGTGGTGGTGGTAGTAGTAGTGGTAGCAGTAGTAGTGGTGGTAGTAGTGGTGGTGGTGATGGTAGTAGTAGTAGTAGTAGTAGTAGTAGTAGTAATAGTAGTAGTAGTAGTAGTAGTAGTAGTAAATAGACTGATACAATAGTCTATCAAGTATTAAACAAAGTAATAATAGAAGGATAGACACTTGGACCAAGAGAATAAATGCTAACTCAAATTTATATAGCACTTGAAGCTCATAGTTTTCCTCACACAGACCTCAGAGGTAGCAGAAATGTCCACCTGGCTTTATAGATGAGGAAACTGAGGCTTGAAACAAGGAATGACTCACTTGTTATATGTGGAAGGCTTACTGGTAGGTAAGACCATCCACTAAGGTATTATGTGGGTGCTGTCTTTGCCGGTGAAAGGGGTATCCACCCTGATAAAATCCCAGTTCTCCGAAGGATTAAAGTCAATTGAATTTGTAGAAATCAAATCCCATTTCCCAATGAATTTCCATGGTAATTTCAGAGTTGTTTTGTCTTCACAGATATCCAGTTGGTAATCTCTTGGCATTTTAGCTCCCAGAACCCTAGATTAGCCCCTTCGATATTCCATTTTCTTAAATGAGGTACATAAATAATGTAGTCCAAAATGAAATATACCATAAGTAACTTTATATTGCTCTGCTTTTGTTCATTTACCACTTTGGACTATTCACCCCATTGTTGCTATAGGTACAGGGTTAACTAAGTTCATCGGTGCAACTGAGCATGATGGTCCTGTGTGTGACTGAAAAGACTGGCATGCATTCTATAGGCTGGCCTGTGCTATGTGCAGAAGAAAACTCTCCTACATGCCATGCCAAAAGGGAAACAGCTATCCATTCCCAGGAAATTAGGAGATGATCATCAGGACCAGCAGAAACAGGTACGCAAGAACCCAGTTCTGGCCACATTTATTAACATGTCTTGGGTTTCACAGCACCAAAGGAAGATAATGTTCTGTACAGTTCCTTCCCTTAACACTCTCTCCCCTCTTCTCTACTTCTAAACCCCAATTCCTATACAGCCCCCTGGTACAGATGTAGAACAGCTGTTACAAATGTCACCCCCCCTGCTCCTTTCACCTGAGGAATGTTTACCGACGATACAGAAACTGTGAGTGGCTTAGACAGGTAGATCTAAGGAGAATACGAAATATCTGTCCAGCAGTTCTATAAAGTTTTTTGTTTGTTTTAGATATTTGTCAAAATGTACTTATGAATCTTTTTAAAAACACTTCTTTTGTGGTAGGGTAAATAAATAGCTGTCCTATACCTAATATCTACTACTTTAAACAGTGAATACCTTTCTAGAAAGGATCTGGTTAATTAATTCCTTTTGGAAGAGCCCTTAGATGAGCCATGTTGTTGTTATTTAGTCGTTTTCAGTTGTATCTGACTCTCCACGACTATATTTGGGGTCTTCTTGACAAGCACATTAGAATGGTTTGCCATTTCCTTCTCCAGCTCATTTTACAGATGAGGAAACTGAGGCAAACAGGGTTAAGTGACTTGCCCAGGGTCACACAGCTAGCACATGTCTGAGGCCAGATTTGAACTCATGAAGGTGAGTCTTCCTAACTCCAGGCCTGGTTCTCTATCCGCTGAGCCCCCTAGCCACCCTAGATGAGCCATACCTAAGCTTTATTCAAAGAGCTTTTCCCTGTAACTATGGGGCAGAGCACCAAAGGAGATAAAAAGAGCCAGTAAATGAAAGAAAAAAGTCTGGCTTCTTCTCTTTGGGGGTCAGGCTTCACCAAGATTGAGCCCATGTCTGCTGGAACTAGGAGCCAGAGACCCTTGTGACAGGGGGCCCCTTTTGAACCCTTGGATCTCATAAGTAATAATATTATACATATATATATATATATATATATATATACACACATATACAGAGAGAGAGAGAGAGAGAGAGAGAATGAGAGAATTTGAGACAGCAGAAAGAGCACTACATTTGGAGTAAGAAGACCTGTGTTCAAATCCCAGCTCTGTGACTTGCTCCCTGTGTGACCTCAGGAAAACCATTTGATTTCTTTAGATTTCAGTTTCCCCATCTATAAAATGAAGAGTTTTTTAAGCTCCCTTTTAGCTCAGTCTGTGCTCCTATGAAGTTTAGATTTCTTAGATGGAGCCAGGTTTAGGGTTTAATAAGAAAGTGGATCACTTGTCCTCAATCCATCTAAAGAAAGAAGTCACAGCTCAGCAGCTGAGATCCTGAACTTTCTGCAAGAAAACAAGCAATATAGCCAGTCTCAGCTATAGGAAAGGCTTAAGAGCCTATATTTGGTTAAATGTTTATTCACTAGTGGGACTTTTTAAATGGTTCAATGGAGCCCAAGTACCAGAGGGGAAAACTTGATTAAAAACAAACTGGAAAAGAATCTCACCACAGTAGTGTCTCTGAACAGAGCTTAGAGATTTATTTCTTTCCTTCTTCCTTGCTTTCTATCTTCGTTCCTTCCTTTCTCTTTCTTTCTTTCTTTCTTTCTTTCTTTCTTTCTTTCTTTCTTTCTTTCTTCCTTTCCTTTCCTTTTCTTTCTTTCTTTCTTTTTTTCTTTCTTTCTTTTCTTTTTTCTTTCTTTCTTTCCTTCCTCCCTCTTTCCTTTCTTTTCTTTCTTTTCTTCATTACTTACTTTCTATTTTTTCTTTTCTTTCCTCTCTTTCATCCTTCCTTCCATTTCCTTCTTCTTTTTTTTTTGCAAGATTTAGCTGCAAAGCAAAGTATGGTTTGTTAACAGTACCACACATGATGGGGACCATAAGCCTGTGGCATTGAAACTCCCCTCCTCCTGCCCCAAGGAATTCTTGCTCTCATCCAGTGGAGGACCCAAGGGTTCCCTGAGCCAAATGGGGCGGGGGTGTTCACCAAGCAAATATGATTTAAAGCATTCCATGATTCTAGTGAAATCCCAGAACTGAGCTCTGGATGTAGCGAGGAACATTTTCCAAGTCTTCAGAGCGTAATCTGTTATTGAGGATTAATCTTCTGTCTGAGGTGTCGTGTTGTGGGGACAGCTTCTAAGAATCTCTGGTCATGACTAATGATTTGCAGATCCAGACGTCTTTCTTTCTCCCCTCCGTCTTTCTTTTTTTTTTCTTTCTTTTTTGTGATGTTCAGTGTTTGTGAAATGTATGTCTTTTGTTATTAACTCTGAGCAGCTGGAGAGGAGCCCTTCCCATCTAATATATGTTCTATCCCTACAGTCATCTTCCCTTCCAATCATCCTGTGGTATTTAATTTCTACTCCTCTACTGAATAACTTTTCCTTAGAAAGTTGGGGAGAGGGCATGGAGAACATAGTCTGGATAAAACCCATAGAATTGCAGAATGCCTTTAAGATGGTTGACCTATTGCTCTGGGCTCCCTGGGCCTGCTCGTGACATGACTTCCACTGGGAGAATTGCTGCACAGTCAGATGCTATTGCTGATGTCAAAAGCATCATACCCTCTCCTCACCCATGCTCCCCCAACTCCCAATGCCAGCTAGCTTGCTTTTTAAATGTCCACCAAGAGGGTAGCTGATCCTTCCATCAGCCAATGTCTTGCCTCATTCTAATTCCATCAAGCTGATGGAAATACCTCTTCCATACCTCCTAGAGGAGTAATACTTCTTTATACTTCCTTTAAAAGCTTGTAAATGGGCCACTCCCAGTTTTACATCCTTTACAACATTCAAATAGGCCACTCATGGTAAGAGAGTGTTGTTGCGGTTCATTCTGGAAGAGGACCAATGATGTCATGGAGTGATGTCTTCACTTGCACGTGAATTGGATTTAAATGAGACAGAACTGTGCAAAGTCATCAGCCTCACTCAAATTCCTCCAGTGGCAAGACAAAATTCAAGGACAACTGGTCATGGCACCAGGGGGGAGAGATGTTCAAGGTCTCACACTCTTTACAGAGTATAAAATAATCCACTCGGAGTCTGAGAGGCAAAACCTTCCACAAGGTGTAAATGTGGCTATTCTGGAACCAAAAGGAGTGAAATCTTTACATCTCCTTAACTGTCACCTGATCCTGACATTCTTGAAATTCATTTAGTGGTCTGGGCATGAGGGAGGAAGGATGGGATTGATCTGGGTTCCCTTCTTTGTAAGCAGATGATTCAAAGCTGCTTAGATACTATAAAGATATTATAAAGTTTAATTTATGCAGCCAAGAAGTCTGTGTGATGAAGGGAGAGGAAAAGCACTGGCTTCAAAGTCAGAAGATCTGGATTCAAATTTGTCTCTATTATCTAAAGGAGTTTGGGTAAATTAGTTCCCTCTCCAGGTTTCAACTTCTTCCTTTGTAAAAATGGACTAGATCAGGTATTCTTAACCTCAATCCATAAATTTATTTTTAACGTATTTTGATAACATAGAGGAAAACATTCTCTACATTATCCACAGGCTGCCTGAAATCCTTTGACATGCCAGTGGACCGTAAGCAGCCCATGGGTCATAGGTTGTGCAGGCCCGATATAATGCCTCACGTGTAGTAGGTACTTAATAAATATTCTTGAGTTATTGAAACTTAGGAGGCAGGAAGTGATTTGTTCTCTAGTTCACAGATGAAGAATCTGGGGGAATCAAAACGTGTAAATGACTGGGTCAGGATTGTGAGTTTGTAAGTACCAGAGTTTGGACTGAAGTCTTCTAGTTCTGATGTTCATGATCTTTCTGCCACACCCATTGTCTTAACCCAAAGGAATGAGTCAATGGTAGACTTTCAGTCACTTTCTATAGGTCTGGGGGAATAGGGAAGATATTTTGGAGCAGAGAAAGGCCTTCCAGTTATCCTTCAAGGGATAGGCATGAGGATTGTACCTATTTCATTGGTATAAAGATCTATATCTGGCCACTGGACTCCCATGACTCTGGAGGAGAAAATGAGGCTGTTGACTTTGCAAAGCCCTCCCTCACTCAAATCCAATTCAGTTGCAAGTCATGGCCTCATCTTCCTGATGTCAGGGCCATCTTTTGAGAACGCAGGACAGACCACACACATACAACCCAGATAAGGAAACTTCTATTCATAGCCTTGAACCCAGATCTTCCTACGAGGCTAACTCTCTTGCTAATATTTTGGCAAACAACCTCTAGGCTCTTATATTTCCATTCATAACACAAACTGACTCTCCCTCCAGAGGCCCAACCCTGCTCCTTGGATCCACAATCCCCCGTGTAGCAAACCTAGAGCAGTGGACTCCCTCCAGAGGCGTACATAGTTTGTAAGTCAGGTTTGCCCACATGCTTACTCCAGGATTGCCTTTCCATTAGCTGCCCCCCCTTTACTATCAAGCGCACACCATGTTCTATGTATACCTATATTTCCCTCCATGAAAAAGAGACCATAGAAAGAAAGAATGTAGGGGAGGGAGGAGGGAAGAGGGTTTATAGATGAGAAAACTGAGGATCAGACATGGAAAGGATTCACATGTATGTTTATGTTGTATAACACATTCTTTTGGGGTCAGCTAGGTAGAGCAGTGCTTAGAGCACTGGAAAGGAAGACTCCTCTTACCAAGTTCAAATCTGGCCTCAGATACTTAGTAGCTGTGTGACCCTGGGCAAGTCATTTAACCCTGTTTACCTCAGTTTCCTCATCTGTAAAATAAGCTGGAGAAGGAAATGTGCAAATCTCTTTAGTATCTTTACCAAAAAAACCCCCAATGGGGTCGCGAAGGGTTGGACACAATTGAACAACAGCAAGAACACATTCTTTAGGGAGGATTTTTGGCGATCTCCTTTTCCTGTTACTGAAGAATTTAAGGTACTCTATTGGCTGAGCCTTCATTCTCCAGGAAACCCTCTCCTCTTAGATCTAGCTATTGTTAACAAATCACTTAGATAGAAGTAGCATTGTAAAGAACACAAACAATTTACCTGAAAGATCCGACATCCTTAGCAGCAGGGGATACCCCTAGCAAATTACCTCATCTCCTCTCAACCCCC